>NC_047528.1:64365143-64990143 GCF_012275295.1 Melopsittacus undulatus | reverse complement strand
ATGTGTCAGCGGTTAATAACCATCAAATCTATGACTCATGAAAATGTCTATACATATTTTATTAGCAAAGCAACATTTCCAATCTACTCTTACAATTATGGGTAATGACCAAAGGTTCATCAGGGTTAATCAAGAAAATGATGTAAATTTTATATTGTATTATGTTTCACTTGGTTTAAAATGCATCTTGGGTGACAATCTTTTTTATGTGTTTAATCATGATTTACAGCATTATGGAAACCACACAACAGCCCCACTGTGAAAAAAAAAAATATTAACAAGTCAGTGCATAAGTCATCAGATTTTACTTATTCACAGAAAAACAGTTCTTGGATATTCAGCATACAGTTACTGAATTTGTTTTCTGTAGAAATACATGAAATAGAATCGATATGTTTTGAGATGCCCTGTTTTAATTCATCTTTCCTTCACAATTTATAGATATATGGAGACCTCACTATAGCATTTTATATATTATAAGGAAACTATCACTACATACAGGTAAGGTTGAACTGAGTTTTAAACAGATGTATTTTAGCATGTCTACATGATAAAAACAAATTCGGAGCAACCAAAGTAGTTAAATGTTATGACAACAGATAAAAAAACCAAAACAACCTAGCCATTGTAAATGCCCAAATAATAAATTCACTAAAATCTGTGGTTTTGTTTATATGAACAGCTGAAATGCAGCATACTATACAAAGAAATCATAACTGTTCTTAGCAATAGTTTGTATCACATTCTGTAAGCAGAAAATATTATTATGGGTAATTATGAGGTTCCATCTTCATTCTGCACAACTGAGCTAGAACAATAGCAAGTTGAATGAGATAGATATTTACATCTAAATATATTTTTTTTACATATAACTATATCTCTATATATATAAACCTAAAGCTAATCTGTCTACCTACCTAGCACCTACATAAACAGCTTGATTTCACAGAACAAAAAGGAGCATTGTAAGAAGTCTGGGTTCAAGAACCTAAGAAAGTTGTGGCTCATATATAACTTTAAGTTTCAGACAGTGAAAAAAATGCTTATATAGGGGATGTTTCACTTTGATTCCACAAGAAACTGCTACTATGTAAACATATTTAATTGGACCATACAGGTAGTTAGCTTCTCTAAAAGCCATTAAACTACAGCAAAATGCAAATTTCTCTCCAGTTCTTTTTCCTGAAAATGGAGAACTAGACCTGAGGTTTGTGCTTGACCAAATAACAATAGTCTTGGCACCTGCACAAGAAACGTGTACTGTACACAAACCACATGACTCTTAGTTTCTTATTCATTACGACTTGCTTGCCCTGTGTGGCTCTGTCATATTTTGATGTGTAGCCTCAAGGTATATGCAATCCAAACTAGGAAGAGAAGTTAACTAAAACCAGCAAAACCATGCATACCAGCATAAAAGAGTAATTTATGTTCATACATGAATACAAATGCATACATGTTAAAATGATGAAAAAGTTAAAACTTTTATACCCCATGACTGGTGTAATTCATGTAAACTTCCCACACATGCTAGTCTCAATTCATTCTGCCTACAAAAATGACTGTATCATAACTCATGCTGCTCACCATCAGAGCTGCACAGAGAAGCACCTATGCATTCTCTTCCTTAAGTGACATGCAATGGAAAGTGAAGTATTTTGTCTCTCTTTATAGGAAAAAAAACCCACACATTTGAAACAACCATATCTTGGTGGTGGTGGATTTTGTGCCTCTCTTGACACTCTGCTTCTGCTTAAGAATACTGGTGGTGACACAGCCATGCCACAAATCCAAACCAAATGTACCATGTCAGGAATACAAACCCCAAAACATAACAAAGTGCAAAATAAGCTCCTGTAGTTTAACTTGCAGAAAAAGCTTTACTGTTTGAGTGCTTCACTTTAAAATAGGTTAAAAATCCTTTAAATATTGCCAAACCTGAAGGAAATGATACAAAAGATTACCCAGAACCTTTAATGGTTGTGATAGACACAGAAGCCATTCCAGAGATGCCTGTGCAGGGACTGTGCCAGAGAGGGAGATGCTGTCTGCTGGAGGGGATCAGCCTGGTTTCAGTCTGAAGTGGGGAAGTCCAGCTCAACCTGATGAAGTTGGGTACATTGTCCTATTTATCAGCTGCCTCACCCTGTCTACTTTTTCTCAGCAAATTTTAATTTTAGCAACAACAAAAGCTTATGAGAGAAACGTATGCTTTTACCTGTATACTTTATTTGAAGTCTGAGTTCATAAATTCTGTCACAGTAAATAAAGATATCATTTACCTGTATAGTGTAAGGTGTATAATTATTCAGTGTTTCATTCTGACAGAGGTAAGAGGTATCTAAATTCTATATACTGTTGAAATAACATGAGGAGGGATCTAAATTGTTTGTATTATTCTAAAAGCACAGCTCTGGGAGATGTCTATAACATTTCTATTTGAATCTTCCACAGCCAAGATCCCCTTTTATTATGCTAGGAAGCTTAGAAATGTCTGGGTCATTTTTGCTGCAATTTTTTTTAATGTTTCAATAGATTGGACTTCAGTTTGACCTTCTCTCATTCCAGCACTCAAGAACATCAAATTTACGTTATCTTCCAAGGAAAGCCACTGAAGCTGGCTTCTTGGGAACAACTCTGGAGGACTAAATTGTTTCTCTGACAGGTTGTGCATGAAAAAAGCCAGAATTTAATTTTCTGCTGTTTCACTAAGATAGTAAAATATAATATGTGTTAAACCCACATGAAAAACAAAACAAAACAACAACAAAATCCTCCGATTTTCCTGTTCAGAAAAGCCAACAAATGCTGATGCTGAAAATATGAGATCCTTCAATGGACAGAAAAAAACAAATCCATGCAGAGGAACCCATTGTATCAGCAGATTATCAGCCTATGATCCCAGAGTCATTTGGGGATGAGACAGTATTGGAATGGTTAGGATTTTGAAGACAAGGCAAGCTCTGCCCTTACCACTATCCATGAAATTCAGTGAAACTCACATTCACACTGCTAAAAATCCAGCACCCAGAAGAATGCTAACCATGCAGTTTGGATTTAGCTGCTCACATACTCTCAGGCTCTCTAGTCTTCAAAGTGTTGACAATCAAACCCCCCACAGTAGATACCCACATTCTTGTTAAGAAGTAACATTTGCACCTCATGGAAGGTTTTTAACATTTTTAAGACACAGGATGACTCTGGAAGATCTAACAGCACATTTTTTTCCCATCAAAAGCTGGCACATCTCTGCATGTCGGAGAGGTGGTGTTCCTGAAGTGGGCTGTAAGACAAGTGAATGGTGGCGTTACTCCATCAGTGTTACTTGCTGGCAAAAACCTGAAATAACTCTGAACAGAAAGGTGAAAGAGCTGCTTGCTGTCCCCTCCCAGCCCTGCTGGATGGGCCTACTGTGGGGAAAAATTACACGGATGAAGGTGGGAGAGAGCATGAAACTAGACCGCTTCCGGTGAACTTGATTTTTATTTGAATCCAAACAAAGCACAGTATAGTTCACACTTGGTAACTGGAATACCCCAGTGAAAAAATAAACAGAAGCTGTTATTAGCAAGAGAATATTTTGCTGCTAGCATGCCGTGCTAACCAGAAAACTGCTACTACATTTAGCCTTTCTTAAAATTTCCTAAGCAGCAATACTGATAAAGCTTCTCAGTAAAAAAAGGAGATGGTAGAGAATTATTTCCTTCCAGGTAATGGAAAGCAAAAGGCTCATGTAAACATATTCCACTGAGGTTTTTTTTTTTTGGGTTTTGTTTTGGGTTGATTTAATTTGTTTGTTTTTTTAAATACAAATAAAAGAAAATAAGATCAGTGAATTAGTTCAGATTCAAATTTTGAACTGTTTCTTGGAAAAGTGTGAAATAATTTTAATACCTGTGTCCTATTTTGCTGTGAACCAAACTAATGTCTTAGTAACTCAAAGGTTTGACAAAGGTTTGTCAAAGATTTATGAGCTTTTACATAATCCTGAAGAATGTTTTGCTGTTACTGATGTGGTAATGCCAAGTCTATCTAATTTGATACTAATGACATACCATAAGGAAAAAAAAACCCAATAAAAACCAAAACCCAAAAACTTTAAAATCTCACAAAAGAAACCATGAAAGGAATAATGTACGAAATTAAAAGGAATTGATTACTTGGGTAGATACAGGCATCAAGCTTAAGATAATTTTATTTAAACTTATTAATTTCAAGTTAATCTGTTCTTTAACAATTTAAAAGCTTAAGTTTACCATCTTGTGACATATCTCATTCTATATACACAAAGAAGAAGAACCATATTGCTTGGTGTGTTTCCCCAGGGCCAAACAAAACAAAACAGAAATTCCGTCATTTCATCTCCCTTAATGAATCTACTCTGCTCAAATGCATGCGAAAGTGTATGACCCTAAAAAGTTATCTGATTGTCTGAAGCCAAAGAGGAAAGCACTTTCTAAAGTCAACAGCCTCCCACTTTCAATATGGAAACCAGCGTATTGCATAGCCTAGTCATGAAAGCTTGTAAGGTGGAGAAATCTCTCTGTGATGCAGTTTCAAAGTCACACAGAACTTAGAGCTGAAATACAACAGGCCATGTAAAGCTACATCAGTTTTTGGGAAGAGGTGTAAGGCAGCAGGCTCCCTGAACCTGATATGACCCAGCAAATATCCTGCAGTGGAAGAACCAGCTGAACTATTCATGGTCCCATTTGGGTCCCATTTTAGCAACCGAAGCTACAAACCACGACCCAACACAAAACATCTCCTATCCTCCAGGTCTTCCTTCCACTCTGTTTGTCTCTGTATCTTTTGCAGCAAACTTCATCCCAAACTGACTGGCAGCTGGGCACTGAGAAGATGCACACATTGGCCTGGGGAATCTCTGGTGTAGGAAAGAGGTGGTGTAGGCCAGAAGAGAAGAGACAGATGGATAAAGAAATGAGGCATGAAAAAGGACAAATTGGGTTTGTCTGGTTTAAGAAAGAGAAGACTGGGAGACATGTGATAATGATCTTCCCACCTATAAAAACTTGTTGCAGAGCAGACAGTGATGAAGTGTGCTCTCTGTCTGCTAGGTCACACAACTTAATTTGTAGCAGAGCAGATTTAGATATGGTTTTAGAAATGTTATCTAACTTAAAAAGGAAGGGCTAGAAGAGACTGGCTCCACAGCCTCCTTCATAGCTGCTTTATTTCAGAACAGGTTGGTTGGTCCTCACCTGGATCCTGTCCCCAGCAGCAGACAGCTATTATTAAGTTTGTTCCTTCCCAGCAAGGTTTAATGCACAAAATAAATAAAAATAGGATATCTTCATCCACCAAACTAAACAACACTCTTCCCTTCCTCCATATGAGCAACAGTGCCTCCTTACACTATTGGATAGGATGCCCCTCCTCCATGAGTACCTGCTTGTTAGCACATACCGAAGACTAGTTCTGCCCTACAATGAAGATATCTGAGAGGAACATGCATCACATACTGATTACTTCTGCGTGAGACCTATGGAAGTCCCTATGCAACTGCTCTACTATCTTGAGGGACTCATATGTACTATAAAGGTTAGATTCCTACCTATCAGGCTGCCCTAGGCATGCTTCTCCTGCTTTAGAGCCAAGGGATGGAATAAGGGCTATATACAGCCCAGCATTTGGAATAATTTTTTTTGCTGTGTTTTTTTTAATACATAGGCTAAAGGACAGAGAATATTTTTCCTTTCTTCAGTCACTGAATTTAGAAACTGATCTGTAAGATGTGAGAGAGCAGGAATGTCTTTTCCACCATCTCCAAATCCAGTGTGCTTAGCTGCTACACAGGCATGTGGGCCATGCAAAGGGACACATGCAAAAAAAAAACCAACAAAACCCAAAAACCAAACAAATAGAGCTTTTCTAAAATATCTTGCATTGGTGATCAAGAACTTAAAACAATCCCTGACACTAAAAATTCCAGAAAGGGTACTACTCATGGCAGCTTAAATTTGATATTAGAAATTTATTTTTGATCCCTCAAACTCTGTGGAGCACAAAAAGATCTGATCTGAGTCCTCTTTTACAACAGGAAAGGCAAGGGGTGAGCAAGATCATTTTGTGATTAAACATCACAACTGTGCCCTCAGTCACCAAACTCAGACTCCTGACATCTTCAGGGGATGTGAGTGGAACAATTCTGCACATCAAGGCTGCTATTTTAATTTATTCTGAATAAGACTGGAAAAGGAACTTAATTATGCCCAACTGTATATATATAAGGCCAAACACTAAGCATCATCCATACAGAGCCAACACAAGAAGTTTCTCATCAGTGTAGACTTTGGAGATGTCCAGGAGATGTGGTTGAAAACAACGGTTGGCAAGAAGCTAACTGCCTCAAAAGCTGAGCTTTGCAGTTAAGTTCTGAGGACTGTACACTAAACGGAATACTCTTTCACTTTCTCTCAGGATGTGCAACTATGAGGTGAATACAGTCTAACAAATTCACTTTTGGAATACAAAGTCATGATATTTGGATTCTCTTACCATGTGCTGCAATTTTTGACACATCAGAAGACATCATACAAAAAATAAACTGCTGATTTTCTTTCAATAGGCAAACTGAAAAAAAATTACAATTCCCTTTGACCCCTCCTGGAAAACCTTTTTTTACTCTTACAGGTTTAGAAAACAATGAATAAAGAGGAAAACAAGGTGTCTCTATCGTGCAGATATACTCTATTTTGGGATCTGATGGGACATTTTCTATAAAGTGAAAATTATTGGATCTTTTGTTACAAATTAAACTTTTTTATTTCTTTTTTTTTACACTGGTTTAAATGTTTTTGTTCATAGCATTCTATTAGGCCCATAATAAAAAGAAATTACTATTGGCAATATTTAC
The DNA here is from genome assembly GCF_012275295.1 of Melopsittacus undulatus. Taxonomy (NCBI): domain Eukaryota; kingdom Metazoa; phylum Chordata; class Aves; order Psittaciformes; family Psittaculidae; genus Melopsittacus; species Melopsittacus undulatus. The sequence goes on along the minus strand of NC_047528.1, from coordinate 64,983,266 downwards.
CATAGAGACAACATCAATGCTAAGCACTTAGTAGTACATTATGTTTATCTGAGGATGCATTTGGGGGGATCAAAGTATTTTATTGCACAGTAGATAGTATTCTATTTGTACTTGCATTCCACCAAACTTAAACCATTCACAATGGGTTTTTTTCTAAGCATACATAACCAAGAACACTGACTGGGGTGGTATTGTCACATATTCCTGAATATCACTTCCAAAAAGAATGTCTTTGGGTAAATATCTTCACTTTTTCTTTTTCTTTGCCTTTCCTTTGTTGATGCCCTTATGTGACATGCTGTTGAAAAATGAACCACATTTGCTTCATTTTCTATTTAACAAAAATAAAGCATGAAAAATGTTACAAGCAATAAATAAAATCATCCAGTATTTGTATTGCACTAATTTGTCATGGGTTGAATAAATGTTAATTATGCAGCTTTTTAAAAATCAGACTTGTTAATGTCAGTTTTAATTTAGATTGTTACATTGTAAATGTTTTCTATTGTGTTAATTTACACCTGTTATTACAGCCTCCATTATTAGGTTTACACTGGAACAGCTACTTTGTGCCACTGAAATTTGCTTAAAACAGCAGAAACAATTACTAATTAGGAGGGCATGTTTACTTTAATTATATTTATTTCCAAGTCTAGGTTTATATGTAACACACTATGAAAGTGTATGATTCAATTAGCGAAACCCATTTATCTTAGGCAATTCCTCAAATGAGCATTGCTTAGAAAGACAGCAAATTCTTTCAGCACTACTTTGCCTCATAAATTTCATAGGTGACACTAATAAATACATATGGTGACTGGGTATCACTTTCTGTGTGACCTCACTGCTTTCTCCCATTTTTGCTAATGCTTACTCAGTAATTGCAGATTACAAGAATGGCATTTTATTTAAACAATGAGCCCAACTGTTTTAATCAAAGATTTTAAAGCAGTGACATGGAGAGCTGTCTTTAGCATTCATAAAATCAGAATCAATAGAAAATAAACATTCAGCTCATTCAGTTATCAGCAAAATATGAATCTACCTCTGATACTCATCCGCTGATATCTAGAGCTAGTCTTATGTATTACACAGTGCTTTAATAAATTTGCAAATCAAGTGCAATTTACACTTCTTAGGAAGTTAATGTCTTTATCCTTTACAAATATGACTCTTTGAGTAGTTTTTCCAGTGAAAGCTGTATTATCTATCCATTCTCACAGATTAAAAAGAAGAAGAACTATAAAAAAACTTTACAAATTACTTCCCTGAAGCTCATTCCTAGTATTATGTTCAAAACCTGAAGTGAGGATTAAAAAAATCAAACACGAAAAACCAGAAGAGTTATGTTTTTAATTGATAGCTGCTGCTCCTAATCTATGGAAATTATATTGGCAGGTAGTACAACATGCTGTTGTTTTCAAATAACATAATTTCAGTATTGATAACAAAATTCTGCACTCTGAAAAATAAATCTGAAGATAAAATTGTACAAGTCAGAGGGAAACCCTAACGAGTTCTACATCGCAAGTTGCTCTGTGTCATTCAGCCATCAAGGTTAATGAACTTATACTATCTCACTGTCACCACACGGGCATAGCAGTTGAGTGACACACCAAAAGTGCAGCTGATGCTGTCAAAGTGGCTACAACACGGCTATAGCTTCCCAAACATTGACAAATGTTGCCTGTGGAATCATGTGCTCAGCGCATCAGCAATGCTACCTATTGTGATCAAATACATGAATTTAGATCACCACACTTCTTACTGCTTGGGCCGCGTTTTATACCTTCCACCAGGAAGGAAATTCATTCCTGGTTAAATTCCTCTTTAACACATGGAGTGTAACAAGAATGATGAAAATCTAAACTTCTAATAAGAATTAAGCTAGTATCTTGTGCGGCCAAAGATCACAGACCTACCTTCTAATCTACTGCAACGCAGTAAAGGAAACAGTGTATAAATAGAAAGCCTGATGTAATTCAGAAAAAGCTGCTATTAAAAAGTCAGCATTTAAAAAAAGCTAACAGAAACATATCTCAGCTGAGGCAATTATTTTTTAGGTTAAGAGGAGAGAAATACTGCTGCAATTGAAGATTCGTCTTCACAGGGGTTCTCAGGAAAGTCAAAGGCAAATCAACTGAGGGAATGAAGTCAGTTCCCAGTCAGATGAACATATATTAAGGCAGCTTATCCTTCCTCCAAGAGGAAAAGGGATCAACTGTACTGATGTAAGATCACTTTGAGGATGCACCAAGCATGTTTCATGTAGGGGTTTAACACTCTTCAAGGTATACAGACTGACTTCACACATTTAGTGCCTCCCCTCTTCTGGCATTGCCTTCATCCACCCTGCACGGGTGCTGATAACGAAGGCTGACTTAATGGACCCCATCTCTGACCTTTCATTAATAGCTCCTTCTCTTTTATTTACATGTGAGGTTTGGGGAAAGGGAGGTTATATGAAATGCACTGGCAATTTCTAATAGCTAACTATCTTTAATAATGAAGTGTAGGATAACAAATCAAGTCTGAGTCATAACTAATTAAAAGAAATGGGAATTGAAAATGAATGCAATTAGTCAAAATTTCTGAACAGTGCCTTTATTATAAAGCCAATAATTAAAAAGGAGAAATTAGTGTTTTGTAACATAATCAAGCCCATACACAAGCAACTTCTGGCCTTTCCTCAAGCGTCTTGGCTTTGATTATCTCTGCTTTCTGAAAACTTTGATTACTATACATGTTGAGGGTTTTTTTCCAAATAAGAAACTGGTGAAATGGACTTAGTTATCTTTGCTGAGACATTGTCAGGAAAAGTTGTTACTGACTCAGTAATCAAGCTACTCTCTTTGCAACAGCAGGGAACAGGCATGATCAATTAGAACAGAAATAATGCTGTTTGCATTATTCTGTTGAAGTCAGAAATACACAGAATCATGGAACAGTTTTGGTTGGAAGGGACCTTAAAGATCACCTAGTTCCAAACCCCATGCCATAGGCAGGTACACTTTCCGCTAGACCACGTTTCTCAAAGTCCCTTCAAGCCTGGCCTTGTAATGTTGGCCATACATGTACTTGCATGGTCATTACATTATATACAGCAATGAATCTGAGTGCTAGGGTATACATGCAAAGCAGATGTGTGCCTTCTGCCTGTAGGTGTTAAATTAAGCAGGCTTCAGAAGAATCTTAGTTCATAAGAAAAATATATTGATTCATTCTAACATTTTCCCTCTGAAATAAACCTTGCTGTAACCATGGCCTGGCTTTTTTTACGCTTGCTCACTATGGATTGCCTGAAAGGGTTTTCCTATGTGCAGCAATGGACTAAGAGCAATGATACTGCCTTTCCAATCAAATATTTATCCTGGTCTAATTATTTTTGCTCCATCACAACATATTTTGACACAAAAAGAAAAAATCAGAGAAAAGTCTGCTATTGTCTTCAATGCTTGCAATGCTGGCCCAGATCAGAGGTTTTTGATTGCTTTTAGCCCACATCCACCAGACAATTTTACTCAGGCTCAGTTAATGGGAAGCAGTGCATCAGCCCCAGATCTGCCCAGCCAGCCAGGCACTCTGCTTTGCTGGTACAGCTGGGAAACAGCTGAATATAGTCCACTGCATTTACACTTTTCTTCTCCCCCTCCTCTTGCCCCTAAAAAAATGAAGATTGAGATGTGACTGACTTTTCCAAAAGAAGAAAAGAATGATCCAAAGGTATTGCATTCAGTGGAAACTCACCACTGCAAACAGCCAGATAAAAAGTGATAGAGTCATATGTTCTTTATTACTCCTGGTAGAAAGTAGTAATATTTTAACCCAGCATCCCAGGCACAAAAAGTGAAAGGGAAATGCACTCATCCTCAATTCAGAGCTGATGGATAAGTGACAACTCCATTAAGCCGTGCCTGTGATCTGACACTCTCTGAAAGGCATGGCTGCTGCCCAGGGAGCCTGCCTGGTGCTTGCTCCTGCTGCTGTTGTGCAAAAGGCTTCAATTAGGACTGACCTCAGCATGGGAATATTTCTCCCTGGGCGGAAAAGGATGTATCACAGACCTAAAGCCCTTCTCTCTCCGAGACTGGGGTGAAACTGTGCCATGCTGGATGCACCTCCCAACAGGGATCCTGAAAGCCAAAAGAAATGGCAAGGAAAAAAAAAAAAAGGTAGGGGGGAGAGGGGGAAATCTCTGAAAAATGTATGCATTCAAATATTCCCTACACAAACAGGGGTGGTTTTTCGCTAAAATTATTACATTATCTTCTGAAATAAATCAAAACTACAGACTCAAGTGTTACTGTAGTGATAAGCTACTGAAACATAGCATTCAGACCACCTTTGTCCAGTGGACTTTATTCCTGATTCACTCAGAAAAAAAAGACAAAACATTCTTGCACAGAGTTGGAGGCCACTTTAAAATAGATATATGTGCCCATCTTTAAGCCATTAACAAATCTCTTTACCATAGGATTCTGGCTAGCATGGTAAACTGGGCAAGCACCATGGACTCAAATGATCAATAATCCATGAATGCCTCCAAATCAAAGGTAAAGCAAGCAAAAATGACAAGCAGAAGGAGAAAGCATCTTAAAAAAATTACCAGAGATCTAGTTTTGGATTTAAGGCAACACCAAGCCTGCCAACTTCTCAAAGAGGCTGCCAAGAAGCCAGATGCCATAACTGGAAGGATATTATCCAGAGTTTTACATCTGAGTATCATGAGTGCCTTTGAAAAAGGACAAAAAAAAGGATCCTGGCAAGAGCTCAACTGTTTAATTTCTATCCCCACCCTAAATATTTATTTAAAAGTTAAATTGAAACCATTGCAAAAATTAAAGACAGGATGCTTAAATACAATGTTAAGTATTTACAATGACCCACAAGGGCGAGCTAGCCCTACCAAAGTACTGGAAAATTCTCCGGGAACATGAATTAAATACCCGAGGTCATCCCAAATTCCCTGTTTGAGCTGAGCTTCAGAGAGCACACAGAGTCCCCAAAGAAAGACTTGTGCTGACTCAGTTTATAGAAGTGATGCCTGCCCCTGCAGCTAGGGTGGGCACAGAGGAATCTATGCAGCTCGTCTCCCACCAAGTACAGCAGGTACATGGCTCATCCCTATCACCCGACCTGCTGCACTGTGGGTCCTACATGTGCCCCAGTGCAAGAAAGCTCAGCCCATTATAGCAGCTGTCACACAAGAATGATGCCTTTGTTTTAGCTATACTGGAGGCGTGCTTGATCATATCATGGAGGAGATGCTGACCACGCTTGAGACGGAAGCCAGCTTTAGACCATCAGAACAGTTTAGATGGTCTAAAGCTTTATCCCTTCTCACACCTGAAGAAATCAATGCAATGATAAACAGCCTGCAAGTAACAAGTTACAAAAAAAAGGAGCTGAAGAGTCTTACCAGTGGTCAGACCAAAGGTTTACCTCTGTTCTGAAGCAACATCCTGTAGAGTGTGAGGTAGCACTGACAAACTGGATCCAGCCGTTTTAATAAGAAATGACCATAATATTTGGATTTTTAGGGTGAGTCAAAGAATATCTACAGAGTAGATATCTCTATTGAACCTGGCATGTCCAAACTGATTTAATTTCACGTGGCCCCATTTTTTGAATGCATAAGCACACACATTTAAAATACTTGAATAATTCCATTTAAATGATTGGAACTCCTCCTGTGCATCACGTTAAACACTTACAGCACAGGGTCTTCTTAGGTCACAGTCTTGCACTGTTTATGCAGAAAAAATTTGTAACCAGATTGATTTGTATATCCTGCCATCGCTTGGCACTGAACATTTGTATCCCTTGACGTTAACTGGCATCTGTCAAGAACTCTCCTATAAAAAAGTTATTCAGTTGCACACATTTGTAATATGCAACTGCATATATTACTTGGGTAAAGGAAAGGCAGTTATTTTGATTTCTGCCATAAAGTACAGCATAAGTATAAACTATAAACTGCAGAACACAAAAAAATGTAATGACTTTTTCAAATACTGGCCAAGTAAGCAGTATTTTATGAGACAGGAAACAAATGTTCGGTCAAAACTGCAAATGGAAGTGACCAAGCCTGCACTGGACTGGAAGGACCACAAGATCTAACCCCAAGACTGTGACAGGTCAACATCTCATCCTATTAAACACACCTGCTCTGTCTCTCCTTCTGGAATTTCTACAGGCTCATTAGGATTCGTTAGGGCTTTTGGGGTTTATTTTTAAGAGAACACCAGGCAGCATGAAAAGAAATAAATGAAACACTGAATTAACCTAAATCCCCCTTTTAGCTAGTTCAGGTCTTGTTTATAACGTGCATGCATCACTTTGCATTTACCATGAGGCTTCTCAATTAGTTCATGGACAAGTTAACCTTCTATCTCCCAGCAAATATAATTCATGCTCATTTTATACAACACAGCATTCTGCTGGCTATTATCCATCATTTACAAGTGTTATTTGTCTATAAAAATGACACTAAAAAGTTGAAAAATGATTCTGCTCTGCCTGCTTCTGGATGTGTTTTAACAAATGATATCAATGCAGAAGGCTCTAAGTCATGTAAGAAGCAATTAGTCAAAGAAGCCATAAATATTTTTTAAAAAGGATATAAATGATTGCTTGCCAGATAGTAAAAGCTCTAAAGGTTGCTACATAATAAAAGACTGAACCTACACATACATTTCTGAGTAACTTTACCCCTGTGTGCAATCCCATTAGGATGTAGAAGGTTACTCAAGCAAGTAACGTTAGCCAGGTAAGTGTTTGCTCTAAAATAGTTAAAATAGTATTCTTCATTATTTATTGTTAATGAAGTTAATCAAATTCAGCGCTACTTACTCATGCATGCATTAAATAGAAACCTGAACATGACATGCATATTTATGGAACAGAGATTGAAAGATCATTATCTGTAGGGAAGAAAATCCAGCAAAGAAAAGGATGTGTAAAATGTGTCTGTTATCTTATTAGAACATAAACTGTTTTGCTTAAAACATAAATATTTATTTTCATTAATGCAATTAACCTAAATAATAGCTTCCACACACGACAATTACACCTAATGTATGAATTTCATGATTTCTGGTAAAGATGTATGCCACAGTCATAGCTACCATCGACCAGCTGGTCTAATTCCATGGAAGTCAGTGGAGCTCTACCTATTTATACCAGTGTGTGTCTGGCATGTATCTCCCCACTAATTGTATCTCCTACATTGCACTGAAATATAATATACTGCACACCACCATAAACCCCAAAGAATCTCATTGTTTTATTTACTTTTCAGTTAACAAATAAGGTGAGCATTCCTCAGTTTCATCTTAAAATTCTGGAATTGTAACTAAGGGGTTTTTTTGGTTTTAGGTTTAGATGCCTGTGCACGGGTTTAGAGACCAGACAGATGTGTTTGGGAATCCCAGAGAGAGAAAGAAGGATGAAAAAAATTTAAAAGTGCAACTATTAAATATTCATGCCACTGGCATTCTGTACCTTCAGTGAATTTCCTGCTCTATATATGGAATGAAACCCATGGTTAAGCACATGACTCCACTAGCTATCAGTTCTGAAAGAGTTCATTATAATGAGAGAGGGAAAAGACTCTCTAGGTTGCCAAATATACAGAAAAATATTTTGAGCAAATAGAGAAGGAAGACATAATTCTGCATGTTCCTTGGCCTTTAAAAGATGACAGATCAATTTTCTTTAAAAACTACCTTATTGTTCAAATACCTGAAGAAAAAAAAGTGCATTACCTTGAATAATATTTTCACTTTCTGTCGTGATTTTATTAACTCCTTTTTATTGCCCAGTTTAAATATCCCAATTGGCACACAGCACACTTGCAGTCACTAGATATGCATTAGATTTTAATGGGTTTGAAACGGTCTACAATGTTATGGGGTTGACGGACCTACTGCAGTCCCATTTACAATGATGCAACGTAAGTGGGGCATAAAAACACAATGGTTAATGGCACTGTCGCAATAAAAAAACCCCACTCTTCCTCCAGTTCCTCCAGCACATATCCTTACAGATGGTTTCAAACAGGCAAAGGCCAATTTCAACAATTGTTGATGACCAAAATGAGGTCTACAAGAGTGTGTAGGTTGCAGGATAGGAGAGGAGCAGCTCTAGAGCACAACACAGGTGTTGCACAATGTGTGTGCTGGGACTTGCTTCCACTCTATGAGCTGTATGGCCACCATGACTGCTTCCTATATGGAGCACATACCCAACATATACCCCAAGTATTCCCTCTGCAGTGCATGTGAGCCTTTGTGCACACCCACCACTGAGCTAACCTGCTGCTGGTCATGCCACGCCATGCACTCACCACAAGAATGGTTTGTCTCCATCCACATCCAGCCAAAATCATAGATACAGAATCATAGAATCATAGAATAGTTAGGGTTGGAAAGGACCTTAAGATCATCTAGTTCCAATCCCCTTGCCGTGGGCAGGGACAACTCACACTAAACCATATGACCCAAGGCTTTGTTCAGCCTGGCCTTGAACACCACCATGGATGAAGCATTCACAACTTCCTCGGGCAACCCATTCCAGTGCCTCACCACCCTAACAGTAAAGAATTTCCTCCTTATATCCAATCTAAACTTCCCCTGTTTAAGTTTGAACCCATTACCCCTTGTCCTGTCACTACAGTCCCTAACAAAGCCCCTCCCCAGCATCTTTATAAGCCCCCTTCAGATACTGGAAGGGTGCTATGAGGTCTCCACACAGCCTTCTATTCTCCAGGCTGAACAGCATGAAACAACTAAACATTTGTGCCTAACATGCTGCTAACCTTGTTCAAGAAGGTGGATCTTTTCCATAAAAACAGTCCCTGCAATGCCACCAAGGCCATTTGGATCCCATTTGGGGATACAATTTCTGGCCATTTCAGGAGAATAAGAAATTTATGACTATGAGAAGCATGAAAGGAAGAATGAGATAGTCTGATACACCTATTCAAGGAAAAGCTGAGATCTGGGAAGCTGTGTTTCTGTGAGTGAGAAAGCCACTGAAACGCTGTAGCTATGTAAATGCCAGCCTGAAAAGAAAAAAATTCCACATTCCACATGATAGTTTGTAATTTAATTCATTTCTATGGGAGAAGTTTAAAACATCCCATGTCTTATGATACTTAGGAAATATTAATAAAAACCTACAGAAATCTGGAGCTCTTTCTGCTACTATATAAATAATTCCCCTGCCTCTACTCCCGGGGAAGTGCAAAGGCCACATGAAGATTCATTCCTTATTTCCTTCTCCCCATCCACAGCTTTTCAGAGCACTTCAATGTGCAGGAATAACCATGTTCTTCAACAGACTCCTTTATTGAGTCAAAATAACTGATTCCACACATTTAATCACAGAAACCTCCTTTTATCCTCTAATTATGGAGCGGTGTCTGTCAAAATTAAAGCAGCCTGCTTGTAAATATTTTCAGGCACAAAGGAAGAAGCAAAGCCAGAAGGGAGGGAAACACATCCCAGATCTTCTGCATTCTTTAGTTACAAGTGATGAGACCATTTTTATTTGGGTGGTTTTACACAATAAATTTTCAAGAGTAGCTACTTAAGTACATCTAAAGGTTAAACCTTCAAGCAGCTAATCTGTGTGTAAGAACAAGTAACTGTCAAATACTTAACCTTCTACAGATTAAAACTGTCTGCCTAACAGATGTGAAATCATCATTGTTGTAATTGTTATAAGTAGGTATCTGAGCATTTTCTGGAGATAGACCTATCTTTTTTTTGAACAGTAATTTTATGCCTCAGGTCACTTGCGTGTTCATGGCTGTGATAAAACCACTGCTTTCTATGGGAAGTTATATGCCAGGACTTTATAACTGCTGTACTGGTTTCCAGAACCAAAGTTACTGCTTGTAACAGGCAGTTTTAAATTGTAATAAAATGAACTTGTAGAGTGACTGGAAATGTTTTATTTTTCAGCTGCTGTAACTGGTTGTATACATGAATTTTCACATGGGAGGAGAAAATGCTTCAATTTCTGATAAGCTGTAAATGTTACTATAAAATATTGTTGTTTGGCATTTGATAGAAGTACACTCAATTTATTAGAATATGCCTAAACTGCCATTACGTTAAGTTTATCAGTTATAGGTATTAAGGATATATGAGAAAAATGTTCTTATTATGGTAAGTGAACATGGAAATAGTATTTTTTTCCATATGCTACTTATATATAACAGGGCAAAAGAGCTTGAAACTCTCCAGATACCACTAAGCAGCTACATGCTCCTGCATGGCTCTATGTTTAGGCCAGCATGCTGTAACTAACCAGGCATTTTCCTCCTCAATCACAGAGAAATGTAATCATTAGATTATGCAGCAGATGAGTCAGGTTATAAATCCAGTATGTTGCATTCAGACATGTGGGGTTTGTGGGTACAGATTTTGGTTTGGCCCTCATCATGATGCTGAATATGCACTGGGAAAGTGGGCCTGTCTGAGACTGAGATCAGGGCTTCACCCTCCTTTCCCCTTTAATTTTTTGTAGTTTTATATCACTTTAGCTGTGAATACCATGGGTCAGGATTCTTCTGGTGCAAGATGCTGCACCAGGTCCAGTGCAAGCACAGCGACCACCCTTCACCAACTGCAGCTGCTTCTTCCACTGCCTTTCCTGAAAGACCTCATTTACTCCAGGAGGAAGTTTCCTGCAAGTATGTGTTTTGGGCTCCACAGCGGACACTCAGCCTGCACTTTTTGTTGTTGGTTTGGTTTTGGTGGGTTTTTTGGGGTGATTTCTTGGGGGTCCTGTTTTCTGGGGTTTTTTTTATTTCTTTTCAATCCCGGTCAGTTGCACAGGCTGGTATGTATTGTGTGGTCACTGGGGCTGCCTTGGGAAGCAAAGTGTCAAACAGTGGTGCCCTCCCCATCATCTACTCTCTGTTCCTGGCTGTTAATTGGAACCTGCTAATCAATTTCAACCAAATCTGACAGAGGTTTCAAAAAACTCCTACTAAAAATCAGCAGCTCTTTACGCAGTGCTAATAACTCAGTCCTTTATGTATGCCAGCAGATGGCAGACAGCTGTCCATCAGCATGCGAGCATCAGTAAGCTCAGGCATAGGTCTGAAACCACCCCAGCTGTTGGTGTTTTCTCCCCAGGTCAGTGAAGAAGAGCATGAGGAAGATGAAATCACAAACAAAGAGTTTATGCAGTGGGGCTGCTGGGTTACATGACACAAAACTATGGTCTACTTTTGGTAATTCCAAAAAGGCTCACGGAAACCTTTTTCTCCTACCTAGATGACCAATATAATAATAAGAGTAGGAATAGTAATAATAGTAATAATAATAACAATAAAAATAAATAATATAATAATAAAACAACTGGGTTCTAACGATTGTCAGTTAGACCCTGTAAGTATTCAAGGCCCAGTCACTGAAGATGGAAAATGAGGTTTGAAGAGCAACACAAATGCCAATAACAAATGCATACTTTCTTGCAAAGTACTCTGCAAATGACCCCTCGCACCTCCACTTGTCTGAAAAGGAGATGCAAAAGTCAGTGCATCTCCACCACCTGTATGAGAGGTCATTTCCAGGGCACAATGAAGCAATATGCACCGACCTGCACTCTGCTTGATGCAGTTTCCATACAAGTTTATTTGTGAGCTGAACTTAAGCAGAGAATGCCAGCTGTGCCATATTGTAAAGTGGATTTGTCACGTGGATTTATCCATATTTTGTCCATTAAGTCACCCTTGGGAACGAGCACTAGTTAGAACTATCTGATAGATGTGAAGGGTTTTTATACAGACAAGGGGAAAAAAAAAAAAAGGAATGCAGTGATTCCAGGAGACTGGAGGGAAAAAAATGAGGTATTATTAGCAGATTGAAAGGCATCTGAAATATAAATTATTTGAAAGCACATCACTTTATATATCCTGTTAATTACACAGTTAATATTATGGAATCTGACAACTCCCTATGGATACCAGGACTATTGATGAGTTCTATTTTATTTTAGAAATTTCCCTCTTCTTGTGCAGAATTACCTCTTTAACCTCTTTCAGTCCAATAAATTCACATCAAAATGTGACCAGGAGTGACAACCTTGGGAGAGGACTAACCTCTCCCTCTATCATGTCATTTTAGCCTTAGTCTCAGATTGGCGCAGCACTCCCATAGCTATTATCTCAGCTCTTCTCCTGCCTCCTGAGTAGATGAAGCAGTATGTCTAATTAATTTACAATCCTTAAGTACAAAGGTAGCTATCAGCAAAACTACATTAAAATCAAACTACCAATAAGGTTATTGTAAAATCATAATTTTCTGGGATGTTTTCACTAAATACCATCTTAGCTTTGTAGCCGAATGTTTTCAAAAGTCAAGCCTTACAGCTACATGGAAGTCAAATTTTTCATACATTACACTATATCTAGCTCCACAGGAAAGGAAAAAATAAAAATGACAGATGCTCCTTAACACAATGAAATGCAATTTTAAGCCAAGTCAATAAGATACTAACCTCTTATTCTCAAATGAGGGTTACGTTATACATCATGGGTTAGAAGTTAAAAATGAAGAGAATGGTTCTTGTCACCCATAATTCAAAGACTGTTGTCAAAAGCTTTCTGTTCATAGAAATGCTATTGGTTTTATTCAGCTGGCAAAAACTGTGCAGTATTCTAAGTAGCTCAGACAGATAGCTTTTTTAGCTATACTGTTCAGAGCCAAATTTTCCTGAACAGCATAAGGACTTGATTTTGCTAATGTATACATGTTGCACTGTACCCAGTTCCAGAAATAACCGGCGTCCGTGAATGCAGGCAGGGGTCTAGGGGGGATACATGCTAACAGCCAGATTCTCTATTTTGCTTTGTCCTCAGAAAGACCAGCCATAACCAGCAAAACACAGATTGCTGCAGTAAGAAACCCTCTGACAGTACTAAGCTCTGCTGCTGCCCAACTCCCTGCCTGCTTCTCACTGATGAGAAAATACTGAATATTGGGGATGCGAGGTGAGGGGCACATTGCAGCACAGCAGCAATGAGCAAGGTTTTTACTGAGCTCCAGTCACCCTCATGAAACTCTCATTTTTGCCAAGGTAAATACCTGATGGACATGAGGGGCAGCTAACGTTCTACAGGCAACCATCCTCTCCTCCCTGTCTTGAGCATGAGGAGAATAGAGATGAGGTGTAAAATCTGAATCCCCCTTCACTCCCCCATTTTCTCTGGTTGTCAGATGAGTGATGCTTACCAGCATCCTGAGGGTGTGGGGAGCCTTATTTTCTCATTCCCCTGAATAAATCCCTTGCTGTAACCATGCCAGTCCTGCATGGTCAGGGACAGCAGAAGAGGAGCTGAGCTCGCTTGCTGTAAAGAGCTGTCAGCATCTCCCTTAAGGAGGGCAGGTTGCCATCCTCTTAGAGCCAATTATGTGGTGGCCTGGCCTTAAGCAACCTCATTTCCCACTATCACATTCCCACTCTTTGTCACATATAGGAAACTCTGTACACCACATCCTCCTTTTCCCCTATGGCCGTACCTGATCGGCACAACCTATTCCTAGATTTGGTCCTAGCCCTTTGTGTTTGATGGAGCTTATGGAAAAGACAGAGAGAGGGAGCAGAAAGCTGAACCAGAGACTTTGCTGTGATAGCCCAGAGGTGGTTGCAGAGGAACAGATGAAGCCTTAGGTGTGAAATCTCATACTGTTTGCTCAGTGTTGTTGGTGTGAGTGGCCCTGAGGAACAAGTGACTGCAACAGGAACAGATAGAGATGTTCTTGCTGACAGGAACAGAACAGGATGCCTCTTTGTCCCTATCTTCTTTGTGGAAGGAAATCATCTGCTACAGCAAACGCCAAAATCTGTGCATCATGCTCATGTCTGCACCAGGTTGGGGAGTTTGACAGAAGTTGCCAATTACAGATAAAAGATATCTGCAAAATTTGGATAGAAGCCGATAATTTTGACTGATCTACCATATAGTAGTACTTCTCATTTTTACAAGAAATGCCTAGAATTTGGTATGGACATTACATTAGCTGTATTTTAAACTATACAAGCAAATTCAGTTAAATAACTGCACATATGTGTGTAATTTTCCACATACCAATGCCAGCACCCTGCAGACTGTACAGCAGGCTACTCGATTTACATCCTCATGTATTTTACTTGCTCACATATAGGCAAGCCCATAGTTACTGATATTCTTTTAGAAATATGACCTGCTGTCTACTAGGAATTCTTATATGTCTCACCAGAAAATGCTGAATAGAGGATAGTTCCTGCATGAGAGCATGAGGACATGCATGCCTTTACCCTTATGTGCTGCACATGCCTCCTCCCCAGGCACATACCTGGCAGGTGCAATCCAGACCTTCATTTGTCACCCAGACACTAGTAATGGGCTCTCTAGAAATGCTCTAACTAGATTAGATTAGATGAGAATTATCTCCTGTCTTTTTAGACCATCTTGGCATTAACGACAAAACTGGGTATATTTTCCAGGCAAACGTGCTTTCTCTGAAAAAATAAAAGGTAGGACAAATGTTCCTATGTTCTCTGATATAATGTTTACCAGTCCTCACTAGAGTGAAGCAGCTGGCTTCAGTTTATCTGGTGGGATAACATTAAACTTAATGTAATTACATTAAGACTTAAACCTTCTTCTAAAAGACTTGTGTACAGGGAAGAGCTGCATAACTGGGTGCAGAGTCAGGCCCCCAGATCCCAGAATGGATCTCACAGTTCTGCATTGGGTGCCAAAGCTCCCCATACTGAGGATGGGGAAAAGCCTGCACCCAACAGCCAGCTTCTCAACACCCAGAGGCTATGCTGGGAGCCAACCCCTATGCCTGCCAAAGCAGAATGTCAAAGAGAACTTACACATTTTGCTGTGGTTTTTCTCCACTGTGAAAGCAGGACTCAGCCTGAGTTCCAACCATGTGCCCTTTTGGGCACTTAGATCAGACAACAGGGGCACACCTCTCTTGAAAAGAAAACCAAAGGACACAGCCAAGCACACTTTTACTAACATCCCAATGGTTAAAACACCAGCATAAGAAAATGGGAAGTCCAGATCCACATATCTCCTCATCATGGGGCTCACATCCACAGATTCAGTCTCAAGGAACATGCACTACTTACCAGGCCAAAGGCTCTTCTGGGCAACAAGCTCTTCACCACCCTTCCTGGATCCTGATCCCAGTACAGATCTGGGAACGGAGGGATCATGGAACCAGGAGTAAAGTGGCTGAAACATTCAGCTTGAAAAAGGTAGTCCTGACTTCCCTGGGTGATGTCATCCCAACCTGTACAATATGTGACATGCAAGCAGCACAGACAGCATGTGGCCAAAGCATACCTTGGACATCTCCTGGCCCTTACGTACTGGCTTAACAAGTCTGCTAATCCTCACATTGCCTCTAGGCATGTGCATTAGGAAAGCTGGAGATAAGTCTAAATGTGCTAAAACAACAGCATCTCGGGTGCCTAGTTGGGTTGTGTGGGGTTTATTCATGGGGTTTGCTATCCTGCCTAAACTGTGCACGTAAACCACTATGTTGCACCTTGCTTAAGAGCTGTAAAGACTGAAGTAAGGATCTGCTTTGGTGGCACACCACCAGCTAAATTAATCTCCTGGCATAAACTTGCACTGCTTGGTTCAATGAACAAAACCAAAATCCAGGCTCCAAATAACTCAGAGGAATTTTGGCTGGTGTGGTAACTGTTAGGAATATTAAATGACAGATATAATGAAAGTGATTTTTAGTGGTTGAGATAGACAGGCAGCTAGTACATTAGTATCACATTCAGCTTCCAACCTAGGTATGTCTCCAGCCTGCTAACAAGCATCCTTTGTGGATTACTTGCTTGTGTTTGACCTTCCAGAACTGCTTGCTTTTTCTTTTCACTAGAAACCTAAGACTCTTCTGTGCTCCTTCAGTTTGTACTCCCCATAAGCAATAAAACTATGTCTCTTGCCTTACCTGACTAAATTTCTCAGTATTCACACACCCTAGATTACAGACTTCAGGTTTGGATGCATCACTGTATGAATTATGCTGTACAAGGAGCAATCTATTGACTTTCATGCTTAGGAAACACAGTCTCACAAGTAGGTCTGGTTCCACCTCACTCCTTTTAAGCCTGTCAGGTGGCCATGACCACAAGAAAAAGGTTCACCTGCCTCACATCCTCTGGGAAGCTTAAAGCATGTGTACACAGCACAGTGGGACAGATATCCCTAAGCTAACAGAGACCAAAGCGGGGCTTTACATTTAGCACCATGCAGCCCTATAGGCTTTGGTCTAGGAGAAGCATAGCAGTACTCACATGATGCTGAGCACAACACAATTGGGTTTTCCTCCTGAAAAAAACAAGGGACAAAGCTGATGTTGTTCAACTCAGATATTGTTCCCTATGAACACTGCTGAACTGCTTACAGACGTACTGACACAATGCTCAGTACAAATGGTGCCAAATATCACAGAGCATTACTTGAGGTAGATACAACTCCAACGTTAATAATAATAATATCATTTGTTTTTATCATCACCCAGTATATTTTTGTAAATTCTTCCAATGCATCTGGCCCATATCAACTGCATGGTGATTGAATGTTGTCAGTAAAATTATGTAAAATTAATTTTGACACCCTTTCTCTGAAGTGTCTGTTCTGTTCTTCTGTGTCCTTGGAATGAAATGTTTTGGTACCAGCGATTTTCTTCAGAGAAAACAGCTCCCCAAGCTCCTGTTGCTACCCTTCTAGCTGCAACACCACTGAATGTGTCATATCCAGGCTCTACCTCACCCCCTAATTTCTGCTTAACAAGTGCACAGTTATTTTCAAAGATCCTCTTCTATGTCTTGCCATTATTAAGAGGTCAGTGCCAGTTCACTCGAGTAAAAATATGACTGGTGCTAATTTTCTGGTGTTAAAACCATGTATCACACACTGAGAAAGGCATCAGGTGTATTCTTTTACCTATCAGGAAAAGAATGATATCACGTATACTAATGACTTGACCTGAACATGTTCCATATTTGGTTGCATTACTTTTGTTTGATTGGTGAAGGCTGAATGTTTGCAAGTAGATCATATTCATGAATGTGTCATGCCTCACTAAGTCATTGTGCCAGAGACTCATTAAAGATCTACTCAAAGCCTCCTTACTAATTTATATTTCTTTTATGAGTTGATGTGATTTGAGATATCTCTTTTGCAAAAGGAAAGCTGTCTATTGTTTGGACTCTAAAAGGAAATGTAGGTGTTTAATTGGTGGATGTGGTTTTCATTATACTTTTCATCACCACCACAAACCCTCTTCATAAATTGTGACAAGTCTATTGGCAGTCTGCTGTATCAGACTGGAGGTAGCTGACTTGATAAGCATGCTGCCCAGTCAAAGAAAAACATGTATTCCCTCCAACTTTGCTCAGATTTGCTAATTAGCTGAAAGGCAGTGTCCTGAATTGGCACAGAAAACCAGTGTGAGAAAGTCCTAGGGAGATGCAAGACTATAACTCAACAGGGTCTAGTAGTGTCTTAAATGCTTTCTGATTTATTGAAATCAAGCTAGCATCTTTGCTCTGAATATACTCCTTATTTAAACACAAGTACAGTGATTTACAATCCAGTGAAGTCCCCAGCTTCATTTCTATGCAGCCCGTATCATGGTGGTAAAGAAGGCTCATTTGCCAGAGAAAGTAAAGAAGAAGATGTTTTCATTTTTATAATATCAGTCACCTACTCTTACAGAGCTGAGGTCCTTTCCCTCTCAAACGAATGCAGAAGTGGGGGTAAAGGAAGCACTGATGCAGCAAGTTTTGGAATTCTGTGTTGCCATTTCTCAATAGGTCTTGCTCCTGATATATAAAACCATAAAAATACCAAACTCTTGTGTATACACCTACTTACAATAGTCAAGTGGCAAGGAAGAATTTCCAATAAGCAATTTGCATGTGGCCATCCTGTTTTCCATCATGTGAAGACATTTTGTGCCAAGCCAGTTGACCTATCAGGCAGAAACCAACCCTTGGCCCATTTTAATATCTTCACTGTGGCCTGAAGTTCACCACTTGTGAACACCTTCAGAGGAGGGAGGACAATATACAGTCATAGTGTGGGACTATCAGGCTCAAATCAATCCCTGCCTGAGACACCCTGACTTCCATCATTTGCAGGAAGGTCCTCATGCCTTCTCAGCTCTTATACTAAAGCTCTCTTACAAAAGTAAATGTTTTAATGGAAACTGAGAGGGTACTGTCATGGTTTGAGCATGTTTTGAGGGTGTTTTTGTTCAAGGTTTTTTTTTCAGCCAGGTGGAGGAGGGGAGTCCGGGAGGAAGGAGGGACAGGACACCTGACCCAGGCTAGTCAATGAGGTATTCCATACCATAGCACGTGATGCCCAGGAGGCATACTGGGAAAGAGAAGGCAGGGTGCGGAGCTCTGGAGAAAAATGGAGGAGGGAGCACATGGTGCTCGGCCGGGCAGGGTGGAGTGAGTTATGGGTCGGTGGCTGGTGGGGTGTTGTATTCTTTTCACTTGCTGTTTGCTGTATCATTATTATTTGTAGTAGTAAATGGCAGTAGGGGTTTTGTGTTATGCCTTAGCAATTAAACTGTTCTTATCTCAATCTGTGGGGGCTACATTCTTTGGATTTTCCTTCCTAACTCTCCGGGAGTAGGGGGACTTGGTTTAAACCACGACAGTACTCAGGATGCTAATGACCAGAAGAGCATTCACCTGACGCACACAAAACCTGCATGCAAATTAACTGGAGAATAGATTTGAACTTGTAAGAATTTGAGGTATAATTCACAAAAAGAATGCCTAAGCTGACAGGAAGAGCACTTTTATGGGTGTAGGTTTGTTTATAATTTCAAGGCGCTATTGAGTACGGGCACCCCAAAAAATAATGCTTAAGATTTAATTTCCTATATGTGCCACCGTCTTGCACATGCCCTGGAAATGCTGATATGAAAAGAGGAAGTCAGCAGTTTTGCAGACTGCCAGGCAAGTCAGTCATGGTGCAAGCCTGACATCCAGAAGACCTAGAAAATGGCCAGCCTGTGCACAACATGTCCATCCTGTAAGCCTGCATTCAGGTGCATCAGATTAATTACGCATGTGCAGATCACCTGATTTATTGCCATGGTTTATTACCAGGTGCAGCAAGGCCAGCACCATGTTCAGAAAATGTTGGATTTACTGCACGTTCATGGGACATCTGCGAGTGCATGCAATCACCTTTTCTCTTGAGACTTCCTAGGAGGAAATATGGGAACCATACCCAAACTTCTGGATTCACTTTGGTTCTGTACTTGTCTGCAGGCAGAGAGAGACTTCTGGGATAAAGTAAATACAGCTACTTTTGCATGCTCCTAGAATGCATTTGTGAGAAAACTTGTTTATACTTTTCAATCCTCCAGAGGGAACTGTGAGCAGATAAGGGTGAACTAGCAGCATTTCAATAGAGCTAGCCTGTTTCTCTAACACACAGCAGATAAGTTATCACCTAATGAGTTATGATGACTTCAGCTTTAACAGATGACATTTCTCCTGCCAACCAAATTACAGTATAAGCACCACTGAAATTTTATTAGCTGGTTTTGCATGTGAATATGAGTTGAGGAAAGGAAAACACTTGAGTTATCTATTTGTTAAAAAAAACAGAATTCCATTTTCTTTAAGTCTTTCAATGAGAGGTACATTTCCAAGTCATTTCTGAAAGTGGGAATTAAGATATATTTGACTGGCATCCATGTGTGGGCTCCAAGACTTGCTCTGATCCAAAAAAGCAGTACTGGAGTCGTACTCCACAGCAGTACTGTAACAAGTATATTTAATTAGTTCCCATTGGCGCCACACTTATTCTTATGAGGTACTGGAATGCCTTGAAAAATACCCAACAGTCATCAGCATTTCAGCACACTGAACCCTGAGGAATTTCTCTCCTTGCTCATTGTGGAAGGGCTCACAGGCAAGAGAGAGGTTACATGCACCTCCAGGTCTGGCCCAGGGAGCACTCCCACACCCCTGAGACACTTCTTCAGGTACTATCCCTCCTGACCCTATCCCGAGCAGGAGACTTGCTTCATTCACTCAGCCTGTGGCTTTCTGCCTCCAGAACAATGTCTTGTGTCTCCACCACACAAGTGCCTGGCTTCCCTGCTGTTCCAGCCACTGAGCCTGTTACCTTCAACCCGATTCTGTAGCAGCTGTTTTAGGAAATTCTGCAGGTTCCAGTATCATGTGCATGAAGGTGGCATTTCTTTGTGTCAGGTTATGAAGAGTGCTCAGCTGCACTCATTGCCTTTGATCTTGTTTGACCCCAGGCTCCAACTCTCCCACAAATAGCTCCCTGGCACTGAAACACCATCCTACATCAGGGAACCTGCAGAGCTTTAACATGTTGGGATTATGGTAGCTCTAAACTACCATGCATTACTGACTGAGACTCATCTTACCCGTCTACAGAGATCTTTGGTCAATGGCATTGTTCTGCTGCTACACATAACTCAGTTTGCAGAACTGGGCTTCATAGGTTAGAGCCAGCTCTAGCTGAGATGTTGCAGCAAAACATTTTCCCAGGCACTTGACTATGGGCCCCCTTTCTTTACAGCTCTTCACTGATTTCCGCTTCCATCACTATAAAAGCCACTTGTGGATTCTCCCCATCATTATGAAAAGTCATTATGAAAAGTTACTACAAAAAGGCTGAGTATAGTCTTCTCTTGACCCATTAGGGCAATTCACCCCCCAAGTTCCTAACCAACACCTTCAGGGTATCCTTGTGCTGTTATTCATGCTGGGGAGGATTTTGTGCATAAACACGCACAAAATCGCTTCATTGTTCTTTCTGAGTTTCTTAAAAAGAAAGTTTTGGGTTTTCCCATCATGCTCATGCATTTGGCAGCACTGTCAGGCTGGCGGCTTGCTGTGACCACTGTTTATTCAGATAATTAAAGTACTCTGCCTTTTCTTTCTCACCAGTTTTGCCTTGATCCATCATTTTCTTCTCTTGCACTTTGCCTGGAAAATTTTTGGTCCAATGACTAGCTCTTTGTCCTGTGTCTGAACAGAACCTAATGCAGCAAATCTGAGTCCCTATCTACAGATGCAAAGTCCAATGGTAATGCATCTGAAAAACAGCAACATGCAGGAAGGGTAAGATAACATAGCTGCCACCCTCTCCTAGAGTCATTGCAGAGCCCTAGCCATTCTAGTCCATCACTGGTTATGGACCATAATCCATTGATAGACTATGGTCATGATGGGAACATGCAAAGTTTCAATACTGTTTCTATTGAGGTAAAGAGTTCAGGTGATTCCCCTTCTGGGAAACCCTCACTGTAGCTTAATTTGAAACCATCCATGCTTGAGAATTAACTGAAACTTTCATTATTTGACTATTTTCCTTCCTCTTTTAAACCCATATGATAATTTACTCCCTTTTTTTTTGTTTCACTATAGATTACTTCGCTGTGTGCGAGTGTGTTGCAGAACTAATTTTTCTAGTTACTTTGACAAACCTGACATCTTGCAGCTGTTACACATCTTGTTTCAATTACATCTCTAGATAAAAAGAATTCTTAAAGCCTGAAGGCTGCAGATGGCTTCCTGGTGAGGGGTTAACTCCAGCTTTGTATTAAAGTCTTTTGGGGGTCCCTTCTCTTGGGCTGTTCTCTTCAGTCTCCTTCTCTTATGCCCTTCTAATTTTGCTATCTCACTTACTATAACCTCCATTCCTCTCTGGGTACAGGAGAAGAACTGGTGCACTAGTGTCTATCCCTGCCTCCTTCCCACCCAAAGGTGCCTGGCAGGGGGGGAACGGGAGCGAAGTATCTGTCACTTGAACCTTATCTCCACATATCATGTAGGCTGCATATGGCAGCGCACAGCTGAATGAGTACAAATCAGTGGAGTGACAACTTGGACCACCACTAATCCCTAATAAATTCTGGACTGTCCCATAGACTTGGGAAGCTCTTGACAACTGGTGATGCTCTCAGCATCTGGCAAACCACTTGTGTCTAATTTAGTACCCTGAGGTATTTACACTGTGCTTAATGGTTACAGAAGAGATTGATCACTCCGTTCTTGGTATCTATCCAAAAATGGTATATAAAACCCTTTGATCTTGCTAAGGAAGCAAAACATGTCTAACCATCAGTTATGTAAAGGTGGTTGTTATTAATTTGAATACTGCATAGAGAGGAAAAGAACAGAAGTACCATATAATGAGATATATTAAGACTACAAAAGAATTAAGTGAAGCTGTTATGTTATGAATCATGATTTTATTGTTTAGCAGTCAGCTCTTGATGTAATTCAGATAATAATGAATGGGCTAATTTCTTCCACCTTTATTCCGGCAAAACTTCCATTGACTTCAAAGAGAAAGTTGTCCAAGTCAGGACTAGAGACTGCTGCATCTATCCCATTATTTTCAAATGCTTTTCTGAATACAAAGTATTCCTTTATAATGGGTTATCACCAATAACAGTAACATTTACATAATATAAACCTCTTACATAAGTGTCTTTTGTGTTCAGAGAAGACTTTCTATTCTTATTGCAAACTGCCGTGTTAAACGGTCTTCCACAAACCCTAATATTTATTATGGGAACATAAGTACAGGAACATACAGACTTTCTCAGTGCACCATTTTGATCATTTCTCCTTCTGCTCAATATATTTTTCATTTCAATTTACCATATTTTTTTTCCTCAGGAGAATGTGTTATTTATTATTAGCAAAGAGATGATTTATCATTGCAAATATTTCTCTTTATCATAGAAAACAGAGTGCCAAAAATGGGGAAATGTGCTAAGTCTTGTTATATTTTAACAGATGCCAGGAGTATTTGAGGAAACAAATGAATAAATAGTCCTACATGACTGTTTGTCTCACTCTATAGTTCTATTTATAAATTAACACTCTCTGAATTGGTATTTTTAAGTATTATTTTAAAGTAATGGCTTGAAAAATGTCCTTAAGTATAATACTTTCTGGTTTGATCAGGGCAGGACTCTTCAGGTTTTGGACCAAACCAGATTTTTTTTCTGTCATTATAAAGTATGTACTTCCATCTGGAACTTATTTTGATATTGTGAATCTTCATGCCTCAGAAAAGAACACAGAACAATGGATAGGCACTACTTGATTGTTTTAAAAGGAAATTAATTAATTATGAAACAGCTGCAATAGTCTAAATTACTTATTTCCCCTTTCGGTGAAAATGAATTTACAGGCATTTGCAAAGCACACAAAAATAAAGAGAGAGACAAGAAAGTCTGTAAGAAGGGAAGTCATGTAGAATTGTCTATGATCTGTATTTCAAGAAAGTAAATAATTAATAGCTCCAAGGAAGCATATTAGAGATTGCTCTTTCTATTATACAGTCACATTGAGCAGTAACATAATGCTTTAAATCTCAACACCACAGTACAGAACTCAGTAGAGTTTACCTTCCAGATAATCATTTTTTCAGCTGAAAACAGCGATTTTTTCACATTACAACCAGACTGTGGCTTGAAAGAAGCTTCTCAGTCATTTAGTCAAGACAGATGAGCAATGAGTGTTAGAAAAGCTACCAAGGCATTGAAAGATCTACAGTCAAGGCCATTAAAGAATAGCTAATCTATTCTAGTTCTAATTCTCCACTAATGGGTTTCCTTAAATGTGCTTTACATCAGCTGTAATTAGTTCAAGATATTGCTGCTTATACACTTCTAAGAATAACAAAAAAAAAAAAAGGTTGCATTTCTGCCACATAGTATGTAATCATGTTCATGCACCCATGCACGCAAGCTAACAAGTTCTTGTGCAGGGCAAAGCCTTGATGAGTGTCATAAAGAGACATTTTCCTTGGATCTAACAAAAGCCACCGCAGGTCCAGCAACAGCAGCATTTATCTATGCTTTCCTTTGTTGGGGTTACTTCAACATCATTTTGACACAGATGCTGCAGAATCAATCATACTAAATGGCCAGTGATACATTAAGCTGCATGTATGGGAAATACGTACATTTTTGCTACCGATGCTGTGGGTTTGGAACAGATTTTCATAGTCAGTGGCAGAGACAAAAACAACCAAACCCAAACCCCTTGCCACATTTATGATAGAATATGACTGTGTTTTGAAGGGATTCACTCCTTAGGAGAAGGTCCTTTAATCTGAGAGGGCAGCAGTGTCTTAGGAGAAATATAAAGACCTGGGGCCCTTTAGACTTATCTGCACGGTGAAAGGCTAGCTGCAGTCATGCTGGTATACTCAAACACACAAGGCAATATGGTGATACTAATTCAGATCATTTGGGATCATGGTGGTTTTCTTGCAGGGAGCCTGAGTAAATGGACAAGTACACAATCACCTTTTGTACTAAGACATTCTCAACAGTCTTCAGGCCTAACCACAAACAAAGCACATTTTAACATTAATTTACTCTTTAAACTGGCAACATTTAGCTAACTCAAGGTCATCATCCTGAAGAAAATGTTTCACTCTCCTTGCCAAACACAAATTAAGAAATGCACACTTAGCTTATACTGTTACTTTGCCCTCTAAAGACAGTTGATGACATGACACCTTACCTCCCGGACTACTTCAGAAACAAAAAATGTATAAGAATGTCTTCTATGGGATGCAAATCAATATAATTATCTTCTCCAGAGTATCTCTGTCAAAATGTGTTCGTTTTTTTCTGGACTGAGGTTCAATCATCTACTGCACTTGCTGTTCTAAGACAGAGGAGCACAAAACCACCAAAATTATATCATTCCTGCCTAAAATTGTCAGACCCGAGAGACGAACCCCCATAGTCAATCTGAACTGGTCAGTGACATAAGGAACTTTCTCTTGGTGCATCACTAGAAGGCAGACACAAAACCTAAACCCTCACAGAGAAGGTTTATGGTATCTGCCAACACCCATACATCGGAACCATCTTTCCAAAGCCTCCGCAGTGAACAAAGCAAAGAAAGCAAGGATAGAAGCAGGGAGATGTAGGACAGACCACTGCTGGAATGGCTTTTGAATCTGAACCCTGCCAATGCATAGTACACCAGTGCTTCTTCCTCCTGATCCATCTGTCATATTTGCATTTTTCATACCACCATTGGTCATCGTAATGCCCTGGCACTATCATGGCAATGCATGGACTAGGAAGGCCACCAGTTTCCCCTAATGGATTTCACAAGTGATGCATGCAATGAGAAATGATCACAGCTCAAAGCAATCAAAACATACTCAGAGTAAGAAGACACCACTTTCATCCTCTATTTGTCCACTCCTGCCATTCAGTCAAATGAGGATGAGCCACAAAGGAGTCTTTCTTAGCTCCAAAGCATGCAAAAACAACTACACGGAAAGACTGGGTTACATTAAGAAGTTGTGTGGCTTTGTCAGATACAACCCTCTTGTTTTTAGTTTTAAGTACTTACAGTTGTGGATCATCTTTATTGAGAAACAAAACACAGCAACAAAAAGCTTCTTAGCAAAGATTTCTGGTCCCTTCTGCATAATTTTAAGTGTTTCCTGACTGCTGAGACCACCACTGCTGCATTGGAACCAATTTATATTTTAAAAAAATACATAAAGGGTCTCTAAGGATAAGTTTAAATTGCATTCCTACTGTCACATTTCCCAAGATACATCTATATCCAGGTCCTTGATACAAGCATGCAGGTTAAAATCTTCCTAAGAGGATAAAACTCAGTCAACTGAAATCATTAACACTACTTTTTGTTTGCTTAAAGTATCAGGAAGGCTGAGATACCAAGCTGTAAGAGAGGAACACAAGTTACGCATTTTTACCTTTGATAAGACATACAAAATGTTTAGCACAGGGCATTAATAATTGCTACCATGGTCATTTAACTGTTGCTACGGTTCATTCACTCTTTCTCCTAAATATGAATTTTTAGTTACCCATAGATTATCCAGAAATTACATAGATTATTACTCAATATTAAACTACAAGTGTCCATTTTCACTCTCCCAGGGCCTTAGGCATCACCAGCAAGCATAACCAGTGCCTTAACACTTATTTTAAGAGACAGAAGACGGGTGAGCAGCCCTGCTGGTAATGATGTGAAGGCAGGGGGTTTGGCCAGAGTAGGAGCCAGCAGGCTCCCCAGGAGCAGAGAGCCAGCAAGTCTAGCCCCCAGCACCAGCACTGAAATCCTAATTCCCAGTCGCCAGCAGGGAAGAGGTAGTTTTGATCAAAACCAAGGAAGCTTGGTTACAGCTTTCCCTTTTCCTACTTTCAGTTTTTAACGAAGAATTTGTGGTTTTCCACTGGAATTAGTCTTACAGCTAACCAGCCCAAATATAAAGAGAAACTTTACATGGTTTTCCTGGAAAATATCATCTTTTTGAAATCTCATTTTGGGAGGATGTCACTTCAAAGTTACAACTTGATCAGATAGACCAGACACCATCTCACACAAAATTTAACCTCCCTGTTTTCTAGCTGCATGTAATATCAGGTTTTCTCCATTTCTATTGATTTTACTGTATTACTCATGTTGTTAATAAAGTTACAGCCAGACTTTAAGGTACCTCTGAACATACGCTGTGAATAATTGCTGGAACTCTTTTTATCCACGCTTTGTTGTTTCCTAGTCATAAATAAGATGCAAATGGATTAATTTGTTATATGAGGTTAAAAACCTTGCAATTAAACAGTTGCTTTCTCTAATGAGAGTGTGTGGAGTTGAATATGATGTTATTGCTAATATATGGATGAAAAGATGTTCCCACAGTCAGTATTTTTTTTTCTTAATGGCCCATATTTCTCTTCCAGTAATTTTAAGAAACCTGGTATTTTCCTCAAAATACGCACATAGAATAGGAAATGCCACATGCACCTCATGCCCTCTTCCGAATCCATCTCCAATAACCTAGCAAGCTTTTTGCCTCAACTTCTGATGGAAAACATCCCCAGAGGAGCACAAATTTGCAAGGCTGAGTGTTAGGAGGAAAACCCGAAGTGCTCTTCTCTTGCATCACACAATTGGTCATGAGCGCTCAACCAGTCCACAGGAAGAGAAATGAAAGCATATTCACTGTCCTACTGGTATATCAAAATTTCATTTATCAGACCAAAACAAAGCAGAAGTTTAAAAAATAATTATTCTTTAAAAAAAAGTTACTTGAGTACTGCACATCTGAGGTGAGGGGCCAGCTCCTCAGCCGATACAAACTGGCAAAGCCTCCAGACTCTGTGGAGACTTGAACCAAATGAGGAGGATGTGGTACATTACATTACATCCAGCAAATGAGCACTGACATGGCACGGCAGATGTATTTTTTAAATATTATTATTCAGCTGATGTTTATAAAGTATTATGGCCACGAAAATCTTGCTCTTCTTATTTATAATGTTTAGCACATATAGTTTGTTCAGTGCTGCAAGAAACAAACCTCACACAATAAAAGTAATTTCTGACCCAAAGGGCTTCCAGCCTTAAAAACAGGCATCAGGAAGAGAGAACATGCTGTGAAAGTGGGAAAGGGGAACAGGCTATAGTTATTGCACGTGTTATTGTTTGCTCATAACTTATAATCATCACAGGAAGAGCAAATTTTCAGATGGGATCTCAATGAAAGAAAAGTGGTAACTGTGAGTTGACACTGGGAGGAAGGCAGAATGGGAAAGAAATACCATAAAGACAGAAATAAGGAGACAAATAGGATTTCAAACATTAATGGTAGAAAGAGGCCAAGAGCCAAAAGAAAAGAAGTAAGGGACAACATAGTCCAAGACACAAGCTGAAGTGGAATTGTAAAGGAGATGGGAGATAAAAGAAGACACTAAGTTATTTTTTTGTGAGAGGAAGGTATTATTGCTGTGTATTGTCTGTAAAAAGGGTAAGCTGGTCCAGACACTTGCCCTACTGAGAGAACGGTTGGTGTGAACCCACTCCCTGCAAAGTAGCTTCTTCCTTATCTGAAAATTAGCATCTTGATATTCTGCTTTGACTGAGGAAGCATTTGCAGAATTAGCTTTCTAAAATTATCTCCAGTAAACACTACACAACATGAGGAAAAAATCTTGACTTACACAAATATAAAATGTAGTGACTAAAAGCTAGACAACCTGGGATCAAGAAGTTACAAAAGGTTCATTTATAAGACTGCTGGATGTCTGGCCACTTTTTGTTAGTAGCAACTTCCAAACAAAACTCTCATTGACTTCAAATGGAGCAGGAACAGACCCAAAGATAGCAAATGAACTAATAATTCAATACATGGTCTGTAAAACACGCTAGGCCACCTTACACTGTGGCATTTGATATTGATCTCAACTTGGAAGCTATACAGCTATACATTTTTTACATGGTTATCCAACCCCTATGAAACCGATGCTAACTCAAAAAAAAGCAGAAGTATGAGGCAAGTACCAAATAAAACAATACCTACCTGGCTTCCTTTACCTCAACAACATGGGCTTGTTTTGCTTAACAAACATCTTATACTCAAAATTATTTTCTTGTTTGGTACAACACAGTAAATGCTTCAATCAATCTGCTATTTTTTTTTTAATGAATGGGGGAAAACCCAGCCTACTCATGTATCTAACATGAGCACGTGAGGAGAGCCTCACTAAGTGGTCTTCACCAGGCCTATCGCTAAGCCGAAACCTAAGCAGAGTTAAGACCCTGTCTGAATTTTTATCTGGATTTGTGAAATAAGGCAAACTACATGAGTGCCTCCAGTGCAGAACTAGTCCTGGCACTCCAATTAAGTCCTTTGGTCTGTTCATTTGCTGCTTTCTGTCATGTAGAGTATGTTTTCCACCATACGAGAGGCATATAAAACATTTCTAACTGAGGTTTCCCATCTCTTTTTGTCTGGTGCAAACAAATACAAACCTACAGGGCACTGGAGAATCCACATCTTGAGTCTGGAGAAGCAAAACTACACATATAGCATACAAATAAATGCATGGAGAAAGAAAAACAGGAGATGAGGCTGTGGTTCAAAGTCGTTAGTGCCATGTGTTTGGGATAACTGTTAGTCAGCGGTAATGACACCTTGGGATGATCATCCTGAAGTGTTCCAGAAAAAGCTTACCAAATGGGCATGAGTTTTGTTTATGCCATAGACTGGTATGTTTTCTTAAAATTTCTGTTTGAGTTTGTACTCAGCTTTCACTATTTGAATTATAGTAGTTTTCTGGGAAGCAGAAGTGCTATTGGCATCAATACAACCTGGAAAAACTACTGTTTAGTAGAAAACAGCCGACAATATTCCCCCATTGCAGTTTGCTAGTTAAATACTGTCCTAAGGCCATGACACAATATATTACTACACTTTCTATGCTACAGCAAAATAAAAGACATAACATGTATTAATTGGAGAGTAAATTCATTAATAGTATAAAAGTAACAATCAATGAGAATTGATTAACATGCTGCTGTTCATCTGGGAATCCCTTTTGATTTTCCAAAAACATACGAAATTAAAAAAAAAAAAGAAAAAAAAGCACTTTAGAATATCACATTAATATTTAATTATTGCACTTTTAAGTAAAATGTTCACTAAATACCTCGAAAAGTGGATTTTCAGTCAGAAATTAAGTGTGCAAACTGCCATTATGACTACATTGAAAAGAATAAAGGACAACATTCATTCCCGCTGCAGAGAAAATTAAGTCTCTTTAAGTGTTGCTCTTTGCCATGAAGTGCTTCCTATCTATGTGGTGTATTTTATTTCCCTGTTTGGCAACAACTGCACTTCTCTGAAGGCATCCTGACAAGCCGTCGAAGCTTAAAGCTGAAGTACCAGCTTTGGTTTGGTCAGTTTAGAACAGAATTCAGATGAGGTTTCTTGAGAACATCCATAACCTGCCCATCAGTGAGCAAGCAGGGTGGCGGGATGGCAGTGGGAGACACGAGCCGTGCAAGCGATGGGAGACAGACCCAGGGCCCTTTGCCACAGCTGCTGCAGCACTGAAGCACCACTGGCCTTCACAGGAGACTTTGGAAGCTTTCACTATGAGAAACTAAGTTTTTATTTAATACTGCTCATACAACTTGTAAATTAAAACGACTATTCTGAACCTTTTGCCAAAACAGCTGCTTCATGATAGACCTCCAGCCTGTGATCTCAGATACTCTATGCCAAAGCTGGTCAGCCAAACACAGTGCCCCAAAAGGATGCAAACTCTCAACAGCAAACACCTGCAAAACCCCTGCTCCCTCAATGAGCTCTGCTTAAAGTAGGTGTGATCTCCTCTCTAGGCACTGCTCTGCACATCTGTGTGCTCAACCCCTACTCAGAGATGACTGTTTAGCAGCAAACACAGGCCTGTCTTGATGCGTTGGCTTTTAATGTGTTATTTGAAGCCCTTCTGTTGACCCTGCCTTCTAAACTGCAACAACTATAGAGGAAAGCAAACAAGAGCAACAAAACCACAAGATTGCTTGTAATGCAAATACAGATACTTTTAAGCAGGTAATTCAGCTGGGAAATGGTTGATGTCTTTTTGGACCTGTACAGGAGCATTACGGCAACAGCGATCATTTGCAAGTGGCTCCACAATAGTGGAAAAGCATGTAAAAAGGTTATGAAAAGGAGCAATCGCCAGACACAGCCCAAAGCCCCAGCTTTCCAGCTACATTGTTAGCTTTTCAAATTCAATATTAACTCCAATGGCCAGCTTGCAGAACTGACTAACGAACAGCCTGCTTTTGCTGAAAAAGAAAATTCCCCCAAAGTTTGTCTTCATTCAAGAAGAAAGCAAAAAGCATACAAATGTGAGAAAGTATTATTCCCCCCACTCTTGTTTAATAGAAAAAAGATGCAATTGAATGGTAAAACCATGCGTATGGACTGAAAACTTAAAATCAGGCCAGAAAGAAACGTTATGGTTTGGTTATAAACTGAATATTGGTATTTATAATTGAAATGAGGACATAACCTTAACTTGTGTCACAGGCAAAAACACTGTAATTAAAAAGTTTTATGGGGTAGTAACTAATTTTCTATTAGATGTGCTCTTTAAAGTTCCCACAGCAATATATAAGTTTTATTAGGCTGGATGTTATCAATGTATGCATTTCTAAGCACCCCTATTATGCGCTGCAAGCTGTTCTCATCATCCTGAAGTCTTGTGCAAGAAGAGGGATGCGCTGGTCCAGTTTATTTTGTTACACCTGCCACCGAAGAGATAAGCCAGCGCTGTCGAACGCGCACCCTGCTGACAGAAGCTATAGATCACCTCAGACGGTCCAAAAAAAATAATTAAAAAATGCATATCGCTGACTGAATTTAGGCAAAAGTCTTCGCAACTCCCCAGTCTACCGGTCTCACCGGCCGGACACAAGCTGCCATCGCAGCCCGAGCTAACGGCAGCACAGCACCCGCGGCTGAGCACACCCCAGCCCCGACGGGGAGAGCCCCCCGCCGGGGAAGGATCACAGCGGGGATCCGCAGAGATCGTGTCCCACCTCGGCGTCTCACGGGGCGTCCCGGCGCTGCCCAAGCAGCACACCGCGTAGCCCCTGTGGGTCACCGCCAAGCAGTGTGTGTGTGGCCACCCCCTGGACCTCGGCCGGCCCTGACAGGGTCCTGCCGCCCCAGGGCCGGGCCGGGCCGACGGTGGGGGGGGCGGCTTGCCTCCCGCAGTCAACTCCGGGACTTGGCAGAGGCAGCGGCTTGGGGAGGGTGTGCGGGGGAAGGGCACCGCTTCCCACCTCCAGCCGCTAATGACATTTCTAGAAATTGTTTCCTCTCCTCCCTGGCAGCCCCGCACCCGCCGCCGGGGCGGGCAGGCACGGGGGTGCGCAGGGGGAGGTCAAGGGCATGCAATGAGGCAGTGAGGGGGGAAAAGGGGGACAGGAGAGAAAAGCAGAGAAGGGAGTCTGGGAGGGCAATAAAGGCGGCCCGGGAGGGAGTTGCGGGGCTGCGAGAAGGGGCGAGACGGGGGTGTGAAAGGGGCGTGCAGGAGGGATGGGTGATGAGCTACGGGAGTGCAGCCCGGGTGAGCACAGGGGATAACTGAGAGAGGGGAAGAGACTGAGTGCAGGAGACACCCCCCACCCCCCCCAGCTAAACACCATATCCAACTCCCGGACCCACCCTTGACAGCCACGGGAAGAGGGGGGTCACCCTTCCCTCTGCCCCTCCTGGGAGACCAAGTAGCAGGGGAGACACCTCCCGGGGCAATTGCACCCTCTCTTGCTAATGCACCCGCCGCCCCAGCTATTGCATCCTCGACCCACTGCGCTCCCCTTATTGCACACCCATTATTACCCCCCAACCCAATTTATCGAATCCCACCAGGTAAGTACACACAAACCCCAATTATTGCACCCACCCCAATTACTGCACATCCCTCAGTTATTGCACCCCCTCCAGTTATTGCACACACCCCGTTTATAGCACCCCCTGCAGATTCTGCCCCCCTCCCCGACTGCTCCCCGAGCTCGGGGGATGGGCCAGAGGCACCACTCACCACAGAGAGTCCAGGTCCCACTCCTGAAGGAGAGCTAAGTCGAAGCTGTCCATGGTGAGCGATGTCAGCGCCACCGCGCTGCAACCGCACGGCGTCCGGGGCGCATCTTAACTGCACCGCGGGTAAGGCGAGGGCGCGGAGCACCCCCTCCACACACGCGCGGCCGGGGACGGGCCCCCACCGCCACCTTCCGACCGCTTCCCCCTTAAAAATAAAGCAACCCCCCCAAAACCAGCTCGTTTGCAAGCGGCTCGGCTCGGCTCGGCCGCCGCCGCTGCCGCGCTTCGCTCCCGCCCCGCTCCCCCGCGCCTCCTCCCTCCCCCTTGCGCGCCGGGAGTGCAGCCGAGGCAGCGCCCGCCCCGCGCACGCTGCGCCCGCGCAGCACCCGCGCAGGGCCCTCTCAGTGCGGGGGGGGGACGCGCGGGAGGAAGGGGTCGGGACTTGGGGGGACTTGGTGGGAACTTGCACCCTGAGAGGCTTGCCCGGACGAAGTTGGGTTTGGGGTTCTCCTCCCCGCCCCCTCCTTCCTCTTTCTCCACGAGTGCTCTCTGCCCTTCGGCCCCAAGGGTGTCCCTGCGTAGCACCTCACGCGTCGTAAAAACAGCGGGATGCTCGGCGGAGAAACTCTGAGAAGACACTGGGGGATGTTTGTGGTGGGACAGGCCACTGCTCTGGTCCCAGGGCAGTCCCGAGTACCAACATGGGCCCTTGCTGCAGTCCAGCACTTTGGGATCTGTGACTGGGTCAAATGTAGATTTGCACCCAGCTGCACCTGTGCAAATCACAGCTCCTATGGGCTCCATTTACATCCATCCATCTACACACAGGGCTACCTAGACCTGCACAGCAGATTAAAGGTCCCTGGGTTGCTCATGAAACCTTTAAAAATGTGTGATCTCTGGCTAAAAATTAAAGTACCAATTGTCAGTGCTTGCCACCCAAAGAGAGTGAGACGGCTTGCACTGTCCAGCCTGCGTGAAGCGCTGGCTGTGCTATACCTGGCTGGCCAGGGGAGGCAGGCTCTCCTGATTTGTGCTTGCTGAATCACATTAAGAGAGGTTAACACATATTAAATACTTTCCAGAATATCAGGGCTTTTCAGCTAAGCAGTGAATAGCTGCCAGAGAAGTGCCATGTCATCGCAGACGGGGAGAAGAAAAGTCCAAAATTGTGATGGAAAGAGGGGGCTACTGACGTGACAGTGCCAATGTGAATATCCGCAGCACGATCCCATGCTGGAAGATCCTTGCTCTGGGGAGACCAACCCAAGCCGGTTTGAGGCTGACTGGTGGTACCCCAATGTGCATGTAGCCCTGGCACAGGCTCAAGTATTTACTCAGGCTTCTCAGCTGGTGTTGAGATTGTATTTTACTAGTTGCCGAGTTAGCTCAATTTAATTTAGGGTTTGTAACCCCGCGCAAGCTGCAGCCACAACTTTGGCTGCAGGGTAGGCACGCTCCAAGGGAAAGGTTTGAAATCCCCGTACGTCTGCATGCAAGCTTTCGGCAAGTCAAAATCCCGAGCCGCTCCAGAGCTGCTTGTGTTCCCTTGCACAGCCAAGGTGGTGCTGCCTCCTACTGCCAGAAGTCCCGTCACCCTGTGGATGTGGCGCTTCTTCAGCCTGGAGGGACTCACGGGAGCCAGCTGCGGCCAGGTCTGTCTTCTCACTCCCCAGTGTGATGGAGAAGGACGTGTCCCAGGCTGGGAAGGTTTGTGGCAATCCCTGTCTAGCCAGAGGAAATGAAGATGAAAATGAAAAATAAAAAATAAAAAAAAAATCAAGCCAGTTCAGATGCCAGACTTGATCTGGTATTAATGGACACATGAGTACACCTGAAAACAGCCTTTTGTGTCAGCTGGGGTGAAGCTTAGCATGGCTGAAGGCTGGGCCTGCAAAGCAGGTAGCACTCTCAATAAATATATTACCAAAGTGTGAAGGGCAGCATCTTTACACTGACCTTTTTTAAGCCACGGCCTGTGCTGCCTCACTCTTCTTATTTTAAGGGAGATTTCACAACCCACATTGCAGTATGGCCCTGGATCATTCCAGTTTACCTGGTGATTTGCAGAAGTGCTTAAATCACCCTTGTAATGGTACATACAGCAGGGGAGGCTTAGGCTTTTTTTAGGGACTAAATTTAGGGTTGTCTCTAGGGACTGTAGGTCAGTGCTGGAGCTGACCATAGATAGTTATGTAACTCATTAGCTGGATTTCAGTGCTTACAAGTGGCAGCTCAGAAATGTGTGGAAACTTGGAAGTGAAATTCAGTGGGCTAAATTCATCATCAAAACTGAGATCAATTGAAAAAGTAAACAGCATGAACAGCAGTGAGTGAATTAAATTTCAAACAGTAATACATAATGATAGCGACATAGGCAGTATGTTTTATGTTTTTAATATGTTTTAACACGCAAGATTATTTTATTTTATTTTTACATTTCTTGCATGTATATTATTATTGTGGTGTTCTTTTCTTTCCCATCATGGCCATGATTCTCTTCTCATGCGGAGCAGAGAACATCAAGACTAATTGCATTGAAATTAATGTCAACTGAAAATCTCAAACTGCTTTGGTTATATGCCAAGTGCTGGAAGTTTCCCCTTGTTCTCTCTGGCCTTGATGGCATTTTTGAAACTCCTTGTAAGTGAGACCACACTTACAGGTTAACATTCCACCCCTGTTTTTGCTTCCCCTGTGATGTGCCCAGATGGGTAGGCTTGTGGTTTTGCTGTGCTCCTCTGCTGACTCCTTGGCATAGGACCATATTTGGTCCCTGTGGCTGGAGCATCCTCTGTGCTCTACAGTCTCACTCACTCATATCCTTTCCACTTGTCAGCCATCGAACAGTAACCTCACCTGCTGCTTTCTTACCTAAAAACGTCCCATCTATCACCGAGCGTGTTATGAGCGTAATGCACAGTAAATTAACTCAGACTGTTTAAAATAAGTTCAGGCCCGTGCCTGAAGGAACTCCTTCCATGCTGCCTGTTGCAACCCACGGCTTCCCCGTAGCCACCGGTTCTCCCCTGTCATCCCTTGCTGTGTGAGCTGTCAACATATTTTCAGCTCCTGTAGGTAGTGAAGCCTGCCTTTCTAGGAAAGCACGACATAATATAAATAAAAATATGCTGTGTGCTATATAATCCTGCTCAGTGTACATATATTTTTAATGATTCATGTAGGCATTACTTGCCCCCTCATTGTGCTCTTTCCTCTGTTAACAACTCTTCATTAAGAGTAAGCAAGCAACTGTGCCCAGTCAAGCAGACTTTCTAAGAAGAGCTGAAGGCCTAGAAACAATATGTAATTGAAATCCATTACATAAAGAATGCATGTAACAAGAAAGCTGAACAGCATCTTAAAAGTTGACATTTCCCACTTCCCAGATTCTGTCTTGAGTGTGGCATAGCAACTGCCTGAGGAAGAGTAAAGATAATTTTAATGCAACATAAAATAAGGGGGAGGTGAGAAATACTACGTTCTTAGTCAACATCCTCTACACAAAATATCACCATAGTATCTCTTTGGTATAACCCACCTTTAAAACATGTACCCAGGGAGAAATTAATTCCCAGCAAATTTTGAACACCTCAGCAAAATGCTTTCAAACAGGAGAGGAGCTCTGGAGGTGACCAGTGTAGGAAATTCCTTAGCATCAGCACACTGTGTCTCAGGAATGTGATTTTTTACATCTTACCCCACTTCTGACCACACCAATGCTGAGGATATGGGACATGGTCAGACCCTGGGTGTTTGGCTGTGGATTTTAGCAGTTTTAGGGGGCAGCCACGCAGCTGTGTATATATGCAGCGTGGTCTAGGATTAGATCATGCGTGTTGGACCTTGAGGTTTCGGGGAAAAAACGGAGGCTGCTACATGTCACCACTTCTCTCCTCAATGAGTGGTTACATAAAGCCCAGACACAAATACATTTCACAGGATGAAAAAGCTAAGTAGTATTATTATTATTTAGTCTTGCTTCAACAATTCATCACCATACTGAGTAGTACCTACTTCAGCTGGGCACTGGCTCTGCAGGAACAAGGGATCCTAAATTAGACCTTATGTTGCACAAGCAGTCCCTCAGTACTTTAAGATGTGTTTTGTTTGTCCAGGGGTCTTTAAAGTAGTCTACCGAATATACTTTATAACAGGTTTGCTATTTAAATAAATTTAAATTTAAAAACCTTCTCCACCATGATTTAAATTTAAAAACCTGCTTCATATAATTAGGTACTTATAGGCGTAAGAGTGAAGGGTTTAAATGTAGGGTTTCTTCATAACCTCATAATTTACAGCAAGGCAAACCCACTGGATTATCTAGTCTAGCCACCTGTACATAACAGCCTATCTGGTTCCACTTTTTTTCCTATATTGAGTTCAGTTACATGCTGTTTGAGCAGTTGCACAGCCTAGAGTTTAGTACTCATAACATAGTAATAATGCACATTTCTAAGAAATTTTACTCTCTAAATAGCTTTACTTTCCACCTATACCTATATGTCTTCAACCTGATAACGTTGCATTAAGTCAGTCAGCACAATGGCGGGTGTTGCTTCAGCAGAGAGCAAAATGAGCTCTGAATTGAGTTTCCCTATTCATTTAAATTTGCAATCTGCTTTGAAATTTCTTAGAATGCAAGTTTCATTTATGTCTGATCTCTAACGTATGCCTAACCTTAAGTCTGACTCAGCATGTGTAAATGCTCCTTGATTCTATGCTCTCATATACCCCTTTATTGCATTATTGCATGCTATATTTTTTAGGTGGTTCTTCTCTAGTCACTACAGAAGATGCCAAAAATATTGTGAATGATTTCTCTCCTGCAAATATCATCACAGTCTATTTATACACTGTAGCTTCTGAGATTTGATAAGACCAGAGTGTAATATGGCATGGATACAGATGCTGTCAAAGTTAAGTTAACACAACATATTTCATCGCTCTCCCACTTAACATGCATAATACACAAATGGTTGCAAACTATCACTCTTTTAAAGAAGCAAAATATATGGATTTAATTTTTAATGATTTAACTTGGCAATTAATCCAAATTATTATTAACAATAGTTAAAACAGAGAACTATAATGGATTCTCTGGATAATGAAAATATTTATTATTTTAATAAGTTGCATGGCTGGAAGTCTAAGTCAAGTCTTAGTCTACTGGCCACATATTGCTCTCAATTCACACATAGGACCCCCACAGAGTTAGGTGGATGGCTGTGTCCCTGAACGAAGAAATATAAATAGCTGTTTCCGAGTATTGATGACAACATCTATCATGTCAGCTGCAGAATTGATCCATCTTGAATTATGAGCCAGGCTGAAGGAATTATGCCAATTAGAGAGACACAGTGGGGTTTTTTTCCTCTTCTTGTTCCCTTTCCTATAATTTTTCCCCACACAAAAGGCTTTGAGACCTATTTATATTATGAGAGTCCTTTTGTCACCTGAGACCCAAAGAAAGATTTAAAAAGAAAATGTAATTGCTGCACAGAAGTGCTATGAGGGCTGTTTCAGGCTCAGGGGAGGGGAAGGTCAAGTTTTTAACCTGGAAACAAAAGGACTGAACCCAACTCTATGAGTGGGCTTTCCCTGGGGTCTGGATTGAACAAAGCCCTTTTGCTGGATGGTGGCTTTCTCAGCGATGGGGAGGGCACGACCTGCTGGCGATGAGCACGGCAGGTACACGCCATCCTCCAAAGCAGAGCCAAGTGAGGGGTCTGCAGGTTGGGGTCAGGCATGGGGGGCAGAAAAGAGGGTGTCCCCAGTGACAGCTCCCCATTGCCTGTACCTTCCCGTCACCCCCCAACAGATGTCAGGGGTCATCTCGCAAAGTGGGCAAGGGAGCAGTGCATGGAGACTCAAGCTGGTCACGGCTGCTGGCGGCACATGATGCTCCTTGGATCTGAAAGAGAAAGGCTTTAACCTTTCCTTCATATTTCCCACAAAGATGTCTGAATTTTTGAGCAGTGTCAGATTTGGTTAAGCAATTACTATATATTTCCCTTCATCTTATGTTCCTGACTTGTAAACGGTTTTAATAAATGCCGTAATTATAATTCCCAGTGCCTGCACCAGTTTTAAGGATGCATCCTTTCAGAGCATCACTTGGAGCAGCTGCTCCCTGAAGAAAACCTCTGCATGATCGAAGTTGCTGCCTTGCTGCCTTCATTGAGCAGGCAGAGACAAGCTGGAAACAAAGGCAGTGGTACACAGTGCAGTCCGTGCCTCTGGCACAGCGTGGAGGCAGGCAGCGATTGTGCTGTGCATGTTCCTTACCTCAAGCTGCTGCCTGCAGTGCACAGAAAAACCCCGAGTAAGGCAATCACAGTAAAATTGTGATATTATATATATATACATCTATATGTTTGGGGATGATTACATTTACAAAGCAAAACAAGGAGAGACAGGTGGTCCTTGCTGAACAACCACAGGGCCTTCCATGTACTTTCTAAGGGTCTTCAGTGCTGTTGTGAGCTGGAGTTAGGTACCATCAGCCAAGACCTGATGTAAGGCATGGGGTGGGATTGGGGGTATGGCCAACTTGACATTCCTATGCCAGCCCTTTGTTGCCTGTTGTGGTCCTCAGGTCATCTCCTTTGACATTCAAAACAGATGTCTGCTTGCTGTCACACAAACTGGGCATGGAGGTTGCTACCACAATCCAGCTTGAATACAAGCCCCCAGCACTTACTCTTCTCCAAACCTGAGGAAAGGTGCTCAGCTTGGGAAGGAGGTCCTTTGCCTCCCATGACTTCCATTGCGTGGCACAGGTTTGTTAGAATCAAAGGAATAGTCCAGAATCATCATCACCTGGGAGGTGTGGATCTGGACTTCCCAGAGGATTATTCCTAAAAAGGGACATCTAATGGTGAGGAACAAGAGATGATGATGCAAATGATCTGCTTGGGTGACAAACAGACTATTCAGAAATATGAGGCACTTCAAAATAAAACCAAAATAGTTTAGGGTGGGTTCCTTTCATCAGTTGATAATTCCTCAGCAGGTGAAAAAGGACTTGCCATGGGGACAAGTCAGCCTATCACCACAGTATTGAAGTGTTTCCTCTGCCTTCCTCTGGCTGCTGGGGGTTATTGTTGGTCCCTGGGCTTGTAGTATCACTGTTTGAGTCCAGGGTGGCCCATCCAACCTTCCCCTGCTATTCTGATACCTGATGAACGACGTGCTCAGCAAAGTCCCAGCAAACATCTCTCAGCTGAAGCCCTTTTTTCTGGGCTACTGGGAGTGTCATTCAGCCGAATGTTTTGTTTCATGAGGGGAAAAGAAGGCCTTTTGAAAAGGCAGTAATGTGTTTAAATTAATATTTCTGGATGTCTTAGTGGGGTTCTTTACGTACAAAAGATTGTGTATCCAAGTTAAAGGGCACGGACCTTAGAGAAATTCAAAGGATCCTCTGAAAAGAGGTTAAATATATTTAAAATTTATGAGTGTGCACCCATGCAAATTGTAAAAGGAAATTAAACTGTATCTGCAGAAAAGGAAAAATAAATCTACTTACATATGATGTAATTTAGAAAGTCAACTGTACCTTTGAATGATGTCTGGACGAAAGGATAAGGTAATGCTGAGAAAGGCTTAATAAATGGGCTTAAAAAGCCACATGGGCCATAGGGGAAAAGGGTTTGCAGTATATATGTATACTTATTATGAAGAGTTTCCAGTACAATAAAAACTGTATCTAGCTGGCTTTTGGCTAAGAAAGATACGCAGAAAGAACAAGCACAGTGTTTTCAACATCATCATTGTTTTCTGTGCAACTAGATTTGTGCTTCATGTAACTAATTTGAAAACCTACACACTGCTATTTTTTCTGAAGTCTGGTTAGTATTTGTGGATCTCTATTTCTTATGCTGTGCAAAATAAACTTCTAGTCAAAATAACTGAACAAGGGGGAAAATATGATGGGAGAAAGATGTAAAGCAGAAGGAAACAATTTGTGTGGGCATTTCAGGGAGACATAAAGCACTGCCTAACTTAAAGAAAGCAACAAGAATAATTCATATTGTTTTCCTTTAAACTGAAGGTGGAAGCTGTCTGTGTTTCAAGTGTGTCAAAGGGTGTTACGATCCATGTGCCATGTTAAAAGAGCCGGTGATCTCAGCTCAGTTCCTTGTGAGGAGGTACTCACAGAGCAATGCCGAACAATTGGGTCCCTGGGTAATAATTTTATTGGAGAGGCCAAGAAGGGAACAGCCATGGAATTAATATTGCTGCACTGTGCTGTTCCGATTCTGAGGGCGAGAGAGGACTTTGCTTTATAATGCTGACACCGCAAATCCCTTAATGAGCACTAAATTCACTTAACAAAATTCTAACTCCCTCAGATTTCTGATGTAGCTTATAGCACATTGGCTTTACGTTGGAGTTTTCTGTGTTTCACTGATAGACAGCATCAACCTGAGCATTCATAATGCCTGTGTTCTTTTTTATTCACTCTACCTGTTTATTCCTTACTATTTACCCTTTTATTAAG
This sequence comes from Melopsittacus undulatus, assembly GCF_012275295.1. Classification (NCBI taxonomy): domain Eukaryota; kingdom Metazoa; phylum Chordata; class Aves; order Psittaciformes; family Psittaculidae; genus Melopsittacus; species Melopsittacus undulatus. Next base: position 64,942,293 of record NC_047528.1, on the reverse strand, counting down.
AGCTTCCACTTGGTTAAGACTTGTTCAAGTATAAGCTCAACAGGAAGCATTTTCCTTTATACTGTAATAACTCTATATTGTTGCCTAGAGGGTGACAGAAAGTAACATAAGATTCATAAAAATATAACTGTCTGAGCCAAGTAGATAGAATTATGGTAAGCATTAACCAAAGCGTATTTTTCTGTCCTATAGGGTGAAATCAGAACATCTTAATGTTTTCTTTCTTGGGTCACGTAATTCTGTAAAAGAACACCAAGAGAAATGCCAGACTGCTTCTGCTTGATCATTACGTTCTGTACCAGCCTTTCAAATACATTTGCAAATAAAATTACTTTATTTCATTATGTGTCATTTTACATTTTGCCCATGCATCACCCCATTGAGACCATTTGGTTTAAGACACTTTTTTTTAAACTATAAGCAACCAGAATTTTAAACTCATTTAAACTAATTCAGGATGCTTCTAGTATCCCCTTTTCAAGTTTAACCACTAAATGAGTACAGCCTTAGAAAAAAAAGAATAATAATACATCTTACCTTTATTCATTTTTTACCCAAATAATATTAAAATATCCAAACCTCTAAAAGACACACTGCTGAGGAAATTTTAACCCTATTGGAAGCTGCATAGTGGTTTCTGAACACAATTTACTTCGTTTGATTTATGTTGGATGAGGGAAGTGTAGAGATGCTAACTTTTCCTGCTGACCCAAGGGGGGTGAAATAGACAATACATCTCTCACTAGTCTACAGTGAGGTGGCTGACTTCCATCCTCCATAGCTGAGTTCTTGCTTCTGAAAGAGAGGGTCAGCATTTCGCATCTGAAATCCTGTAAAGCCATATGTTCTGCGTCAGCAGCTAGACCAGCTCCATTAGCATCAGCAATAAGCTTTTTGATAATGTCCTACCATGCTGCAGAAGAGCTACCAGTGTAGAGCAGCTGTCTCGAGCAAAGAGGAACTAAAATTATAGTAGTAGCAGGATAAATGCCACAGGCAAAGTCATGAAGGTGATATTTGTTAGAGGTTGCGGGCTGAGAAAGAAACCTTGCAACCGAGAGACAGAAAGAAATAAAGAATGAGATTTTCTGTTATAGCATTTTCATTATTTCATTTCAATATTTAGTTAAATTAGCAAGACTTAAATAAGATGAAACCAGGTGGACTTGTGTTGAGTAGACAGGGTAGAGTTGAAAAGTCTAAGCCTTTTTTCACATCTCTAGACTTGAGGATTCTGATGTTTTATTTGTTCTGGTTGCCTGATAATAGCTTAATATTTTTATTTCTATATTTACTTTAATTCTTAAAAAGCCAAGAGGTGGAGATATGTTGACAGACTCGAAAAGGAAGCTATTATTAATTAAAATTATTTTAAGTCTAAGATTAAAATAGTGCTCCTGCATATAAATTTGCTTCAATGAGCTGGACCCACAGTAATGTTAAATCACTACATAAATTAGGAAATACAGGAGACACACTGGCTGGGGACTAGATAGTGTCACCATTTTAGATGGTGCAGATTCTTTTTTCCCTGTATCCTTCTCATGTGCACATGCAAGTTAGTGCCATTAGGCAATTGTTCATTTTGGTACAAATTAGCCTTTTTCTCTTAAAAGGGACTGGTCCAAAGTCCACAAAAAATCAGTGGAAATTTCCCAACTTGTTTGAGTGCAAGCTGGTCCAGCTGCAGAAAGAAACAGTATGGAAACCTGGGAGGCACTGGGTATCTCTTTTCCTTGCTGGTAGAGCTGGAAGAGAAATCTTGCAAAACACCATGCAGCCTGCTGCTTGTTATGTCTAACCAGTGCATGCATTCACTATCAGTAAGCCTCTGAACAAATCTAGCTTTGTCTGAAAAATCAAGCAAGGAGGAAAAAAAGCTGCTCTTTAAGACAGCAAGACATGCGTGAATTTTGGTGGGTTTATATCACTTCTCTGTAGTCACAGTGAATAGTGGCAATCTTGTGTTCTCAAATATGTAATACTGATCACCATCAATTCAGCTTATGAAAAACCATGCTGTCATGGTCTATAGAAGACCACTTAGAGACCACTTCTATAGAAAAAGTGGTTTCTAATAACTTCATCTTGTTCTCTTCTTGTCTATAATAAAATGCTTTATCTATAATAAAATATAAAAAAAAAAAATAAAATAATTATACTCCGCATCTGAGCTTGTCTGTGGGAGGGAAAACTGGGGGCTGGAGGGGGTCAGGAGGGAATATGAGGAGTAGGATTCTGGATCTTCTGCACACTCAGCAGTTCAGAAGTTCGGACACAGAAATCCAGAGGCAACATTAAGTCTGACAGACCCTGTAGAGTCAGGCTGCCAAAACCTGAAGCTCGCAGGGCTACTGCAGTGTCAGCTTCTTACAGAGCAAATGGAGAAGAGAAAGCTATCTTTGTACCTGGTGTGACATCCCTCATGGCTATCTTCTTCATCAGAAGTGGTCTGTATTCCCACATGGTCTCCAGAGCAAGCTATAAAATAACCTGAATTGGAAAAATCTGAATGAGATGGCAGAACAGCAGAAAGCACTGACAACTGACCTGTAACAGAGCTGTCAGCAGGGGCTTCACCTGCTGTTGCAGGATTGTCTTTTTCTCCAGCACCACATGCAGATGCTCAAGCAAGATTAAAAACACAGGTAAAACCATTGCACACACAAAATGTCGATGTGTGAAGAAGTTAATATTGAGCAGCACAAGGACCAACTCAGTTCATGCAGGAGCACACATGAAGTAGTTCAGCTGAGTTTGGATGAGTGCACTTCTTGTACAGACAAGGGCTGATGACTGCACAGAAATGTCTATAGACATTACAGACACATAGCTATCCTTTTATATGCAGCCGTTATATTAATTCTTCTACCAGAGAGGCAGCCTTTTCTAGCTTGAGTCTTCCCTTCCCAGCCACCTGTGGAGGAAGCACAGCCATCCCATAATGGACAGGTGTAAGATGGTGGCAAGATTCTCCACATTCAGGACCACAAACTCACAGTGCAAGGTGAGCCCAAAAGACCTTGCTGCTCCCCTCCTTCCTTCCTGTGGAGGAGAGCTGCGACAAGGGAATCGGTGGTGTCTCTAAACCTCTGGGACTGGCTATCATGTTGTAAGCAGGGACATATATCCCTTAAACTGTTTATTTTCGTGACTGCAAAGAAGAGGATTTGCCCCAAATGCCTTCTTATTTATTTCTCTAACTATTTTATTATGCCTAATTTGTTATCCTTAGAGGGTGCCTGTTACCATGTGCAAGTTCTTTTTAAATTATTATACTGACACAGAAATAATAGATGCCTGATTTACATTGTAATCTTCGGTAAGAGGGATGTTTGTATTTTTGAAAGTGTTATGATTTTACTTGCTTCTCAGTGGGGTTTTTTGGCTTATGATGTTGCATTGCAACATACAGAAAGGAAGGGGAATTCAAGCATTCATTAGAGACACAATGAGATCCCAAATCCTAGTTCCTGCCTAGGACACCACAGTCATCAGTACAGACAGCAAAACATTAAAAAGCTCTTAAGTAAATAATGACTGCGATGATGATAGAGTGGGAAAAGGAGTAAATTTTCAATTCACTAGGGTTAATAGTGATAGGCTCTGCTTTCTAAACAAAGATTACCACCCATTCTCTGGAGCACTCATACACTTAATACACAACTGAAACATTAAAGCTGAGATAAAGAGGCAGATAATACTCACAGCGGGAAGCTCCATACAATGCAGCATTTACAGAGGAGCTCCCACCGTCCTGTTTAAACCGTGTGCTTTGGCACTAACTCGTTTAAGCCAAGAAAGAGAATCAGCCCACCTCCACTGTGTAAGCCAGCCTCAGCGCACTTCACACCGAAGAGCTCCAGCTCTGAGGATGTTATCACCTCTCCTGGAACAAACCCAGCTAATGGCTGCTCAGAAAAGCACATTTATTTCTTTTAGCTCTCGCAGACCTTGATGTGTAGCAGTCTTTATCTCAGGGCCATATTTAAAATGCATCTTTTCCAGGTGAGGTTGCCTATGTGAATCTGGAAAGGAAGGCATCATGCCCTGCCCAGTGCTGTGTGCTGCCAAGGTCAGTATTTGGAATGAAGACCTGTATTCTTCTTTGTTACATTCAACGTCACTTTGTGCGCCGGGCCCTTTTGTCATTTTAGTGAAGAAGAAGATTGGAGAAATGAAACTCATTTAGAAACACCTTTCTTTCCCATGGAATCAACTCTTTTGCCTGGCAGGAAATGTGTCCTCTTCCTACACATGAAAACAGCAATGCTGAAGAGCAAGGGCCAAAATTGAGCCAAAGATTAATATAAGATCAAACAAAAATGCAAATGGTAAAATTTCCTTAATATTCTTCAACTACACAGTGACCCTCCCATGCCTCTGCTGCTGTACATAAGAACATGAGTATCAGATACCAAGGACACGAATCCCCTCTATTTCTCCAATAGGACACACATTAAATGTGAAACCAACAGCAGTTTCCTTTTCAGGACAAAATTTAAAAAAAGCTTTTTTTAATCTTTCATACAGGTATCTATAAACCTTTGTCCCTCCTATCTATAAGCTATCCCTGTCTATAATCTATATTCCTCTTTTAGCCTTCAAAATCATGTCACAAATGATTTTCCTGGCTATCTGACTGTCATTCTCTTTAACACAGTCTGTGGTTCACTAGTTGATGATAGCTTAAGCGGAATTTAATTGGTAACATATTGTCAGTCGAATTAGAGGCCATATGATACAGATTTAAACCTTGGTAATTTTTGCATAAAGAACAATCTGTCAACAAATCACAGCAAGGAAAACAGCCATAAATCAGTTTGTCATGTTTATTAGTAATTGCAGAAGTTTTGTGGTCATGTTTGACTAGAGGTTCTCTTTCCCAGCTGCAGGAAAATGTTCCTCTAGATGCAGGTAACTTTGTAGGTGTGCAGATTTTATGCTTCCTGTGCACAGGGATGTACATAAACACATACAGGGATGTATGCAATTGCAGAGCACTGGAGATAACGACCTAGAAAGCTCCTTCAGTCCTGTCTTCCTAAATAGATCAGACTGCAGCATCACATGTAGATGTGCTACAGGGTCACGTCCACATACATTTAACCATATAAGCTGAGGCTACATTCAGAGGATGTTACATTTTCTTTCTGCCTCTATATTTCTGCTGACTGATTTTACATCATTATGCTCCTCCTGATAGATTCACTTTTTTTTTTTTTCCTCTGAAGATTCATAATAAAAATTTCCTGGCTTGAAGCTGGGACATTGACACAGTCCTGTCTTTCTGAAATTATACAGTTCTGAAGCCCTTTTTCCACCTCTGACAATATTCATGCCTCTAGAGCATTCCCCTAACATGGATTGTATAGCAAGTGATCGAGCTGGCTTCATTACACAAAGCAGAGCTAGCTTTATTTTGCAATCTGGTTGAAGCACAGCTGATGGGTTCACCTATAGATGCTCAAGGAGAGGGGCTATCTCCCCCAAACTGGACACTGCAGAACCATGGCAAGGGGCCACATCTCCTAGGAAGACCTTTTCAGGGGTGTCAGAAAGGGTCCCTGTAAATCACCTAGCAGAGACTCCTTATTTTTGGGTAGATATCCACTATTAGGTATACACACACACCCCATTACCCCCGCCCACTGTACATCTACTGGCTCGTCATCCTCTTACACTAACCTACATATACTAAGCAGAAGCTGTCCTTTACCATGTATGCACACAGGGGTATCCCCTTTGCTTTGTGTCTAATGGTCAAGAATACACAAAGTAAGAGAAGGTAAGGCACCAACTGAACAAATATCCAGTGGGCATCATTATCAAAAAGATGGGAAATCACACAAAAGTGCCCCATGAATATTTTATTTAAAAGGATTGCGATTACCCTTGGGTGACAGAGACTGACAGAGCATGTCTATCACTCACAACTGAAATTGCAGGATGATCTGCAGCACTGTTCATAAGCATGATATAAGGTACTGAGCTGTTACAGCAGCATAATGTTCCTATGCAGTAACAAATATACTACGCAGAGACATGCACATAATTAAAACGATGCTCGCTGGCTTGCTAGCACCGTTTGCCAAAGAATAAGTTGCGTGCTAGTGGATTTGCATACAAATGAGATACTGTCAGAACAATAATGGGACTTTGATAAGACCACATACTCATGTCATTAAGTCACTTCAGTAGCTGAGGAATATTTAGTTAGCATTAAAGGAGGATAAAAGTTGATCATTCCCCCTTCCCCCCAGATGAAAACAAAAGGCAACAAGGTACATCCAGTTAAAAATACTAGGACATTTTTAAATTGAAAAGCTTCCACTGTTCATGCCATCTTTTAGAAGTTTTGTGATGCACTGTGGAATTGAAATTGTGGTTTTAACACAGAAACAAAATCTGTTTCTTGTTAAGAGGTACTGTCACTGAAACTCCATGTCACCTGCCTGCTTGGTAAGTGCAGCTGGAGAGTGGGCTGTAGGGTGTTCTTATTTTTTAATAAATAGAAATTTTAAACAGAGACACATTTATGCTTATATTTAGTTTTATGCATAAATGTAATTAAATCAGCATAAATTAAATACCTCCTGAAATTTTCTAGTGAACCAAGAGCTTCTAAATCCTCCAATTTTTTTGCTGTACTCGGAGACCTCTTCGAAATGTCTGAACTTTGGACTTGAGCCAGCCATGCTGAAATCAATGGGAATTTTTCCATTGACTTCAGTGCAGACAGGTCCTTCGGGAACAGTCTGAACTGAGATGTAATGCTCTACTTAGCTGGTAAAAAAAAAAAACCCAAACCTCTTGGAAGACCATCTTATGGCAATCTGGAGATCTGTACATCCTATCTGTTTTAGAAATAAACAGGCTTACAGTAATTTTGATGGGTTTGCCTGTAAATTATCAGAGGAAAAGTTAAACACTGAAGTAAGAAGTTTTCAAAGCAGCAATTAAGACTTAAAATAGTCTTTTGCTGGTGGTGGGAGACCTGCTAACCCTGTATTGCAGGAAACGGTCTTGCAAATTTGTTAACTTCTCTTCTAACTTGAAAAATGGTGCAGGAATCACTCAGAGGAGGGTAAAAATTAATATTAATGATTTCATTTTGACAGGAATGAGCTCATTACCATGCACATTTCCAACGTTTTTCAACAGTTAATTTTAGCTGCTGAAAAAGACCTCTCTTGCTAACAGAAAATATGGTAATTTCACATTAAAAACTCTGTATTAAGAAGTCTTTCTTTGCCAAAGTTACAAGCGTTTGACAGGGTTTTATAAACCACACTGAGCATCTCACAAACTTTCAATCACACATTATGAGAGGACTAAAAAATCCAGAATTAAAATCAGTTGCCGCATTCAATTTTTGTAATGTGTAATTTTTTTAAGTTACTGCTATTATGACAAAACAGTTAAGACATATGGAAGAAATACATTGGCCCATAAGACTCTAGATTTTTTTTAAGAAAGAAAATATAACATTGTGCTATAATAACTTCCACTTCCATTGATGGAAGGTATACTGTCTTGTTTACAGAAGTTATGAAAAATAAAATGTAGCTGGTATAAGGTGAACTCACACTAAGATTAATGTGTTCATTTAATCTCTGGCATGTTGAATTTTGGGCACCACTTTTATGGCTTGCCAGCAAAATCTGTATTTGGATGCTGGTGGGCTCAAGGGGTCCTGAGAAGTTCCGCGTGATGAATGAGAATAGTTCTCCCTTTTTTGTTCAAGAAGACAAACTCACCTGATGATTTTGAAGATTTTGAAACAGTACTGCTAACAAATTGGTTGTTTTAACCTTCTAAAGAGGTTTCCAACACTTTCAAAGGCACAGCATGAAGCCTTTCCCAGTTTGCTCTGCTTCCGCCAGAGCAGTTGGAAGGGATGGAGCAACACACCAAACAGTGGGATTTGCTCCTCCCTCCCCAGCTGCACCCTCTCCCCAGCCCTGCTACCAATCCCCTTGACTTTCACCTTCCTGAAAAACAGAATCATAGAATATCTCAAGTTGGAATGGACCCATAAGGATCATCAACTCCAACTCTCTGCTACTTACAGACTACCAAAAACTAAACTGTATGACTAAGAGTGTCAATCAATCCAGACACTCCTTGAACTTTCACAGGTTTGGTGCTGTTGTGACTTCTATGGGAAGCCCATTTGAATGATTGACTTTCCTCTCAGGGAAGAACCCTTTCCTAATGTCTAGTCTGAACATCCCCTGGCACAGATTCATTCAATTTCCCCTGTCCTGGTTGTATCAGTGGTCACGAGAGAGAAGAGATCAGCACCTCCTCCTCTGCTGCCCTCCTTGAGGAAATTGTGTACTGTGATGAGGTCATTCCTCAGCCTTCTCTTCTCCAAGCTGAACAAAACAAGTGACCTCAGACACTCGTCCTAAGTCCTGCCCTCAAGACCTTTCACCATTTTGGTCACTCTCCTCTGGACACACTCTTAATAGTTTATGTCCTTCTTGTACCGAGGCACCCAAAGAAATTGCTGTTTGCAAATGAAGGCCAACTTTCCAGCCTTTGTTCTCTTGCTAGTTAACATTCTATGGAATTTTATTACACTGAAAATTTAGGCCAGTTCTTTTTTAAGTTAAGAGCAATAACAGCTCTATCCTATGTTGCAACATCTTCAAGACCAGCCAGACATAATGAGCACATTCTATATGACTGACTGAACCACAACTGCAGAAGAACGAAGCCTGAAATGTACATGCCAATATTGAAAAAAATCAGGAGCAAGTGAAAAAAAAGTGATTTATAAGCAGGTAGTCAGCTTTTGGTTTACCATAGGTATCCCAAAGATTCGTTTTGAACCATAACCAATTGCAAGTCATAATTTAACACTTAAACATCTAAGTGGTAGTTCTTTCTACAAAAAATAAGAAAGATACATGGACTACACAACCCTGTTGACATTGTACTTTGAACTTATTTGGGGTCTTTTTGAAAATTACCTCCAGGTTGTACAGTGTAAGCTTTGCTGTAATCACTACAGTAAGCAGTAACAACTGCAATCACAATTCACAGTTTCAAACCACTTACAAATTAGTTTACTTTAAAATGTTGTAAAAGCAACACATTTTTAAATGCTAAAAACCCTACAGAAATGGCTTTGTGTTTTTATAATTTTAATAAAATCTGTATTTCCTGCTTTGGGGAATACACAAAGGCTGTGCTGTGTAACTATCCACTGGCAGAGCCTGGGGAATCAATGCAGGAGCCCTTTTGGTGCCACGTGTGAGCTGTGTACTGATAAAAAAAGGCAAATAACTCTCTCCCAATGCTGTCAAACCCACAATATACACAGCCTACAAAACAAAGGAGATTGCCTTTATTTCCTTTCCATTCTAATCATCTTCAGGGCTATTTGTAACAATAGTAGGCATAACACTGCCAAGCACAAATGTGATTTCCAAGTTGGAGTTCCTTTCAGAAAATGGATTAGTTCAATTTTCCAGATGTCAGACAGGTGTGCAGTTAAGTATACACTGGAATTCACTTTTGGTGATTAACACTCATAATGACTATTTGGCTATGAAAATCAGATCCTTATTTTCAAAACCTACCATTTATTTTTCTAGTACATTTACTTCACTTACAGCCACCAGCCAAATCCAAGATCAGCTAGAAGAAAATTAAGAACCAATTTATTATGCTTGCACTGTTTGTATGACATTCATCATCACTAGAAGAAGGCAGCTGCAAAAAGGAACGGTAAAGAGGTTTTATGCCAAGACAGAAAGAAATGAAGATGTGTCATTCAATTCCATGTGGTTTGTTGGGAAAAAGATGAAAGAAAATGCATTCAAAATTTCCCTGTATCACTTGCACCCCTTGGCCATTTGCTCTGCAGAAGTCATTCATTTCCAAAGCAATCTTATCCCCAACTCCAAAAAAATTCTTCATTCTCCCCAAAACTCCAGCAACTGCAAGTGACTTGGACTTGGAGTTATACAGGTCAGTATCTTTGAAAGGTTGCTGTTGCAAGGAAAAACAAAAGCAGTAAATGATGTTTCTGTATTAGCTTCTCTGACAGGGCAACCCTCGCTCATGCTGGCTTCTCCCATTGCATTTTGAATGGGCTGAAACTGGGCAGAGGAATTACATGTCAAGGCAAAAAGTAGGAAGAGCTGGTCACAGCAGTAAAAGCTTTGCTTCTGTATCAGGATTCAGCTGAAGGGTTTAGATTCTGGGCATTTCCATATAACTTCCTAATATGGATAGAGTTACTAGGAAGTCATAACACTTCAAGAAATTAATTCTATATGAGCTACAAAGCAAATAATTTGGAAAATCATTTCTGTGTGGCTTTGATGTAGCAATAGGTTTGGTTTCAAAGGAGCTGCTAGTGTGCTTGAAGTCATGTAAATACTGTATGTCATATGTGGGAGAGTCTAATGCTGTCGTTTAACCGTTGTATTGCTGGTATTGATCCCAGAAGCATTGTTCACTGATTGCTGGTTAATTAACTTCTTTTAATAAACTAATAAACTGCTTCAATCCTGATTTGGTTTTCCCTGCAGCAGGTACAATCTAACTCTAGCCGTTGCGGATAGGCAACAAGGTTGTGACCACTCTCTGCAGTCAGAGAAAAGAAGTGTGCTACAGTTGCTGATCAGAATTTCCAATATAATAAAGCATTTCTCCACCCTAACAGTGAAGTCAGGGTGTAAAACTTACATCCTATAAGTGGACACAAGGAGGGACCAGGAGATCAATTTGGCTTGGTAAGCATTGCAAGCATTTTTCTAGGCTTATTGGGAATACTGAGATCCTGCTGAGTCTGTCACAGTTTTAAATCTGCTTCCAGTTCCAAGCAAGCGAGACTTCCTTGGGCACTTTTCTGCATGCTTCTCTCTTTCACAAACACACCTACACAACATCTTGCTTCAACAGCCTTTTCTGAGCTTTTGGAGCACTGTTCTATTTTGTGGATGCCAAAATACCTTAACTTGACCCAGTCTCTCAGCTGGTTCTTTTAAAATTGCCTTACTGACATTTTAACAAGGACCTTTGTATCAAGACCAAATAAAGACACCTGGATGTGGTTGTTCCACTTGGCGATTTTTGTGCCCAGATATTGCAGTGTTATCCATTTTGTTTCTTCAATTAACACAGTTAAGATGTACACCTGGCAAAATACCAGACTGTGTTTAAGGAAAAAAGTGAAATTTCATTTTCCAACTGAAGGTAGACTTTAGAAAATAACATCTTCAGCTATTTTTTTACTCATTTTTATTAATTTTGAGGATAGTGTCAGTTGAAACACGTACTAGTTCTTTTCTGAGTCAGGCTCCGTGATAGTGAATTAGTGTAGGTGGAACCAATAATAACTCCAAGGAACACTGTGAAAGCAACATATAAAGGTCTCTCAGCACCTTTAGAATTGTGTTATGGGTTAGATTTCCTTCATTATCATTGCTTGATCAAGTAACATGAGAAGAACCAGGCCTCGAAAGACCTCTTTTGCCACACAGTACAGCCTCATCTTAACCTCATCTCAAAGTATTGCATCCTTGCAGACACTTGGTGGCCCAGATCCCAGTTTCTGTCCCAGACTGGCCAAATTGACTCAGAGGTACCAGAACAACCCCAGTACTAAAAAACACAAAACTCATAGGAAAAGGGTATCCCTCTATTGAACATGGGTCATCACTGAAAAAGGTTGGCAAAGGGCTCTGGGATCTTGAAAGAGCCTGAAAACTTGCCTACTTTTCCAGCCATGTTGAGTGGTACAGCAAAAAGCAGCAGCTCTTGCTAGGACCTTTTCTTGCATGGCACCTGAGGAGTATCACACCTACAGCATCAGCAGTAAAATCACCAAACAAATTCAATTGGTTTCCAAACAAAATGCCTTATTGAATTGAACTTGCCCCCAGTAATGCACAGGAAAACCTAGTACATGTAAGGGGAAGAAGGTGAGTAGGAAAGACAGAAAAGGAAAGCAAAGTTATGAAATAAATTGGTTTAGCATTTAAATATCACAGCAATGAATATAACCTAGATGGGAGAAGCCCATGGGGGTTTACACACATTTTAAGGTGTGAACCCACTTAAGTGGAACACATCCCCAGAATTTACTTAGCACTTTAGCAAAGGAAAACAATGCTAAATACTGGGGGTTTTTAATGAAGTAATACAATTAAGAGAAGAGTATATTCTTAAGCTCGCTGTGCAAATTGAGCCAACTGTAATCCTAAAGCAGAATGGTGAAGCCAGTGTTAGCTAGCCAGAGAAGAGAGTCATTGGGTCAAATCTAGATCTCAAAGAGCTGCAGTAGAGTTCCATGAACAAAAAAGAAAAATAATGGTGTAAGTTTTGCTAAGTTCTGAAATATATTCCTATGAAACTGAAGTATTTGCAGATAATTAATCTATGAGGTAGCAGTACACAGAAAGAGACAATGAAAATCTAATTGTTCTGTGCTACAACTGCCTATCATTTGGTAGATATCTTCCAAAGTTATAGGAAGTGTTTTAGAGTTTCCGGTTGCAACTAAGCTGTTAACTGGCGCATATATATATATTTAAACATTAGTTGAATGGGAACATATAGGGCAGACTATATATGTATGTATATATGTACACAAATATATACATACACATTTATATATAATACTTATGTATGTACCATATACATATATACATATGATTCCCTTTCTAAAGTAAGTGAACAATAGTGCAATTCTACTTGATAGGCCAATTATTTAAGATCAGGCATGTTTTTTTCAATGTTACTTCTGTTTTGAAATAGTCTTCTTTAGGTACAAATCTGATCTTCAAAACAATTATTTATATTCTTTTGCATCAATTATTAAAAAAAAAGGCCTACAAAACACTGAACCATGATCAAATGAACATGCCAGTATTGGTGTTGCCATTCACAGTTGTTTTGCATTAGGAAGTTTAATAGCTTTTCCCCCAACTTTTCCATCAGGGAAGCTATTTTTATCAGATCACACATTCATTCAAAAACATAGTTCAGACACACTGGCTGGCTGACCCAACACCCTCTTCTCTTTTAAAAAAAGTGTTTTCATCTCTGTTTCTGTAGCTTGGATCTAGGTTTTTATCACTTTGCTCCCTTCACCCTAGTGGTTTATTCAACCTGACAAAGCTTTGGGGTTTTTTTTGGTTTATTTAGTGCATCTGAGAAATCCCTCTTAGAAAGTGTCAATTTTAATATTTGCTTACTCCACCAATGCACAAAAGAGTATGTCAGGGTCTCCCTTTGGGGAAGCAGCAAATGGAGTTGTTGATGCTGTACCATACAGTGCTTGCAACAACACCTGGGTAGCTGGACTCAGGGATGATAAATCTACCTGCCCCCTCAGACTACTTGTTTCTCTCTTCTTCATCCTCCTCATAGTTGTCTTCTTTCCGGCAAGATCTGGTGCTCTTAACTTAATGAGCTGGAACTTGTTATAACCTGTTATAACCTTGTTATATAGCTGGAAGGTGTATGGACCAGTAACTGTTGGCAAGGTCTGGGACACCTTCTGAAATTCTTGTCCACCAGTATCCAAAGGGAATGACGATTGCACTGGAAAGGCCTCAAAAATTAATAAAAATAAATAATTGGGCTGTTCAGTGCATTTGGTTTTATTACTTGCCTACTAATCCTACTAATTTGACTAGACTTGAAATTGGTCTTTATTTCTTAATTTTCTCTTAGTTCATGAAGACTGATTTTTAGAAGTGCTAACATGCTGTTTCCCATGTGTGGAATGGGGGAAGTTGCAGGAACTTCACACCTCAGAACATATGGGCTTGTCCAGCTCAAGATGGATTTCCGAAAGCCAAAGGACCTTAAATTTTCCAATAAGCACTCAAACACTTCCTCAGACACAGATAGGGGAACAAGACTTAGCACCCAAGGGGAGGATACATTAAGTAGGGCTGGGTTTTTTCCGCTTGAAATCCTGAGTGAAAAGCACCGTAGAAATGCAAAGTGCTTCTATCACAGCTGCTCTCAGGGCCGGTAAGGTCACCTGCTTTTTCTCTTTGGGACAAAACACATAGCTATGATTTGTTTTTTCTCTATGGCTCCTACAAAGACTGTTGTCATATTTATACATAGAGCAGACATGAAGATTTTATTATTAAAGTTTGTCTTTACTAATTGGTCATGTAATCAGATGACAATTTAGTACCTAGTTGTAACTTTACCTGGTCCATATTACTGATTATTGCCATAAAGATAAAAATCAAGGAAGTTCCTGAAAGTTTTATTTTTGAGGGATATATTTGATATTCCACTCATGACTTTTCCACTCTATTAATGTGCAAGCTTCCATCAGTCACTTGAGTTATCTGGTAGTTTGTCTAATACTTGTGAAACTGTTTCTGTTGCAGAACCCTACATGATCTACAGTTTTCAGAGATTCTTTAGTGGAGAGAATTTCAGGATATTAACTGTTTATTATTTTCCCCTTTAACTCATCATAACAAAATAACAAAATTGACCAACATCACCTCAAAACATTAACAAAAACATATACAAAAATAAAGGTATGTGCAAAACAAATATGAGGTCTTGCAAGCAACCACTAGCTGGTATACTGTTATCACCATCTGCGGAGATACTTGTGATTCTTAGAAAATATTTGAACTGACATTGCAGGGCATATGGGTTATAAGAAACACTGCAGTCCATGGGAAAGGGGTTGTGGTACACACACACACATGCAATTGTGTGTGTGCGCCTATACACACACACATGTACTATGGGGACATGGAAATATATTTACATAAATACTTATATACTACTCTTGCTTGTAAGCTGTGTTTTTTTAAGAATTTACTATGAAACTATTAGAAGATAGAAGTTTCATGTTGTCATCAGAAATTCTATGATGTGCATAAAATTAACATTTATGAGATTTTAGGCTGGTTGTAAAATTTTCTGTTGCTGAAACCTAACTTATATAGAAGTAATTAATTTTGCTCAACTGGGTTTTATAAAAATGCTTTTTTGATTGCAGCAGTATGAGATATTTGATGTAATTTAACTGTGGGTTTCTGAGGAGGGGTTTACTATCTGAGATAGAGTTGCCTATTCTCGAGCAAGCAAACTATTATACAACGTTATGTTTTGTGCTACTGTGTAATGAAATGCGATAATTGATATAAATCTTTACCACTCTGACTATCATACAGTACAATATAAAATAAATTACCAGAGAAGAACAGCATTTTTCTAATCCTAGATGCTTATATAAAGCATTTTGGATTGTTGCATTTTAAGGAAGTGACAATTATTCTCTCCATATTCACTTGATTCATGAATAGTGCAATTTTCAAGCACTTGTATTTGGTTAACAGTGCTCAGAGAAAAAGCCCCATAACAAATAGTCAAGTGGCTATAAACCAGATCCTTCCATGCTGACAGACTAATTAATCTGATCAGTCTTGAACACCAGTGTTTGTCATGTGAGCAGAAGCATTCAGCAGCAGCCATCTACAGCAGTCCCCTATAAACTCTCAGTTTCCTTAGGGTTTCATGCTGCTCTCCCCAAAGCCAAAAGCAAAATCTTTACTAAGCCTGGCTTTTAGAAAATCAAGTAACATTGGCTCAGTAACTGCCACTTTCCCACAAAAGCAAATACCAAATGGTAAGCTGGAAATCCGCTCCTCAAAAGCTGAATGACTGAGTTTCTGAGGAGAACCGCATGGGATTTTGTCTGGCCACCCAAGAGTAGTTTTGGAGCTGGAGGAGGAACCTGACCTCCTCTTGACTGCCTTGGCACACAGTAAATGAGCTGTGCTGAGCCTTGCAGCCTTCTGTGGCCATGCCCAGCTCTGTTACGAGTACAAATAGGTAGCTGCAAACTGGACTATTATATGCATAGATGTTAAGTGATCATGATTAAATGCTCAGAAAAATGCAGCAAAACCTGCTACTCATGAAACAACAAATACTGTAATTGCAGCTGATCTAGGATTTTTTGGAACTTCTACTTTTCTCTAGTTCATGAGCAATCTTTCTCAAAACTCATGCTTCAGGTTACAGCAACAGGCTGGTAAATTTTTTGCCATTTGAACAAAACATCGTGTACTAAGGCAAGGGAAGCTTGTTTTAAATCCCTATCATCCTAAGCACACATTCTGAGCAAATTTCCAGCAATATGCTACTAGGAATAATATGAAAAACATAAAATTAAATTATAATTATTACATTTATTTATTTATTTATTTTCACTCAATTCTCATTAGATTTCATATCACATTATGAGCAGCAATTGCTGCTGCAGAAAAGCAACAACCCACTGCATCAGATATTCTCTGGTGGATCTTTCAGACCCAAACCTGCTTAGCTTTTAAGATTAGACAAGATCAAGCCTACTTAGACAAGGAAGGCCATCTGTTTTCAAGGATCCAGCTGCTATACCTTCAAACACAACTCACTGAGGACTCCTGTAATTTATTAATCCCAGGATAAACCTCTAAGTCTGCAATACCATTATTTGAGTTCTTTACACCATTAGCTTGAACATTTTATCAACCGCTGTGCAGGTAACAGTCAAAAAGCTAAGGAGATTTGTCAACCCTCATAATTAATATCTCCCTTCTTTTAAGTTATGAAGACTCCAGTTTAGCACAGACTTAAGCACTTTCTGCGTGGGGGGCAACCTGGGGAAGTTTAAAAGCTGGCACATGTTTATGATCCTTTCAGTACCTGGGATCCGTGTTGAAGATGTTGCCTGCGCAAATTTGGTTTTGAAATTGGTCCATACATGCACACACCTAGATGCACGATCATGGACACATACGGTGCAATTTTGTTGTTATTAAATTTTTTACTTCTTCCTCAGAAAGGGGAAAGCTGAAGACTGAATTCAACCCAGGTGAAACTGTTTTGAGGGTTTTTTTGAAACCAAACAGATCTGGAGTTATCTCAGCCCCCAGAATTTATGTGCTGGGTTTAAAAGTGAAAAAGGCTTTTTCTCAGTCAGACAACTCCGAATTGGCTAAGTGACTGGATGGAAGTTAATAAAACTTCCCTTTCATCTACAAAATGATTGTGTCTGGTCCCAGGTGGAGCATGATAAATCAATGCAAAAGCTACTTTTCTCAGGAAGATGTAAGTGACTGAAAATAAGGGCATAAGTGCCATGTTAGTTGCAGTTTCAGAATGTTACTGTATAATCCACCTGCTAAAAGCATATTTAACAAGATAAAATAAATAGGCCTTTTTATATATACACAAGCACATATTTGACATATCCAGAACTGTTAGTCCTTACAGTGTACTTTCCTGAGAAGCTCTAAAGGAGTCTCTCATCCAGGTTTCTCACATTAGCATTAAGTGTCTCCTAAGACCACCATGAAGCAGTGCAGAGTTACCAAATCTTTTTGTCTGAGCAGAGCCAGTGGTTGTGCTCTGCAATGTTCTCTGCCTAGAAAACAGCAGGAGGAAAGGCTGGGTTGGGGGTTTCCACTTTCAGGCTTTTCGTTTCTGGTCTTGCAGATGTCTTTTTGAAGTGAACATTCAATAGCGCATTGTTTTAGATACTTCCCGTTAGTTCCTTCAGCCACCCTGGCCTGTATGTGGGTGAAGCACTCAATCAGTAGCTGCTGTTACTGTCATATTCTTGGTTATCCCCACTCATCCAACCCTTTCCTCCTCCCCCGACTCCATTTTACCATGGCCAGGAACTCACAACATATAGAACATGTTCAGGCTGAGAAAGCCAGGGCACTCTAGCATCTACAAATGTGGTGACATGGCTGGATCTTTAGTTGCAGGAGTTAGCTCCACCTTTGCAGAGGGCTGAACAAGTGCTTTTAGATCATTTAAGCTGCCACCAGCAAGTGCTCTGTTCTCTGAAATAATAGTATGTCATGCAACATTGCAAACTGTAAAGGCTAAAAACCTTATATTTCTATTAGACTCCATTAAGGACCTTGCCTATTTGTTTGGGAGCTTTCTGAACTATGTATTCAACTTAATCGTGAAATGGTAAGTGCTAGAATCCTTTCCCATTGATTCTCTCTCTTTCTTTGTTTATCATGTGGGATTTTGCAAGAATCCATGATTCTGGGAGCTAACGTTTTGGATGAACTCAAAATACTGAAGAACTGACTGTAAAAAAAAAACCTTAAAATCTGTAGTTAAGAATCCTTCCAAGCCAATATCAAAATAATGTAATTTCTGTTTGGGTCACATTGCTTCATATCTAGTGTAACACAAGGCAACATGCCAGAATTGCCATAAGTTATGTTGTAAATCCTTGTTAGCAGCAGGGAAGCAGCCTCCACACTTTTATACGTCATTTTCTGACATCAAATGTTCTAAAAGGTTTTCAGGCAAACTCAGTGAGGCTCAACAGATGTACATCTGTTGTGAAATAGAAGCTTACAAACCATACTGTGTCATTTTTTTTTACTCTAATAATTGTTGTTGCTTACATTTGTCTAAGTGGTTATCAAAAAGTAGTAAGAAGAAACCAAACCCTAAAAACATTTAAACTAAAACCTGATTTACTTTAATACAAAAGGTTAATCTTAAGGGCTCCAGAAACTGTCCGTGATTGAAGTGACGCAAACATGGCTGTTGCCCAAGTCCTTGGACATGTGGGAATGCCCAAAGATGTTTGAACCACCCCTGAACACAAACCAGATAGTCATATATGACTATCCACAGATATATTCATGAGAGAAACACAACCACAGAGCACCTATGGGTGGGCTGCCTACTCTTGGAAGGGTTTGGTAATATCCAGACAGGACTAAAGAATGCTTCCAACTTAGGAAGAAAACAGCTACAGTGGAAGAACACCTGAAGACAACTGTACCACTATAAGCCAGCCGACTTGGTAGGCAAAAGACGCTGCTTGCAAAACGATGGTGCAGGAAGACCATAACATATAATAGAAGTGCAGCAATGGCCATGACTTTCCTTTGGGAGATCAGTATGATATTCTGTGTCCAGCTGGCAGCTGGGCATGGAGAGCAGAGAGGCTGCAAGCTCCATCTCGTTTCAGCAGCTCTGGCCTGAGTGGAGTGTGAGTAGACATGGTTCAGGATTTCCCTGCAGCACTGGGACTGAAATCCAGCAGGAGGTATCACCTTCCCATGTCCTATTCTAAGCTGTTATTCTGACCTTCCCCATATAGTTAATGCAATAAAAAAGAATCAAACACAAAAAAGGGCAGTGATTCATGTCATCTAACACAAACATTTAAGCCAGGGGAATCAGCTACCTCTTCACCTGCTCTTTTCTCCCCACAGTGATGGGAGCCTGGGAAGACCCCAAAGAGCCACTTTTGGTCCAGGCCTGAGCCTGCTCCAGGGGCAGCATCACAGCAACGCTCTGTCTCAAAACATGTACAGTGCCTCTGTGACTCTTTCAAAACAAAACTCTTAGCTTGAAAAATAACTAGTAAAGCTGTAGATTTTAACCAAGTTGCAATGGTTTAATCAGGGTTGCAGTTCTTTGCTCACAGTCCATGAGGAGTTAATCCCACAGATACTGATGGTTAGTTAGTGACTGCATACATAGCCCCAGCATTGACATTTCCTGGCTTTCCACTGATAGATTTCACCATCCCCCTGTTCATTTAGTACCACAACTTCCCTTTAAAACCATCTGAAAAGCAAGCGATGCCAGAGAGGGAAGGAAAGCTCATCTCTGTCAGAGACATCCGATAGAGATGATCTCCAGATCCTAAGCACAGAGGGTAGGTTTTGAGGATTACAAAAGAGCCTCATGGCTGTATGAGGACTAACCACGCTTTCCCAGGTCCTTTTCCAAAGACTGCTTGGTGATACCACTGTGAGAAGACAAATTGCAATCTGTCAGTAACTGCATCGCAACCTTCTCTCCAAAGTGGCTCCAATAGGTGCAGTTTTATAAAACTGAGCTTCAGTGGGTGCAAAAGCAGTATTTTTTCTGGTGCCCAGGACACCTTAATAGTACTTGCATATTTACCAATCTGGTGTCCTGTACATATAGTTTTGAAGGTGTAGGTCAACATAGCTCCACTGGCTTGCCAAAGCAGTGTTGATTTACTTTACATAAGCATCTGATTCAGGAGCTGAAAGAGCAGTAGTACAGTCAAGAAGTCTTGTTCCCAAGTAGGTGATTTCTGTTACCACTTAATAGAAGTACTAAAAAAGCACGAGTAAGGCTTATTTGTTTTATCATTTGGTGATTATTTTGCCTGGTAATTGCAAACATCCTGTCTGTCGAGAATGAGCATATGCTTTGGCAAATACTGGTGCTTTCTTTCATGTTCCCTCCACCCCAATAAAGGTAGTCTGACTTTGATGTTGCCTAAAGCAGTCATAGGCTTTGTTCTTCAGAAATGATAAAGCATTTCTAATTCTGAGTTTTATAATACTACAATATGGAGAGACAGATTTTATCTTAATAACATCTATATTATGATAAAGAACCAGCTACATGACAGGAAAACGAACATTTCAGTTCATCTACAATTCTCCATCACATCAAAAGACACTACATGTGAGAATGATATGCTAAAACTTCCCATTATGCAGTTTCAAAACACATATATTTATTCTAAAGGAATTGGTATTGTTAGGAGTAACCTCAGTGGCTGCTCTAGATAATGTTTCACAGCCCAAACCGATACTTTAATTACTGTGTAATAAGATACTGATCTTATTTTTGTATATCTTGTATTTCTGTGAGCAAAATGCTGTATGTAAAGAGCTGTTTCTGATACAATAATTGCAAATACTAACACAAACACTATCCCTCCCAGCTATGTTGTGACACCTAAACTGTTGTTAGTGTTTAATGCAACCAGCGATGAAATAGGATAAACTCAACAAGAATTCTATTCCCAGAAAAAGGTAATAATTTCTGTGAACTAGCAGAGAATTGTGCTGAGCCATTCCTCACCCCAAAGAGAGAATTAGTCATTTATTCTATATAGAGCAATGTAATAATCAAAATCCTCTGCATCTTCCATTAATAGAAGATGTGAGAAAACAGAGAATAAACCGTATGCATGGGAGCTTTCACTTAATAAGTACATTAGTAACTACATACCCATATTTTAAAAAGCCCACTGTCTCAGATATGCACTTTCATTCATATAGGTGAAATATATATATAATCATATGCATTTATGATGGGCCCAATTCTGCCTACCTTGCTCATTTTGAGAATCATCTTACCCTGCAGTAGTCCTACTGAAATCAAGCAGAGATAATGCTCTTCAATCTGAGTATGGGTGGCAGATTCCACCTATATATAGCTAATCTCTATTTATCTCCATTTTAAATCGTTAATTTAGCTCTGTATCACTGAATTAAATATAAATTATCTGCTAGCACAAAAGCAACTTGGGAGCAATTACAGTCCCCTATCTCCCCCCACTCCAAATACGCTAAATACCAATTTGTAATATGCAAATCCTAGGGTTCTTTTTACACTAACCAAGTCAAATTCTTAATACCAGACAAGAAGAAAATCATAGCTTAACATACACCAGTAGATGTAATAAATAATGAACAGCACTAACAGCTTAACATCATAAGGAAACAGATGGAAAACTTCCCTCCAGAGATCATTGCATCTAGTATTAGAGAATGAGTTTCTGGACGTGCACAGGGTGAACAGTTCAAGTCTGAATTACAATGAGGTTGGCAACACTTTTTTATTATAAATGTAGGAATTTCATGTCTTCCTTTTAGAAAGTACTGCTATTATAGCATTCATCTGTTTCACTGAAGACATGAAAAGCAAATGGCAAAATCTTAAGCTGCTAAAGCGTGCACAACACAATCAAATCAAGATCTCGCTCTGGGAGTACCTTGGCTGGGTTTGCAGAATACAGAAGGGCTACAATGCCATCGTCTGTCCAGGAAATGAAACAGAATCCAATGTGGAAGCCAAATCTTTACTAGCAGTGTTTGTCTACACTACTGAAAAGCACTATTAAGGCAATAGCTATTGTATTTGTAGGTCAATGACTATTATACGTTTAAAGAATTACAACAAAGTGATGTCCAATCTGTTTCTCTTATAACTGAGGTGTTTTCAACATCAAGTGGCTTGGTTGTATCTTCAAAGTGCCTTTCAAACTGTGAATAAAAGAAACGGAGATTTCTCTAGAAAGTGAAACATATCTGTTTAGTGTGAATAAACCATGCTGGAGAGGTGAACAATTTATCACATGTTGTACACACTTGTTTGCTTTTTTTTTTTGGGGGGGGGGGGGCAGAAATATAACATAATGCACAATATCATCAGAAGCAGCCCAGCTAAAGCATAATATCGTGCTTGAATCCTTCAACTATGTTCTCCTCAATAGGCATTTGAGCACATGTCATGGCTTCTCTTTCTAATCAGTATTAGAAATACATCCACATGTCTGTACTGCATGGATTACAAGAGAGCCTGCCTCTCTCATCTGCTATCAGGAAGGTCTCCAAGTATGGTGCAAAACTCCACATCTAGACAGACCCTCATTCAGGTGCCTATCATAGCAGCATTCATGTATGCATGCATGCAACTATGCATGTATGCCATGTATGCAACCACACTTCATATGGAGTCTTGTGCAAATTATAATAAAAGAAGCTTTTTAAGAAGAAGGATTTTTTCTCTCTGCTCCCTTCCTCCATCCTCTTCACATCTACCTCAACCATTTTATGCACTACGATAGAAGCACAAAACCTAAACTCTCTGTTCAGGGTCTCAAAATCCATCTCAGCAGAGCATGCCCAAGCCAGCTGAGCTCCTGTCTGCTCTGTCAGCTATTAGATAACATTGCCTCCAACATCAGATGGATGCAGAGACTACTGCTTTCTATTATGGCTAAAGATATATAAACATAATTGAAACTTGTATTGATTTTAAAGCCAAAGCTTCTAGATGACTAAAACTCCAGGGCAATTGTAGGGTCAGCCAGAACACCTTTGGTAATAGGGTGAGGAGCGGAAGCTGATATTCTCCTGACAAACCCATGAAGCTTGTAAATGTCTAGCACTCATTACGTTATACACATGCCAGCCAATAATTTCAGGTTGCTGTTCCAAGACACAAATTACTTCCAAATGCAGGACTATACAGAAATAAATGGAAGAGGTCCAACATCAGAATGTAAGAGACACCGAAGAGTTATTTCAATAATAAGACTACTCAATAATTTTATATTGCACAGTTGGGTACTGAATCCAGCTGAATAACTTTCCTCTACGGCACCTACAGTCCATTGCAAACTGAGAGAGTGATGTACTCACAGAGTCTGACTATAAAAAAGAAGAAATAAGAAGTGGAAAAACAACTTTCCAAAATAATAATTTTTTTTAAAACCCACAATCCAAACATCTTCTGAGATGCTGAGACAGCTGAAAATTCCTCTTGTGTGTCCATGCCTGAACAGCATCTGAAGGGATGCAAGGTTGCAGGACTGTGGAACAAGTAAGTCACTTGCAGGGTTTAGCATTCCCGTCCTGCCCCATCATGGGAGGCAGTGTTGGCAACAATGAACTGCAGGTATAGGCACACTGCGGGCTGCAAAGGACAGCAAACCTGCTGTGACCTCCCACAGCCCACTGCCTCTCCAGCTCCAGTCGCTGGATAAGTGGACACATCAGGGACAGGGGGGAGAAGGGGCTGAAAATGGAGATTTGAAACCAGAGATGAAAACAAGCACCCAGCAAAAAGCATTTATCCAGTTTCTCTTTCCCCTCTCGCTGGCAAAACCAGGACTAGCAAGCCCTTCTCATTCAGGCTTTCATTCTTCCTCTCCATCATATGTTTCCCCATCTCCTCCTGCTAAAGGAATGGCCTGGCCAAGTGTATCTCCAGCTGGGGATAGCACTCAGTCCACCTCGGTGTCTGAGAAGCTTGGAGACACATCTGCTGTTTCTCACTGAGGGAATGAGAGATTTATACCACAAGTTTCACCTAAAACTAAATGCAGTCAGTGAGCTTTCTATGAAGTTCAAGGTCAAGTTCAAGATCTTGCATAATGAGGTAATTGATTAGCATCTTCTTAAAGTCCTGCCTTGCATTTGGCTTTCACCAGGTTAAACTAACGTATTTTCTGTGTTCATCACCTAAGGCCCCAGAGTGATTCCATCAGAGTTTCCCATCTTCACAGCATGTCAGGATTTCCTGTCATCAGCTGACTTTGAAACACATAGAATTTCTTTCCAGTTTTCTCTAGTATAACCAGTTTTTGCCACACAAATCCTATGTGGCAGTGCTGCTGACAACGAAGATGACAACCAAATAAGATAACATGAGGGGGAAAAAAAAAGTGGAATACGATGAGAAGTGGGATGCCAGTCTGATGCTGGATGCACAGATTCCCTTCTTCCTCACCCCTCCCCTGCATTTGCCTCCATTTGGCACTCTCTGTGCCCCCTCTCCTCGCTTTTACACAGCACTTCCTCACACCCTTGGTAGCTTTGAATTAGAATAAAAAAAGAGACATTTTTTCAGAGACTTTTTCTTTCCCTTTCTCCTTACAGTTGCTTT
This sequence comes from Melopsittacus undulatus, assembly GCF_012275295.1. NCBI lineage: Eukaryota > Metazoa > Chordata > Aves > Psittaciformes > Psittaculidae > Melopsittacus > Melopsittacus undulatus. The sequence goes on along the minus strand of NC_047528.1, from coordinate 64,917,801 downwards.
ATTTTATTTCTCCTGTGAATTCAGAGGCCAGCTACATTTTTTAAGTGCAGGTCTGGGGACTTTGCAAGAGATCCACAAGAAAGTGATGCTCGGGAACCAGTCCAGAAACCTTGCTTGGCACAAGAAGAAAAATTTCTCCCTGTGCATTTGAGGCTTTTCAAGGAAACCACATGTTTTGCGTCTGCGGTTTGCTCATGACCTTTCTCTTTTCCTTAGGCTATGACATGTTACCTGACAGTGGCTGGATTTATCATTTATTAACTTAAACCCCTTCAAAAGTGAGGTACTTTCTGTACAACTTTGGGAAACCCTGGAAGATGAGGAACAGAAATAACCAGAGAGAATTCTAGGGAAAGCTTTGAAGGCTGAAACAAAAACCTGCATTTGTTACAGAAGGGATCTTGATCCTAAGCAGAGCCTTGTATCACCTGACTTACTAAGAAAGCGAGGTTTAAACCACTCACCAGGTGGATTTACACTCTCCAGGATACATTACACCAGTCAAACACGTGCATGCTGTTAGGTTGTGGCTACAGGGACTGAGAAGCCAGGGCAAGGGCAGAAGTCAGAGTCTGTGCTCATGTGAGCAGGTTCTTTGTGTGAGAGCACTGGGATTAGTTGAGTCATTGTTTTGCAAAAAGGTGCCAAGAAACGTGGAAAGTTGAAAAAAGCAAAACAGCAGCCAGCAGCACTAACACATATTTTTCTTTAAAGAAGACTCAATTCAAAGAAATTGGGACACTGATCTGCTAGACTTTACTGCAAAAGCAGGGAGTGGAAGAGTTCGGATTGTGTGGCATCACCATCTCATGGCTCTTTCAGAGACAGTTTTGGGCATACCTGGATATCTGCAAGAGTTTAATGTCAGCAAAAGGAATTCTCACCCTTCCTGCTTCTTCCTATTAAAACTAATAAGGTTGTATTCCCATTGCTTTTGTATTTCACTTATTTGAATACTGACAAATTACGCACAGCTGAAAACAGTTTTGTACAACTTTAGATGTAAGACACAGTGAATATTTGGAAAAAGGTGACCTTACTTCATTTGGAGTGATGGGTATTTATCCAGAGCAGGATTCCGACCCACTTTCCTGATGGAGCAGCACAGGCCTGATTTCTTATGTTCTCAGTCAATTGAACTCAAATAAACTCAATCAATTATAAATTCAAATCAATTGAATGTATATAGCAGCTATTAAGTCACAAATATTCCATACTGCTATTTAATAAAAATAACTGCATACAGATTTCTCTATTTTCAAAGCTCTTTAGTAATATTATCATTATAATCAAATACTTATATTACTATAGGGCCTAGAGGGAAGTCAGGATCAACTCGCTATAACAGTAGGCTCTTCACAAATGCATGAGATGTAAATACTAGTTCATCTATGTATTTACCAGTCATGTTGCTTTCTACCTTGCCATCCCAACCACCCTTGCTCCTTCCACCCAGCCGATTCACACTGTAAGAAACACCCAGCCAGAGACAGTTAAGCAGCTCCCCAGAATCAATACCCAACTCCTCTCACTCTCTCCAGCAACCCCTCATCAGCACCCTGAATGTCACTGCTTTCCAGTCACGCCTCTGCCATTGCAGTCTGCCATGCTCCTGCAACACCCCACCCTCCATGTCTTGCTGGGGGCTCTGCAACCATATGCTGTGGTTGATTTATTAGTCCAAATGTCCAGAGGGAGCATGGCATACCCATCTGATGCCCCTGTATTTGAGCTCTGAGTCACAGGTAGTGGAGCAATGTGTGAAAAAAAAATCATCACATATTCTGTCGGCAAAGCACCTCCCATGGTGCATGCAGCGTAAGTTGCTCACATGCACCACTTATCCCACTATGTCTATAGAATAAATTATGCTCCAGAAATTTGCTGTCAATGGCCTCTTTCAGAGAGTAGCAATGAGTAAGATAAAATCTGTCACTTTATGTCAAGTCACACTCATTGAGTACAGATTTAGTAATAGTAATACTTATCTTTTATGTAGCACTTTACATTTTCCAGTTGCTGCACAGAGATTAATTAATCAGTTCGACGTATGTAAGCCAGGCCTGAAGCACATATTGGAGGACTGACAGATGCCTGCACTGCTGTGAAAGCACAAAGGCGACTGCCTGACCAACGCAGGTGCAGATGTGTTTAGTTGGAGTTAGACATTGGCACGAGAACTGTGATCTGCTTTGGATTTAAGTAGGACAAGGGGAGCTCCGAAGCTTTGCTCACCTTCACTCTATTCACTGGAAAAAGTAAATGTAAGTAAATATCATCCATTCTGCCACCTAACCTGTAAACCCTCTCCTGCAATTAGAATAGTTACTGTCCCCAAGCTGAGAAATACAAAACAAAGGCAAATGTGTATATTACTGCTTTTCATTAATGCTCGCTGCTTATGGCACCCCATTGAGAGCTCCCTTTGCCATGGCTTAGAGGTCCTCCCATCTGTGCCCTCCCAGCCTTTGCTGGGCTTCTTCCAAAACCTCTCTTTGTAGTGGAAAGGACAGTGATGTTTCTTATTGTAAAGTGAGAGAAGGCCCCTGCCACACAGCCATGCTATCGACTGACAGCACTCATCCAACCTGGCTGCCCGGCTTCTATTACTGCTGGTGGTGGAGTGCTTCAGACATACTTTCTGAATTAAGCCAGGCCTGGATAACTGGGAGTTGGAATCAACTCAAACATGAGCCTGCAGACGAGGGATCATGTTGTTCACTGAATTGATCATTGACAGTGAAGAAAAGCATTTGTAGTAGAGTGCCACTGCCCTCCAGATGGGAACAGTTTCATGAGAGCATCAGTTTTCATCTCAGACTTTTTTGTGCATCTCTTCTTGCCCCAGACTATGCCTGAGGTGGCTCTAGGCAGCCTGGTGACTTGTGCTGAAGACATGCCCTGTGCAACACCTTAGCTTGCCATAAACAAAGAGAACCCCAAAACAATCATCCCGTACAAGAAACTGCTGATATTTTTATACTTGGGGGATTTCTTTTTTGACATCCGCTTTCCTGATGTCTTCAGAAAATGTAAGAAAGCATTAATAAACACATGTGGGATTACTCCTACCCTTATGCCTGTCATACACTAGCTATGTGGGGAAAAAATCTTACACCAAGCATGTGTAAGATGAGCTACAGATGAGCTACAACTGAAGCGTTCATTAAACTGCAACACAGGCCTTGAAAGCATCAGTTGAATTACAAGTCAAAAGAGTTTTAAAATTAATAAATGCAGGGTTCTTTTTTTGTTTAGTTTCTTAGTCCGTAAGTCATAATTTTAGGGTATTTATACTCAGTCAAAGGATTAGCAGTCCAACTGTTATTTGAAGTGGAGGAGATTCTCCCATCATGTAAAGACTCCAGCAACTGGGATTCTTTATTTAAGCCTCTATTAGCCAGAAACTTGTTTGAAGAGCTGGCAACACTTCTATGAGACATTGTTTTCCATTTTTTGACACCGCATGTTTACATTTTTATTTATGTAAGTTGTCTTGCATTTAATTACAGAGGCACTTCTGTCATCCACGGGCACTTTCCCAGCTTGTGTTCACTGTTACCAAAAACCTCCCCTGTGATAGAAGCCACAGAGCTGCCTCAGGTTCTTAGTGGTTCTCAGTGATACTGCTGGTAGAAATGGTTGATTTTGCACTGAAATCAACTTTTAGGCACTTTAAGCCTCCTAGAAAGACTTTTCAATGCTCCAAGCACCATGAGGTGCATTGCTGTCTCCACCTCCTTGGGCTGCCACTCAAGAGATATATCTTCTCCTCTGTGATGGAGCTCAGACTGACCTGCTGTGCAACTCAGAGATGTAAGTCACCAAGCTGGTAATCTCTGTTCTGGTGTCCTGAATTCTCTCTCATCCTTGAGCAGGAAGATGAGAGCATGCTGCTGCAACGTTAAAAATGAAAAGCTAAGCTGCCAAAAGCCACCAAAAGGAAAACACGAGTTTGCAAACATAAAGTCATCCTTGTTATGCCTCAAATTTCTCTTTCTGTTTGCTTAACCCTTGCAAGGTGTGGTTTAATGCTGAGACCTAGACCCCATCTATAACCTGGCCCATGGGCAGCTGCCTGGGACTGCTTCCCTGCTTCCCAGGGATGGAAACACTGGGGTCTGTGTCTGAGCACAGCCCCTGTGGCTCTCAGGAGGGTACCTGGGGCATTGCTTTGCTCTGTGAAGGTGAGCAGCTCTTGAAGCCACAGGAGGCTGTGCAAGCCCCGAGGGCTTCACCTGTGTATGCTGTCTGATGCTTAGCTTCTGATGTCTTGGAGGAGGCACAAAGGGCCTGATCCAGGACAAGAAGCATTTGCAGGAGCTGGTCTATAATATTGCCAAAACTACCAGTTAGCCAGTTTTAATTTTTCATTGTGTACCTACTTCCTCATTGTATCTGGGCATTCAGAGGAAAAGAAATCTTTTTTTCTGAGCTTGCTTTAATCACAACTGCTGCTGTGGATGGAGGATTACAATGTGCATGCAAGCCTGTGACGTGACATTTTTCCAGAGTCAGAGCTCCAAATCAAAACGCCTTAGGTTATATTCAGAAATGACCATGTTGTGACTGTTATTTCATGAACAGAAAAACCCAACAAAACCACCAAAAACCAGAGGATCACTTCTAAAAATATCTCTGTTTCAACTATGTCTAGCAGAAACAAATGTTTCTGCCTTCCTTTTACCCCCATGACGAATGCCCCCCCTCAAGACTGCCAGTTAGATTTTGTAAAGTCCTTATTATCACACTTCACTACATATCAGGATGAATGAGGAGAGCTGTGCAAACACTGCAGATATCTTTTCTTTATTACAGCTGCAGCCACTCCCCAGAGACATTATTAATGTCCACAGCTCTGGTAGAGAGGCAGCGTACACTGGCATCTGATTGCTATTCAGATCAGCAGCCTCCCTCTGTCTGTCTGTGAACCAACACATTAGTAGGTACATAAAGGGCTCTTGCTGTGGGCTGGACAAGTTCCTAGGGCCTCCATCATGAAAAGATAATGGCAGCGTGATTGCCAAAATTTTGTGGAAATTGTGCTAAGCCAAAGCAAAACAAAACCCAAGGTAGGGGATGCATTATTCCTAAGCAATTTATTATTTATCACTGCTGAGCAAACCCCTTTGTTCCTGCGTATGGCAGTTACTCTCCATTTATAGCTCACCTGGGTGTATAATTCAGAAAGAAGATATATGATGTTTTTTAAGAATGTAGGGGTAAGTCTCACTCCCTGGACCAAGCCCAAGCTTGACAAGAGGTAGTTATGTGAGAAATGAAGGTTAAAAAAGAAAACAACCCACCAAGTCTACAGCCCCTGCTGCCTTGGGGTTTCTGCAGAGAGAAACCTGATGCGTGGAGTCAACAGCCAGAAGTATTTCACGGATCAGAGAAGGCTCCTGTCCTGCCAAAAGCAGAGCTGCCCACCAGTGGTTTTGGATTACTCATTGGATTGTGGCAGGAGCAATTAAACAGCCACAAAAGGCAGCACCAGTGAACAGGACCTGGGTGAAAGCTGTGGGCCTGCCTTGCCTGTGGGCACAGAGCCCTATGTGCTGGAGGACGAGCACCCGCCACTCCAGCCTCACGCCATCTGCTTGAATCCACAATAAATGAATCTGGTAAATCTAAACCCATAATATTCTACTCCCAAGTCTATATTTTTTTGGTGTGAAGCAGGCAGCACTCCCATTAAATTTCCATTCAGCCTGGAAAACTAGTAAATACCTATCCTCTTATAATATACCTGTATCCTTGGCACAGATATGTATAGGAGAAGAAAGTAAAAAGATGTTTAATGAAAGAGACCAGAGCAAGGAGATTTAATTAAGGCAGGAAAACCAGTGATCACACAAGAAAGTCAGGAAGAGACAGCTGCTTGAGGAAATGCAAGAAGAACATAAATGATCTGCTAACTTGTTTCCAGCCACATCACAGGTAGACACTGGTCCTCACAAGCTCAAACCTCCAAAATAAGCTACTTCAAGTAGATGCTGCAAGACAAAAGCAGTGCATGGCTCTGTACACGCATCCCACAGGCACTCAGGAGGTGCTCTTCAAAATACAAAAAGGCACCAAAATTGCCAGCTAGTGACAGAGAACACAAGGAGCAACACAGAAGATTGATTTTTCAGAGAAATCTATCTATAAACATGACAGATGTAGAACTATGATGCATGTGAGTATGCAGCCGTGGTTCTAGCAGAATGTGGGAGAAGCCCGTATTCAGATGTCTGCAAGAAAGCATTTCAAAATTAAGCCAGGCATTGAAACAGGAGCAGAGAGGAATAAATATTCCATCCTCTCTACTGACTGATGCCATGTGTTCATTGTTGAATATTCCTCAGTAACAGGCCCTTAGTCTGATGGAGAACTTAGTACCTTCTCTTTTCTAGAGCCTCCACAATAAGTACTAACCATGAATATCAACCTGGACCTGCTTTGTCTCATTAATGCACATAGGAAGAAGTCAGCCTCTGGAATTTGATGTAATACTATCTTTGCCCAGCATTGTGCATCCTGACACCAAAGCTTTGCATAGTGTAAAAAACTCCCTACCTTAACAGAAGCATCACCTTTCCCCTCGCTGCCTAGGTGCACAACCTGGAAAGCACTGCCAGATTTATAAAAGTGTCACCACCTGGGGCTGCCACCTCCTGAGCCCCATCCAGACATGTACTTCCTTGTTCCCCTGCTTCCCTCACAGAGGAGGATGCTGTGGTGCAGTGCTGGGCAGATTTCCTTCTTGACGTTATGCAGCAAGAAGCACCATTTTTGCCTCCTTAAAATGAAACTGAAGGTTGCAGTGTGCTGTCTCAATGACCTAATTGTCTGTAATGTCACAGGTAGTCAGGGCAGAGATATAGACAGCAGCTGCTTCAGAGATGGGACTCTTGACTTACATTGAAGATGCAAGATAGATGTGAATCAAAGTCTGCACCAGTATTAAACTGCCTCTTAAATTTCCCTCAGCATATGGAATTATGCTCCTCATAGAACTCCTATGAAGACTTTCAGGAATTCTAAACCTATTTCGTCTGCCTCATGACAAAGATACATTGCCTCTGAATGTGACCAAGAAGTGACTAGAAGTATCAGACAGAGAGTATTTCCATTTGCATATCCACATCATGAAATCACATTATGCTTGTTTTTAAAGGCCTTGTGAATCCTTTTCTCTCCTGGTAAGAAGCTTGGATGTACCAAAGTGATGTCATACCTGTGCTTCATGACAGGTTTTGACAGAATTACTCTCGTTGTAAGTAAAGAGCTACCCATGCTCCCAACCAGCAATAAGCAACACACAGATCAATGTGTTATTAGCTCATAATATAAATTGCAAAAAATCACTGAGGCCTCTTGGAAAATTGTTTTGCACAGAGAACAATGTATTTTCATGGAAAAGTTTTATTTGTTAGGTACTTGGGTATAATTATTTGACCATGTACAGCCTGGCTGAGTTGCACTGAAAATTGATACTTTCCATAATGGTGTCTCATTACTGATGATTCATCGGAGAGGTGGTGCTGTGACAATTAGTGTTATATGGGAGAATGGGCCACACATTCTTTAAGTAGTCCACTTCCCTAACAGTGATTTATTTAAGTGGTTGTTTTCAGATAGTTGTGTAAATAAATACATGCTAATGGAACATAGCGATAGTGCTTCTGTTGACAAGTTTCTGTGTCTTGCCATAAAGTAGCGGAAGAACTAAATCTGCATATACAAATCCATAATGGTTAGGGGCTTTTATGTATTTTTGCAGGAGCAGTTTTGACTGAATGCATGAAAAAAGATGCAAATTTTTCATCTCCTTCAGTTTTTACCTCCCAGGTTGGCTTCAAAGCTTGCTTTTTAGCTTAGGTATTTGGAGAGGCTGATGTAGGATGAATGAGCACTATGATGCATCTGTTGATGGCCTACTGCTGTTTTGGAGGTTGATTTCCCCCTCCCACTCCATTAATGCACTTTGCCTGCAAAGTGTGCTAGATGCTTTGAGCAATGCCCTACCAAACCAATTTTGCATAGTCAACGTAAGCAGGGATTTTACATTGGCTGTAGTGGACAATGGGACAAAGAATGCAAAATGTACTGTCCTGGCTGCTTCTGCTCCAGAGGCTAAGGTCACCAGCCCCAAGTACTTGTCACCACTGCTTTGCTGGAAGTTACTGTCCCTGGAATTTACCAGCTGAGCTACCAGTGTGAAAATGAGCCAGAAATGGTCTGTGTCTGCTAAGTCATATTTTGAGGCTGATGAAGGTTGAGAAGTGCACATAAGCAGAGAGCTGTCAGGTCCAGGGGCAGCAGAAGCTGGGCATCTTTTTTTGGGCAGGAAAAAAATGATAAATAAAATAAGCTGAAACAGCACCTTGGCAGGTTTCACTTCCCAGCCCTGGGACCCCCACCTCAGATCCATGCAAGCTCTGGCTGGGGGCTTGTGGGACAGGGTGTAGCAAGTGAAGCTGGTACAGCTCTTCCACTCTGTCATCCTCTGATCACTGTGAGACAGGCAAAAAAAGGGCTCACAAGTAGTCGTCATTCAATCAGCTCCAGAAAAAATGCAAATAAGCTCAGCAACAAAAAGCATGGAATTTTTCTGGTGCAATTATGGTGCCAATAAACACAACTTCAGCTTCAGTCTCACAGTTTATGCTGTTTCTGGAAACTCCTGAGACATGCATAATCTTATTGAGCAAAATCCTAGCCTCACATAATTAGCAAAAGTCCTACCCATTTCTATGAGCAGAATTTTGTGCACCCTGAGCAGTTTTTGTTTAAATCCAAAATTCAAGCATGAATATATAAAATTAAGATAGATTATTATAGCTGTAATAAAAATACATATGAATGCATTCATATACTTAGAAAAAAGAAGTAAAGATATTTGCTAATAGAATACACAACAGTTTACATCTGCTAGCATAGTTGCAGGGAATTAGACCAGATGTTGAAGGTCTGTCATCTTTTATTTTGAAAGATATTTTCAGTGTATATAATCTGGTGTGTCAATTAAAATATGTTCAAGACTAAATTTCTTCCTCAGCGTTATAAACTTACTGTGACAGTGCAACTGAGTCATGCTTGTCTGAATCACTTCAGATTTTCTGTGTTCCTTCAGCCAGCCTTCATGCTCAGCAGACATGAAGAGGACCAGTTCCTTGGTCATGCCAGCAGGGACGACATGATCACAGAATCACAGAATCCCAAGGGTTGGAAGGGACCTCAAAAGATCATCTAGTCCAACCCCCCTGCAAGAGCAGGGTAACCTAGAGTACATCACACAGGAACTTGTCCAGGTGGGCCTTGAATATCTCCAACACAGGAGACTCCACAACCTCCCTGGGCAACCTGTTCCAGTGCTCTGTCACTCTCACAGTAAAGAAGTTCTTCCTGATGTTCACATGGAACCTCCTATGCTCCAGTTTACACCCTTTGCCCCTTGTCCTATCACTGGATATCACTGAAAAAAGCCTAGCTCCATCATCCTGACACCCACCCTTTACATATTGGTAAACACTGATGAGGTCACCCCTCAGTCTCCTCCAAGCTAAAGAGACTCGGCGCCCTCAGCCTCTCCTCATAAGGGAGGTGTTCCACTCCCTTTATCATCTTTGTGGCTCTGCGCTGGACTCTTTCAAGCAATTCCCTGTCCTTCTTGAACTGAGGGGCCCAGAACTGGATGCAATATTCCAGATGCGGCCTCACCAAGACAGAGTAGAGGGGGAGGAGAACCTCTCTTGCCCTACTAACCACACCCTTTCTAATGCACCCTAGGATGCCATTTGCCTTCTTGGCCACAAGGGCACATTGCTGGCTCATGGTTTGTCCACCATTTGAATTAAGAAGTTATCGTCAATGCACTGGAGGAACCTCCTAGACTGTGAATGATTGGCTGTGTGAGTCTTCCAGCAAATATCGGGGTAGTTAAAGTCCCCCATGAGGACTAAGGCATGTAGTCACGAGGCTACTTCCAGTTGCCTGTAGAAAGCCTCATCAACTCCTTCGTCCTGATCAGGAGGTCTATAATAGACTCCCACAATTGTATCACCCGTACCAGCCTGTCCCTTAATTCATACCCACAGACATTCCACTTGCTCCTCATCTGCCCCTGGACAGAACTCAATACATTCTAGTCGCTCTCTCACATAAACAGCAACTCCACCACCTCACTTTGCTGACCTATCTTTCCTAAAAAGGACATAGACATGCATGACCACATTCCAGTCATGTGAGCTGTCCCACCATGTCTCTGTAACTGCCACCAGATCACAACATTTAGACTACACACAGACTTCTAACTCCTGTTTATTCCCCATGCTGCATGCATTGGTGTACAGGCATTTCAGAGAGCAAGCAGAGCACGCTGATGGCACCCTGGGGAGGCAGGAGACCTTCTGGTCTTCATTAATACTAGAACAGTGCTCCACTAGTTCAAACCCAGCTACAACCCTCTTGCACTTTGAATCTAACCTGAAGCTCTGTGAGTGAGCTCTGCTAACTCTTGCCCTAGTACCCTTTTCCCCCTGCAGGACAGGGTCTAAACTATCCCACAAATGAAACAATAGATTGATAGTCCTCCCTAGTCCACCATCCTTCAAGCCCTAGCATGTTTCTCTTGGGCTTGTCCCCAACAGGCCCAGTTAAATCCCCTCCCTCCTTCACATCTAGTTTAAAGCCCTGTCAATAAGCCCTGCTAACTCCTGCCCCAAAAACCTTTCCCCCTCTGGGACTGGTGTATCCCACCTGCCACCAGCAAACCAGGTGTCTCATATAGCAGCCCTTGATTGAAAAACCCAAAACCCAGCCTTGGCACCAGTCACATAGCCCTACATTAATCTGCAGACTCTTCCTATTTATCTCTTCACCCTTGCTTGTAAGAGGTACGGAGGCAAACACCACTTGTGCTCCAGACCCTTTAACCAGCTGTCCCAGGGCCCTGAAGTCTCTCTTCATTGCCTTTGTCCTCCTTGTAATAATTTCATCACTGCCAAAATGCAGTTTTCAAAGGCTGGCAGACAGATTAGGATGTCCTTCCCCTTAGTTTGTCACAAACCTATGTTCTCCCCAGTGACAGAAAGCTGTTTTCCTCTTGAGATTAGGATAGTAGCAGGCTTTTTTCATTGCTGTCTTTCAAAGCCTAAGATATTTGGTGAATCATAAAATAGTTAGGGTTGGAAAGGATCTTAAGATCATCTAGTTCCAACTCACAATGTTCCCTCTGACTAAATGGAGGAACAGGGAGCAAGGCAAGAGGCTGCCTATTTTAAGATAGGTTAGATGTTAAGGGTCTGCACCTCAGCTCATCACAATATACCCATGTATCTTTGAGGATTTCTAAGTGCAGGACTCCGCACAGCCCATGACTTACTGGTTTCTCCCTCCCAGAGTTAATTGTTTGAACACTCAACACTTTAACTGGCACTTTGTAAAAACACACCTTGTTGTAGTTGTGCTCTTTAAGTAACACACAAATAAATCTTGCAGAACTTTGGAGAGATGTGCTGACCCAAACACAAGGTTACTGTTGCATAGATCTCAAGGTAGAAGGACTTAGGCACAGACACTTAATGCAAGGCAAGCAGCACAGCACGGCACCTGGCTGCAGACAGTCCCTTGGCCTCAGCCACTTCCCAGGGGCCAAGTACAACTTTTTGCCATTCAGTAGCATTTTCCATTATTTCTCTCATCACTTAATAGAGGGAGCAAGCAGTGTGTAAGAGCTCAGCCTAGAAGAAGGGTGACCACCTTGATCACCACAAAACTGGGGATGCCTTTAAGCCCATGCGCGAGTGCTGGCATCTGCTGGGTCAGTCCAACAGAGCAGGCTGCCTTCCTTGCAGGATCACTTATCACCTCCCTGGCTTGCTTTGGGGTCTGCTGTGTGCAGGTTGCTCCCCAGACATGCCTGTCTCAGCTCTTCTACAGCCACCAGTAATGAGAACTGACAATATCTCCCAACAGCCCCTGCCACAGCGAGGGCTGGTGTTGTGTCCAACCTCCATCATCTCTGCTGAAACATTAGTCCAGTCGTAGTTATCTGTTCCACAGGGGGCATGAAGGGCAGATTAGCTGTCCCTCCTAAGGATAAACAGCACACATTTCTTCTGGATTTGGCTAATGGGTAATGTTTTCTTGGCTCTGCCTCTTCTAGTGGACTCCTCTGAGTTGTCTCCAGCTGGGTCTCACCTTTCTTTGAGTGCAGCATCCCAAACCTGACATAGCCTTCTATATGAGACCATGCAGTGCCGAATAGAGCTAAAACATTATGTGTTCTTGCATATACATAGGAATATGAGGTTTCTCTTTTTCATTACAACACGACACGGTAGACTCACACTCAGCCTCTGATCCACTACAGTTTCTTGACTTTTTAATTTATAGCTTTATTTGATGAGCTGCCCCCTCTCTGGCATTTGCCATTTGTACTTCAGACATTTACCTGTTAAATGGCATATTTCTTCTTTTTTTTCTGGGGGGATGTATCTCAAATATATCAAGCCATTTGAAGCCTGCCCCCAGCACTGCGGAGGGCGCTCACCGCTTGCTGCTCTCTGTAAATGCGACAGGCTCATTCTTGAGTCCATCATCAGCACTGTTGGCTTCACTGCCAAAGACACTGAGCAATCACGGGGCCACAGCAGCCTCCCACTGAGCCCTTCTTGATCAAAACGTCCATTTTGATAATGAGCTAATCACTGGTACTCTGCAAGTAATGTTTTCCAGCCCATTTTTTGCCCACCGTGCAGTAGATCTGTCTAGACCACACACTTACTGCACTTGCCTGTGAGCACTCTGTGGGAGACACTGTGACCAGACATGCATTTGCTTCTGTCAGCAAGATCTGTCACTCTGTCACATAAGGAAATAAGACCAGTTTGACAAGTCCACATTGACAGCTACTCCTTCCCTGCTCCCTTCCAGGTGTCTGATTATTTGCTTCAGTATTTTTTGCAGGAACTAGTGTTGCGTTGATGGCTGTACAATTCCCCAGAGGCTCCTGCCCCCTTCCCTCAAGGATAAGCACCCTAGCTCTCCTTTTACAATCCTTCAGAAGACGTGGCAAGAGCTCAGGATTTGTGAGTTCTTACAAAAAAAATCCCCAATGGCTCTGAAATTTCTCCTTCCCCCCCAGTATTTGAGCGTCTTGAGATTTAGATCATGAGCTCTAGAGAAATCTGAAAGTACCATATTTATTTAGAAAGTGTGTGTTAACCTGGTGCTTTGAACTTGGTTGGAGGGCTTGTTTGTTTTCAATGTTATATTAGTTACATAAATCTCCTTTTTATGTTCCTGCATGAAAACTTTGCTGTCGACTAAGACTGTATACAAAGACTGAGTCACTTCCTTTGAGGCATACTATGCTAAAACATGGGATGAGTGTCTGAAATCTCCATTTTGTTGTGAAGAGCTAAAATAAAGAAATCTTCCAAGAGCAGCTGGCAGAAAATATTTGCAATGAGAGCTGCCAGCTACTAGACGAAAGTGACTTATTCATACCAGGGCACCACTGAGACAGACTGAAGAGATAGACTGTGCTGGATTTAAAAAATGAAAATCACCCAAGTGGACAAGGCTGTAAAAACCATATAATATAAAAAATGCATCTTGTAACCCAGCAGCACCTGCATCTAGCAATCTCATTCATGCCTTCTGCAGGAGATAAACCTGCTTGCTCTACCAAATAAACCCCATAATTACATTGCTTAAGTAGGATATTAAGTGGCATCATATTAAGCCATTACATGACCCTTGTCATCATCAGCCCTGCCAGGCAGTGAGGAGAGCTGTTGCTCCCTGCTGATTTCTCTGGCTATCTATTTAAACATACTGTGGTAATTAGAAACATTTAAATAAAGCCATGCCCAGGATTACAAGGGCTGAATGGAAGAAACTTTCATTCTTATGGCTACAATGCCCTTACCTGCTATTGTTGTGTGTGTGCATGCGTCATTGCCAATGTCTCTCATTTGATGTGATCCAAAGCTCTATGGGGTAAGAAAGCAAAGTGGTTCAAAGGCAGCATCTTTTTCTTCCTCCGATTGATAGAGCCTCTGCCACTGGCAAAGAGGACCTTTCCACAGGGCTTGAAAGACAAATCTGCTAATTCCCCCTGCTTTGCTTCTTTATGCCTTTCTCTGAAGGGAAACCTGCAGGTTTCAGATGCCAGCTTCATTCTAGGCATCCTTCCTAATTACCCGAACCACCATCATTAAATGCAGCACATATATTGATCACTATCATGAATGTTGCCTTTCTAATATTCAGTGACTGTGAATCAAACTGTGTCACAGATGTGGATTTCAATGACCAGGTATATCTGAGTGCACCCCACAGATTTCCCTTCCTTACAGTAACTATAGCTGAAGCAGAAAAAAAAATCACTCAAGTTCTTGTCCTTTAGGTATCATCTAAGATAATGTGATTAGCTCAGGAGCACGACTGGGCACCTAGCCCTAAGGAAAAATTCAGCTTTGGGTGGAAGAAACCTCTTGCTGACCATGAAAGGTGTTTGAGAACATGCTTGCAGATTGGATTGCCTCCCAGATTTAGGAAACAGATGGCCTAGAAAGGTTTACGTTCGTTTTTCAAAGCACCAGTTCTAGCATTTGTCTTTCACTTGATTGTGTTTCAGCAGAACATTCCTTCTCTTTCCACAGGAAAACCACCACAAAAGGATTTCCAGCTCTGTGCTCTGCTGCCATTCCTGCTCCTCTCTCACTTGCAAGATTTACCCCTCTGATGCCTGGGCTCAGACACTGCTGTGCTTTACAGCAACTGTAGAAATTGTTCACAAGAAAGCAGTACTTCATATCACTGTCAAGTGATTATAGTGGTGGACACAGTTTGTAATAATGCTTTTGTCACGGGAAAAAGTCACAGATATCAATTATCTTTGCCAAAATGGAGGTTTAAAGATTTTAAGATACCTAAGGAGAAATAGAAGCTGTTCACTTCAATAACAAAAGCAATCTCATATTTTATAGACAAGGACCAAAGCATAATGGGTTGAACCATGCCAGTAATACAAATTTTTGCCTGAACTATTTGAGGTAGTCACACGAAAAAGGCTTCTGTGAGAGATATTTTGGTCATAATGCATTGTCTGTTAGAAACCTATTGCCTTGTTCGCCTCTTTCACAACAGGGCTGTATTCCAGTTGGGAGGACCCATTTCTAGTTACGAGATGGTCCAAACCATATGAAGCACTACAACATTTGGCCAGTATTTTACCTGGCATACTGAGCTCATCTTTTGTGAGCAAGAAAAGTCATGTACCACTGAAACATCCCAGTGCCTGGATGGGTAATTTATCCACATAATTGTCTAAATAGGTGCACAGTTGCACTCTCCCAGTGAGCCTGGGGGAAGATGTGAACATTAGTTTAACTGGTAATCCCCTGGCTTTTTTGGACCAGAATAGCTATTCCAAAACAAACACGCTGCAATAGCTGCTCTGGAATAGCTCACCAGGTGGCTTTGCTTTCCTGAAAAAGATTATTTCTCCTGAATAATCACAGCCCCCTGGAAATATTGTGGCTTTTCTTCAAATAGCATGCCCTAGTGGGAACTACTCCCAAGCAGCTACTGGGAGATGGTGTGTTCTGCTGCAGCTATTATAGCCAATTTGCTCAGGTAGAGAAGGTCAGTAGAGGTGTTGACTAGGAATGCTCTTGGACCAACTTACCTGGAGGTTAAGGAGTAATAAGGAGCAAAGTGGAAGATTTTACTTAAGCACTTTCTGCAGGAGCCAAAGTGATGCTGTAAAAAAAGAGTGAAGTCTATTTTTGTCTCTTGTTGTCTGCACCTCAATCACAGTATAGAATTACTCTGGTTCAGTGATTGCCTGCCCAGAGAAGGGCCCATATTCATTCCACCTCCAAGGTTTCCATTAACACAGCAGTTACACTGTCATTTGGGCAGAAAGCCCGAGTCAAAGCACTGCTTCATTTGATCTGCATCTGTCCTAAAGTAATATCCCTCTGTTCTTTCCATCCTGTTTCCCTCTGAGGAAACGGACTGCTGTTTTTGTGAGGAATGACTGCCTCCATTTGACAGGAGAATACTTTGAAGTGATCACACTAAGCAGGCAGAGCTACTGCTATGAATTACCATCTATAGCACATTACAGTGACCTCCCTACCTTTCTTTTCCATTTCATATGACCACCTAGAAAGGAAAAGCACCCTTATGTACACGGTAATCATTCAAATATGCTGCTTTTTGGCAATTATTTCAAGTTAATGGAAAGAAATTTTATTGAAAGAGGAGAATGCTCAAATTACATGGATCCCACTCTCTCCTTGTGTTTGGCACAGAAGAATTTACAGCCAGCCCCTATATTTCTGGGTGATTGAAAATATGGCATCCTGGAGGTCCCAGTTCAAAACCAGCCCTTTTTTACCGCTAAATTTTACTGTCAGAGTATCAGGTTACTATTTCATATAACCTCTCCCTAATGGAATCTATGGATCTGATATTCTAATGGATGCTTTTACTTGTAAGTAGCAATTTCACACATTTTCCTCAGTCCGTGTGTCTTTTAAGAGAAGAAAAGGCCCCAGCTAGGACACGGAACCCATAAAACAGTGAGGTCACCATTCTCTGACAACCTAAGAAAGACCAAATTTTGATGCTTATTTATTTATATTTTTTTGCTGTAGTACCCTGAGAAACCATGAACAGAACTGTGAGCACATCCTTGTAAATCCTTTCATTAAAATGCCTTGACTTGCAAAAGTCATTTTTTGATAAGGAAAACGTGGGATAGTCTCAGCATCTTTAAAACCTAGGATTCCGACGACTAATTTAGGAATGAAAAATTGTTATCTCAGTAGATTAATTTTGTAAGGCAGAAGAATATTTGTTAAGAATGACCTTAGGTTTTCTCTAAGGGGAGCAATGATGCCCAGCTCTGAAGTACTGAGTTCTATTTATCTATTGCTAATGATAACAGTGACCTCTTGTGGAAATTTCTAAGATCTTTTCTGACTCGTTTTATCCTGGTTGTAGTTTGAATCTGCTTTTGGCATTTCTAGTGCATTTGTTACTGTTCATAAAAGAATAACCAACTTAAGGTAGCCCCTTCTCCCTTGGCTAAGTCTATGACTAAGCCCCTAATTTCAGTGTACCAGACCTTTAAGTTAGAAAGGAAAATAATACATCTACGTTCTTATTTTAGAAGAAGATAGTTGTTCTAATAAAGAAATGGTTGGGCCTTAGGTTTGTTGATTAAGCATTCTACCGTATCCAGAAGTCAGAAGCAGATTTTGGTATTTCTGATTGAAACTGTTACATCTGTGGGAGCAAAAGCAGCTTGCTCGTGCTTTATGAATTAAAAATGCCACTAACCATGAAGTTGGTTTCTAATGAGTCAGTAATAACCACATCTGGGCTAACAAATCTGTCCATTGACTTCAAAACCTTTTCAGACCAGTCATTATTGCAGACACAAAAGATATCTCCAGACTAATGTCACAGGGTGTTTTGTACCATACCTCTCTTCTTGCTTTCCAGCTGGATGCTGTGTCATTTTAGACTTTGGTTTAACCCTCATTCCATGGATTCTCCTAGACAGACAACTGGTTTGCAGGTAGCATCCATCAGTGTTCTAAGCCTGAGGTTTGGACCAAAGCAGCTGAGTCTCATCTGAACTCTGGTAAAGGGGGTGGCAGCAGGAAAATGGAATTAATAAACTCAGGGCACCAGCATCTTACTGTCACTGGAAGATTTGTCAGACCTCTGCTGTCAAAACCTGTGTACCTTGCAGAAGGTATGCCAACAGCTAAAAAAACCACTTCTTTAACCTCAAGGATAAAATTAATAGAAGAGAAATGAACCAGTGTGCAAGGAGAGAAAGTCTAGGTAAGGTTGTAATTTTCAATAAGGACGCTGATGTCCACCCGAGGTTAAATGTGATATGGATAAGGAGACTTAAAACATAGAATAAAAGGTCATAGATCTTTATTCACTTACTTGAAGAGAGACCAGACTACTTTACTCCTGAAGGAATGAATGCACACTATTTTCTTTTATGGTGGAGGGGGGTTATTTTAATATATCTATCCAGTTAGGAATGTCACCTTCTGAAAACACTGTAATGAAAATATTTAAGGAGAAGGAGAACTATTTACATACCCACAAGCCTATCAAGCCGACCTTAACTGTGTGTAAAACTTTAGAGTAGTCCTAAAATGAAAGAACAATTGAAGACCTGGAGTTAAATGAAAAATGGGGTGAAATCAACAGAGACTAACTAGGCTGCAGCATCTCTTTGGTCTAAGAAATTAATTAATTAGTCTCATTTGGGTTTGACACAGTTCAACGTGGGATCCTAGCAATAAAGCTCAAGGAGATGGTGATGAATGAACAAATCATAAGGCTTATGGGAAGCACTGATGGCAAGTTGAAAAGCAATTATGTGGCTGGAGATGGGAATTTATGCTTAGTGTTTTTTCTCAAGGAACAGTTTGGGAGAAGTCCATTCTGTTCACTAATTCCTGAGGTTTACCTAAGCATGGGAGTGTTACACAAAGCTGAAAGGCACTGGCATAGAGGAGGACAAGGATATTGTGCCTGAAGACCCACAGGACTGAACTGAATGGGACTGAAACTTGATCAGTCATGGAAAATATATTTGGGACCTAGCAATTAAAAGTTATCTGGAAGATAGAAACTGAAATCTGTAAATTATAAAAGGAGAGAAAGAAAGAATGAGCTAATGATGACCCAACAGTGTCACTGGAATCCTGTCATAGAGAGATATATCCCCTACTGATGGGAATATAGTATAATACAGAATAGTGGAGTATTTTTAGACACATACTACAACAACACAGAAACCTGAAAGAGGATCAAATAAAGAGATGGGCTACTTTGGCCAAAGAAGAAGCTGCCCTGCTTCTTCCAGCAAAAGGAGGACTAAAGAAGGTTATGGTTACTCTGCATGATTACATTTGAGTTGGAGGACATGGAAGGGAAAATCTGCAAAGCAAACACCAACCATTGAGCCTAGAAATTTTTGCAGTCTTTGCTTTGACCAGTCAGTGTCTGCAGTACGTGAAGGATCAAAGCCTCAGAACAATGTGAGAAGCCTGAAGGGACAGCAGACAGAATGCAGAGTGATAAAAGAAAGAATAAGTACCACTTCCATGTACATCATGGGGTAGACATAAGCAACAATTTACATCTATGCAAAAAAAGCAATCTGTTTCATGAACAGCAAATAAAAAGGAGCACACTGTTGGCTGAAATGAGCAGTCATTTGAAATGTGAATCAGCGTTTGTTAATGGAGTTTTGGCATGTGCTGTCATTTTCAGTTATTAGCACTGGCTGAATGATGCCAACACTGTACAATAATCCCACAATCGGAGGGCTTATAGCAGAGGATAGGAGACATGGCCAGCTTTGCAAAATGATGCTGTAGTTGCTTTCTTTATCCAGGGGCTACTTATTAACACAAATAACATCCCCCACTGCCCAACACCCCACCCCCCCAAAAAAGATGTCATCCTTTAAAAAGACATGGGAAAAAAAAATGCAATAGTTTAGCTTCCTGATGTTAATGGTCCTCTGTAGCTTTTTTTCAGGACCCCGTTAAATTTAACTGACTGGCAATGTTATTTTCTTTCCTTTACTTACACAGTTCGCAGTAAAAATAGCACATATATAGAGGTATATCTTCTATAAAGCAGATAGATAGCTGATAAACAGCCTAACCACAGCACTGTCATGTTTGTTCTTGTACGCATTGTACTGAGCATTGTGAAACTGGGACACACAGTACTTAAAGCATTACACTACACCAGGAGACCATATTCCATTACCGTTTCACATGGTGGAGGAAGGGAAAAAAATCCACTCTTCATCTTGTTTGTTTTCCTTTTTCTGTAATTCCTTATTGACGATCATCACTTAGGATAGTTTCAAAATCTCCACAGGTCTCAAAACCTCTCTCTCAAGTTTCAGAAACAGCAGCGTGGCAGCAGCACAGCCAGGGATCAGCATTTCACCTAGCCAGTGTCACTGTCCCCACAGCGTTTGATTGAGCCCTCTTGTCATTAGTCCAAGTCTCTGGCCTTCAGATGTTTAATAACCTTGCTTTAAAGTGATGGGTGGTCATTTACTATGACCACATAATTGTCCTCCTGGACAATGTCTAAGATGTGAAGTTCTCCTTTAGAAAAGAGGCTGGAACAGAGCATCCCCATGACTTTTGAGCCAAACTGCTCCACCAGCACGCAGCCAGCATCAGGGCACTGCACCCCAGGCCACACTCATTTGTCAAAGTTGCATCACTGGACCCCACTGCTTGGCAAAAGGATAAAGGAAAAACTGTTGTAGCCTGGATGAGTGGGCAGGGGGGATGCAATGGCTGAATTGACAGGCTACTGCCTGGGAGCCTGCAAAGATAAAAGCAGTGCTGAGTCACTCACAAGTCCAGAGACCAAACGCTGCTCTGTTCACACTGACACCCCCCTTCCCCAAAGACAACGTGTTTGCAGAGAGAAAACAGCAGTACAACATGTAATTGCTGCTCTCACGTCTGGAATGCCTGCTGGTACACAGGGAATCTATCCAGGCTTGTACAAGGTTGCCGCAGGAGCTAAAGAGGGAAAATAACCAGCAGAATTAGGGCAGAGGAAGATAAGAAAGGTCTGTCTGACTCTAGGAGACAAGAAGGGACAGCTTGTTCTTAGATACTGAGGCCAAAGAACCAGGTGATGCTGCCAGCAGTTAAAAGGTTTGTGCTGCTCTTGCTCTCCTATTTAGCTTCAAAATTGCAGTGCAATCTTTGCTAATAAGAAAGAGAGCAGATGAAGGAGATGCAGGATCAGGGAGGAGATCTGAGTGCCTCACCAAGCGGCCTGAGCACAAGATGAAAATGCCAAAAGCCCAGACTCACTGCTGGAGTCTGCCGCCTGCTATGACCAGTGCTGGGTCAGAGCGACAGCCAGGCCCTTGCTGTGTGCCGTAGGGATTAGTCATGCTGTGAAGGAACAAGATGACATGGCACATTTACTACTGAAACAAGTCGTTCCCAGGGCTCTCAGAACCATCCCAGCCTACTTTTCTTAGTATTTGTTTATTCTGCTTGATCAATAATGTCTAAAATGCAGATTTTTCCTTAGAAGGAAATAGAACTGGAATCGAGGGCATCTCTCTCCTCTGCTTGGCCACCAATTTTCATCAAAGTTACATGAACTGAGACTTCTGTTTCTCTGGGAAATCTTGCTGAAATAACCAAGTGGCTTAACGTTGTGTGGTGGGAAGGATGGCTCCTCCAGCCACGAGACTGTATGGAGTCTCACTGCTGCTGTCATTGCTGGCTGCAACACTCACAGCCCTCTAGAAAGACAGGAGGGATTCTTTCATGTTTTACACACTCTGGGTATACTTTAACCACAACAATAAGTAGTGATTGCAACATAATACAGTCTCTGTCAGTGGCTGGCTGTGGTTCAGTTCTGGCAGGCTGCAGAACAGGGCAGGATAATGTATTTACCTCCCAGTAGTTCTAGGGAGAGGAAGCTGGTTTTAGTGATCCAGCACTGGGTGCTTACTGGTGTGGCTGGAAGCAGGGGCACACACAGAGCCTTGCACCCTGGCATGGCTTCTGATCTAAAAAAAATCTGGCAAGAGAACTGAAGCATTAAAAGGAGCCTTAGTGTCTCTCTCCAGAAGCAACTGGGGACCAAGTTTCTCCACTGGCAACCAAGCAGGATGCATGGATGCAGGCAGAGCTGTTCCCAAGCTGCTCCTAGGATCCCTGGCTCTGAGGAGAAAGAGCTGAATTTTCCCAAAGTATAAATATTACAACAAAACTCCCAAGGCAAGCGAAACATATGGGCAATAACTGACTGCACAGATGTGCCTAGCAAAAAATACTTGCATGTGTACAGACCTCAAATGTATAGTTATTGGCAGGAACAGACCTGGTGGGATGCAGTATGGTGGGAACAATTGCTGTAGGGTTCTTTCCTCCAGTGCTTGGGAGTGGTTAAAAGGTAGGGTCAAGGTGAGGCCCTTGGCTTGGCTCAGAGCAGCACAGGCAGCAGGCTTTTTGCCCATGCAAGAGCCAGGTGCTAAGCAGAGGTGAGAGAAGATAGGGTGATAAGTCACGCTGGTGTTCCTGTCAGATGATATACAATGGGGGGAGCTGGGTAACCAGTGGTAATCAAAAGGAAGGCTTACTGTGACAGCCAGATGTTGTGGTATAGCTGGCAGCTAAGCACCGCACAGCTGCTCACTCACTCCATCACACTGCAGGATGAGGAAGAGAATCAGAAAAGTAACAATGAGAAAACTTGTGGATTTAGATAGACAGTTTAATAGGTAAAGCAAAAGCCAGGAGCATAAGGAAAGCAGAACAAGGAATTCATTCACCACTTTCCGTCAGCAGGCAGGTGTTCAGCCATCTCCAGGACAGCATGGCTACATCACATGTAAGGGTTGTTTGGGAAGACAAAACACCATCAGTCTGAACATCCCCCTTTTGTCCTTCTCCCAGTTATATATGCTGAGCATGATACAATATATTATGGGTTATCCCTTGGGTTAGTTGGGGTCAGCTGTCCCAGCTGTTCCCCCCTCTCAACTGCTTGTGCACCCCCAGCCTACTTGCTGGTGATACAGGGTGAGGAGCAGAAAAGGCTTTGGCTCTGTTTAAGCTACTGCTCAGCCTAACAAAAACATCCCTGTGTTATCAACACTGTTTCCAGCACAAACCCAAAACAGCCTCCTATTAGCTTCTGTGAAGAAAATTAACTCTATCCCAGCCAAAATCAGCACACAGTAACTACAGCTGCAAACAGCTCTGCTACATGCAGCTCCATGACCTGCTGTGTTGTTCAGGAGGAGCTGGAGTGAGCAGAAAAGTGCAGCTGCTTAGCAAAACCATGCAAGTTTTGGCTTCTTTTCAGACTCCTCCTGCTCTCCTCCTTACCCTCCAACTGCTTTGCCTGTGAGTACAGCAAAGAGACAGAAAAGGTGTAGGGAGAGAAAAAAAGGAGGGAAACGCAGCAAAGGACTGTTAGATTTAGAAGATTTCAGAAGGAAAGCATTTTGATGAATCATAGAATCATTTAGTTTGGAAAACATCTTAAAGATCATCCAGTCCAACCATTAACCCAGCACTGCCAAGTCTGACACTAAACCATGTCTCTTAAGTGCCACATCTACAAGTCTTTATACACTTCCAGGGTTGGGAACTCCACCATTTCCCTGAGCAGCCTATTCCAATGCTTGAAAGCCCTTTAAGTGAAGAAATTTTTCCTAATATCCAGTCTAAACCTCCCCTGGTGCAACTTGAGGCCATTGCCTCTCATTTTATCACTTGTTATCTGGTAGAAGAGACCAAGCCCCACCTCATTAAAACCTTTCAGGCAGCTGTAGAGAGTGATGATGTGTGCCCCCCCTGCCTCCTTTTCTCCAGGCCAAAACTGCCCAGTTCTCTCACTACAACCTCACCTGTGCCCAGTACAGAGGGATGATCACTGCCCTGGCCCTGCTGGCCACACTATTGCTGATACAGGTCAGGATGCTGTTGGTCTCTTGGCTGCCTGGGCACAAGCCAGCTCATGTTCAGCTGGCTGTTGACCAAAACCCCCAGGTGCTTTTCCATTGAGCAGCTTTCCAGCCAGTCTTCCCCAAGCCTGTAGCGTTGCATGGGGTTGTTGTGACCCAAGTGCAGGACCTGGCACTCAGCTGTGTTGAAACTTGTACAAGCCTTGGCCAATTGATCCAGCCTGTCCATATCCCTCTGCAGAGCCTGCCTACCCTCAAGCAGATCAGCATTCCTGCCCAGCTTGGTGTCATCTGCAAGCATACTGAAGGTGCATTCAATCCCCTCATCTAGATCAATGATAAAGATATTAAACAGAACTGGACCCAGTTCTAAGCCCTGGGGAACACCACTCGTGACCAGCTTTCAACTGAATTTAACTTCATTCACAGCCACTCTTTGGGTTTTGTCATCCAATCAGTTTCACATCAAGCAAAGAGTATGCTTGTCCAAGCCATGAGCAGCCAGTTTCTCCAGGAAAATGCTGTGGGAAGTGGTGTCAAAGTCTTTACTAAAGCCTAAGTATACAACGTCTGCAGCCTTTCTTCTTCCACTAAATGGGTCATCCTGTTGCAGAAAGAGATCAGGTTAGTCAACACGATGAATGATACTTTGAACAGATGTTGTTCTGCTGAGCTTTCCTTCTCATCCCCAAAGGCATGCCTGTAGCAGAAGAAGAGTCAGGGCAGGAGCCCCAGCTGCAAGACACATGATCCCTCTAGCATGGTGTGAGGTACCACATCCAGGTCCTTCCTGCCAGCCCTCCCACCCAGCTGTGACAGCATCCAGCTCACAGCAGAATCAGTCCCACTTACAGCACTCAAACCATGCTGGGAAGTCTCCAGCATTAATTCCCTTTTCCTTGTCCTGTGAATAGCTCTTTCCCACTGCCACGCTTTAGACAGGCTGGGGGAGAGGGGAAGAAAGGTGTCAGCTTGCAACTGGTGACAGAAATATGGGATACAGAGGAAGGGCAGGAGAAACTGCTAGCAGGCAAGACAGTCCAGTTCTGGGTCAGAACAAAGCCACACTATGCAGAGAAAGACCTGGGAGCACCTCTGACTCTCCCAAATACTGGGTTAACAGTCAAGTATTCCTACAGTGCCTACCTGATAACACCAGCTGATAACACCTGATAACACCAGCTGCAGCCTTCCAGCAGTGAATTGAAGGGGATTGAGATGCATGGGTTTAGCGTCTGTATTTTGTGGTCATTTCTCTCACAGATAGCAGAAACGTTCCCTACACCAGTTTGGGTGCTGCAGGCAGATTTCTCTGTGCCATCTGTTTTGCGTTGCTAGTTGTTTGGTTTTCTAAAGCTGTGGGCAGAGGGAATAGTGAAATTGCCTGTTGAATAGAAAAAAAAGGCTAAAAAATATGCTTCTATCACATCATACAAACTCTGCCGCCAGCAGAAACAGCTCTGAATTATTCTGGCAAAGATCGTCTATCCAGCCACCTTTGGGGTTGCCTGCCTACTTGGATCACTTGGGCCTTCATGAACCCACCACAAACCTTGTGCACATACATGCCTCTGCTCCTGAAAATGCTGTGTCATTCAGGATTATACAGGTGAAGACTGACCATGAGGAATTACAGGAGGGATATAATGGAGTGAGTGAGCCTGGACTCTCTGGTCTGATAAAGCTCTATGCCAGCACCAGCAGTGCAACAGAACTGGGAAAAAAACATTGATTGTGGGCTTGGAGAAAGAATCCTTTTCTTGTTCAGCTTCTGGTGCCTCCTGTTTGTGCCCCTTAGCTCCTGTATAAGGAGAGAAATGCTGAGCTGTTAAGGTGACATGTCCATGACTTCTTCATGACTTCCCCCCTCCACCCCCCCAATTTGCAGCCACAGTTCAGGAGTTAGCACAACGCCGGAACCATTCCCAGTAGGTAATCTGTGTGAGGCTGCACGTTTTGGATGGGAAAGAGGGTTTAGCACTGTGGACACACACAGCAGTTCTGTGCGAGAGAACAATCTCACTCATGGTTTATGAACAGCGGCAGTCAAAAACATCCTCACTTTCCCTGTGTTCCTTCCTCCACCTCAAATGAATGGAGGCAAAGCAATAAGGTGTCCTTAGCAAATCCTCCTGGAGTCCCATGTGTCCCTTCCCCTCCCAGTGTGTTTTTATTTGCAGTGGCTGTTCTGTGGTTTCTGCCTGAGTTGGGTACATGTCAGACGTGAGCCGTGCAATCCTGTTCCAGGACCGGCTCCAATCCCATACGTGCTTGCAAGCAAACCCATTCCTGATGTGGAGACAGATGACTCAAGTGAGAACTCAGAAACATTTAACTCCTCTGTGCCAAGAGATTTCCCAGCACTAAGCACACAAGGAAGACAGTGCTGAGTGAAAAGCAAACTGCAACCACAGCTGGCTCCTGAAAGGGGACTTGATCTCTCTGCTAAAAAAAGATGTACACCCAGGCTGCCTTACCACTGGAAGAACATCAACTCTTACTGCAGTCTTGGCACACATCTTCCAAGAGGAATTACCTGCTATTGCCCACAAAGACAAAATCGAGAAGTCTCTGCGCTGTAGAATTAGCACGTGCAGGCAGCGTTTGAAAAGATCTAGCCAAAGCTGACATTTATGCAGGCTCAATTGCTGCAAAGTAAACAAGAACATTACTTGCTTGAAAGCACCATCTGGTAAGGAGGCACCTCTGCAGAAGAGGAGCCTGCAATTCAGACATACAGCTCCTGAATGCAATCCCACCAGTATCTACGCAGCAAACAAAACACTCAAGTGTACAAAGAATAGGAGCACATTTTTATATAATGCCTAAATTTAGGAAAGTGTGATTTATTTGGGCTTCTTTAGCAAGAGAAAACATACCAGAAATAGTAGAAATTCTGAGACTAGATGCAACACAACAAAAGCAAGAATGAGGAGGAATAAAAATATGTCTGTACACAATTAACCTGAGGAATTTGTTGCCACACCATGGCACTGAGGTCACAATATTGCAGGATTAAAGAAGGAATAAGTTGTTTTTATGAATGCCATGCCACTACTGCATTACTTGCTAAAGGTCAGAGCTTTCCTCACATTCCATATACCACAGGTTTGGAAAGAAAAAAGCTTTCCAGGACATATAGAAATCTCAGATTGAGGGATGTGGGGAAAATATCTTGCCAGGTTAATTTAATTTTTCCTATTCAAGAGTTTCTTGTGCTTCTCAAGTGTGTGGTACTAGTCTGTGTTGAGAAAAGACATTAAGCCACTTGGAACATCATCCAGTTTATATGGAGCATTTACTCTGCCAATGGGACTGAATGCTTAATCCTGAGCTTTATAGTTACACCTGCTGTGGCTACAGAGAGATGATTCATAACAACAGTGAGCAAAACAGAATAAAAACTCACTCTAAAGTAACCGTGTCTTCCAAGCACTCTCCACACATACATTTAAGCTTTGGGGACAGTGCACCTTAAGCAAACCTGTCTGGATACTTGCATATTAGCCATTCCTCTGGATAATTACTTTGGTCCCACTGCAGAGAACAGTGCTCGAAGTTCAGGTGCTCCCCTATATGCCTTCCTGCACTCAACTTCCAGCAGAGACCAAGGAAACAAAGAACCAAGAGGATGGGAAGAAGGCTGGGATGGCGATGCAGTGATTTCTGGGTCTGGATAAGTAACTTTTGGGTTTTATGAGTACTTCCATTTGAACCTCAGTCTCCATTGGCAGTTAAGCTTTGGGTGTACATCCTTTGGGTCTTATGCCTATGTAAGACCCAAAGATTTACTTAAATAGAAGTTACCATAGAGTGCCTCACATGAACAACTGCCTGTTGATGTGCCTGTAGAGAACAGTATCATTGCCAGATGCTCCAGCACAGTGTAAGTACAGGGAGAGCTCCAAGGCTGCTGCCTGAAGGTGTCAGGAACAGTCACCATTCAGCAAAGCCACTGATGTAGCTTAGGCTCTGCTTGCACACACTTGTGTTGCAGAAAACAACTTCACCTTGACAGCTGCACTACACATCTTGATGTAGGACCTGTTCTCACACATCACCAATGATTTAACTGGGACTGCTAAAAGACATATTGGTGGCACGTTAAGATCTCTATGCAGCCTCATGAGGAGAAATTTTATCCAAACACTGCAAAACATACACAGAGAGGGAATGAGGAAATCACACTGATGATGGGCAAAGGCCCTTGCTAGGTGGACTTCCACTGAAGTAGCGGATGATCTTCCCTCCTTCTAAACCAAATAATTTCAGATAAAAGAAAATAAATCTGGCATGGAACCCTTGGGCATTTTCTCATACAGCGACTACTGAGCCACAGCAAATCCACTTTCTGTTAGCCAAGAAGGGCAGCCAGCCAGCACTGTGAGATGCCTCAGCCATGAACAGAAAACATGAGGTATTTGCTCCAGGGCAGCACTAAGCTTAGGCTCAAATTGGGTATCTTTCCTTTTATGATGAAGAACACCATGTTACACACTCCTCCCTCCTGCTTTGAAAGTGTCTTTTCCTATCTGACCTGCTCTGACAGTACATGAGGGATCCTGCTGCCTGAACCTGCTCTCTGGTGGCAGCTTCCGACAGAAAACCTGGCAACTGGAGCCACTAGCCAGCTAAATATTCCTGAATGGGGATTTTTTAAATTTGTTACCTTTTATCTCTTTTCTCCCTTGAAAATAAAACCAGCAGATCAGCAAGGGAAGAACAATGTCCCGTGATGAGAAGGGCCTGGGAATCACAGAAAAGACCCCAGCCGCAATGAGCGGTTCACCTCCCATAGGCTTCCTTAGCTGAATTGAGGATGGGAGTATTCAATGCCACAGTAAACATGAATGGGTTAATGGGCTGAAGGGGCTACATGGAGGTGCTTCCTTTTGGCTTTTGTTAAGGTTAAAGAGAATTATGTTCTTGGGCACCAGCAGGATAGTATCCTCAGTATACTATCCTCAGGTCTGCAGGGACACCGGGAGTATAACTTGAGAAGTTTCAGCTCTGCTTCTGGAATATATCAGGTAGGGGAAAGGGGACCAGAACTATTTCTTGAATTTGGTTTATGGTGAGGTCAATTGGCCTGGCCTCAGGTCCAGCTTCTGTGCTCAAAATCCAGGTCCTCCCAGGAGCAGGGATTCAATGTGGCTGTTGCACAAAAAGAACAGCAGATGTTTATGAGAATAAAACGTAAGCAACGTTTAGAAGACATTTCTTCCATGCATGCACAAAATCCCAAATGTAGCAGAAAAGGATGAAACCCACATATGGCAGAACAGAGCTATAAAAGTTGTCAGCAAGTGATATTCATCTCAATTTAGAAACTTGTTCCTACCATGTAGCGTAAATGCGATCGAAAACATGTCTGTCTTAGCCGCAAGTGTAGTATACACATTCATTAGAAGAACCAAGGAAAGCACTGGCATGGATTCACTTTCCTTTTCCACCCCATACAGAGTCTTGGAATTTTTTGGCCCAGATTTTCTCTTATTCTATGGCTCAATAGCCAACAGGTTCCAGCAAGTGCTCAGCCTTCCAAATTAAATGCTGCTGGACAGAATTAAGCAGTGTTATTTTGTATTCCCAGCTTAATGAAGCAGAGAGCAATGCAAAGAGAACAATAGACCGCTAAGATTCCCGTGCTCTAGGAACAGCATCACTCTATGGCTCAGAGAAATGGGTACAATCTGACACGTTGCCTTTCCAGGGCTCAACATCTCTTAGGGAAGGACGTGGGGAGAAGAAATTCCTATTAACAAACTTCATGCAGTTATTACGCTTCCATTGCTCTCGAAGTCTCAAGGAGCCCAAGGATCTGGATAACAAAAGGGAAAGCCTGTCCCTCTATTCTGCTCTAGTGAGACCTCACTTGGAGTACTGTGTGCAGTTCTGGTGTCCTCAACATAAAAAGGGCATGGAACTGTTGGAGCAAGTCCAGAGGAGAGCCACGAGGATGATCAGGGGACTGGAGCACCTCCCCTATGAAGACAGGCTGAAAGAGTTGGGGCTGTTCAGCCTGGAGAAGGCTGCGTGAAGACCTCATAGCAGCCTTCCAGTATCTGAAGGGAGCCTATAGGGATGCTGGGAACTATTCATCATGAACTGTAGCAACAGGACAAGGGGTAATGGGTTAAAACTTGAACAGGGGAAGTTTAGATTGCATATAAGGAAGAAATTCTTTACTGTAAGGGTGGTGAGGCACTGAAATGGGTTGCCCAAGGAAGTTGTGAATCCTCCATCCCTGGCCAGGCTGGCCAGAACCTTGGGTGATATGGTTTAGTGTGAGACATCCCTGCCCATGGCAGGGGGTTGGAAACAGATGATCTTAAGGTCCTTTCCAACCCTAACTATTCTATGATTCTATCTTTCCCCACTTCCTTTAGCAAAAGGAGTGGTTTTAAGAACACTGCTGTCTAATGTATCAAAGCAGCTCAAGCAGCATTTACACGTGTACTCCAACACACACTTGCACCTGAATTTAAAAGAGCAGCTCTGTAAGTGCTGCATGTTTGCTCAGACATTCAGTGAACACAGGCACAAAGGCCAAAGTCAACCCAAGACCAAAAGAAAAACACAAAGCTAATATTTACAAAAAATGCGTTCAGAGTGGTTTCACTCAGCTGGCAGTGAGACGCAGCTGAGGGGTGGGAGAGGAGCTCTCAAATCTGGCTCAGCTTTGCCCTTCCACAAATGCATTTTGCTGCTCCTGGAGCCAGGTCAGTGTCCCACCATCCCACAGCTAGTGCCAGCCATGCCCAGGGCCTCAGTGAGAAACTCTGCCTCCATCTCACAGCATCCTGGAAGTACTTTATATCGCTGGGCTTAGTCAAGCACCCTATATTCTTAACCATAACCATTTTTCAGAGTCTGTGCCCTGGGGCCAATCAGGTCACACTTTGGGCTAAAAAATCCACAATCCAAGAAGGTACAAGAGGAAAAGCCCACTGCATGACCTTCTCTCATCTTTGTTGCATCCCACTCCTGGCTATCTTCCATCCCACCTCTGCTGAGGGCTCCTTACCTTCCCTGCATTTCAGATCGTATTTACCACAGGTCTACGTCTTGTAACTCTCATAGAGTGATACAGCTTTCCCACAAACTCACGCTCTTATAAATTCAAACTGTTTTATTCCAAATATCACATAAATTAAATACATTTTCCATGAATATTGCAAATATACATGAAATGAACATTGCAGTTTTTAAAAAAAGTTTTGGCTTTGCTTATGCAACAAGAAGTGCCAAATGTGGTTAGAACATGAACTCCTGTATTTACTAGATACAAAAAGGTGCAGATTAATAATTTATATTTATACATATGTACACACTCCATTTCATAACTAGCTTTAAAACAGTAAAAAATGGTTTCAAGTTTATCTACATTACTCATTTAAATCTGGTCAGAAGCCCCAGATAAGAGTTGATACAATCATTTCACAACTGCAAAATTAAGGCGCTACCAAAATACCAGTTCCACTAGTGTAAAATGTAACAGGAATAGAGAGTGTACAGCTTTCTATTTATCAATTTAAAAGTGGACTGGAGAACGAGGAAAAAGGAGCAGTAAGAAACATGACAAGATCTACAGGTTAGAAATACAAAGAGATCTTGATGACTATCAAATGAACATATTAAAATACAGTAGATAAAAGGCCTCAGTGGCAAACAATTAGTATGCTTCTGAAAGACAAAAAAAGGTTAAAATATATATATCATTTTGTAGCTTGAAGCTCTACAGGTGAACAACAGGTGTAGAGGTAGAGGGATTTTTTTTTTCTTTTTGGCCTCTTTATGATGTATAAAGAAGGGCCACATTCACCACAGTGAAAAGACTCATCATATATCCCAGCATCCTTGCTTGGACAGCAAGCAAGAAAAGTGTAATGAGCTAGAAAGGCAACAAATCCTGTCTATCTCTTTCAGGAGCTCAGCTCCAGTGCTTCCACATGTACCCTGGCGGTAAGTTACATCTAAGCAAGATCAGCCGTAACATAGACATTTCCTCTAGAGAGGAACAAGACAGCAAGCTTCTCCCATGAGGTACTAATGGATGCTGCAGAGATTATATGGCAGAGATAATTTGGTAACAATGAAGTTGGTACTTTCCCTTAGAAAGCAAGTACCACAGGGCAGTGGTGATTTGTTTTCCTTTTTATTTTTTATTAAAGCTTTGCTATTTGATCAGCATTCCATGTTTTGGAAGAAATGTCAGCTTTGGGCTGCTAATAATTATTTGCATCCACACACAGACAATTCCTATGTTACCATTTATCCAAAACATCAGCCACTGAAATGTATACCACAAACCTCTTTAAACCTTGACAGAAAAAAATCCCTCTATTGTTCAGCTTTCTCTTTAATAACTATCATTCCATTAATGATTCAGACCTTCATGAACACAGCAATGTCACTTTCCATGTAGAATGGGTCTTTACACATTACAGAACAGCAGTAAACAACCTCTCTTGTTCCATAGGGTTTCCTCTCAGAAGTACCTCAAAAGTAGGTATCTTGAAAAAACACTTTTGCAAAGAAGAATATTCACATTAGTTACCCAGGCAAAGCCAAGAAGACACTAACTAGCACCTTGATTTGTTTTTTTTTTCTTAAACGCACTCCTATGTTATTAAGCACATGTAAGATCAGGGACCAGCAATACACAAACACCATCAGCATCCCCTTGCAGCTAAACTAGTAATACTCAAAACTAGGCCAGACACACAAAAGAGCAAGATGAGCGACACCAGAAGAAATACACAGCATAGAAAGGCATGGGAAGAACAGGAAGCTGAGCAGAAAGGATTGTAACAAAAAATACAGTCCATCTTCTGGTCTGAGAAGTAGTTATTGAAACCACCCTTCGGCAGCTCAGCTGAAAGCCTACTGACTTCCTCCCCCATACATAGAAAAATTCCTTAATACTTCAGTGACTTCCTCTTCATCACTTTAAAATCCTGGAGGAAATGCATTCAACTCATACTTTGTGTATTTTGGTGATGGTAGCAAAACTTGCAGAAGGCTACTGTAGAGGTTATGACATCATTGGTTGTACATTAACACACTTCACAATTCAGAGAATATACTTACAAACCATTTAAATAGAAAAGGCGTGTTCAAGATAGAGGCAGTTACAGTACATTCAGGGTATGTTACAGAAACCATTTGTGGTAGCCATTTGCTGAAAGGAAAAAAAATCTGTATTCTTTGTTTCCCAGACCACACAGGTTACAACTACAATACCCAAAGAGAGCAGGTAATAGATCTCAATCACTGCATTTCAATGCAGTCTTCCTCCAGAACTCATGTGCAAAGTGGAAAAAAAAATTAAATACATCTTCATTGACAAATAAGGACAAAATAACTAAAAAAGAAATCAGGCACTTTGACCATTTAGGTAAACAGCCATTTCTTCTTCCCAGACTTCTGCACATGACAAGCCTTTACATGGGTCTTGCTATGCTTGCAGCACATGGAGATTCAAGTCAACTTTTTTCCCTGTTGGTAATATCAGTTCTGCTTATAGGAAACTATGCCAATTGAATTGGTAACACTGTGAGTTATTTCATTGGCAGTGAGCAAATGTTGATCATTTGACTGACAAGCAATCAATTTAATAGCTATCAAAGGTAGATATTAACAAAACAATACATTAAAAAAATAAAAGAGACAAATGAAGGTTAACACCTGACTTAAGCTTGCATTGAGACTTGCCTTTATAGGTTCGGTTTGTGCCTCTTTTCATGGTGTTATTGTGGACTGATTTCCATCACATACAGCAACTGGTACTAAACTACAATACTTTTGGTTTGAAACACGTTCAGTAGAGATCACCCCAATATAAGGGAAGTTGGCATGACACTGCAGGAGGAGGGAGCTGGAAACCTCCCAGCATTTCACCCTTGCTGATTCCGCTTGCAGAGCAGGTAGGTGTTCAGAGTAAGCTGCAGCATGCCTCCCTCAAACTTGGGGTGAAATCCTTATTTCACAGCAGCGTTCATCATACTTTAGGGAGCCGGTTTGATTTGAATTTATCAGTAAGACCAGCTAGGATTACTTTGATTTTTCTTTTCAAATAAACCAAAGTACACATTTCAAAACATTCTGTACATACTCAATCCGCTACAACACATAAATCACAACATGAGGGATTACCTAAGGCTACTAAATAGTGTACTTATTCAGTAGCTATTATTCTTTCAGACAAACATCCTCAGATGCCTTGACCACGAATGGCTTGATATTGTTTTCCTCACAGACTGCTATTTGCTGAAGAGAGAGATGCAGGTGTATGACAGACTGCCTAGCAATTCACTAACAGAGCATACTGTAGGCTACAGTCTTCATGCATACTTCTGCCAGGCAGCGTAACTCCTCTTCCATCCACTACCTTCAAGAAAGTCTAGGAAACACCTCTTCAACCCACTGTCCGGTTTCCTTTTCCTACCAAGTGAAAATCCAAACACATGCAGGCCAACGGTGCTACTCTAGTACTTGACTCTCTTGCAGGCTAGAAACATCAAATCTATTCGTAGTACTCTGAAGCAACTATCTGCATCCATCAACTACGCTCTAAGCGTAGCAAAGCTTTGTAGAGGCTCAGATTTCACCAGGGCAACAGGAGAGAGTGCAAGGTTTGGTGAATACCCAGGATAACAAATCAATGCCATTGATGGATGCAGGACGCAGTCAGAAAGGGCTGTTCCTTTTTGAAGGAATCTTTTAAAAAACAAAACACCCCCAAAACAACCCCTCCCCCTTTGCCTTCCCCCAGAGCAACCTGTTGTGAGATGTTTTGGGTGCCCACTCACAACTGAAGTCCATGTTATCTGGGTCTTTTGCGAGTCACAAATATCAATACGCGTCTGATGGCAATAAGACGATCTTTAAGGGAGGTCATAGCCAGTATAGCCAGCTGAGCTCTGTTTTCCAAAGGCAACACTGCCAAGAGCCACCAGTACCAGGCAGGACCACTGGGGTTGCTCTGCAAAAGGATGGAAAGACACATAATCATGTATTCACTGTCACTGCTTCAATAAGAACACCACCTTCCTTCCCACCTTCTATCTGCTAAGAAAGTCACCACAACAGTTTAAGCAACAACTGAGCACTTAACTTCAGGTGCTCTCCTTGTCTATACACACTATTAAGACTGATCTTTTCAGATATCAACTTACACTGATCTGTTGTTTTCCATTCTTCATGCTAATAGACCAAAATTGAGTAAATAAAGAGTTTAGAATGTAAAAAAAACCACAGCAAAAATCTGTCAGAAAATAGTTTCGTATAAAAATTCTGCAATAGAATAGGGCTGCATAAGTAGGAAGGTTTTATTACCTGTGGCTCTGGTTCTTTTCCTGGCATGGACCCAAAATGATTGAGAATTTGCACTTTCATATTGTCTTTGAGAGAAGTAAACCAGGCAACAGCTTGATCATAAACTGAATCATGTAGGCGAACAAGTTCTTCATATTCTGGTCCTTCAACCTTGTTGTTAAAAGAAGAGAGATGGAACAAAACACGATTGATACCATGGAGTCCATGCTCCCTCAAGAAAAAAACAATGCAGTAACACAGCTGTTCAAATGTCCTTATCTAAGCAAACTGTACCCAAGTCTCAGATTTCAAACCTGTGATGCTGGAGTCATTTTACCCTCCCCATGGCGTTGTGAATTGACATTTCTTGAAGCAGTTACTGCCTTATTAATATCCATTCCTAAATGCTGTCAGAGCAGAAATCTGCTCTCTAATCCTCAGATACCATATTAGTCATCTCAAAAAACAAACCTCGAGTTCCTCTCACAGAAGGACCTCTGAACATTGATATATTGTCTGGCAAAATGGAAGAAACACTACTGCCACCGAGCAGAGTCCACAGCCCTCAGAGACCAGCAGTATTTTATACAAGTGTTAAAGCCATAGAAGGATAGCCAAAGAGGAAGAGGAGGAGGTGGGCAGACACCCAAGCAGGCAGGAAGCAGGAGAAGTGGATACTTTCCCAATACCAGGAACAGCCATTAAAAAAATCCAAATACCCTCACTGAGTCAGTGTTTTAGTTGCACAGGCCTGTTGGCTATCAGGGAAGACAAAAAAGCATAAGCAAAAAACCCACTACAAATTGGTGAGCTGTGGTTTTTTTTTGGTTGGTTGGTTAGGTTTTTACCCCTATAATCTGTACATACCAATGGTGTGATTCACTTGTGCTACTCAGATGCATATCTGAGATAACTGTTCTGGATGCCCTTCACGGCTGAGAACAGCCAGCTCTAGAGGGCAATTAATCTCATCTTAAGGTAGGTATCTAAGAGCAGATAAAATAGGCAGCTTTGGACTGAGACTTCTCACCATCTGATACAAGATGAATATAGGGTGCTGAACATGGACACCAACCTCTCAAGTGAGACAAGGTAGATCCCACTCTAATTATGAAGAGGTGGGTCTCTGGCACCATTCATAAGCAATGCCTGGCTACCTGTGTTTCACCACCCTTCACAGCAGAGCTCACACTCTGGGCAGACTACTTATTCCAGCCTTTTGCAGTGGAAGGCATGTCCATGCAATCTGCCTTTTGTGCCCTAACAAATAACTGCATCACCCTGCACAGGTCAGAAAAGCCCTACTAAGACTTTACAGACTTGCACTTCAACTATGAGAGCATGCTGAAGAGCTATATGACCAGACTGGACTTCATCAGTTGGCAGGAGATTACTACTAAACTCAGTCCTAAGAGGGATGAGGGTTTTACAGACATGCTCTGAAGATGATCCAGGAAGTCATCATTAAGCATGGCCAAAAATTCACCCTTTGGACAGCACTCATCACAAGCACCTCACTTGATGCAGGTGAAGAGGACTTGTTTTTAAAAACTACTCCCCTCTCTGCATTTCTTTGCTCTCAGCCAGCTCTGATGGATGCTCGTACAGACATGGTTAACTACATGTCACTAAGATCTCATTTTAAGAGCAGACTCCCACTTTTGTTTGAGGGCCTATTCTGTAAATGAGAGCTTAGAGATCATATGAAGTCTGCCAGCTGTCTGTTCAGTGCAAGAAGAGAACAGTCAGTTCTCTAACAACAGGGGTATGTGTTCTTAAAAGGGTTTCAAGTCCATATCAATTCTGTAATGTTACTCTGACCTCATCCACACATCATGATAAGACCTCAGCTCCTGAGTCTCAGCAGCTACTTTGAGATCCATGAAGGGAGTGTTAACATGGCAGAAGTAAGGGTAGAAAGGAAGAAAGGGTAGGAAGAGACAAAGTTTGTTCCATGTTTTTGTCAAAAGAGCTTTAGTAGTTATAATATTGGTTTAAAACTAATGCACAGCTAGCTTGAAATGCAACAAGGAAAGGCTATTTAAGTGAATCCAGCAATACATGGGTATGAATAACTTTGCACCATAGATCACCTTTTTATCTTCAAGATACTCGATGTTTGCTGTGTTATATCCATCTCGCTGGCCATGGCTTAAGACCCTAAAACGACGGACACCAACTGTATCAACAACTGAGCGTCCATCAGGAAAAAACTTTACGTCCCTGATCTCTAATATACA
The DNA here is from genome assembly GCF_012275295.1 of Melopsittacus undulatus. Taxonomy (NCBI): domain Eukaryota; kingdom Metazoa; phylum Chordata; class Aves; order Psittaciformes; family Psittaculidae; genus Melopsittacus; species Melopsittacus undulatus. The sequence goes on along the minus strand of NC_047528.1, from coordinate 64,880,715 downwards.
GCCATGATCTGCAAATCTGAAATGACAGAAGGGCATAAAAGTGGAAGTCATCAACAAGTGTTTATAGACATCAGGAAAAATACTGGGCCTAAGTCACCACTTCTTATTTGAATGAGGATCCTAACTTTGGTGACAATACATTCCTGTTCATTCACGTAAGCCACACAACCCCCACCCTTTCTGTCTTCCCTCAGAGGTCTAGGGCAGCATCATTTTCAGAGTGTGGTTGTGGGGTGGGAGGGTTGGGAAGGGCCAGAAAAATAAATGGAGGATGTTTTATGCTGGGAGTTGCCAGCTGGTTGTGGCAAATTCACCTGGTTTGCAAAGAAAACAAGATGGGTAGAGACACCATAAGGAGGTCCAGGAACAAATGCAGGGCTAGGAGGGCAGTTCCCCTATGCTGAGGTGTAAGCAAGAAGACTAAGGACTTTAGAGGGAAAAGACCTCTAATGCAGCAAGATTTTTCTTGCCATTGTTTCCTTCAAGTTTCATAAAACAGATTAAAAAAAAGGCAAAACCAAAAACCAAACTCAAAACCACAAAACAAAAAAACCCACCCCACTAAAACAAAAAATAACTCTCTTTACAAAAACACATTTTTATCTATTTAAAGTAAGCAGAGTTTTTAATCACACTGTGGAAACAAGCATATAACAAGTTATTGCTTTAAATTACCAAGCTTACCTACTCTACATTTGTGCTGTACTGAGTTCACTAGAGAGGCTGACTGCACAATGACTTCACCACAATACATTGATTTGTCAGCATCTGCAGCCCTGAACCTCAGCTTACTGTTAAGCAGGACAATACACTGTATCTAGTCTCATCTCAAGATATCAAATCCCCACAGGATATGATGTATCATCAGGGAAATGCTTGTTTTACCAGGGCTTGGCCATTTCTTAGATTGGAATGGTGAAGAAAAAGCAATGCTTGTAGGGAAATGACCCCTGTTCCTACTCTACCAGAAATCCTGGGTTTGGAAGGTGGGGGGGGAAACTCACCAGTGTGAACAACTGCTCCGTCTTGGCCATTGTGCAGAACAGATTGAGGAAGAGCAAGAAGAGTACAACTGCACACAGCTAAGTCCTGGCCCTCTCTACCATGGGATTACAAAAAGCTAATTTATTGTAGCAATATTAGACTAAATACTATTTAAAAAGCCACAACAATTGGTTTACATTTGTGTAAATATTATGTGGTTTACATAGTGACATTCATACCGAATTTAGAAATTAATCTAGAACTAAAAGTGGCTTTTTTCTTTTTTGTCTTTCTTTGAGAAGTTACTTTGGGATAGAAAGTGACTTTAATCAAGGAGAGCCAAGAAAGCACCTGGAGATGGGCATAAAATGAACTGACCCATTAAAAGCTGATTTTCTTCCCCCAGTTTTAAGTTAAACTGGAGAAATAAAACAGAGGAAGGTAATGAACTGACCGCATCTTGTCAGCATGTTTTTCAAGGGAAGTATGTACCCACCATGCCCTGGTAGATGAGGCAAAACAAGTTTCCCCACTTTTTTATTTCCAGTTGATTTCGCAATTTTGAATAAACAGAATACCATCTTTACTTGTGTAGGAAACTACAGCCACCTGCCAGGTGCCTCCAGATGAAGGCTTCCTATGTTTCAGTGTTTAAGTTATCATGCTTAAAAAGTTTAACTATTTTGGTAACTCAAACCAGACAAAATATAAAAATCCAACTGTAGAGGCTGCATTTTAAAATACCCTTTATGACACTATCTAATAAACCAAATTCTTGTGGCTTTGGTATTGTAACCCCTTGGCCTTCTGTTTTGGACCTGACTCTAAGGATGTCTGGCTCTTCCACAGGCTTTCACAGATGTAAGGGGAGTTACTACTGATGTCCTATGGTCATTTTGTTGTTACTCTTAAAATCATTGGCTTGCAGAAAACTGGTCACAGTCCTGGAAGGGATTATGGAGCATCACTGCTGCTGGAATCTGAACTCCACTGAGTGCAGCACTGACAGCACACCAACTGGCATGAAGCACAGTCACAACTGACTGAAAGCTGTAGCACCTCCTGTATTCTTACTGCCACCAGTCAATCCCCATTATGACTGCCCTCCTCTCAGCTCCACTGATTATCAGTTACAAAAATGCAGCTCCTGAGGATGCCTAACGTGTTCTTAAAAATACCCATACTCATCATCCATTCTATAGTCTACATCATGCCAACTTATCTTGTGATGTCAGCAACTAGCTATTGCATCCCTTTTAAGACCACCTCTTTTTCTCCCCATTAGCATCTCCTTATCCCCTTGACTCAAAACCCCCTTATTTTTAAGGCCCCTTTCAACCCAAACCATTCTAGGATCAAACAGTCATCTAGGATGAACGCAAACCAATCATAATATCATTCTGATCCTACGATTCTGGGACTTAAAAACCTGAGGGCTTTCATAGAATCACAGAACAGTCTAGGTTGGAAGGGACCTTTAATGGTCACCTACTCAGTCTCTGCATGGGGAGCTAGAAACACATCAGTGTCAGAACTGACATTAATTAATTAAAGGTAAGATCATATAGAATGACAGTGTAACCCACTCACTGCTTAGACATTGCAACACAGCAGTAAAGACAAACATCAAAATTCAACATTCAGCAGCAAAACAGACTTCTCAGCCAAGGGTATACTTTGTCTCATTCAGAAAAGCTATGGCAGGTTTGGCTGGTTGGGGCTTTTTTGTTTGTTTGTTTTGGGGTTTGTTTGGTTTTGTGGTTTAGTTTTTTTTTTTTGGAGGGAGGGTTCTTTCCAACCACACTGACAATTAAGTGCTATTTTTGGAGTCTTTAGTAGCAGGATGAGTTGTGTTCTTGCTATCCAACAGAGGAGCAATAAAAAATACATCTTTGTGTCAAAAGGAATGTTAAAGATACAAAATGAAAAAAACAGCAAGCTTAGTATTAGGACTGGAAGGAACCATAGTGGTTTGGTGAGACAAGTATACTGTGCTGTAGTACTCCATGAGCGTCACAACAGCCTCTGTAACAATAGGATGTTCTCCGCTCATCTCCTTACCCTTTTAATTCATCAGCTAAACACATGCCAAATTGCTTGGTACCAGTTTCCATGCATCTTCTTATCATTAGCCGGTAACGAGGTTCAAAGACATGGAGTGGGCAAGGGATGGTAGGGAAGGCCATGGTACACACGAAGATGGGAACATCTTTATTCAAACTGTGAGATAATTGTTAAAAAAAAAAAAAGGAAAAAAAGTTCAGCTGTTTTTTGGGTACTGCCCTATTCAGCATAAACCCTTAATGTAACAGAGATTCCAGTGGTTTCCTTAGATTCATTCCTCATAAATGTGTATCTCGTCAAGGTTTTGTCTTTTTTACAAGACAAACATATTTCAGGACTCTTTCTGCTTAATGTATTAAGGAAACAATCCCTCTAATCTACTTTCATACAGAAAAAATCAGGAAATTATAGACGATCTCTCACATATGTACATACCACTACATCTAGCTTAAATACATAAGGCAAGATTTTGGTGATAACCTTTTACAGTAATGTAGTACCTAAGAACTCGCCATGTTCAAAACAAGATGGTAGAAAATTCCCAAGCTCAGTTAAAGCCCTTTAATTTTGAAGAAGCCCACTAATCCAGTTAATTTTCTTCAAGCTTACTTGTATGTTTTTTGTTTCTAGTCGAGTTGTAGTGCAATAATCACAAATCACTGATGAAACTGGATCCTTGAACTTCTCCTGATCTGAAGTATAACCCATTTATAATTTGAATTCATAGAATAGTTAGGGTTGGAAAGGACCTTAAGATCATCTACTTCCAACCCCCCTGCCATGGGCAGGGACACCCAGAAAACCCTCATTATAACTGTATAAGTGTTTATGCTGTTTCAGAGAAAAAAGCAATTATATTTTAAGAATACTGTTGTGCCTCTCTACCATTCAAGCATATTGTTGCAACTTTATCTGCAACAAACATGTTGAAAATATTAAACATCTGGCAGGTTCATTTACAAATTCATTCATTCTGTGCATTTTCATAAGCAAATGAAGCAGTAATTTAGATTCAGAAATAAATTTTCTAACAGCTGCCAGTGCTAAAAAGAGCACCTACTTTGACAATTCCTTCATTTCTTCCTCATAAACTTTCTTCCTTTCAGATAATTCCTCTGGCAAGTAACGGACGATCAGCTCTTCTGTAAGGATGGTCTTCTTGTAAGTTCTGCTTGCCAGAAACTGCAAAGAATAATCAACTCTTAACTCTGACAAGATGGCAGGTAACAGCTCTTCTTCCCAACCCACCCCCTTCCTAAGGCGAAACAGCACGTTAGTCAGGACTGTACTGATTCCTCCTCCTTTGGAGCCTTCCACTTCAGGATAAACTTCACTCACTCAAAGTTTCATCATAACCGCACTCCAGTGCGCATCTGACTATAACCCCGTGCCCTTTTTTCTGGCAGAAGTTGTACTAACAGCAACAAAAGACAGTCCCTCCTCACTTTTACAGAAAATCTATATATTCTTTCCACCTAGAACTGCCAGGTTACTGTTAAGAAGTACTCCAAGTACAAGACAACTTATTCCTGCTGGAACAGAAGTGCTAACCAAGGAGTAAGCATTCCTTGTTCACACCAGATAGATACAAACTGGAAAAGTGGTATGAATAAGGCTACACCTGGGACTCCCAGACATAACAGTGGCATGATACTTGAAGTCTCTATTATTTTAAGGACCAGCAAACCTCACTTATATTCCAAGGAATGATGAAATATATTCTGAAGCAAATGAGGTCTGTGCACAGCTTTATGCTGTGGGTACTATTGTGTTGATCTGGTTTCACAGAAACAGAATAGCTCAGGTTGGAAGGGACCTTTAAAGGTCATCTAGTCCAACACCCGGTGCAATAAGCAGGAGCATCTTCAATTAGAACAGGCTGCTCAAAGCCCCATCCAACCTGATCTTGAACGTTTCCAGGAATGGTGCATTTAACACCTCTCTGAGCAACCAGACCCAGTGTTTTATCACCCTGATTGAAAAAGTTTCTTCCTTATATCTAGTCTAAATTTACCTTTGTTTATTTTAAAACCATTACCCTGTGTGCTATCACTAGAGCACAGCAGAGTGGGAGAATCATGTCCCCCCACCTGCTGGACACACTTCTTTTGATGCAGCTTGCAAGTAGAGCACACAAAATCCCCCCAAAAATGCTTGAAGAAGAACACAGCTTTGTGCATTTGTTAATTGAGGCAAGGACATACTTACTTCTGACAGCTTTTCTTTGCAGAGTGGGCAATGTGGATTATGGTCAAGGCAACGCTCAAGGCATTTGAGGCAAAAGGTGTGTCCACAGGGAGTGGTAACAGGTTCATAGAACAACCTGAACATGAAAACATGGAACAGAAAAGCTAAGCTGCCCGCACAGACAATGCAGATTCCAAACTAGAAAGGAGTGACTAGACTTAGCCATTTCTTACATTCCTGCTTTTGTATAATGCACAGGTGAGTTTTATCTAAGGATATAAAAATGGTTTTCATTTTTAGAAGTGGCAAACAGTGGACAAAACCACAATGTAAAGACTCACCAGATGAAAGGTTCAGCAGAAAGGAACAGAGTAATGATTTAGACATTCTCTGGCCAGTTTCCCTTCTGACACCATGAAAACTTTTCAGAAGCTACAAAGGCTTAATCCCAGGTCAATGCAGTTTTACCTCATGCAGAGGGAACACTCAAAGTCCGATGCATCCACCAGAGTTGTTGGTACTTCATTTGAAGTGACGGTGGTGTTTTCAGGTAAAATATCTGCATCTAAGTGAAGAAGACAATTACAGTCAATATTTAAGTACTACTGCAAATTCAGATGCTGCTTAAGTTGGTTTTCCATAAAGCACCCAATTTTTCTCTTTTCATTTTTTGAAGTTCTGTTCAAAACAAACACATTTTCCATCCAAGTTTCAGAGTTTCTGGCAGGAAATCTGGAGAGCAAAGAATGACGTTTATGGCCAGAGAAAGCACTTTAGGCTGAATAGTCATGATTTGCTTCTCCAGAGTCTTTTTGTTGGTGCTTTTTTTAAAGTCTATTTTTTAAAACACTCTGCTATTGCTTTCCCACCACCATCACCACTCCCACATCAGCCAGGCCAGATGTTTTAAAGTACATTAAGTCCAGAATTTAATTTGTTTACACACAGTCAAACCATTTCATCAGTGTTTATTATAGATTTCTCAGTATGGGTAATTCTTCTTACAAGTATAGAAAAAAAAGCTTTAATTCTTCTATACCAGGCTGCTACGCAACTCCCAAGTTCCAGACAGCTTAAAGTTTAAGGACTACTGAGTTGCATCAGCTAACACTGATTTCACTAGCTCTGTACTCTGCAAACCCGGAGGCAAAACACATCACTTAAAATTCTGCCAACCTTGGTTTTTGAGGAGGTATATATATCCCTGTAGTTAACATGTTTAAAGAGTATGGGCTTCAAACTTCGCAACAGCAGCATTTAAGCTCAAGAGCTACCACCTTGAGCTTCTGTTGACATTTATACAAGCAGATTCTTCAACTTCTTTTACAATCCACATCTTTGTTGCTCAGAGATGAGTTGCAACAGAGCCATGAATGCTGCCTCCACGTCCTTTTTATTAAACATATTATTCACCATTAGAAAAAGCTCAGCTTTTTATGTTAAGCTAAAACACTAGGATGTTTTGTTAAAGTATTAACTTATGCTCAGCATCTGGTTTATCTCAAGCACAGATGGGATAGGGGAAGAGGGTACTGGTGGTGTGTGGCCTACAAAGAAAAAACAGTGTTATCTTTAACCTACATCTCACATGTTAGCATTTAGTAATTGCAAGAACCTAACTGTGTTAATTCTGCAAACAGTAACATGGCACTAGGAACTAGCACAGACCAGAAATTAATGGTTATGGGTAAAACACGATCTCTGGCCTTTGCTGTGAAGATACAAGCAGGTCAGATTTCACAATCTATTTACTGAGTCTGCAGTTCACAGACAGGGTTTTTCCCTTCCCAGCAATGTGATCAGAAACTGGCCATACACTGGATCATTTGCAGAGGTGGCAGACAGACAGAAGCACTTAAAGACTTTTCATATTGCCAGGCAGATGTCAGATTTACCAAGGTGAGGGTTGGTTTTATTTTTTCCTTTAAGGAGAAAAAAGCCTAGCATTCTCAAACTGTTTCAATGAGCAGCATTTTCAAACTCCCTTTTAATCAATTACTTCACTACTCAGTGCAAGATATTGCCCTCGGCATTTTTATCCTGAGTACTAAAACCACTCTGGAGGTCTTTGTTAGAAGCTTGAGAAGCATACCAATTGCAAGCACGGCTATCAAGTGACAGAAAACCTGGGGGCTCTTACCCTTTAAAAGGCTCCTTTGTTTGCTTGGAAAATTTCATGTAAAGTTGCATGTGACTGTTTCTGATGCCAGCTAAAGATTAGTTTCCAGGCTTACTGCATCTTTCCTTCATATAGAAGGACAATAAAGTTCAGCTATACCTCTGAGACCCAGAAAATGGAAATGGCACCAGCAACACAAAGACTAAACTGTTAGTGGATTACACATGGAAAAGGGACCATTTGAGAAAATAAAATACAGTGCTCATTTAATGAATTAAAACTGCTCTGGAATAAGGTAAATAGGCTGTTACGGCAGAAAGAGACACTAGACAACAAAATATTTTTCCAATCCCTGTAGAGAATGTTTCACCAACAAAAAGGGAGCAAGAAAAGTTTACCATTTTTCAGTATGTGCAAGAAAAATCCCTTTTCTAAGCCACAGCACAAACCTTTTTTAGGAATCTTATTGGGGACATCCAAGCTTTGTAAGTCCCTCATTTCACTGGACAGCTTTCTTTTCAAGCCAACCCCAGGTAAACTGGAGAGGATAGCTCCCAAAGACTTCTTGTTGTCTTCAAAATAGAGATCCAGAACATGATGGGAAACAGGAGAATCAGTGCTTCTAAATACATCAGATTCTTGGGACGGGGTTTTTGTTAGCCTGAACACAGGATCCTAAAAAAAATTAGGAACAGTTATATACAGCATTACACAATTTTGCTTTGGTTTTGTTTTTGTTTGGTTCTTTTTTAGCTGTATACATCACCAATAGGTCAACGTCCCTACAATGAACAAGGAAGAAAGGTCCATACAAAAATCAGCCAATCTCTATCTGCATAAAACAGGGCCACTTTTCTCCCTATAACTCCTGCCTCTGGAAATTATGTTCCTGTCATACTAAAATCCCAAGTGGAAAAGAAACACCCACAAGTATAATTGACCCCCACATGAAGGCATCACATGTTTTCTGAAGCAAGAGTTTAATTCTCTTATTCTTCTGAGGAAGTACATCCCAACAAGAGATCCAACAGCAATGGAGAAAACGGGCTTATCGTGAAAGTACATGCCTATGTGAGTGCAGACAAAGACAATGTCACACAGATCAGACAGAACCTTGTGTTACTATTGGTACTTTTATGTTGAACACATCTTACTTTACCTTTGAGGACCCAGCAACAGAGCTGTCTTCCACAGCTGACTGTGTGTTAATGCTACTCAGAAATGCGGGTTTCAATCTTGTATAAGATGTTCGACTAGAGAAAGGTGCTGTTAGACTATCATGCACATTTTCAAAGGCTGGGAAAAACATCTCACACATTATCTAGTCAGTTAGAGAGAGGAAAAAAGAAAAAAATAGTAACAATTATGACACAGATATTTATGTTTGCATGAACACAGATACACAAACTTCACAGCTTCTGGAAGCCAAGAAGCTTGCAACAACCAGGACATCTCACATTCCCCAATGCCCACAGGAACCCTGAATGGCTGTCCCTATTACAACTACAGACACATCCCAAAGTGCTCTTCTGGTGCCCACCTCCCTTCCCAAAGACTTCTGCCCCAGGAGCACCTAGGGCAGCACACTGTTGCATCCTTCTCCTGCCTCTGCACGTTTCCACCTTGACCCTCAGATCCCTGCCTCCACAAGTCTTCAGACCATCCTCTCCTATCAAAACCAGTTAAGGAGATGTGTTTAAGCTCTCCTCATGCCCTGCATCCATCTCCTCTATCCTCAAGCAGATTTCTCCCCTAGCTAAAAGCTGTATAGAGCCTGTTTCCTCTCTTACCAGTCCCCACCAAGTGTCTTGCAAATTCCCCATTTCTTTGTATAAGTTGCCTGTATGGATGGTTACAGAGAACCAGACGGCTGATTAACACTAAGTGTGTCTAACTTCCCATAAGGGACAAACTGCTATAGAGACTGCAGTGTTTTTCCAGGACAGAGAAGCACAGTTCCTCCTTCTCAGCCCTCTGCCACTTCACACTAAAAAGTGGTTTTCTGATGGGCACTAAAATTAGCAGCCCTGAGCCTACAAAATCCATATGTACTCAAATCTGGCTGACATACTTCAAATGTAATCTACAAATGGCAGTGGCCAAACCTACAGACTTGCAGTGGAATTCACAAATATACATTCCCCCTGGTTAAGGCAACAACCAAACCCAAGAGGCGCTTTGCACAGCACAGTGTTAATAAGGTTTACTGGAGAACCTACCAAATCAAATTACCCTTTGGCTCTTTACTATCGCTTAAAATAACATGAATTCTACTTGGCTGCAGGAGTAAGAGCAGCATGATGGCCAAGAAGTGGCCAGTAAATGCATTTTTTACCTTTTGGGCTTCTTTCTTCATTGAGCTCCATTCAGGATTTAAGGCAACACAATAGAGAAACTCCTTCAATGCTTCCTCAGTCCTTTCCAATCCAGAAAGAGCTTTTGCTTTCACATAATGACCCTGTTCACACAAACGAAACATACAGATCTAGAGGTCGCTTCTGAAGTGGCAGCAAGATATCAGCAAACAAACTTGGAAGTTCAGCTATTAGCCCCTGAAGAATAAGACACTTTCTGGGTAACAACCTCTTTGACACACGTGTCTGAAGAGTCAGTTCCTTTTACTGAAACATGATCCCCCAGACACCCACTGCTGCATCACATCCTGTCAAATACACCACTCCTTATACAACTTTTCCTTAGCGGGGACCTGATGCAGAATGAAGAGGGGTATTTGTTTCCCCAGGGACCAAGACTGCTACGTATCCCAGCAGGCTTGATACTCCAGTGAACAGTTTCACATACCAGGCCAAACTTAAGTAGGGAAGCTGCATGGGAAAGGCAGTGGCATGAGGCAGGCTGGAGGTGGAAGCTGAGGGAGCAAAAGACACTCTCTCTTCTCCTCACCAGGACAGAGATGATTTTTCACCTCTTTTATTTGGCTGGAGAAGACCAACAACATTATGAATTTAGGCCAATTTACCAATGTTTAACCCAAAACCTTTCAGTTCACCCTACCTCTCCCACATCCTAGAGTAGCACATGGCCAACGGGTATGGCAGTCAATCTGGGGACAAGTCCTACTTTATCCCCACAGATATCAATTTGCAGTTAATATCTGCAACTATTAAAATTACTTCCTTAACAACTAAAACTACGTGTGCATTTCAACATTTGCCTCTTGCTTGTTAGATGGAAATGTGGTCTGCAAGTCCACCTCTGACCCACATGTGTATCTCTAGGCTGTGCTGAAAGTACAATTTCATCAGTATAAGAGATCCGCTGATACACTTCTCTGTTCTTTATACTACTGCCAAAAGATCTGGTATCACACAGCCTTCCTGAGCAGGTACCTCTCTCACACTTTCAATAGTCCTTCAAGATGAGGCTTGTTAAAATCTTTACCTTTCTACTGTTAGGAAGAAGGAGGCTTGTACCAAAAGCAAATAACAAGCACTGGGTAGGACAGTTTAACTAACGTATGTCATTTGGTAACATGAATAAGAAGTCTCAGTACATGCCAGCCTCTCAAGGTGAGATACATTTTCTTCTCCTGACTGCAGTAAGAAGAGAGGTACTATGAGGCCCAACCCTGACCTTCTTAACTTGATGCTTGGAAAGCCTCTGTAAAACCTTTTTAGACAAGTCCTGACATGCCCGACTTGCCTGTCAAGATTACTCCACTGCACTGTGAAGGCTACAAATGCTGTTTGGCCTCATCTTCTGGGGCCACAAGAGCAATTTCCTTATCCAAGGAAAAAGGAGAACTGAGCTGGGCTATCTACAGACAAAATCATAGAATCAGAGACCTAAAGATATCTAAAAATACTTAAAGATCCAACAGCAGAAGTTCAAACCCAGGAACTAGAGGCCCCTATACTTCAGAGAATACTGCTGCCACCTTCCCTTTCCTATTTTCACATGAATTGGAGGGTAAGCTCCAGGCAGGAGGGCATCTGTTTCTATGTGCCACATAAAGTACACCTGAAATTTCTCCCTGCCTCAGAAACTCCAAGGACCTGGTTTTCATAGCAACTGAATATAAACTAACTTGTCTATTGCTGTAATGACTACAGTGGACCCAAGAATTTCACCAGTATCTCACTGAGCCATGACAGTTATTAATAAGCCAAAAGGTATTGATAAGGAACTGGTGCCTGAGCAGCTACTCTCATGATGAGTTTCATTTTATGGTCTTTTTTATTTTTATAGCTACACAGCGCATGTTTCAGCTTATAATCTCTGCCACTGGATGACGCAAGATACAAAACAAAGCAGATGCCCGGGATTCCTGGAGAATGTGGATTCTGGATCAGCACACTTTACATGGAATTTCTCACACACGCAAGTGAAAGGCGTCTGTGACACTGCTGGTTATGTCATGATGACAAATTTCCTTTACAATTAGCATTCTTCAGCGATGTGATTCATGAAATCTCCATTCATCTACAACCAACATGTATCACATTTCCATGGGTTCAAGGAAATACAGAGAAGACACTTCAAGAAAACATCTAAATGTGCATAGTTCATCTTTTTCCCTCTGGAGAGAAAACCAGCCAATGCCACCCAAGATGGATTCCTGACTTAATGAGAAATGGTCCTGGACAGAACACCTTCAGAGACAAGTATCTGACTTGTCAGAAACTAGATGCTTCAGCTTGCACCGCTTTGCTTACCCCATCTACAGAGACCTAGCTGCAGCCCCCCATGCTGAGGGGTTCTTACAACCCCTCCTTTGGCTTTGCAAGGCAGCCACAATCTGCCTAAAATCCTTCCCCAGTTCCCTGTGCTACCCTCTCCAGGTAGCACCCATGGGTTTTATCCGGTCAAACCTGTGCTGCAGTTTTACCACTGATGGGTGAGGGACTGACTGGAGATGTAATACTAGGTGGGGAGTGAGCTGTCAGACACCCAGTCTAGCCTCAGGCAACCAGCAGTTAGGATGAGTACCACGTGCTTCTTCCATTTCTCTCTCATAACATCATTTCTGATGCTTGCTCAGACTGCTCACAATCCAGTGCTCCTTCCTTTCGTTATGAAAAAAATTCCCAACCCTCTTCATGAATCACCACGATGCACACAGGAATTGCAGAGATGTCCTCAGTATTAAAAGGGGGAAAAGAAATAATCGTGAAATACAGCCTGAAGTGCTCCTCAGAAGGACACATTGGCCAGCAGCTTTCAAAGCCACCCACTGCCTGGGGCACACCACCCCACAGGGACCTGCAGAGCCATACTGGGCTGCCAGACCCAATTCTTCTGCCAAGCTGCAGCACTAGCCCTGACAGATCAATGGGCACCAGCACAAAAACCACATCACCACTGAAATCCCACCAGCTGGAGACAGGATAAGGACCTCACAGACTTGTCCTATGAAGAACTTAGCTTTCAGCAGACATTTCCAGTCCTGATAATGCCATGATGTTCTTCCAACAACACCCTCAGCAGCACTGTCCCCACCACAGACAGAAACCTCAAGAACAAGCAGTTTTCATTTTGGTTTTTATGACATGCAGGCACCATACCGCAGGCCAATGGGGTTTGTTTCGGCAGAGGACATCTGCGTCATGAAGAGCTTGCTGGTAGTTTTTCATCAACGTACAGAGTTCTGCTCGCTGTGCTATCAGTGAACACTTGCAAGGAGCTGGAAGACAAAAATGGTTGCAAGGAACTCCATTAAAAGAAGGGTTAGGAGGTGTTAAATACAGTAACCTGATTTCCAGAGTAACCTAAAAAGCATTACTGTGCAATGATTGCATTTATACTCTCCTGTAATGGGAAAAAAGGCAATTCCTTCCTTCTTTGAAACATATTCCTCTCAGCCTGTCAGCAACCTCCACTTTTCATCTAGCAGGACAGACTTCATATTCACACACAGGATGCACCTGCTCTTTCCCTCACCTTGCTTACAGGACACTTCAGAAAGCAAGAAGAAAAAAGCCCCAAATGTTTCTCCCCACAGTGTGGCTTTGCATCAATGAAATCACCAACACAGGACTTTCATTGCATGTTCCTGTAAGCCACTCATTAAGAAAAAAGCATGCAGCCTGCACATTCCATATCCACTTGTGTACCTTTGCCCTCCTCAGGGCAGGTACATGTGATCACACACATTGTCTCAGTACCCATACATTCATGTATAATTCAGTTTGCATAGATTATGAACATCTCAAGCATTATTATCCAGTCCCTTCCTAAGGTCCCAACAACACACTAAAGATGGAGATCTTCCAGCAGAAAATTCCATAGAATTACAAAAAGACCCTTGGCCGATCCGCGTTCAGCTTGTCCATCGGGACCTAGACCCGCAGGTATTTTCTACAGGGCTGCTGTCTAGCCCAGCCCATCCTGTTGCACAGTGTTATTGTGTCCCAGGCACACTTGCCTTTGCTGAAGTAGGCAAGATGGGTCAGCCTATGCTCCAGGTTGTTGGTCAGCCCTGCCCTTCAGCACATCAACCTCCTCTTCCTCCTCCTGTCTGGCATCATGAACAAACTTGCTGACGTGTTCTGCCCGCTCATAAAGGTTGGTAATGAATGGCTGACGCAGTTCAACACCATTACCAACACCTAAGCAATGCTACTAGTAGCCATCCACCCGGCAGCCCTCAAGCCATTAACCACCATCCCATGCCCCTGATGGTCAAACCAGTTGTCCAACCTCCACCCCTACTCCCTCAGCTTGGCCAGGACACTGTGGCAGGCTGTGTCAGCAGCCTTGTAGAAACACACTAAGCCCCAAACAATGCTATGCCTTTGTTGCTAAAGTTATCTCATCTTAGAAGATGTGATTCAGGTGTGATTTACTGTTGTTCACTCTTGACCTTCATGTGCTAGGAAAGGCCTCCAGAGGGTTGGAAGCTCTCTGTCCAGTTATGACAGCTAAGTGCAGTAACCCTTAGCCAAATGTGAGCTAGTTAAAACTGTCATCACTGGGATTAAGGTCTGGGAAGGCTCTGAGGTGTGCTGAGAGACAGCACCGCCTCATTTCTACAGGTCTTAAACTTCATCTCCAAGGTAGCTCTCTCAAGACCTTTCCTCCTTCCTGCGTGTCCCTATGCAGGACTCTTGCCTCCATACCTCTCCTGCTCTCTCCAGCCTGCTCTGCCTTCACCGTTTGCATCTCACTTCAGCACAAGCATCCTGAACACATCCTCAGTAAGAGCACACTGCCCATACAAAGCCTGGGCATACACACACATGTATATCGACACACAGACAAAGCACGTAACTGCTGCAGGTGCCAGTAAGGATTAAGTTCAAGCCCCTGCTAACCAGGAGGAATGGCCTAAGATCATATCTCCATCCTGCCGCCTCCTCCCCTGAGTTGATGCTGGCACTCGTGCAGCAAACCAGGCTCGCGTGGTTGCACAGAGAACCAGAGCAAGCAATCAATTGACTGGAAGCTAATCCAATAAAAACAAATAAATAAAAAGATTTAAGAGGATCAGTTTCCCCTCAACTGGCTCACTGCACTGACACGCAAACACCCAGTGTCAGGACAAGAGATGAGAAGGAAGGAAGCAGCAAGTACTCCTGCCTCTTTTGGCTGCAGCATAGGCTGATGCCAGATACACTAATTGCAGAACGACATACCAAGGGTGATGCTGCCCCACTGGGCACATCACTGGTCCCAGACAGTGATGGCCAGAGACTACACCTAAAATAAGGAGTTCTGCAAAAGCTAGTTCACACTGTGGGGTTTCTGTCATTCTTTTGTTTGGTTGGCTTGTTCTAACTATTACCACGCAGATTTCTGCAGTGAGCCACATTTCTAGCTGATCTCTTAAAAAGACTGCAAGTTAAATGAAACTGAAAACAACCTAACATCTTCAAAAGCAAGCTTTTTAATTTTTTTCTTACTTTTAGAAGATGCTCAAATATTAAATTATTTAATTTAGCTACCATTTAAGCAATCTGTCTTCTGTATTAAATATGAATGCACACTCTGTATTTCCACCATCGTATCTGCTGCAGGAGCCAGGCAGAGTGCTGGGTGGAGTATCTTTTGGCACCAGGGGGAAAAGGAAACAGTGTAAGATTAGGGGGCAAGCAAGCCAGCTTCCTGCTTCTGTTCACTACTGCCTATTTCAGCCATGCTGATGCTACCCAGGGCTTTTCAATACACAGTTCAGCATAGTTCATACATTCAGCAGACCAGAGAGCACAGCTTCACCTGCTCTTCTGGGGGATCTTGTCTTCACTGCAAAAGCTTTAACCAAAAAAAGCCACCATGGTGCACAACGGTGTAGCAGAGGCTGCAAATCCTCTCAAAGCAAAGTTCAAAGGCTCTTTTCCAAAGGCAAAAGAACAAGCTACTGAAAAAAAAACAAAACAACAACCCCAAGGCAAACTAGAAAGATCTGCACATATTCAGGGCTTGTACTTCTTGCTCAGTGAGTCTCAATCAGAAAGCATAAGGTGTGGCCCATCTTAATGAGTAACTGGCAAAGAATGTTTAGTTAACAGAAAGGGGATTTAGGAACAGAAAAACATAAACCAGCTTTGCTAGAGAGCAGTGTTTATGAGACTACTATAACAGGTTTTCTGTAGTGAGATGAAGCAGCCATACAAGATGTCATAGGTGGAGCAGTGTCCATTCAAGCTCACCTGGCTCCCTGACACAGCAGCACAGCCTGAAAGCTCACCAGCTCTGTGCTCAGGCATCCCTTCACCCCTGCCATCCCCCAGCTGCCTGTGGGGCCACCCTAGGATAGTCTGTGGCTGGTCCCAGGGCAAGGCTAGGTGGACTGACACCTCCTACTCTCTATCAGTGGAACTGTGGCACCAGCTGGATGACTCCAATTTACAGTATCTGCAGAAGTATGAAGAAAAATATCCAGCTACAACCTAAATAACTACAGGGTTTCTATAAGCACTATGATATCCTAGAATCAACTAGGTTGGAAAAGACCTTTAACATCACCAAGTCCAACCCTTACCCCAGGACTACCAAGACAACCACTAAACCAAATCACTGAAGGCTTCACTACATAGTTTGTGAACACTCCCAGGGACACCGATTCCACCACTTCACTGGGCAGCCTGTTCCAATACCTGAGCACCTTTTGGTGAAGAAATTGTTCCTAATATCCAGTTTAAACCTCCCCGGGTGCTGCTTGCGGCCATTACCTCTTGTTCCATTGCTTGTGCTGTGAAAAAGAAAATCATGTCACAGAAGGTGGAAGGGGAAGACTCAAAGACATACAGAGTTTGTGAATACTGCTGTATGCTGGCATGCTATAAGAACTGTCAAGTTAATGTGGGGAGAAAGTCACACAGCAGCTGATAGTTTGTTTTAAAATAATGTACCCATTCTTTCTTCTGGAGGTTGGGGGTGGGGGGGAGGGGTGGGAAAAAAGGTATTTCATGAACCAATTTATTATTTCAGGCCAAATTATAAATGAAAAGCATGGAAATTTTACTGTTTCCACAATACCATGTGGTATTTCCTGAATGACATTTCCGGAATCAAGCTCTTCTGGGAGCCTGCAGCTGCACAGCAGAATTTATGCCCTTGTCAGAAGTAGGGATCCACTGCTGAGGCTCCCAGGATCTGTGGCTCCAGGCAGGCAGGACACAGAAGCTTCTTCAGAGCTGCTGGTTCTGGAAGCCTTCTCACGCAGCTCCCTCTCTCCCAGCCATAATCCCAGGGCATCAAACCCCAGCACAGACAGTGCCCAAAACCAAGGGGCTTAGTGGCTCTCTACCTGCTGGACCCTCCTTGGGACCACCACGTATTGCCTACCTTGAGCGTGCTTGCCTGCCAGGATTTTCCGAACTCCTTAACCTTCCCCTCACACCACCACCTCTGCACCCCCCTGCAGGTGTTTGTTAGATTGTGCTGTTACTGCTGCAGAAGCTAACACCCAAAATTACTTTTCCAGATATGCCCAAGCATTCAAGTTGGGGTTTTGTTGGGGTTATTTTTTAAACAAAACACACCCAAAAACCTCTGCTGCTTGAGTCTGTGAGGCTGAGAGGAGAAGAGGACTCCCCAGACTCTCCTTGTGCCAGAAAGGCATTTAGATTCACTAAAAGAACTAGCCACACTGGCCACAGGTGACAATAAATGTTTTACTGTAATAAACTACCCCTGAGGTTTAGTCCAGGAACTTAGCACAGAAAGAACATGCTTAAAGTTGTCAGAACTCCCTAATCCTCCTTATCTGGTGTTTCTTCCTAGAAAAGCATGTTTTATTCAAATCTGTTTCAATCCTAAGCATATTTCTTGGATGCATGAGCAGAACTGAAACAGCATCATCACAAAAGCACCATTGTGTCATGCTAGAAAGAGTCAGTCTACACAGGTTTTCAGGGGAAATGTTCCTTACATTTTAAAGAAACTTCTGCCCCTTGAGAGAGTACGAAAGAAATTTGGCCTATTTTATTATATCACACATTCAGTTATGAACAATTCAGTACTGAAAGCCTTTTCATAAGGTTAAAAAATAAACCTTTATTTACATTTCAGTGGGAAATTAGCAAGATGCAGTAATTAACTGAATAGGAAGCTAGTTTTCTCCTCCAGCCTTCACACAAGTATGACAAGTCCATGCACAGGGGCCGTTTGGTTGGGGGTGTGCCATAGAGGAGACCACTTGATGAAATAATCAGCAGAAGCAGTAAAGACATTTGGGACATTCAAATAAAACCTCATTCCACCCTGAAAATCAGGGTTCACTTTCTAAACTGTTTAAGAGGGGCAATGCACATTATGGCATCTTGCCATCAGCAAGGCCACATTTCCTCACTTTTCAGTCCGCCTTAATTGGATTTCTGGCTGCCCCAATCCCTGGAACCCAAAAAAATCTGGAGAATGACTTTTTACAAGGACATGCAGTAACAGGACAAGGGGGAATGGCTTTAAACTGACAGAGGGGAGATTCAGGTTAAATACAAAGAAAAAATCTTTACTATGAGGGTGATGAGGCACTGGAACAGGTTGGATGCCTCATCCCTGGACGTGTTCAATGCCAGGTTAGACAGGGTTTTGAGTAACCCGGTCTAGGGCAAGGTGTCCAGTGAAGGTGGAACTAGAGATCCTGGAGGTCCCTTCCAACCAAAACCATTCTGTGATTCTGTGGTTAATAACTGACTTTTCTAAAAAAGTAGTGTTTTCTGAATATCATGGCTTTTCATCCCCTGCATTTACATCACTGGCAGCCTTCAGGCAGTGAAGTAGCCAAAGACCCTGGGAAAGCGTGCAAAAGGTTTTAGTGCACAAAGGATACAAGGAAAGATGCCTCAACCCACTCCTGCAGTCAAGCACCCTTCCACTGTTATTACAAAAAAACCACTTGCAAACAGTACTCTG
The DNA here is from genome assembly GCF_012275295.1 of Melopsittacus undulatus. Lineage (NCBI taxonomy): Eukaryota > Metazoa > Chordata > Aves > Psittaciformes > Psittaculidae > Melopsittacus > Melopsittacus undulatus. The sequence goes on along the minus strand of NC_047528.1, from coordinate 64,862,045 downwards.
CAGGCAGATATAACACCTATTTTCACCACATGATCAAAGCTGGCAGATACAGAAGAGTAAAAGTTTAGGAGCTCTTGATACATGCCGAAGTGATGAGGACCAGCAGTGCGGGGTACCACCATCCTCTGCTCAGAGCCTGCACCACAAGACAGCAGCTGGCTTGCAAGTGCAAAGACCTTCCTCATGCTGCCCACAGCCAGTGTAATGAGACACATTACCTCCTCTTTGGAGGAGAGATACAGGACATGCTTTGCCTTGCAGCAAGCTCTCTGGTCTGGAGAACACAAGGAGACACAAAGAAACTCCTTGTATCACTACTTCGACTGAAAAAAAACCCTAACACTGGTGACAGATTAGCTGGATTATTCTTAAGAACATACAATTTTAAGACTGAACTAACTTCTCTCCAGGCCTCTGTATTTTGCTGTTCAAAATTCCAGACTTTAAGAACACTTACTTTCCTGTGTGCTGGACAAAATGCTTTAGATTCCAAGCACTTTATTTCAGGCTCAGTAAGTCCTCAGCTGTGAAGCTCCGTACATTATCCAAAGCTGGACTGCTATCACCATTAAGCACAGTTAATCACTACTCCCATCATTACTCAGAAGAAACACTCTAAGGGAAGTTATACTGATACTTGGAAGAAGAGCTGTTACAAAGAAAGTGCAGCTAACTTTGCACGCTCATTTTCATGTTGTACATACAGCCTCACGAGGCAGAAGCATGCCAGACTGATTACATTAACCCACGGTTTAGTTTGCATTTCCACAACCACAAAACCAATGATAATCTTCTTTACAAACCCATTAAGTAATGAATGGCATAGTACAGCCAAAATCCTCAACTCAAGAATGTCTCAGTTTAGAGCTAAGTGTAACATATTAGATCATTGCTCCCTCCCATCCAAATCCTACCTTGCAGTGCTTTGCTAGATGCATTCTACTCTTTCCAGATGAATGAATCAACATCTCCTCCCTGTATTTTAAGTACCCACCCTATATTTTAGACATGTGTACTGCTTCAGGTGATATATCCCAAGTCTACCTGTGGCTGCTCAGCACTAGTATAATAAAATCATTTAGTATGCAAGTGTGACTCTTTTTCAGTGCTTACTAGTTCTCCCACCATTTAATTTGGGGTTCAGTTAAGGCTTCAATCAGAACTGAAGCATCCTCTCAAACAGCAGGTACAGAGACTGTTCCGAAGCATAATGCTGACAGAGAGAAGTACAAAGACATAACCAGCAAGACAAGACAAAACAGCTCAAGAGGTCAACCCCTGCCCGATCTCCAAAGCACGCAATGAAAGGCCCTGACCACCCCTAGAAACAGGGAGCTATGCTAGGTGCACATGAACCTGTGATTCAGTAAGACCCCAAAGGCATGTTGCTGTGCTTCTCAGCCAGATGGGACCAGCTAAGTAGATCTGCCATGATCATAGTTAACAAGATCAACCTGCAGCCAGATACCGTAACATAATGACTTTACCAGTGATAACCTAGTTGCCTTTTTTTTTCTACCAGTTACTCTTCAGGTCTCTATAACCTTCCCTTTTTCAAGGTAAAGCTTATTTCAGCCCAGAATTTCTGACTCTGCAAGTTGAAAAAGGACCTTCTTGTTTCTCAGTTATTAACTCACTGCTTCCGTCTCAAAATAGAGCTGATCACTTCATATATTTGTAAAAGCAAAAAGGAGTGGTGCAGTATCCTACTAAGATTGGGAAGCGCAAGTCGGTTCTATAAATGTCTTCTTCCAAAGGCAAAAGACATCCTGTTATACTTTCTCACAGCTAAAGAACATGCTGTTTGAAGAGACTTCAGAAATTCTTCAACTTTCTGCTATGCAGACATAGTTCTTTTTTCTAGGATTGCTGAAGTAGTTCAACTATTTATAGGAAACTACATCCATGTTACATACAGTGGGGGGTTAATGCTTAAATACCCTATCTCAAGTGGTACATAGCTAAATTACATAAGCAATGCTAACTACTTAACCCTCCCCCCAAAGACTGCCTACAGGACAACATGACGCCTCTTCCCCTGCATGCCTGTGATGGGTAAGCCTCCTGTCCCCATGGCTCTAGTCTGGCAGCCCTGCAAAGCCTCTGCCTTCAGCAGACCCTCTGAGAGAAGGCAAAACTTCCACAGATCCAGCTACAGGATGTGAGCTTTCAAACACAAGCTCTTTCCTAATCAGTAGTATGAGCTCCTGCTCCAAAGTACTTGACATGTTTCCAGTGGTATTGTATATGAAGTATTTACTACTGTTTTTCAAGCACTACCTCAGTAAAAAAACACAAACGAATAAAAACCCAAACAAACAAAATCCAGACAAAAAGAACAAATGGGGAGGAATGGACACAAGTCTGCAAAATACTTTTAACTTAAAAATAATCCTCAGAATATTGCAAGTCTCCCAGTAATGCCGACTTCTACTTTTACACATTTTTCTGCTCATGTAAAACAGAACAAAGAGGTTTTGGAGACAGCCTTTAAGCAGATTACAAGAGGCGATTTCTACAGAGGGATGGGAAAGTTCCTTTTTTTAGCACAAATCCTCTAAGCAGCAAGCATCTATTTTTTTCATAGCATGTAATTTCATAAAGACCACCTCTCAGTCTTCACTTGGAAGTCACACTTTCCTTGAGGAGCTACAAAATTAAATATTCTTCAGATAAATGGTTAAAATAACAGAACCATTTACTGTTCTAGCAGTTACGACACCTGCCTACCACGGCTTTATTTTTCTCTTATGGCTGGTACAACATCAAAGACTTACATCTTTACTACCAGAAACCGGAAAGTGTTCCCAAGACCCTGTGAGGAAGGAAGGGTCTATCAACCTTTTTTACCAAATCAGAAAAATACAACTGACCTCATCTTCTAATAGCAATCTTCTTGACATCCTGTATAAAAAAAAGTCACAAAGTGTTGCCCAGAGAAGCTGTGGCTGCCCCATCCCTGGCAGTGTTCAAGGCCAGGTTAGATGGGGCCTTGAGCAACCTGGTCTAGCAGAAGGTGTCCTGGGCCATGGCTGGGGCGTTGGAACTGGATGAGCTTTAGGGCCCTTTCCAATCCAAACCATTCTGTGGTTCTATAATAATTCAGATATACAGGTGCATGTGGATGCTCTCAAGTGGTTTTCTTTGAAAAACAAAACTTCAGTCCAAGCACACTTCTAAGGAGTCCAAGTCCTTAGAAAACAGCAGCATAATTAATAAAATGGAAGGTCAAGGAATGCAGCAAGACACACTTATTTTCTGTGTGTAACGCTGGTAGTTAGTTGGGTTTTCTTTGCTTTGGGTGATTGGGGTTATTTTTTACCTGTTAGAGTTAGCAATATAGAGGGGACATAGAAGGGAAGGAAAAGCCAAAGATACACATCAACTACTCACCCACCTAGCCAGTACACCAAGAGTTGTGTAACTGAATTTGTTTCCAAGAACACCAAGACATATAAACCAGAGGAGACAGGATACGACAAGAAGGCCACTACAGTTTGCACATACACTACACTGAGGTCAACATCCCACCTGCTACCTGAGCAAAGCAGTGTCTACATGCTCAGGAGCACAGAGGCAGGACCAAGCTCCCCACCATGCAAACTGAATGCTTGGCATGGGAAAGCAATGGGGGTATGGTGAGCCTGAGCAGGTGAATTCCTAGCACATGACCCAAAACAGCCCAGTGAGCAAGCTGGGGGGCAGGAACCAGCATGACAGTGTTGATAGAGGCTCAGTCTGCTTGAGAACAAGTTTATTTTGGCCTGAGACCTCAGATGCTCTCTTTATGGCTCTATTCTACAACCTTCTGACCTGCCCTACCTCCTTAAATTGTTTTGAAGAGAGAATTTGGAAGGCACCAGGTAAGTTTCTGTTAATCGCTTCACAACTAAATTAATGCTGAGTGGCCACACTAAGCTTTCTTTTGGATCAGGCCAATTTATGGTGAACATTCACTGGGATGAGAGGGGAGAAACCCTTCTTCAAGGTCTGGCCAAGAGACACATCCCCCTCTTTCCATCAAATCTCAGGAAAGCACCTGTATTTTGTTTCTAGCAATACCACAAACACCACTTCATGGGCTGGGGGTCAGCATGCAGCCCTTTATCGAAGGAGGTGAGAGATGGAGCATCTCCCTTGCCTGTCCTCCAGCATGCTATCTGACACTACATCAGGCTTCGTATAAACTTGTCTCCTCTCCTTGGCCTTTCCTGCACCATCCTTTATCCACTGGAAACAGAGATACAGGTAGAGGATTTTGCAGTAAAAGCCCACCTTTGCATGCGTATCTATGCTTAACTTCACTATGGTTTTAAAACTCTGATGTAACTGAGCTTTACCTCCTACATGCTTACAGTGAACCCTTTGGGGAGGGAAATTAAAATGCTGGGCAATATGAGCAGCTACATGCATCAGCTACCCCCTATTCTAGGAGAACTTATTTCTGCTCAGAAAGAGCCCATCACACCAGAAGTAAACACAACCACTCCAAGGGACTGCTGTGGCTTTCAATGCTCTCCAGAGACAGCAGTGCTTCTCAGACTTGGCAGACTTTGCAGCGGTGGGTAATTACACACCAGAGCTAACATGCCTCATGCAGAAGTGGGGCATCCTGGCACGCTGCTGTCCAGATACAATGTATGCCGCTTTGTTGGGAGCCAGACATGATTGCACAGCAGGCAAGTGAACACCTGCTTTATGGTGCTGCAGAAACCAGGGCATGGCTATCACTCCCCATCCAAAGCAGCTCTTTAGGGGTTAGGGCCTGGTAGGCACATAGCCCTTCCCAGTAAGGCTGCAGGCTTGAGAGACCACCCAAGACCTATACCTGCTGACACAGCTCAGGAACCAGCGCCATCACAAAACGGCAGCAGCAACAGCAAGAGGACTGCATGGCTGGGCTTTTTACCTCTGGGCAGGCATCTTCAGCCTTATTTACAAGAAAGGCAGAGGATGCTAATAGGCTTGGTACAAAGGGCACAAAGAAATATTGGCTGAAGGCATGATCTGCTGCCACCCAAGCCCTCCTACACTCTGTGTGTGTTTGCCCATAAGCACACCCTCACCCCCAGGAAAGCTGGGTCTCCAGAGTGGTATAGCATTAACTTTAAAACCAGCAGACCAGCACAAAGTGTACAATGTGCTCCTGTTCGGACAGCATAAGACAATATTTTTTGATAAATAATGTTCCCCAAGACTGAACATTGTTGTTGTGCTCCCACCCCTGCCACAATAAACCCTTTAGCTGTACAAAGTTATGCATGGTACTTGGAAAAAGCCCTATTTACCGTCTTCCCAATGAAGGAACAGCCACACACTCCTAAAAGCGCACCCACGTTAATTTGTCACTGAAATCTAGCTTCCTTCAGTTTCAGGCACACAGCCTTCAGGGGTCTGTAAGCCTGGAGCCACAAAAGACACTGTACTCCTCCCTGGCACAGTCCCTCTAGAAAGTGTCTCCATCAGAGAACAGGTGAGAGGAAAAGTGGCACACAAAGCTGCAGAACCTAAAAAAAAAGCCCCCAACCCAAACAAAAAAACAACACCGCATGCATATATAATAATTCAGTTTAATTGACCTAAGAGTTCATATACTCAGTAGACCAGTTAGGAGATTAGGGATGGCAGAGAGGAAGCCCACCTCACACTCCAGCTCTCTAAATTTCAGGGAAACAACCCTGAGAGCAAGATCTGGACAATACTTGACATTATGATGACTGAGCAGCATAAAGCTTGGCAGAAAGAGCGATCCAGCTGGAAACAAGCACTTCCTTTCAAGCAGCCTGACATGTGCTTGCTTTGAAGCTGTGGTAATTAGATACCTTGCAATAACGAGGGATCCATTCCAATATCTATGGCAGTGAAACAGACAATGACTTTGTTTAAAACAGCAGAGACCACTAAGCTGTGGACATCTCAAATGGACTAGAAGGACCACATAGTAAAACTGATTTTGTTAAAAAGAACAACAACAACAAAAAAACCCTACACAACCACACTTGAATCCATAGCAGACTATGAGAGCTAACACAGAAGCAGCAGTGGTACTGCAGATCTGATAAAAGACAAAAGATGAACATAGCTAAGAGTAAGCTTCTGCAGGACTAACTAGTTCAACTGGCAAAAGTTGGCAACCTGAAGGCATGCAGACCTCTTCTAAGAGGCATGCAGACCTCTTCTAAGACCTGAAATAAGGGAGCAGATATTCCAGACTGTGCTGGAAGTGTACTAGCTACATGACAGGCACCTTTTACAGCTTGCACTTGAAGCACCTCAAGAAGTAAAATGCAAATCAGAAGACAAAGTTTCAGTCAGAATAAGGAAGTGATCAGTAACTGGAAAACCAGCACCCATATCACACAAAGCCAGTTGTTGCAGATGGAGCAGCAAAGCACTCCATAACAAACACCAGTAAAAAAAACCCAGTGAACTGTGTGTCCTGCCAAGAAGCCTGGAATTTTTTTACCTAACTTTATACAGCAATTGTATAATCAATGTACTCATGTGTCTTCAGTCTCTAAGAAAGAAATTCAAAAGATACCCATGCCCTTGACTCTGAGCAGTAATACATAAGCACGTGGAGGTTAAAAAAAGCACTTATTTTCTAACACACTGAAGCCCTAAATACCTTACAGTGGCTCACAAGCATTTCAAGTTGCCCATATGCTAACACTTAAGAAATACTGAATGGCTAGAAAACATGTTTTTCTTCCTTACCACCCCCCCCCCCCCCCCCGCTCCTTATTTACTGCAATACTTGGCTGGGAAGCAAGAAGGCAAGGCCAGCAAGCCAAAAGGCAGTACCTGATGAGCACGTGTTAAGAATTTCAGAACACGTAGTTCAGACAGCAGGTCAAGCTGTGAGAAATGGCATCAGCACACACAGAACAGGAAAACAAGGTGAAAGGCTGGGGGGTGGGCTGCCCATCAGCAACTGGAATTTGGATCCACTGCTGGGAAGTTACATCTCAGTCTATGGTTTTAGGATTTCGAGAGCTAGTGAGATACCTGCTATTGTTTTCAATTAGAATTTAAAAAAAAAATCTTATTAAGCAATTTTAGAGTCACTGGCAGTTTATGACAAGATTCCCAGCATACTTGGGAAATCACAGAAAGTGCTTGGGAAAGACAGAAACCAGTACACTGTGAGTTATCTCAAGACCCCGATGCACAGCAGCCAGGGATGGAGGTACATGCTCCAAGGACAGGAAAAGGAAGGACAGGCTGTGCGAGAACACTAAGCAACATACACTCTTCACTCTCACCGCATGCAGGCACAGCAAGAAGCACATACAGTTCTCTAAAAATCATGTCAAGCACTTATTTAATTGACAAGAAGCTATCTTCCCAGGAGAGAGATCCTGAACCCAAAACATTATGAGGCTCCCACAACTGAAAACCCACTGTATTCACCACTGACCTACATCAAGCCTCCCCCCTCCCTCTGCTTCACCTTCCTTCTTGGGCTCTCCATCGTGTCCTACTTTAATAGAGATTACTTCAGCTAAACCACATAACAGTTTTACAGGGACAGTCAGCTAACTGAAAACTTGTCACATCTAGCTGGAAAAGTGGAATAAACAGCAGAAGTAATGGTTTCTGCAGCCAGCATTAGCTATGCTATCCCAAATTCTTCTCTGATGTCTATCACACAACCACAGCAAAAAATGGAAGCAAATCAGGGGCTGGGGTAACTGTGTGGTTTTTTTTCCACAGCAGCCAGAAAAATAATAAAACTCAGCGCCATTTATCCCTAGCTGTAAAAACTAGGAACAAGGATAGCAATTTTACTCCAAGTAGGGAAGGAGCCCTTCCACAGAAGAGGGGCCGTTTTCTTCACATTTGTCCTCTGAACAGATTTACCCACAGGATTTCACCTCTGCTAAAGCGACCAAGGCTTTCTGCCCCTTCCTCCTCAATTAAACCAGACATCTATCATTCTCAAGGCTGGAGGAGTGGCAGATCCCGGGGGATTTACTGAGATCCTGGCTCTTCCCAGCTCTAGGCGTTTCAGATACTCATGGTGTGGTACCACCCCCACCGCTTGCAGAGCAAACAAGCCAGGAGCACGCACATACACACACAACCATTACTATAACGCTACAACCGAGCGAGCAGGATCCACCTACTACTCAGCGCAGAGGCTGAAAACAACCCAGTTTTGACGAACTAAGCCTGCCATCGGTCTGGCAGAGGAGGCAGGCGGGCAGTGCCATTTTTATTCAAACCCAAGCTCTTCAGAGAACACGCTGCACACAGAAATACTACATGCCTATAAAGAGGTTACCCTCAAAAGGGGGGCGAACGATCTCTGCAAGTCAAAGTGCAGGTTTACCTCTCGACTATTTCTGCACAGGGTAAGACAAAGGAAATTCTCTCAGCCTTTGTACTCACTAATATTTTCTTAAGTGTTTTCAAAGGCAACGTTGTACCGAAGATGCAAGCGCACGTAAGTGAATGATCGCGATCCACACACTAATTTCTTCCAGGAGCCCACAGTGGTGGTTAACACAACCGTTCCTGCGCACCCTTTACTAAAAGATGTGTTTCCCCGCAAATAGGAAAGCGGGTTTTCTAGAAATACTGCATAATGAGTCATCGACTGCAAGCAGCTCAACGCCAGGCACCTTCTGAGCAAGGGCAGAAATAACAGTGGAACAAAAATAGCCATTCACTGGGGAAAGGGGGGAGGAAGACCCACTGGGAGGGTTCATTCTCTAAACTTCCCCCCGGTGCCCTCTCCCACCATTCACTATAAATCACACACAAACACACACCCCGCCCGGCTGTTGCGGGTGAAGAGGGACCTCGCCCCCTTCCTCTCCTCCTCCCCCCGGCGGGCGCTCACCCATCTCCAGAGCCTGGTTGTACTTCTCCAGCGCAGCCGGCAGCTCCTGGCGCTCCCGCAGCGCGTCGCCCTCGGCGCGGAGCCGCCGCGCCCGGCTCTCGGCTCCGAACCACTTGTGCAGCAGGTTACCCAGCACCACGTTGACCCGCGGGCAGGCAGCCCCGGCGGAGGATGGCGGCGAGGAGCCGGAGGTCGTCTCTCCAGGGCGGCGCGGGCGGTGGCAGCGGCCGCAGTCGCCGGGCTCGGCGCAGCGGCGGCAGTGGGTGTGCCCGCAGTGCAGGGTCACCGGCTCGCACAGCAGCCTTCGGCACAGCGGGCAGGCGAACAGCTCCGGGGGGCGGCAGCACGCCGGGTCTCCCAGCCCTTCGCTCTCCGCCCCGCCGGTGCCGCCGCCGCCGCTCCCCCACGGCGGGAGGTGCAGCTCCTTGTCGCGGATGCTGAGGGCGAAGCTCTCGGTCAGCTCCCGCAGCTCCTCGGGCCGCAGCCGCGCCAGCCTCGCCGCCGCGCCGTAGGCGTCCAGCGCCTCGGCCATGCGGCCGGCCCGCGCCAGGGCATCGGCGCGGCGGAGGCACAGGCCCCGCTCGGGCTGCGGCAGCCCCGCCAGCTCCGAACCGTAGATCTCGGCCGCCAGCTCGAAGTTGCCGCCGCGGAAGGCCTCCTCCGCCACCTGCAGCATCTCGGCGCACGGTCCCCCCGCCGCGGACCTGGCTCCGGTCGCAGACCCGGTCCCGGCGGCGGGGGGCAGCGCGCAGGGCCCCGGGCCCAGCTCCATGCCCGCGCGGCGCCGCCGGCCCCGGGCCGCCCTACTCCATGCCGGACCCGCGGCGCTGCCGACTCCGGCTCCTTCCTGGGAGGGGACGGCGACGGAAGGGAGGGAGGAGGGGGCGGGTCACATCGCTGCAGCAGGGGGGCGGCTCCCGGGAGTGGGGGACGGGGATGGCGGTGGGAGGGGAAGGGGGAAAGACCAAAGGGGCGGGGGTCGGCCCGCACCGCCCCTCGGGCCCGGCTCCCGGCTTATGTAAGGGGCGGTCGGTTGTGTAAGCCTCTTCTGATCGCCCTCCCCCGGGGCGGCGGCGCCGCTGAGGGTGCGGGAGGCGGTTGCCTCCCCCCGTCGCTCCCGACCCGCCCGGCGGCAGCTACCGCCGCCAGGTGCTGGTGCCGCACGTGCCTGCCCGCCGCCGGCCGCCCCGCCCGCACGTGTGCCCGGCCCACTGTCGGCGGCGGCGGCTCCCGGCGGGAGTGTGTGTGTGTGTGGGGGGGGGGGGGATGTGTTCTGCTGTGCGGCTCCTGCTGGGCTCAGCCTTTTCCTTCCCCTTTCCTGGTGCCTGGGTTTAGCCGCCTCCTCGTCGGGACTGCCAGACGACCCCCCCTCCCCTCCTTCGCCCCGCTGCCGGCTTTCGCCACCACCACCTCCCGGTACCGGGGCTCCCCCTCCGTGTGACACGGGGTGGGTCGGGGCGTGCTGTCGGGTATTGTTTGGTTGTGTTTATCCGGCCCCCCAGAAGGCGAGCACGTGTTGCCTCTTACATAGAAAAATAATAAAACTCCAAAAAATAAATACAGTAATAAAATTTCCCAAACCCCACAACTCTCGTAGGGAAAAAATAAAAAAACAACATCCCTTTTCTGTAAGCGGCAGCCTTGCCAGCTCAGCTTGGGATCCGCAAGTCGTGCTGAGCGCTGGCTTGTGCGTCGGCAGCAGCAATAAAGATAATGCAGCTGGAAGTTAGTTAATCATGCGTGAGTCAGAGAGGAATCCAACTCGCTCCGCAGGAATAACAGGAGTGAAAAAAAAGAAGTAGGCAAGGTTTATTTTAGACACAGCTGTAAACAAGCCGTTCGTTCGGAGGAGTGGAGAGTCTGCCAGTCTGACGAGGAGTACCCATTTCCAGCTGCTTTTCGAATTGCAGTTGGACAGTGGAGGGTATTTTGGTCTTTGCCGCTCTCCTGCTAGGCCTTAAGTCCCCAAATAATGGCCTTTTAGCCCACATTGGGAAAATCTAATTCCTTGACTATTGTGCCAATTGGTCTTTTAGTATGAAATTGCATGAATTTTCTTAATAGTATGAAATTGACTTAACTTGCTTAACATGTATACAGTTTACATCCTATACTGCACAGTCATGCCTAAGTAATCATCAGTATTGATGAGCCTGGGCTCATGGAAGGACATTGTTTCTCAGAACCCCAAAGCCATCCACAAAGGATAAACAATACCCCTGGACTATTGAGGTAGCATCAGCACCTCAGCCCTCTGACACCTCAGTGAACACCCCCTTTCCCCCCAGTCAGGCATCATATTCAAGAAACTGTAGCAAGACCAGATCCAGGAATGGCTAGATCAATAACAAATCAGGCAGATGATGTCGTGATATCATAGAATCACAGAATGGTTTGGGTTGGAAGGGACTTCAAATCTCATCTCATTGCAACACCCTGCCATAGGCCAGGTCATTCAAAACCCCATCCAAGAAGTATAGGTGTTTTGCAAAACAGCTATGTGTTGTTCTAGCACTTACCCGTTTCGCACTGTTAATGTTTCTAAGTTGTGGCTCTTTGAGCAGTGTCCCCCGGTCCAACACTTGCACCACCCTCCTTGACTCAAGTTTTCTGTTCAGAAGCTGACCTTAGCATCATATCACCTTTTCATCATTCTCTCTCTTGACATTTTCACTTGGAATTAGGATGGAATTGAATCCCACTGCTGTTTTATCAAGCTCACATAGGGACACAATTCATAGCATAGTGGACAGAAGCAGTGTGGCCAGTTCTGCTCTGCCATAATGGAGGACAAGCACAGGGTCTGGACATGTGATGGAAATGCAGACTCACTGCTTGAGCCACCCCCCGCAGCGTTACACTCTGGTTTCTGGGACTCTGGCAAGGAGGGGCAGCATTGCTGCTGATTGCTCCCATCCCACTCCCCTGGCCATTAGGCTCTTTGGCTGGAACTTCCCAGCAATTTCTCCTCTCCTGTGGGAGGAAGGAGTAGGTAAGTCCATCCTGCCATGACACTTTTTCACACGTGTCTTGGGATTGCTGCATGATGATCCTTTGCCTCCAGTCGTCCCTTCTGATGGGGACTTGGAGAGCACTGGCTCAGGCAGTGGTATTAAAACCCTCCATTTGCTGCTGCACTTGTGTCGTGCCATACCGTGCCAGCATGCTGGGAGGGCTGCATTCCTTTCCTCATCAACACTTAGCAGGTGTTTCTGGAAGAACCTACTGCAAAGTGAGAGTGCTACCTTATTTAGCATCATGATCAATAGCCTCTTGGCATGCAGCCTTTATTTTTTCCCAAGACATCTATTTGCAAGGGAACAAAATTACCTCACTGCTGTTCAAACTGACTCAGTGCCATCTTCTTCCTGTGTACAGAATTGCTTGCACCGGCATCTGAGCACACCTGCATCACTCTTCTCCTCAATGCTTATTTCAGGGGCTATGTTCTTTTGCAAGTCTTCTTGCTCCAGAACATGGTCCATTTGTACGTCTGGCCATGGCATTACTCTGACCTTGTATCTACTCTTCCTCTGTCTGAGCAGCAATGCCACTCTGATACAGCTCCCTTTTGCAACATTGATAAGAATCCACCAAGCCATGGATCTTGGATGGATGATGAAAATGTGGACTTGCAACTTGAGCCACCACGAAGTGTTAATACTTTACAGGAAAAACTATAGCCTAAGAAACAAGGGAAAGAAACTGAAGTAAAATTATTAATTACCTATACTTCAAAAGCTCATACTTGTTACTTAAATTATCAGTAGTATGGATGCCTCAACAAACGTGATATAGAGGAGACTTCTGCCAAGAAGTCCCAAGTGCCCCGTGATGTGGTGGTGTGGCTTATGGCTTCTTGTTGGACAAACTAAGAGCAACTTACTGTGACAGTCACAAGCACAATGGATTTTTCATAAAGGACCTGAAAACTCACTGAAACACCACAGTTGATTTATAATTTTTATTTGAAGAAAAGCTGTTGGTAAAGGATTGAAGCATATGATTGAAATGCTGCCTACTGCAGGAGATGAAAGGCCTCCCCTTGTAAACCATAGAAAAACTTCTGCTGGCTTCATCATTTTAAATGCCCACAAAACTTGTCACCCCAAATTAGGCGCTATGTGGCAGGTTGTTAGAGGTGATCCCAGTTAGCAGTATTATTTTCCTGTTAACAGTATGCTTCCACTTAGGAATGGTCTCATCATGCTCACTCAAGCAACATGGAGAAGTCCATCCACTTTCTAAGGGAAGAGTTAGAAGTGCTTACTCCACTGAGCCACTTCAGGGTTGATGTGAGGTTTTCTTTAAGTTTGTAGCCTAATTTTCAACTTCTTCCCCAGGCCCATCTTTCCCAGGGTTTTCCCCAGGGCAGAATTTTACTTGAAGTTTGAAGGGAAAAGCAGGAGATGAAGCAACTTTTCAATGACAGCATTTACATATTTGGAGGGCATTTTTAATTCTGCTAACACTTTTCTATTCCAAAGTAGTTTGAAGTGTTAAACTCCCGTTCATTTTGATGATTTTCCCCCTTGTGGAGGAAATCTGTCTTTTATTGCTTCAGAACAAGGTAATTAGGCTGTAATCAGTGCACAGGCAAACATACGTGCAACACTAAAATGTTACAGAGGCTGCAAAGTCAAAGACACAAAATGTAGGATACAGCATAATTAAGGCTGTGTGTGCTTATTTAATGTCTCCTTCATGTGTTAACCTGATACAATTTAATTAATCACATACTATTTTCTCTACAGGATGCATGCCACAGGAAAGAAGGTACTCAGTTAACGGGCACCCAAACAGTAATGTTCTCCTTGGTCACTGCGCAGTCCCCTGCACCTTTTGGTTTGTATTAGTCATACCTTGCGGCAGTAGCAGAATGAGAAATTTCCCCGTGTACTTTTCTATAACATTCAGGGTACAGCACTGTAATACTTCACAAATACACATTTACATTTTCAACAAGAACATGAGTCAAAAGGGATAATAGTAGAAACTTTAGCATCTGAGAAGCTGATGTATAGTGGAACCAAGTCCAGAGTGGCCACTAACTTAGAGCACTCAATTTAGTGGATGACATTTCAGAATATGATTTTTCAGATACACAGATTATCTCAGAAGCAGAATCATAGAATGGCTTGGGTTGGAAGGGACCTTAAAGATCATCTAATTCCAGCCCTCTGCAGGGACACCTTCCACTAGACCAGGTTGCTCCAAGCCCCATCGAGCCTGGCCTTGAACACTGCTGGGGATGGGGCAGCCACAGCTCCTCTGGGCATCCTGTGCCAGCACCTCACCATCCTCACAGTGAATTAACTTCATCCTAATATCTAATCTAAATCTCCACTCTGTCAGTTCAAAGCCATTCCCCCTTGTCCTGTCACTACATGCCTTTGTCAAAAGTCCCTGGGCGCTCTTTAGGTATTGGAAGACCTCCCAGAGCCTTCTCTTGTCCAGGCTGAACATGCCAACTCTCTCAGCCTGCCTTCACAGGAGAGGTGCTTCACCCCTCTGAGCATCTTCATGGCCTTCCTCTGGATTCACTTCCTTTGGAAGTACAGCTTCCTTTGTTTGAGGTGCAACTGAATGTAGGTGCTGAGACTTCTTCAGCCTGACTTCAGGCATCAGCTTGAGCACTCTGTAAAGGAGAGCTATACAATTAAGCGACCCATCTACCAAGGCATGGTGTAAATGCCTTACACTTTGGCAAGAAAACCCACAGCTGAGTGCAGTATGCAGTCCTTCCAGCCAGCACTCAACTGCTTTTCTCCTTCCCTAATCACTGCCCCATTTATTGCAAGCTTTACAGCTTTCAAAAAAAAAGGTCAGTATATGATTATTACCACTAAAGTCTTTGTCAGATTAATGAATGTGCCCCAGCTGAAATAGCAAAAATATTAACTTTTTTAATTTTTTTTCAGAAATACCATTTTTGTAAGAAAGTTGTAGGGCAGTGCCAGTGATGAAAATGGTGCTAGCTAAGTTCTATTGATATTAAACATAATGAAGATTATTTTTTTCCCCAGAAGACTTGTAATACGTTAACCCAGCTGCTGTGAATCACAGGAGCTGGGAACATTTCTGGAGGTTCTCACCTTGCAAGGTCTCAAACAGGGAGTTGAATCTTGTCTTTTCAGCATGACACACATGTATCTTGTACAAAAGACGTTATTCTTAACTACATCCTGCATGGGCTGACTAGAAGATTAAACAGCGTAATAACTGTCCAACAAATCATTAACACATCCGACGATGCAAAAGGAGCCAATTAAAGTGTACTGCTGGATTCCCTTCCAATAGCTGCTGTATAGAGCAAGCGGCTCCTTGCTCCAAGAAAAACCCTGTTAAGAAAATTCTCTTCCCTAACTATTATATCAATCAGTCTTTATAGTACAGAATTGTATTAGCCTGGTTAATGTATAAGATATACACTGTAATGTAATGAGGTAGTGAAATTTTACTGGAGACTGGTATTATTCATAGAATCATAGAATAGTTAGGGTTGGAAAGGACCTTAAGATCATCTAGTTCCAACCCCCCTGCCATGGGCAGGGACACCTCACACTAAACCATATCACCCAAGACTTCATCCAACCTGACCTTGAACACTGCCAGGGATGGAGCATTCACCACCTCCCTGGGCAACCCATTCCAGTACCTCACCACCCTCACAGTAAAGAATTTCTTCCTTATATCCAATCTAAACCTCCCCTGTTTAATTTTTAACCGTTTACCCCTTGTGCTGTCACCACAGTCTCTAATGAATAGTCCCTCCCCAGCATCCCTCATCATGCTTAAGTAAAGCAAACTAAAGAACAGCCAGCCCTGGAAAATAAGGACTTTGCTTCTTAGAAGCTTGGAGCTGTCCATGAAGGATAAAGGATGCCACAGGATAGCCAAGATACTGCCAGCATCCTACCCCCTCTAACATGTCTTTGAAACCCTCCCAGCGTTGTCTAGTCTAAGACAAGATAAGTAACTCTAGCAAGACTGGCTCCAGGGATGTCTGGATCAATAGATAAGCAGCAAGAGTGCTGAAAGAATACTGTTGGTCTGCAAAGCTTTACTATGATTAGTAATCAGTAGCGTGGGTGTTAGTGATTAGTCAAATCATGTACCAGAATGTTTGAAGTGGATAAGAACCCTGTGTGGAACCATATTCAGGTGCCCCAATTTGTCTGGGACACCTCATGCACATGAGTAAATATTTATTCTTGTAGTTCTCTACATTGTGACCAAGCCTCTCTCCTCAGTTGGCATGGGCCACTTGTGAATTTCCCTGACAGCACCTATTTCCTAGTCTGAGAGCTACAGAGCCAGTACGGTGACACCAGCAGTAGTGCCTGGTGGGCTGGGGAGTGCCTGCCTTCCTGACACATGCAGCTGTGGACGCAGTTAGCTCATTCAAAGGAGGCCTCTTTCCACATCGGGTGCTTTGCTATTTCCTACCATAGAGTCGGGGAATTTTTCAGTCTTGTTTGGTAAGCATCAGCTTGGATTGTGCTGGTTCAGATGCCTGAAGATGCATTCATGAGATAGCATTTTGCCTGTAAGAAACTTTCTTCTCCTGTTTTGATTGCTTCTTTACTGCGAGTCAGCCTATGACACATTCTCAGAAAGCTCCCAGACATTATGCTTACAGAATTAAATGTGGGTCAGATGGGAAAAACATTGTGAAGAGCTGACAGTGAGTCAGTTTTCTACAGGTGGAAAGCAGTAAAATGTTTTGTTCCCCCTGGAAATTACTGATTGCTGTCTTCATTCAAGGAATATTCTGGGATTCCATGCTACAGAAATCCAGTTTTAATTATCAAGTGATTCCTGGTAAGGTGTTCAGCCTGGGCCTGCACAGTGCACCCAGCACCTGGAACTTCATTGCTATCATCAGCTGAAGCATTAGAAACCTCCTGATGACATCCCTGGCCCTAAACCTCTAGCAGCCCACAAAACACAGGCAGGTTGAAAGATAGAATTTGCAGAGAACATAGCAAAATAATAACACATCTGTTGTTCTTTGCCAGTCAAGAGCAGACAGGACAAGGCAAGTTTCCACCTCCTACCTCCTAAACAACGAGTGTTTGTCCTTTTCTCTGGCAGAGGCAAGTACTGGAAGAAGAAAGCAGCGGTTTTTCAGATTTTGATTAAATGCTGATTTTGGGTCGCCAAAGCAGAGCAGGCTGCTTCAGTGGAAAGGTCAGTGGGGTGCGGCCGAGGGGATGAATTTCATCAGTGTGTCCAAATCAGGGCATCACTATTTCTGAGTCAGAGCCTTCAGCTTTTCCACTCAGTGGGCCGTTCCATGGAAACATGTGCTCAGGGAAGATCACTGGATGGTCACTGGGGGACTTGGAGAGGGAGCTGGCTCCAATCAGCTCAGCCAAAAAGGCAGACTGGATGTTTGCTGCCTCAGGAATGAAAACCCAAGTGCTGGGACTCTCCTGCAGCCCAAGGAGGATGTTAACCTAAGATGAAGAGTGAGATTACATGGTGGGAGTCAGCAAGGATGACAGTCAGCAGGGATGACAGCGTTGGAATGGTATCACCCAGACAGAAGGTACAGTTGCACACATCTTCCCGTGCTCAGCCACCAGGACATAGGCAGGACCTCTGTTGGTGCCAGGGATCAGGGAGGGCGGCAGCACTATGTCCACCTTCCCCACTGGAGAAATGGCCTTCACCATTACCTCAGAAGCCAAAATGCCAGGCAAGCGATGCTGAACAAAGCTATGGAGGAGTCTGAGGGAGTTTTCTGCTTACATAGAAGAGATGAGGCAGTAAGAGGATCTGAAGGAGGAATAAGAGAGTAACTATCAGGAAGGAAAGGAAGCTTGAACAATTGATTCGTGAATGGGCACCATCAGAAAAGAGATCAGAGATGGAGAGCAGTTGTTTCAGTTATACGTAAACAACATATCTGAGACTGGACTAAAAATACAGGAATGTGAAGAGACACAAGATCTCTTCTGGAAAATACAGTGCAGGAGGGAATAGGAATGTTTACCCAACACCCGAACATTAGGCAACAGCAGGAAAACATGATTACAGGTCCGAGTAACAAGAAGTAATCAATATGGATGGCTGTGATCAAGTGAGAAAAGATCTAGCATTTTGGCCATGGCTAGGTACTCACCAAGGGCTGTTAGGAGAATGCATAGTGACTTATTTTAGCTGCTGGGAGAAAGAAGATGCTAGCTGAAGCTGTGTTTGAGGCTAACACTGCTCAGAGACACACCAGAGAAGAAAGCTGAGGGACAGCATCCTTCTGCCCCAGGCTGGAAGGGATTAGAACATGAAAGAAAGGGAACTGGGAGGCGATGGTCACAAAGCTTCCACAGATGACAGGATGTAACTGCAAAACATGTTAGGTAGGGGACAAAAACAGACTGTGAGGGGACCTAAAGTAGAATTAGAGGAAGATAAAAGTCAGTGGCACTGGGTAGCACATTGATGGTATTTGGAGGTGAAGCAGCAGGCAGGAAGACCATAGCTCTGTGGTGTGACAGAAGAAGTGACATTTCCCATGTAGGCTGGTGAGAAGCAGAGGGGAAGAACAAGGTAAAGGGTAAGAGAAAGGAGGTGAGAGGCTGGAGTCTCTGGAGAAGGAGAGGCTGAAGACAACAAGTGGTTTTAAGCTTCCACAGGAGGAGTTCACTGGGGAATGAAACACAAAAGGCTCTTTCAAATGGCTGAGATGTCTTTTTGGATGTCTTTTAACACTGAAGAAATGAGCAAGATTCTGAGTGGAGATGATTTTTAAGCAAAAAATACTGACTTCGACTACAGGGCTAGAAGGAGGAGAATAGAAGATGAGGAGAAAAAAAAGAAATGCTTGCTTTGTTTTGGGCTTTTTTTTTTGGTGAGTTGGTTGATTTTTTCAAACCTACATCCACTGGGTTCATGCATTGAATAAAACCACGATCACTTTAGGGAGCTGGCACCTGAAGATAAGGTGTTTTGTGTGTAGGTTGGCTTAGATGCAGCAAAGATAATCCTTTCTGCTGCTTTATTCAACATTTTCATCCAGATTCACTGGGTGTTATTACCCAAGAGCTGATCTGTTTTAAGACTGATCCACATTTTAAGGAAGCGAATAGTAAAACTTCAAAGGATTAGATCAGCCCCTTTAATGAAGAATCTGAAAACTACTCTGTCTATCAAAAGGACTGCGCAAACAAAATGTAGGTATTGGCATCCATATGGATGAATGGATAGTTTGTGAATCACTCTAGGAGTGAAAGAAGAGCACTGGAAAGTAAATGCCAGTGTAATAATCACCATCTCCCCAATTAAATCTAATTATTTGGAAAGAAGTAAGATGAGAAGGGAAAAACACATCTGTGATTAATTGCAGTTGTTGTGTGTTAGCTAGCATGCAAGCAAACCTTTGGGAAATGGAAAGAGTACAAAAACAGGCAGAGGGAGTTTGTAGCCATTTTCATTCAAAATGTTGTTTTTTTCGTGAATGCAGCAGGAATTAGAATGAGTAAAACCATATTAAGAATGCCTTCCATCAAGATATTTAGAATGAGATCTCTTAAAGCTTTCCAGCAAAATATACTCTGAAGAGCTAGCAGGGTCGTGCAGAACCAGATACGGCTTTCAAAGGTGTGTGAAGCTCATAAATGAAAGCTCATTCTTCTACTCGTGCAAGCACATGAGCAAAAATTTTGTAGTTTCTCAGTCACAGAAACACATGGTACTTACTTTAAAGAGCTGTGGGAAGCTTATCATATAGGAAGATGTATTTTAAATGGTAGTCCCTATAAAGTCCTGTTAAGGGATAGCCACAGCTGACCACTAAAGCTGGCCGTTAATTTACGTGTAACCACATGAATAAGCCTTTTCCCAGCATACTCTCAAGCAACCTGTGCACAATACATAATCTACACCTTTATTACATGTTATTACATGGTCTACCTTTATTCTCCCTGCACACACAGGACTGTTTTTATTCTGGTTTTATTAAATTAGTAAGCAGACTCCACACCACTTTCCTCTCTCCTAGCAGTCTCTTCTCTCCAGACTGCTTGGTTCAGATCCTCTACAAACATCATTTGGATGATGTCTTTCAACTTCCTTATTTTTCTAGGTGGGGCAGCAAGCCTGATCATTCAATAATGTCAGCAGATTTCATGTTCCATGGGGTCAGTGCCAGTGCTCCAGGTAGAGTAATACAGGCAGGTGTCACTGATGACTTAAAACTACATTCAAGGTTCCAAGGTGTGCCATATCTCACTGGGCAGTCAGCTGGCTCACTTCAGGCTGAAATTCAAGCTGGTTGCTAAGAAAAACACTTGCAGTGTCTGGAAATCTAATTCTTGCATCTGTGGTTTGTCAGGTCAAAATATGCCATTAAATATTAATAGATGCAGGTGATCTACAGACACAGACACAGTTGCTACACAGCTGCAAAATTGTCTTCTGGATACTATACTAGGGGTTTAGATTTTCACCATGAGGGAGTAAAAGATCTCCTAATGCCTCTCTTCTATTCCAGGCTCAGACAGGCTAATTTGATTCTTATAGCAAATTTCTGAAAATAGAGTTTGAGAAACAAAACTATTTTATTTTATTTTATTTATTTACATTTAGCCCTTTCATTCCTCTTGAACACACATATCATGGGACTGATATACAAGTCAAAGAATCTGAAAAGCTGACAGTGCTTTTGCAGTGCATGCCAGGAGCAGAGCCTTATTCCGTTGAGGGTTACAGAAGCAGTGACGTACATGAGAACATTAGGAAGGGCAGAAACCCTGCAAGTCAGTCCCAGTTCTTCCTACCTCTAATGATTATTATTGTTAGGTGCATGATCCTCCACCAGCATTTTTGCCAAAACAGACATCACGTTTTATCTCCTGGCTATAGTGAACTGAAGCATCCCAAGTTTGAACAGATGAAGCTTGAAGAAAGTTTAGAGAAGAAATCAATAATAAATATTTAACTGTGATGATAATGGAAGGTAATTACCTGTGAAGGTAATATAAACTAAGACATTTTATTAAGGGCTGTGATGACTTCTCCATTAATGAGCTTTGTAAATACAGGTGAGAATCCTTCCACCTCCCCTTTCCTAAATGTGCACCCGTGCTCAAAACTGAATCCATTCAGGAATATTGTTTAGTGGCTGTGTGATGTAGAAAGTCAGAGGAGGTGATTACGGAGTCTCTGTACAACCTATAAATCAGGCTAGGACATGGATCCCTAACACAACTTTTTTCTCGCCTTACTGAGCTCATTCTGGTTGGAAAGTCTCTCTTGAAGTTGTTTGCCCATGTTTGGGTGAAGTTTCACTCGAGGCTTGCACGGCAGCATTAATATTGCCCTGTCTTCACCAGAAATTCCTGAGTGCATGCCTAAATAACAAATACTAGGCACAGGAGTGGTGACAACACTTGACTCGCTGCCAGAAGATCTGCATAAAAGCATTCACAGCAGGGCAGCTAAAGGGTATTCTGCTTTAATTTAGAACTCAAACATAATTTTTCTTAATTAACAAAAAATACTCTGTTTCCAGAGTCTGACCCCCCTCCCAACCCATAAAACAACCATAAAAAGCCCCCATGACAGGCGAAATAAGCGATAATAATGGAAGCCAACCATTACCCATTTCTCTGTGGATTTTCTCCATGCACATTTCATTACTTTCACACAAATACCTTACGGCTTCTGCAGCTGTAGAAGGATTATTAACAGAGTGGATTGTATTCCTACCACACACCAGACCCCCCAGTTGCTATGTGGGTGTCAAGCTTCAATCAAGGCAATGCGTAGCAGCCATTGAACACTCACTGTGTACCTCTGAAAGGCACAGCACACACACAGGGCTGTTTAGGTGTGCCAGAGGTACTCTCCTCTAATAAAACTGGGTCCATCACAGTGGTGCCCAAGTTAAAAACTTGCCAGTGTGTCAACAGCATGAGCTGCCAAACCAGAGGAACTTCCTGACAAAGTGAAATTGCTGTTTGTGTCTTGCTCAGCACGTCACACCCAGTACATGTTACTTGGAAAACAGCGTGTGAGCAGGAGATCACATTGCCTGGCTATGAAGGTGCTGGTGGAAAATAAGGTAAGCAGGTCAACAGTACAGCTAAGCAAGTGTTGCTTCATTTGTGACTCAAAGAGTGGGTTCTGAGTGTGAGGAATCCCACAAGGGGCCTTGCTGACATGCCAAGCATGTCAGAGAGGTTAATGTTAATCAGGTATAGAAAAAACATGGTCTAAATAGGTTTGAATTTATAAAGAGAGATCCTAGGGCTTTATTCATACTATTACTCTTCCCTCCCAGATTTTCCTGAAGTATCCAGTCTCCTTATCCATGCCTGTTTCTCAGATTCCTCCCAAACTATCCTTGCCCCTCTAGTCCCCAGTGGAAAGAGATGGGGCCCAATAGGAGCTGATGTGCAAGCCAAGGGCACTGGG
This sequence comes from Melopsittacus undulatus, assembly GCF_012275295.1. NCBI lineage: Eukaryota > Metazoa > Chordata > Aves > Psittaciformes > Psittaculidae > Melopsittacus > Melopsittacus undulatus. Next base: position 64,839,775 of record NC_047528.1, on the reverse strand, counting down.
GAAGTCCATGCTCAAGGGATTTCCTTCAGGAGGATACATCAGGTGCTCATTTTCATTTGAGCAGCCAGGTTCTCGTGTTCCACGAGCAAGACATTTGAACCAGAAAATCAAAGGAGAGGCCAATCCTGAGCTTTGTTTCACAGACCCACAATAAAGCTTGTATCAAGACATGCACTGGACAGTCCCTCATTTCATAGCCTCACAGCAAGCATTAATATCAGCCACTGTGGCCTCTAGGGAAATGTGCCTGCTAGTCCCAGCTCCCTATCTTGTCCCCTCACATCTATGTGTTATGCCTGATTCTCCTTCTCCATGGCTGGGCAGTTTTTTCATGCTATGTTTTGTCCTTCAGGTCATGTTTATATAACACTACATGGAGCAGGACTGAGAGAACCCCCATCTTTTCTATTCCTGTATTGTTTTCCAGCCAGTAATTATTTTCCCAGAATGCCTGTGAGGTGAAGGATTAACCCTGCTTTATAAGTGGGGATACGGGATACAGAAAGCCTAAGGAAAAAATACCTACCCATTCTGGAGCTGAGGCACTTAAAACCTCATTTAATATTATATTCAGACTACAGCCTTGACTGACTTCAGTTACAACTGTGAACAAACAGGGCTCACGCAAGTCATACCCCAAAGCTTGCGGCTAAGAGAATGAGGAACCCATAACAAGTGGCATCACATGTGAGGAGTCAGGGTTAGGTGATATAATTAGCATCATGCAAAACTTGTGGCAACTGCTGTCAGACTGTAAGATTATCTTTCTTCTTCATGCAGTTCTCCCCTCTTCCAGTACCTACCTATCTTCTATCTTCTGCAAGAGGTAACAAAGCAGAACCACAGGCATCTTCCTCTCCTTCAAGACCCTGCTGAAGTCAGGAGCCCCCATGTCTCCAGTACAATTTATGAGACATGAATTCTGTGGGGAAATTAGCATGTGACAGTGTAACAAGAATAATTCCTATGCTAAGAAGGATGGGTGAGAAGGGCAGGAGAAAGCCCCTAATTTCAGCATTTCCCAGCCTTTTGTACCAGCTGTTGCAAATTCAGCATTATTTGACTGTCAATTTCTAGAAATAGACAAAAAAAAAAAACCCAAACAAACCAAAAAAAACCCAAAAAACACCAACCCCAAAGCCAAAGCAAAAAGGCAAAAATCAAAGCAAGTCCTGTCAGCCCTGACATCCTTCACAGGTTCTTAGTGCAAATCTTCTTTCACAGTCAACTCCTTTCTTCTGCTGTCACCCACCCTGTTGGACTTCAGTCCTAATCTCTTCCATCCCAAGCTCCCCTGAAGTGTTCACTCTCCTTATGCTTACCTATATCCCAGATTCCTCCCAAATTATCCTTGTCCCTCTAGTCCCCAGTGGCTCACCACTCAGGTCTAGTACCTAAGGCCACAGCAGGCTGTTGCAGTGAGGAGCAGTGATTGATGGAAGAGCCTTCGTCACCATTTCCAGGCTGGGACAGGTCATACTCTTTATGAAGAATTTAGCCAATGAGCTCTGGGGCTTTTTCAAGTTTGTGTGGCCTGAATTCGTCAAAGATTTGTCATTTCCACAGTGATTTCATCACACAAACAGCAAAAGGCACATTTCAAACAGGAGGGACACTTCACCTTCTCCCTGAGTTTGAAGTCTTTTACCCATTGCAAGAGATCAGCATAGCACACGAAGATTTCTTCTCCATCAAGGGCACAATACTAAGTAATTTTCTTAAATGGTATTCCCAGAAGTAGCATAACCATTTAGCTATTACAAACAATTAGGAGTAATCAAAGCCAAAGTTTTATAAATAAAGCATTTTTGGAAACCTAATTGCAGCTGTCACTATCAGCTCAACATCCCATAAAAGGAACTACCTCAGCCAAATACCCTAAAACACTTCTAAGCTCCTCCTAGTAGAAGGTGAGGTGCTCTAGGATGCAGTCACACTTGCACCTCAAATAACATAGGTGTTGAAGGAAAACTCAAGTAATCCCATGAAACCCAGGTTCGCTGTGTCTCAGCCATGCCTGCACTCTCGGGTAGAGCAGAGACTAACTAAATCTCTCTGTGCCTTTAGCTCAAGTGAAGTGCCTACCAGACTCAATATGTTTCAGAATGATACATTACAAAGAAAGCCCTCAAGTACATGGTAAAGTTTCAGGTGGCTAACGAAATTATCACTTGCAGTCTGGAGTGTTAAGCTGCTGCACTGACTGCAAACACATACACCTGTGATCATTTGCGTGTCAGGGCAAAATGAAAATAATGCATCAAATTAAGCTCCTGACAGTATTCAGTGTTACCTGTGCTAGCTGTAAGTGCTGACAGCCTACAAGCTGTGTTCACGTTGCATGATTGAACCCAGAGGTCACAATTGTCTTTTTAAAGGTATCTGCTAATAATAAAGCCATTGATATTTTATTCCTGCTTTGTTTCCTCCAGGAACTTTTCACCTTCTCTAAACATATTACAAATATCTTCAGTACACCCAGCCTTGTAGGAGAAGTTTTGATTACAAGTTATCCCCCAGCAATGGCTTATCCACATCTGACAATGGCAGCTCCCTTCTGCAGAAAGTGCTTGTTATTCTCCCCTTCACAGATAGAGAAGGAGAGGTGGATTGAAGCTTCGTGACTCATTTGCAGGAAGTGATACGGGTTTGAGCAGCATGGGCAGAGTGATGATGCCTTGCAGAGGTCCTCCTGAGTAGTGGCACCACAGAGACATCTGTGTGCACTGTGCAATCCTGACAGTTGACTTAGTATGGCCAGCTAGAGATGGGGCATCTGGGTTTGGAGCAGAAGATTCCTACCAAGTCACTTCCGTTTGTGTCAGACATCCAACCCAAACATAGACAGGACACAGTTAGTTTTCCAGACAACAAAACAAAAAGTTAACTCCACAAACCTGGCTCGTTACAATATTTGACATTTTTTCCATCATTTCCCTGGTTAACAAGAGCTAAATAAGGTAAGGAGGTATCCTGGGTTTGGCTGGGATAAAGTTAATTTTCTTCCTAGCAGCTGTTTCAGTGCTGTGTTTTGGATTTAGTCTGTTAATAATGTTGATAACAGAGTGATGGTTTAGTTGTTGCTAAGTAATGCTTACTCTAAATCATGACTTTTCAGTCTCATGCTCTGCCAGTGAGGAGGGGCACAAGAAGTTGGGAGGAAGCAGAGACAGGACACCTGACCCAAACTAACCAAAGGGGTATTCCATACCACAGCACCTCATGCTCAGTACAAAATCTGGGGGGAGTTACCCTGAAATGACCAATCGTTGCTCTAGCTCGGGCTGGGTATCAGTCAGTGGGTGGTGAGCAATTGTATTGTGCATCACTTGCTTATTCCTTCCTCATTCTCTATATTTCCTATTGTTATTGTTATTTTTATCGTTATTGTATTATTGTTATAATATTTTACTTTTATTTCAATTATTAAACTGTTCTTTATTGCAAGCCATGTTTTTTTATGTTTATTCTGATTCTCCTCTTCATCCCACTGGGAAGGTGGGGAGTGCATGAACGACTGCATGGCACTTAGCTGCTGGCTGTGCTTAAGCCACAACAGGAGGCAGGAGATGGCAACAGCTCCCCAGCTATAGCACATTTCTTGGCATACAAGACTTGGCTGGATGTACATGGAAATTGGCTCCACCTGCCTCTGCTGATCCTTCTCCTCCAGTCGGATCACCTGGCACTCATGCACCAGCCCTCCTCCACATAGTTACAGCCACAGCCCACTGGCTTGAGAGAATAGATGGGACCTGAAGGATCAGCTGAGAACTGGGGTTGTTTAGCCTGGAAAAAAGGAGGCTCAGGGGAGACCTTATTGCTCTCTACAACTACATGAAAGGAGGATGGAGTGAGGTGGGAGTCAAGAATCTTTTTCCATGTAACTAGCCATAGAGCAAGAGGAAATGGCCAGGAGAGGGTTAGGCTGGTTATAAGGAAGAATTTTTTCACTGAAACATTTGATCAGGTTGTCCAGGGAGGTGGTGGAGTCACCATTCCTGGTGGTATTTAAAAGATCTGTACATGTGGCACTTAGGGACACGGTTTAGTGGTGGACTTGCCAGTGCTAGGTTAATGGTTGGACTCAGTGATCTTAAAGGTCTTTTCTAGCCTTAACAATTCTATGATTCTATGAAGTGAAGGCCTCTGCTGCTTTAACAGAGAGTGGCATAGCAGCCTATTTGCTTCCTTTGTATACACCAAAATGACAACGCAGAGCCTCAGGGTAGGAAACCTCCTCCCTGTTTCCAGCCTCAGCTGGCTCCTGGCCAACTCAGACTGGTTAGTCTCTGTGGCTGCCTTGTCTTCTGGCTTCTCTCCTTCTCCCACTCCTTCATTTCCCCCCCGTACCAGTTTAGACAGCAATTATAACACCTCCCCCTTCTTAGGCTAAACAAGTTCTGCTCACTGCCTGGGAGGTGGGCTCTTCATTCCACTCAAACACCAGCAGCCCCCCTCTGCATCTCTGCTAGATCCCCCCAGCCACAGCTGCCAAGAACTGGAAATGGGGTCAAGGCAAGTCCTATCCACAATCACAGTAGTCATATTTATTGTCCACTATTGGAAATATTTTGCTGGATGTGTGCAGAATTGGGTGGTAGCTTTCTCACAGCTGTGTCACGCTGCTGGCTTACAAATCTTCATGAAAACCTTCACACTGTTCTCTTGGGCTATCTACAGTCCACTTACATACTTTCCAGTGCAAAATGTTTAAACCTGAAAGAGTTCCAAGTAGAAGCTGCAGCAAAGAGACCCCAGAATAACAGAAGTATGAAATCTCTGCCAGTACTACGTCAGAACAGGAAAGGAGTGCACAAAGCAAATCTACCATGCTGTATTTTCAGCCCCAAATCCATCAGTAAGAGGATTACAATAAAAGTGTATCACTGTCTAACGAAGTGATTTTTCCAACTGGCAAGCAATCATATAACAGGCCCTTGCATGGAGATAGCAGCAATGCAAGTAGGTTGTTTTTCATCAGAAAGGCATTTCCAATAACCTATTAAGTCAACCCTAAACCCACAAAAACAATTACAATTTAGTGCAATACCTTGCTCTCACATGGAGATGTATTTAAACAGTGTGCTGAGATTAAAACCTGATAACATATATCACTGGTCAGCTTCTAGAAAAATGAAATTATGTTTATACTGTCTATAGCCAAGAGGAGTAAAGCAACACACTGTCACTGCTTAGAAAGCAAGGAAATAACACCTCTGCTCTATCTTTGCTATGCAGTCCTGTAATGCTTGACAGAACAAAGGTAAGCCTACAAAACCCCATCCTGTTTACACCAGAAAACAGCAAGTGCATGCATGCATTCAAGTGAGACACTAATGAAAAACCTACTCACACGACATTCTACACTGGACCTTAGCCTAAAGGCCAAGAACATAGGTCTTAGAAGCAGCTAAAGACAACTATACAAAATAGAATGAATCGTGTGGGACTGTGAAAGGGGGTGTGGAAGTTCCTTCCTTGTGTTACTTCTTTCTTTCTTTCTTGCTGTAATTCTGTTCCTAATCCCTTTCCTTTCCCATGTTTCTAAATCTGTAACTTTAATCAGAAATATATATCCCAACAGGGGTTTACAGCAAAGAGCTAGACTGAAAAGACAATGAAAGGAAAACAAATACTGGCAGATGAAAGAAGCTTGAGAAGTAGACAATGGTATAGAAGTAAAGGTTTACTTTGGACTCTGTTTTCTCCAGAGTCTTTGCTGAGTCCTCTTGCTCACTGCCTTTTCACAAGTACAAATGGTACAGCATTGCAAAGAACAGTACAAAACTAGGAAACTGAGTAAGTGCAAAGAGTTGACTCTTACTCTACAAAATGCTCAAAATAGAATGAGAGTAAAATAGGTGGATCCAAAATGAAACTTTGTGCTATGCCAGATTTCCAGTTTTACTTGCTGTAAAGCCCTACTGGAAGCCATTCAAAATGTATAAGAACAAAGATGCCAAATACAGAATAGAATTCCATAAGTGAATTCCTGACCAACACGTGGAAAATCTAGTGATGAGTGGCTCATGCAATCTTTATGTTTCACAGCCACCACAAGTCTATTGTGATTGATTACAACTCCCTCAACTTTCTGTTTGTGTTCCTCAGACTTATGGAGAACATTTTGTGTTTCCTACAGCCTCTTCCCTCCTCCCGACAAGAGCAGAATGACAGATCGTACCGTGCTGTATCACCCAAAGATCACTCAGGATGTGCGAAAGAAAATGTGAGTAAAACAGAAAGAGTGTAGACAGGAGGAAAAACAGATCTACAAGAAAAAATGTTCCTACTTATCAAATCACAGTAGGTGTGCAACATGCGGTTGTTGAAGGAGCTACTTATTCCACAAGAGCTTTTTCTTCTCCTTGTATATTTCCAGCACAGCTATACATTTTCCTAGATGAGATCCATTTATTTAGGCACAATTGAGAGCCTTGGCTAGGTTCTCAGAACCGAATTGCTTTCCAGAGCATGAACAGATGCCCTCTGGTCCACGTTTACCCTATTTACAGATTTGCTTTTGTCCCACAAACTGCTCAGGAATTACTTGTACATCCAGGGTGTTCAACATATTTCTGGCAGCGAGGATGGGAAATGCATTTCCAGGTGTGTAACCTTCAGGATTATTTTCTCATTACTTCCTTTCCACTTTCCTTTTTTCCCTTTCCATGGTTTCAAACAGACACCCACAGCAGACGCTTCATGCTTTCAGCCTGCCATGAGCATCCTGTCCCATCAGCAGCTGTTCTGCTGGCATGCACACACACCATACGCAGGAGCATACTTGCTCCTCTGACAACTCCTGTAAAGCTTCAGCAACTTTCCTTCAACACAGTGTCTAGCATCCCCAGGGGCTTTAAAGGGACTGCCCATGGCTTTGTTCCCAGCATTGCTCTCCCACAGCTTGCCTTGCCTGGGGTTACCAGTCTGGAATTTCTATGAGCGCAGCTCCTTTTCATGATTCCTTTTCAAAGCAAACACACATCTTTTTTTTCTCTTTCACTCCTGCCTAGATTAAAAGGGAAAATTATGATTTTACAGTACCTAGCCCCAAACAGCACCATTTTGGTGCTTATACCAGCCTGTTGCCACCAGCTGCATGACTGCAGGCCTAGTGCTGCTTGCTTCATAAGGGAAACATCTACTGCATAGCAAAACAGGCTGCAGGCCCTTCAAAGCTGCTCTGGTGATGATGAGATGAGGCACCGCAGGCTACTGCCACATGCAGGAAAGCAAGATGACAGCTGAGCTGCACTCAATTGCATTAAAAACACAAAAATAGAGATTGATACAAGGCAGCACCAAAGTTGGCTGCACACATCAGCATGAGCTGAACTCACTCCTCCTCTGGGAGGGAGGCACTCTGTTCGCCAGCCCCAACACTGCAGGCTTTGCTGCTAATAGGATCATTTCCTTCTAAAACCTTCTCCACGGCAGTAGCCAGGAACATGCACAGCTAACTTAGGCTGAAAGGGAATTTTCCACCACCCACAAGCCTCTTTCTACCTTGTGTAAATCCTCTCAGGCGCTGGCCTGAGAGAAACTGCGCCAGCCTCTGCAGATGACATGTTAACAAGCATTAACCACGATAAATCTTCAGGACCAAACTCCTGTGTCAAGTTCCCTTTACAGCCTCACAGTTCAAATAAGCACACACTGAATTCACCCCTCCTTCCAGGTCCCTTCACATTGCTTTAATAATAGGACAGGGGCTTAGTGTAAATCAGGGTAAGGCCATTAAGCAGAAAGATCATTCACCTTCTCTCTGACAATTAAGGGATATCAGATACAAGCAGATGCACAAGACATCCTTTTTCATCTGAGAAAATAAGCTTAAGCTATCCTTATATAATCACTCTTTTCAAAGCAAACTTTCTGGAGCATGGATAAGATCAAAGGTGGTTTTCCCAGCCAGCACAGTTATTAACACCTCAAAGAAAAAGTAATGCAACACATAAGCCAGAGCTGTCTGATGGCTTCCTCGATTCGAGGACAGAGACAAGTGGTAGCAGCAGGAGGCTGTTATCCTCTGTACAAACAGGGCAGTCTGAGCATGAATAGGAACTCAACATACTTACCTGTTAAAAATAGTATTTTCAGGACATTCTGAATTGCTACTTCTTTGAAGGAACAGCTCCCAAAATAAAAACCCACGGATATATTTTTAACTACAGGAAAACATCTTCATAGCATGTGATCAGAAAGCCAGTGATAACGCACTGTGTGCTGAAGTTAAAAGGGGACAGGCATTGCCCTTAAAGTTGGTTCATAAGCAAGTGAGTTCTGGATCCATTTTCACCTGATGAAACACAAAAAAATCCTCCCAATACCTCAAAAAAAAAACCCCAAACCCTGCAAGCTGATGTCTAAAATGTTCATTTTCTAAGGAACATGAACAGCCCCATGGAACACATTTTAATTCATTATTTTTGTCTTTCTTGCCAAGATCAGGGGCCAGACTTGGAGCACTAGTGAAGGGGGTCTATGAGAAACAAGGAGCCCCAAGACAAGCAGTAATAGTAAACCTCAGTTTCCTGTCTGCACTTTCCCTAAAGCTAACTTACAGCATGGACTCTGATATACAAAGAATATATTTTCTCCTATTTTCAAGAAGATTACAGCAACTCACCACCCCTAAGAGCTCAACTTGATACAGGGGTTAACCAATGTACGGGGGGGGGGGGGGGGGGGGGGGGTAATACAGAGAAATTGTACAAGGGGGTTAAAGGAATTTCTTTGCTTAAACAAAAGTATTGTCTGTCCTAAGTACCTGCCATTGCCATCTTGCCAAGGCATTTATTACTGCTGGAGGGGAAGAAACAGATGCTAGTTCTACTGACAAAAGCAGATGATTGGTCCTGCTGATAAGCCCGGGAGAGGCAGACTGGGCACCGACCAGACCCTAAGGCCATGTCGGAAGGTTAAAAGGTGTAAAGCTTAAGAAGAGGAAGACTCATTTACTTCATCTTGAAGACCCTACCCACAAGAGGAAGACTCATTTACTTCATCCTGAGACCCCTGCCCATGACCAGAAGGGGCACTGCGCAGGTGCAAAGGTCCTTCTGGCTCATTATAATATGAAGCAGGGATAGATAATAAATATGTATAGGCAGATTGAGCAACCTCATGTCTATGTATACTTTAAGAGAATAAATGTAAAGGGAGAACAACCCTGAGGTGTGCATGCTTTGGAGGAGCGATCCCCATGCACCTCAGCGCTGAATAAAAGCATACATACTTTACAACTTTAACTAGTTGTGGAGTCTATCTGTGCATCAAACTTTCCTCTGTAAAATGTTTTTGAAATAGGCCAAAGGATTCAAAAGCTGCTGAGAAGAGACAATAAAGAGACAGATGCACCAAGTAAGGGTGTGACTTTGTTTTCTGAAGCTGTAACAGTAGTAAGAAAAGAGAAATAACAATCTGGGCCAGCAGTTTCCAAAATATGACAAATATCACCTGCAATTTGAAAGCAGTATGCAAATGACATCCAAACAGCCAAATGATGCTCCTGCATGCCACTGGGATTAAATTTGTAAAAGCCTTGTATAGTACAATTAAACTAAAACAAGCCACAAGCATTTAATTGATCATAACTACCAGGGCAAGAGCCTCCTTCCCCACACAGTATGCTCTGGCCACCCTACCTGCACTGGAACAACCTAAGAAGAACCCTACCATACCTTGCCAAGGCCTCTCATGGTATACAAGTTTCTGCAAGAGTCATACGAAGTTGCACCATCATTACTTGAGCCACGTGAGGAAGAAGCCCACTTCTAGAAGGAAAATATAGCTCAGGAGGGTATCACTGGAAGGACCAATTTTGCATTCGAGCTAAGGAAATTAGAATGAGTGTTCCAGTTCCAGTCCCAGCCTGAAAAGCGTGGGAACATGGAGCTGCAAGAGCAGTACACGCCTCTGACTATGCCAGTCTATCGCATTGTTCACATTTGCTGTCAGATGCCTGAGAGAACTCAATGCAGAGAAAGCTATTAGAAAATAAAATATTGTTACTTAATATTTATGTAGCACTTTCCACAGGCATTTTTTAAGCAATCGATACATGAAGTAATTTACCAAGAAAAATAAAAACATCCATTGGCATTCTGTGTGATCAGTAGCTTATGTTTTCAGAGGAAAACAGTTTTGCTTTATCTTTATTAGAATTAAACTTTAAGGCCTGAATTTACTATACATTATTGACTGTTACATTTTAAATTGGCAGAGAGGTAATCAATCAAGTCATTAGCTCCAAAATGCATTTAACAGTACATTTTGCTAAGCTCTCATATTAAGAAAACCACAGGAAAACCTGAAGCAGTTAACATCTTTTTATCATTGGTTAAGAACTAACAATTTAGGGCACTGCAATTGTTGTTCTTTAAAAAAAGGAAAACAAAATCCACCTTCCAGCTTTGCCCCCCTGGATTACTCTCTTTTTAACCATGTCCAGTCAATGATTCTCCCTTATTTAAATTAGTCTGTTGAGGTCTTTCTGAAACCATTTCCACCTGCAACAGGACTTCCTTTTTGTGGATAGCAGCACATGTCAGCTTGGCACACATGTCCTTTTTCACAAATGCAAGATGCTTCCTTGAGTCGATACAGGAAACTGTCAAAACCATAGTGTGGCTGGATCTGAGGGTAGATACCATAGCACTGGCCATCATTAGAATTTCTAGCCAGCAACATTATGCTGACCTGAAAATTCATCTTTTGGGACTAAGATTTAAAAAACACACTTCACATGCTCACCGTGACAGAGCAACTCCTGTATTTCAGGTACATGGTCGCCCTCTCCCACAGCCTGCAGGATGAGGTGGCAGCGTACTGATCTTTATTGCTGGTGAACTCAAACAAGAGACTGCTCTTTATGAGACACAATGCAAGCACAGGCAATATGATGGCTGCATCCATTCAGCTCTGGTTTTCCTTTTTCTTTTAATGCATAAAATGAGTACACAGATTTAAGCCACATTCAAACTCCTGGCAAGTAGCCAACTCATCCCATTGGTAACATAAATGTTGAGCATTTTTGAGTTGGGACACCATGGCAGTGAAACACTGGAAAAATCAGGGATTGATCCTGTCTCCTTCCAGCAGGGAGATGAATTTTCAAAGGGGAGTACATTTTCTGTTCTCTGAGGTACTGAACATATGGCAAGGTTGGATATAAGAAAAAAGTAGTCCAAGTAAATCTAGCAGATCTTTTACATGATATCCAGATTTTGTGGCTTCTTTAGTAATCTTTACTGTTAGAAGACAAAACAAGTTATATTGTGTGTGAGCATCTCACGATTTCTGTATGTGCTTCCACAAATGCAATTAATACTTCATTTGAAATTAATTTTAAGGTTTCCCTAGCTGTTTCATATTTTTCTATGCTCCATTTGCATCTGTGTTCTCAGATAACTTACACAGCCAGGAGTTAAATAATATCTTAAATAAAATCTAGAGTAAAATTATGAAGCTCAATAGATCAGTAGTAAGTACAGTAAACACCTGACAAAATACAAAGGGGTCTGGAACCAATCCCTTTTTAAACACATCTAAAGCTTCTGTCTAATTAGGCTCATTTTGTGACAAACAACAATGGGATCAGATCAGCATTACTGTTGTTATAGCAGCCACATGACAGAACCTAGATGATTTATTTGACAAGCATTTAATCATTTTTTTTTGTCCTGTACTGGCCTCTCATTTTCAAAACTCATGGGAGACAACATGCCTTTCTCATGAGCATGAATCATCAAGTTCACCCACATGTCAGGGTTAACCTACAGTGAAATTGCCATCTTCTTATAAATACTTCACAACATTTTAAAACAGGCACTCTGTCTGGGAAAAGGAGGGGAAGATCATAGCCCACTTGTCCTCCCTCTTTCCTCCTGAAGGAAAGAGGGGAGAAACAGAATTCTGTATTTCAGATAACAGAGACTTAATTCTTAAAACATTGCAATGTCATGTATTGAGAACATGGTCAGTAAACAACTGTAAGCCCCTACTTGTTCATATGACAAATGAAAGCATTTTCATATGAAAAATGGAGCAACACCAAAAAGCTACAAAACAAATGGTGATTCTCAGCTCTGTCAGTGCTGCAGCTGGTATTCACGCAGGTTTAGATTAATCCATGAGATACTTCTTCAGAGCTTATCCCAGGTGTCAGTTAAGCAAGAAATCTGGCTCCTGATAACCAAAGAGTTTAAAATCACCTTCAAACCGTGCATAGAGGCGTCTTATGTCTCTCTTGCTAATTCCCGAAAAATACCGTTGTACTTTAGTTTTGTTGTACACTGTTATGCCTGGTGGAATTGTGGGGTATGATACCAAATGGTCTATGCCAGCTGCTTTCAAGATATATGGAGCATCGTCCTCCAGGGTTTCATGGTGTCCAATCACGCTATATGTAATTTCACAGGGAGCACAAAGTTCCACATACGTTACCCAATGAATGATGTGGTCACCAAACTGAACATCCAGCCACCGGTGATTAGGATCTCCCAGGTAGCGCACGAAGTCCTCAAACTGCAGCCCTTTGGTCTCTGTGCGATTCTTTCTATATTTACGAATGATGCCAGGAGCAATTTCATGCCGGTACCAAGGTTCAAACCGAGGATTGTGCACAAACTTGTCTTTGAATGCAGAAATAAGTCTTTCAAATGGATCTCTAACAATAAAAAACTTGAAGTATAAATTCAGTCTAAATAGAGGAAAGAAAAATATAAGAAATTAACAAAGTGTTTAAAGTGTGTTTAACAAAGACTTACAAAATGCACATAAACTCTGACCACAGACACAGCAATGTGAATCTTACACCACTTGCAGTCTATCAGTATTAGAATCAATAGGACTAGAAATACAATCTCTGTCTTCATACTAATAGTTTTTGTATACAGTACAAAGTGGAAATAGATCATTCTGGTTTTCACACTTTATTCAAACTGGAGAAGCTTAGTTTCTCTCAGTCCATATAAACAGGAGACGAAAGATACTGAAAGCTCCAAGTCAAAGATATTTGTAATTCCATGTGATTAAACTCAAGAAGCAAAATACATAAAGACATGGAAGAAGTGGCTTGGTGCAGCTAAATGCACAGAGGGCTGCATTTTCCACTGGCAGGTAGTTAGACAAATCATTGCTGAAGTAAATAAAAATAAAAATCTGTCATTTTATTTGACGTTTTGGTGTGCTTTCAGTAATGGCTGAGAACACCATTTTCATGAGACCACAGTTTTTAACAGAATTTCACATTTTATTCTAATACTGAAATATATGATATTCTGTAATCAGAGATTATCTGCAGGAGGACTAAAGTGAAAACAAGGTTTATTTCAGTAAATAGCTGAGAAAGGAGATTTAGAGCCCAATCCTCACTGATGTAAGCAGCGTGACTCTTTTCAGCCTCAACAGGAACTTGGATCAGTCTTCAGGTTCTCCTGAATTACTCCTCACCAGGCAGGGCTACAGGTCAGCAAACTAGATCAGCAGATCCCCATGATCCCTCTCTCTAAACCTAAATTCCCTGATAATGTCAGAATTCCCAGCCAAACCCATGCATCTCCAGCACACTGTGGTGAGCTGACTGCAACAACTCAAACCAAAATGGCATTCAACTTCAAACTCCTGAGCTATGGCTCTTCTCTCAGGTGAATAGCTACTCTCTATGCAGGGCTGTTCACAAACCTTGGACCAGGCTCTACTGACAGCTGACACGTGTATAAGGGGCTGACTCTTCAGAATGGCTCAGTACACACCATAACTGTGCAAGTGCAAGTCTACAAGTGCCCACTGTCATCTTATGTCAGTTCTCTCCATGCTGCCACCCTTTACAGGGATTATATACAGCATAGGGTCTAGTAGAGAGAGAAGATACAGTCAAAAATCTATCCGAAGTAATTTAGAAGGTTTTACTGCAGAGTACTTTTTCTGCTTTGAGAAGAACCAGAAGGACCCAAAAAGAGAGATAAAGTGATTCAGCTAAATGGACAATACTCTCAGCCTAAGAAGCACTAACATTTTAAACCTATCTGGTTCCATCTCAATAAGTAAATCTGCCTGCAATGACAATCTTACATGTAGGCACACAAGATTTACTACACAGCGCATTTGGACCTTCCAAATAAACCTTCCTTTCTGAAGGTCAGCTATGCAAAATCTAGGTATTCACTGAACTGCATAAACCCTATATCCAGAAGCAGCTGGTTGGCTCACTTAACTGTATCATCAATTATGCTGGCATTCTACTTCAAAAGCAGTAGGAAGGCTGTCACAGCAAAATCTGTGAGGCCATTACAGAAATGGTGGAGCAGAAACACTGAGACTGAGAATTCCAGATGCAGTCTTCAGCTGTACTCAATTCCTTATTATACACTGATTCCTAACTCCCCTCACACCCCTGGGAAGCTACCTCTTACCGTTTTTTAATTTCAGAGTCACTGAAGGAGGACAAGCGTGGAAGGCCATTCTTCTCATGATCATGTACAATATTTTCTGGGATCTCTTCTATTGAAGAAAATGCTCCTAGACAAATCAGAGAAAATGAGCAAGTGAATACTTCAGGGGAAAAAAAAGGAGTACAAGCAAGCATGTGTGCCTTTGGCTGACACCTTTTTGTTTTATCTTTCTCTTTTCTGTATTTTTAGCATTTACGGTTACTATGTTTAAAACTGTTACATGATGAGAGGTTCTGACTGCAAAGCTGAAAACTGTTAAAATTCTTTAGGGTGACATCAAGGTCCAAAACCAAATGGCCTCAAAACTCTCAGAAAGGCACATTACGCAGATTTCATTAGCAACTATGTCTAAGCCTTTAACTCCCCTCCTCAGTGTCCCCATTCATTCTCTTTCCCTCTGCCCACACATACAAATGGAGGAAGACTTTGAGTATTAACTCCAGTGAAGGAACCAGCTTTCTGGCTGAGTTTCTACCACCAACAAAAAGTAAATGCTGTGGGTTGCTTTTGGAACTGCTTCAACACAGAAGCACTTCACTGTCAGGATCCATAAAGTTCATTTAACAACTATGCTCTGCTGAAACAAAAATTCCAACCATACAATATGACACAGACTAAAAAGCACTAAAATTAGCAATAGAAAGTCTCCAGATGTTTATTTCTGCAAGCACATGAACTGACAAGAAAAATAATGTCACTAAATTCTGATGTGCTTATTTTAGGATCCTGAAAGATTTTATGACCTTGAGAAATATCTCATGTGTACCTCTTGGGCTTTAGGCATAAGCCTTCACACAACAGCATCATTCCAGAGTACCAACCTGCAAAAAGAACAGGATGCTTCAAAACAGACTCTTTGGGTGAAAGCCTTTAAGGCTTTCTCTTTTCCAGAACTGCAGTGAATAATCCATACCACTCAGCTTCTCAATTTTCTAACTATTTTTTCTTTCGGGGCAGGGGGAGAAGATGGTTGCATTTTATTAATTTCAGGGGTTTATATTTTTTTGTATTCTTCATAAATTACATGTAGACAACAGATGGCAGATTACACAGCCTCAGAAACTGAATCCTTGGAATCACCTGGAGCACAAATTCAGTATAAGCAATAGCAGAGTTAGCTCCTCCACAGTGCCTCCATGGTGCTACAGCTATGTTTTTCCACCCTGAACCTCTAAATACCAATTAGGTATTTGACCATAAAATATTCTCCCTCACATATCTGTCCTGCCTGCTGAAACTATTCAAAGAAGAGAAAGATCAAATGCAGTGGTAGTCTTCACCAGTAGATACTAGTACACTGGCAGCTCAAGGCAGAAGAGACCAGTATTTATGTAAAAACGATTTTCTATCATTATCCAACATACCAACCTAGGAAGCTCAAGGTGAAAGATTTGCTGCTGGTAAGACGTAAGTTATCCTCACTCAGTGCAGCCAATACATCCCTGCCTGTCCTCAGCTATTTTTTGCATGTTATCTCTGTTAAATTCTGATAGGAATGAGTATTTCTAATGCACTTGTATAGTCTCATATTTAGTACTTTCTTGGTGTGTAGTTTTCATGGGTATTTAAAACACATGCCCATATGTGTCCTATGTGTGCCTATGTGCATGCATATATTTGCTTGATTTTTAGCTCCCATCCATACATCAAAATTGAAACCAGCATTAAGGTTTTTAAAGACATACTTGTTGCTACAAAGGTTTTGCTGAGAGACACTGTTTTGCCAATTTGTCACTGTTTCTTTCAGGGTGTGCAAACTAGCTCACACAGGGTAAAGAAAACACATGAACACAAGTGCAGCTGGTTGTTCACAAGGTGCTTCTAACAAGCAAGCTGGCTCCACAGTGTTCAGGTTTCGCCTGTATCTTGGTGGGCTATGCCCCTGCAAAACCACAGCAGGACCTCAACTGACCTGACATATGTAGCAAATTCACAGCCTTGGCGGACAGACAGGCACAATGGTTTAATGTCAGACAAGGGTGTGTGATGTTAAATACAATCACGTTAAGTTTATGTGTGCAGGTAAGGGTACAGTGGAAAATCTTCAGAAAATGAGTTATTCTTATTGGTTATTAGAAGAAGATGGTAGGCAGTGTTCACCTTGTAGATTGTTTTCCAAACACACTAGTCCCTTTACTCCTTCTTTCACAGTCTTTTATAACATACCTTTGTTGAACAAACTATTGCCTTAAGTACCTCAGAATCTTTATAGCTCCTATGATAGCTCACTGATAGCACATACACAAGATTTCAGTAGTACAGACCAACAGCAGCTGCCAAATTCTAATTGGCCTTCTTCGTGGCCAAACACCCCTAGTTAAAAGTCAGTGGCCTCAAGTTGGAATTTTTGTATTATTTCTATTTATGCAATTGTGATACTTTGTAGTTTACTTGTTTCAAATACTACAAAATACTGCCACCCCTTCAAGGATAACAAATCTACCTCCCACCACTATGGGTAGTGACTTTCATGACTCAAATCACTTTTGAGCCAAGCAATAACAATATTTACTTTCACAGAAAGAACAGGTGTATTTGCTATAAAAGAGGTGTTTTGAAAGGACTAGAAGCAACAGTGAAGAATGAAAGGCTGAAATTAAGTATCAGTGTACAGAAAAGTGGAAAGAATCCATTTGCGTTGTCCCGCTTGGACTAATTCTGCTTTTTCCTCCTCCTCCTCCTCAAAGCGACCCACACACCCACAGCAGAGTAGGTACCATTTAAAACGATCAAGACTTTTTTCCACTGAGTGTTGCCCACTTTTGGCGTCTGACAAAACAGGATCTTGTGCTTGTCACACACAAATATTCGGTCCAAAACGAATTTGGAAACTTCAGTGTGAGAGAGATCTCTCAATGCAGTGTCTCTGCAGACATTCCTGAGAAGCTCAAGTCTTTCCATATGAACCAGGGGCTGGCGGATCAGATTTCCAGAAAAAGCTTTTCCAGTTGGCTTTAGGAAACACAGAGGGGAAAGAAAAAAAAGAGAGAAAAAAGTGTAAGAATTTAGTTTTCAGATCAAATTCTAAAGTATGAAAATCCCCAAGCTGTGTATCTTAATGACTCCCAGATTCACAATTAAAACATTGCTATATATTAACTAAGGGGTAGCATGCTGTTTCCTCCTTCCTGTGCTGCTGCCGTGAATGTTGGTTCAACTAAGTCACTATGGAGTAGTAGACAGTAGTAGGAGCTTTTCCATATAATTTAAGTCTGCTGCAGAGCAGCAGGGTCTTATCTGTGTGGATAAAATACGCCTTGACCAAATACTGGAATTCCCACAAAGCTTCAACAGCCAGTAAGAAAGTTTCCAAGGGGTTGGGATTTCAACAGGAACTAAGCTTTAATCTCTGAGATGGGGCTTAGGGATGCTGACCTATCTGGCTGGGAAAGAAGAATTTGGTGTAAAAGTTCTGTGTTGTTTTCTAGCACCTACAGGCATTCAGTGTTTGCATTTATTCAAGCTGAAATAAAAGCAAGTGGACAAAAATTCACACAAGAAGCATCAGTGGTTAGTATGGCAAATAAGAGAAGCAGGCAGGATTCCTCTCTCCAGAAATGGCTGAAGTGTTTGATATGTCTCATTCTTTTGAGACTGACAGGAACAACAACCACCTCTGCCTCACAATTAGTGAGGAGAGAGGAAAAAGGAGCTTGTCTGATTAACAGGTAATGGAAAATGTTACATTTCTACTGACAAATCTTCCCCCTTCTACTGATTGATTTACATGGTTGGCAGTATCAATACTGACTAGAGGAAGTACTGATTGAGAGCAGCCCTGCAGACGGGGACTTGGGGATACTGAGAAATGAAAAATTGGGTATGTGCTGCCCACATGTCCTTGCAGCCCAGAAAGGCAATTGTATCCAGGGCTGCATAAAAAAAGAAGTCTGGCCAGCAGGTCAAGGGAGATGATTCTGCCCAACTAATCTGCTTTTGTGCGACGCCCAGCTGGAGTACTGTGTTCAGCTTTTTGGTTCTCAGTACAAGAAGGCATGGACTTGTTAAAGTGAGTCCAGATGAGGGCCATGAAAATGGTCAGAAAGCTGGAGCACCTCTGCTATGAGGAAAGGCTGAGAGAGTTGGGCTTATTCAGCCTGGAGAAGGCTCCAGGGAGACATTCTAGCAGCCTTGCAGTACCTAAAGAGGGCTTACAAGAAATCTGGAGAGGGACATTTTACAAGGACAAGTGGTAGCAGTTTTTAACCAAAAAAGGGTAGGTTTAGATTAGACATTAGGAAGAAGGCCTTCACTCTGAGGGTGGTGAGGTGCTGCACAGGGTGCCCAGAGAAGCTGTGGCTGCCCCGTGCCTGGCAGTGTTCAAGGCCAGGCTGGATGGGGCTTTGAGCAACCTGGTATAGTGGAAGGTGTAGCTGCCCATGGCAGGGGGTTGCAACTCGATGATATTTAAGGCCCTTTCCAACTCAACCCATTATATGGTTCTATGATTTTAGGTACAGTGTCCAAGCTAAACATGAAAAAGGAATGATTTTATGTTTTGTCCCAGTCCTCCATACGGAAAAAAAAAATAAAAATCTCATTCTGCTTTTTCTGTTACTCTTCTCCAATATCCCCCTGGTCAGAATGAAATCTGAACAGCCTTACAGATTGTTTATCTGTCAAAACAATTTCTTTTGCATGAAACCAGGATTAATATTAGTGCTTCATGCTATCAGGAAGTCAAGAAGGAACAGATACAGATCCAGAAACCTTATTATCCTCTTTCATACAAGTAAAGGAAGATATTAATACTCATTACACAGATCTGCTAGCCTTCCTCTAAAAAAGTGCCTCTCACAAGTCTTTTGGGTATAATTTATAGTTCAGGTTATTTACATGCAAAACCAAAAAAGTGTTGTGTTTATACAGAAACCTACTTTCCATGCTGCATCACAAAAATATTTTAAACTTAAGATGACTTATGTAACCAATGGAAAAAAACTGGCCTTAGCCTACTATGCAACTAGTCTCAAATTAAGATTTGCACTAGGGAATTTCAGAGTTTCTTTGCAGTTTAGCAAGTACCACATTTGTTCTGCTTTACTGCTGAAAGCACTATGCATCTAAAGGATTAACTGGTATTGAATACTATTGTATTCATGCTCTACTTTGGAAAAATGCAGAGATGTGAAGCACATAGAGTGGAAAACATGAAAAAGAAATGGAGACTGATAAAAAGAATCAGAGGGATTGGGCAGAGAACTCAGATAATAGACAAGGAACAGGTTTGCCCTCAGAAATCACAAACCTGATGGCTATGGCAATACAGAGTACAAGTAATCAAAAACTCAGACATTATATTAAAAAGGATAACAAAAATGACTGTTCTGACTTGATAAAGGAGTACTGTAATGATTTTTTCCTAAAAATGGAAACACATTAAGTTAAAACGTTCAGATGAAACAAGACAGCAGGTTACCATAACAAAGTATCTTTGTGAAGCTAAAATGAATTTGTCTGGCTCTGTCTAAATAGAACAATCTGAATAAATAATTTCTGTCTATAAATTCCCTTTAACAACAGAAAGGAACTTAATCTCTTATTTTCTCCCACTCTTTAATACATGTAACCCTTATCTCAACTGTAAGCACCTGGAATACTTCAGGCCAACGTTTTTCTTCTGGCACATGTACCTCCTCCACTTTTGTTACAGCTGTCAGTATCAATGGCTCTTGCTTGGCACTGTAGCCTAAAGTAG
Organism: Melopsittacus undulatus; assembly: GCF_012275295.1. NCBI lineage: Eukaryota > Metazoa > Chordata > Aves > Psittaciformes > Psittaculidae > Melopsittacus > Melopsittacus undulatus. Next base: position 64,819,615 of record NC_047528.1, on the reverse strand, counting down.
GGAGAGAGGCAAGAGCATTACAGAAGGTGGGGAAAAGACAACTATTTCTGCTTTACAGCTAACACAATTGAACATCACTTTCTGTATTAAGTGTATAAAACATCGTACTTGTTTCCAAATTGGAAGGTACTAGACAAGACATGAGACAGCCTATAAATATTTTAAAGGATGTACTCTGTGTGAATTTTGGATGGAACTTCAGTTGAGTTTTAGCAAGGAAACATGTCCATTATCTTTTATTCTGCTCTTTTTTAAACAGACTCTGCAAAGAGACATAGAAATCATAGATCTAAATATCACGATTAGTAGACAATTGAGTACAGCTATATGGGTTTGACAGTAAGACATTTTTATTTTCCAGTAGAATTACCAAACTATAGGCGAATTAAAAAAAAAAAAATCTATCAGGTTTCTGCCTCCCCTCATATTGGCAGATAGGTTTCTTCTGTTGTAAACTCTTAGACATTACCAGAAGAAAAGGGTCATTAAGGACCATCTTTTGTTTATTTGGTGCTCCAAGTAAACACCTCTAACCAGCTATAAATACAAGATACTTTATTATTGGACTGACTGCCTTCCTTAGAGACTCCCACAACAAAAGAAAAAACTCAGCTGATACTCTTGATCTTTTAAAATTATTTTTATGACAGCTAATAGCTCAAGACCAAGTTAAAGTGTGTATCCTTGCAGTATCCTTTGCACCTTTTGCAACTGGCATGCTATAGGAATACTGAAAAGTCCACAAAGCTGTAGCTTTACATGGTACAGAAAGATCAAAAATAATTTGAAGCAGCCTTCCCTAACCACACAGCAGAAATAGCATGACTTCTCCCTGAAAACTTATCTCCATCCACATTGGACTACTTTTCATTTCACGCAGTTTCATCAATTAATAATTTGTCTTCGTCTGCATCCATAGTGGCTTAGCATTTTATAGTCGAGAAACCTGGAAACTGCCTATGTCCTTTTCTTAAGGGAGTACTCTACTCTGCCTCCACTGGATTTTAATAACGGGCATGCATGGAAAGCAAGTTAAAGCTGAAAACCACGTAAGCAACTAAGCAATCAGATACAGTAAATATTGTTGTGCACAGACTTACTTCACAGTATCCTTTTGTAAAATCAAAGTAACCTGCTTCAATAAAAGACCAGTTAAAAGTATCCACCATTATCACCATGTAAAAGCATGCCTGCAGATGCTGCTAGAGATGATGAACAGAAATTTGCTCCTTCTCATTAAGGAGTTCCTATTGCTTATGCACCCAAGACATCAGTAAAAGGCTTAAACAAAAGAACATTGATTCATTGAGCATCTGCTGTTTTTGTTTTATCTGCTAAGTAGACACAGCCAAGTAAGGACAATTTCTGACAAGCCATATTTTATAAAGTCTAGAATTGTTCCTCCAGGATTGGCCATCCTATTTGGACTTTCTCCAAGCTTGTGCTGGTATATTCAAATTACTTCCCTTCATGACTCCCAGTACAAATACTGGTATCTCCAACACATGCATACACTTAACCACAGTCATGTCTTTGCAAGACTGAAGCTTAAGAAATTACACAATTTTCTGCTCAGACAACTATTCAAAGGGGAAGGAAGCTTCAGCATAGACAAAAGAGAAAAGCTGGCAAGCTAAGGTAATAAAAAGCCAGTAAATGCAAAGGTTTACTCTAGTAATTTTTATTTTTTTTTAAAACTACTTTTTAATCCTCCTGACAAATCCTGATGTAAAAAAAAAAAACCCACTCAAAGGATACTTGAGCTGGGAAACAAGAATTGGCATCACATGAAACACCGAAGATTTAACTACCTAGCGTAAGACCAGCTTATTTGCAGATGTCCTAGGACTCGAAACCAGCTGGGACCAAGGAAAGCTAAGCTACCCTACAGTTCTCGTCTGTAAGACTTGCTGAATAGATCTTCACACAGAGGTATGCTATTTAAAAAGATACACCTAATATATCTATCCACTATCAAGTTACTGAAACAAATGTCCCTAGTGCTGTCAGTGTTTCAGAAGTTACACATTTTTGCACATCTTAGAAAGATGCAGAAATATAGATCTCTTACAAACAGAAGTGATATCATCACCTTCACCCTAAACTCTCTGCAGGATGGCTTTGTAACAGTAGCTCCCAGCAGACAGAAAACTGTAACATGCTGTGTAGTGTCATCAAATGGCTTAAATTCCTCATCAGCTTAATACCATCTGGGCTACTTAAGCTAAGCAAAAGCCTATAAGCTGTTTGTCAGTCAAACAGCAGAGGATAAAACTGAATGCAAGAAGCAGGGCAGAGGTTGCCAGGCTAAGTGCACTGCAAATGAAACAGAATTTTCCACAAATTTTACATAATACTGCAGCCACAGGACAAGCAGCCATAAGAGGACAGAAACTAGTTAACATGTGAAATGAACTCTTGAATTCTTTCTGAATCTCCTTTGTCTTTAAATGGGTAATTGTGCTCTGTTGTACTGCATGTGACTTCTGCTCCTAGTAGATCAAGATACTGAAACCAAATGTCTTGAAAGAGCAGACCTCACAAAACAGTACTGACAAACGTTCTTAACCACGAAAAAAAGGACATGATGTTAGTTTTGCAGACTTCTACAAAGAAAAGCGGAAACTATCAGCACTGTCACTTCTAGAAATTTAGTTGTTCTGTTCTCAATCCTACCAAAACAGCAGTACTACAGCAGAACTACTTTGCACAGAAGGAGTATTTGTGAGAAGCACTATTAAATTTTCCATTTCATATCAAACATTAAAGTTGAACTTACCCTCTGGGTCTTTAAAAGTCAATGTGATAAACTTGCTAGCAACCATGAACATAAATATCACCCAAAAGCATGCAGCTAGCAGCAGCCACTGGTGGTGCATGTTGTCAAACATGAGCCATATAAAGTTGTTTCCTGTTTGAAAGAGGAAAGATTGACACATTATATTTGTTCCAGTTGAGAAAAATACTTTCCATAACCAAAATGACAAAACTCTAATATACATGAGTGTCACAAAATACAGCAGTAGATTTCACTTCATACTTTTTGTTCCTTCGACTGGGTTTTTAACCCATGTTAAGGTTGAGGCAGTGTAAATGCCAGCTGCTATTAAAGGGAGGCTTCACTTCTCCTTCACCCCTATGTCCACATTCCCAGTCCCCCTCCTTGTGCTGGCAATAGCACTCACTGACTCTCTGACTGCCTTGGGAAGACATACCAGAAGCCCCCCAATTTTTTTAAAGTGTAGTTTACTTTGTGATGGTTTATTCCATAAAAGGAAAGGAGAATGAAAAATGCTCCCCTCTCTTGGGTAGCTAGTCAGTAGATTAACCCGTAATGACAAGCTGTAACATTAACAGTATCTTTGGTTATCTCAAGTCCGCTCATGACATGTAGCAGAGTCCTGCCCTGCACTGCCCACATGAATTAAAGGCTGGAAGCTACTGAGCCAGAAAGCTAAGCTTAACCTGACAAAATATTTAAATACATTAATGCCTCTTTTTATCTTGTCACTTTTATTGCCAGCAAAGTATCAACCACAGGTTCTGAAAGATCCTTTTATGGCTATCTTGCTAAGCACTGTCCAGATAGTAAAAAGGGGGCTCTTTGCAACAGCTACTACCTGTAGCTGTACCCCTGCAGATAAGTCTTAAAGACAGGACTTCACCAAGAGTGCAGGAAGGGTTAACCAAATGACTGAGACCTCGGATATAATGTGCAAAGAAACCACAGGTACTGACTGAATGCAAGCAGAGTGAGGATAAGGATACTGCACAGTATTACAAACACATGGTGTCTGCCCTAGTTCAAGGTTTGTAAGTTTGCTGGAGTGCTCTAACCACTTCTTAGCTTGATTTTAGAAACTGCAATCCTAACAAACTATTTTTTATGGTTAAAAGTTGTGATGCAATACAAGAAAACCAACTATAAAAAAGATTTAAGTATCCAGCTATTAAGAGAAATCATAGAATCATAGAATAGTTAGGGTTGGAAAGGACCTTAAGATCATCTAGTTCCAACCCCCCTGACATGGGCAGGGACACCTCACACTAAACCATATCACCCAAGGCTCTGTCCAGCCTGGCCTTGAACACCAGCAGGGATGGAGCATTCACAATTTCCTTGGGCAACGCATTCCAGTACCTCACCACCCTAACAGTAAAGAACTTCTTTATATCCTACTTGAACTTCCCCAATTTAAGTTTTATCCTGTTATGCCTTGTCCTATCACTACAGTCCCCAACAAAGAGTCCCTCCCCAGCATCCCTATAGGCCCCCTTCAGATACTGGAAGGCTGCTGTGAGGTCTCCACTCAGTCTTCTCTTCTCCAGGCTGAACAGACCCAACTTTCTCAGCCTGTCTTCATATGGGAGGTGCTCCAGTCCCCCGATCATCCTCGTGGCCCTCCTCTGGACTTGTTCCAACAGCTCCATGTCCTTCTTTTGTTGAACTGTACACAACACTCTGTACACAATACTCCAAGTGAGTATTGTACAGAACTGTACACAATACTCCAAGTGAGGTCTCAAGAGAGTAGAGGGGCAGGATCACCTCCTTTGACCTGCTGGTCATGTTCCTTTTGATGCAGCCCAGGATACGGTTGGTTTTCTGGTCTGCAAGCGCACACTGAAGCTGGCTCATGTTCATTTTCTCATCGACCAACACCCCCAAGTCCTTCTCTGCAGGGCTGCTCTGAATCTCTTCTCTGCCCAACCTGTAGCTGTGCCTGGGATTGCCCTGACCCAGGTGTAGGACCTTGCACTTGTCATGGTTAAACTTCATGAGGTTGGTATTAGCCCACCTCACAAACATGTCAATCACGCGTGTCAAATCATGGTCTCTGCACCAAATGCAGCAAGTGTGTGTATCATAATGAGAGGCTGTGGCAAAGTTTTAAGTTACATCTTTTGCTGAATTTTCAATTTCTGATGGGCAATGCACCCAGGGAAGCCTGCACCCAGACATCAAGTATCTGTGAAAGCTCCACTGCAAAACTGAAGTTTTCATAACTTAAAAAACAAAACAAAACAAAAACCCATATAAAAACTAAGAGCAAACATCACTACCTACCTACCAAAGCCTGACACTCCTCAGGCTTGAATATTTATCTTGCAAAAATAAAGCCTCATTGTCTCAGTTGCTGCTGGAGATAAGACACCTGAGGGCAGACGTAAGTGAATGCTTCCTTTTGAGGATACATACAAAACAATTCCAGAAAGCTTAACAGAAGAGGATCTAATACAAAAATTTAATATGATTACATCCTCTCAACAGTCCTGTGAGGTTTGTGCTTGTAGCCTCTGGGAAGAACAAAAAACCAAAACCACCCATATAACTAGCAATAGGATCAAACTCAGTTCTAAAGTAGCCACATGCAACTTCAATGGGAGTCACATCCGCATGGTTTGTGATAGCATTTTTCATACAGCTACTTGAGTGAATTGCCAGGGAATAGCAGATGCCCTCATTTCCAGCTAAGATGCTAAAAACATACTAGTTAATACTTCTAAGCAAAATTTGCAGTAAGTTTCTCAGTCATATACCAGTATTCCACCTTTTTCATTCCCACAAAGCTTCAGTAACAGAACTGAGCCTGGTTTTGACATTATTTCAGCATGTACACCAGCAACGTCAATACTACTGCTACAGGTGGTGATCAATTTTCCAACTAGCTTTTGCCTTCTAGCAATGCAAATGTTTCCAGGAAGGGTTTTCACTGTAGCTGGCAGAAGCGAAACTTCTTCAGGGTATGCTGAAAGCCTGTGAAAGCAGGCAGAGAACTCAAAACTGATTTGGGACCCTAAGGATATATGTGAAATGGGTGAGAGAAGGAAAAGAACAGAATATCTCCAACTGAAAAAAAAAAAAAAAGATTCATAATTTGTAGCTAGGATGGCAGTCTTCAGGTTATTTTTATTTTCTCAGTGCAGTATTTCTCAGTTTGACTTCTGAGAGGTCCTTTTTTCCCCTTCTTTTATGGTTTCATTTCTAAGTACTTCTAAAAACACTGCATTTAGGTAAAAAGACACATGGATTGTGTTTTGGACAATTACAGGTGGTGTGACCTCCATGAAAATGATGTTTGTCATTTCCCATTTTCTGCTGCAATTCCTTACCCTCTGAGCACGCAATGTCCAAGACATGTTATTCTTCAACATCAAAAAACTGTCATCCAGGAAGGGCAAGTAATACAGTGTGAATTCCTGAACACTGACCTCTTTCCAGTTAAGTAGTCCACAGGACACAAAACGCAATGACATTTTACTTTATAGGTAGCTCTGCTAAAACCATAAGAACTGTTCAACATTCAGAATACAATCGAATCTGTCTTCAATGCAGTAGACTGACAAAAACTTGCAGAGAAGATTCTGCAGGAGGAAAACCTCTTTCTAACTGTTAGCTGCAGGCTTTTCAGAGATACATCCAATGGTCTGGGCCAGACCCTTCTCACTAACCTATTTATTCTATATAAAGAATGGTAGAAATGGCCTCAAACATTTGTGGGAGCATCCCTGCTAGTCTCCCCACTTTTATAATGGTAATGGATGCACACCTTTCAGAAAGGATTATTGATCTATATTCCCTTATGTAATTTACGTATTGGTTTTCTAAGAAGTTGTGTTAAATGACACGGGAATTACAATTAGTACATATAGGACTCTGCTGTCAGATCCTGTGCTCCAGGGGTAGAACAATATTTCAAAGACACCTACAAGCAGTACATTTACTCACCTTAACGACTTGGACTCTGAGACCAGGAAGGGAAGAGAATTGCCGTCCCACCCATAACAACCATCACTATTAACCTTCAATACGCTGAAGCTGAGAGGAAAATATTAAGCAGTTTTGTCTACCATTTCTTATGCACACAGTAAATCTTCAACCATACTCATCAATGTGAGAGTCTTGTTAGAGGATTTGTCATAACCTAATTACATCAGCTGGCACTGTTACGTCTAGCATCCTAAACAAAACTACACTTGTATCAGCAGCTCATATCCTATCTCAAGAAGCAGGACCAGTCTAAATTATATACAGGAATAACTTAACCATTATGTTTATTTAAATGCAGCAACATTTTTAAAATAACATGTTTATTGTGAGGTGTCCCCGCCCATGGCAGGGGGGTGGGAACTAGATGATCTTAAGGTCCTTTCCAACCCTAACTATTCTATGATTCTATGGTTCTATGTTGCTTCCCTTTCTCTAGCTTCTTCTTTAATACTTTTGTTTTCACATAGGTTTTTACATAGGGTAATTGCACTTTCTGTTACATCTCCAATCTTACTGCATTTCTGTTGTCTCTCCTGTTACTCATTTTCTAATGAATACATGTACTAGCTTCTGGTTTGTTTTGGGTTTGGGGTTTTTTTTCCCATTTATTTCCTTCAGTTTCCAAATGTGACTTTTACTTCTTCTTGCCTAAAACATTTTTTCTTTACAAGTAGAAAAAAAAGAAAGCTGTTGATGGTTTAGTCTGTTTTCTCACAATGAAATGTTATGCAGGGATTTTTCAGGTTACTCCTTCTCCCTCTGATTGCAATCCTACAGTTTTTTAGGAGCACAAGATCCTCCAAACCTCTTTCTCCATCCATTCCTCTTTCCTTCCCTCCCGGGCTACTTACCCCAGAAACAGTCACATAACTTCTAGATCTGCCAGATGCCATTTTTGCATGAGAAGAAAAACGGGATTGCAAACACATACACAAACACAAACCAAAGATCAGGACACAAAGCATGGCAGGCTTAACTCATGGCCTGCAAGTACCCTGTTATCTGGAAAAAACACCTGTACTTCACAGAAGGCTGTTGTCTTCATGTGAATGATGTGCATAAGATTAAACCATTAAAACTCAGTACAGAGCCTTCTGCTCTGCAGCTCAAGCTGCTTGGATAGAGGCTCCTAGGCAGGACAGTCCCTGCACACATCATGAATGACAGCAGCACGCTGGTAGTCTCAAACTACCAACTGCTTGCCCATCAGCACATGACTAATGATGTAATTCGAAATGGAACTGGTACCAAAGGCCAAACAACAGCTATCTGGGCTACCTCATCCATTTTCATCAAGACCTCCTTTGTGTCACCTTAAGGTTAACAGATCTGCACGATTTATTACACTTATAACAAAAAAAAAAAAGAAGAAAATTGTACTAAAATCTATCACACACTCCTTAGGCAAGCTGTGTGGAGCTACTGAATGTTGTAACGTACATCATAACACACACTTCAGAAAGCTAGCTCTTTCCTAAGGCTCCCCACTACCCCGCAGGCATGAACAGGCCTAGCCTCTGCTCTAGCAGCTACTGCTGGGGCGCGGAGTCCTCCCCGAACACGCACCATTCACCTGTCACCGGGCAGAAAACCAGCTACGGGAGCAGCAGAGTCTGTCACAGCCGCGAGACCCCCCACCCCAGTACGTGCCAGCCCCACGGCTCCCAGGCTGGGAAGGGGACCCTGCCTCCCGTGTCCTGTTCGACAGACACCAGGTCCAGCTCCACAGGGCACCCCATGCTTTTCGCAGGTGGCAAAGGCAGCGGCTCCTCCTTCCGCAGCATCGGGGCTGCCCAAAGGAGGGAGTAAAAACAGAGGGGTCCCTGCCAAGAGGACTGGACAAGGCTGTGGTCTGACCGGCAGGCGATGAGCCGAAGCACAGCGCAACCCCTAGCCCACAAGCCGGGCTCTGGCGCGTACCTCGGCTGAACAGGCGTAAACTTTTCCCGTTCCGGAGGAGGAAGGGTGGGCTCCCCCTCACCCACACCGGCAGGTACAGACAGGCGCCCACCGGTTTCCTTGCCCGACCCGCCGACGAGCCTCTCCCCAGGGCCACCGGGCACCAGGCCTGTCCCTGCGGCGCGGCCCGGCTCGGCTCGGCCCGGCCCCGCCCCGCATTAGCGAGCCTCCCTCACAGGGCCCTCTCCCCGGCTTACCGGTCCCTCCAGTGCCGCCCCTCGCAGCCTCGGCCCCCAGCGGCGCGGAGCCGCTCCCGCTGGGGGCCCGCCTCACTCGGCGGCACGGCCGGCCCGCTCAAGCGGCCCCCGCTGCCGCTGCCGCCGCTGCTGCATCCCCGCCTGCGTGCGGGCGGTGGCAGCGGCAGCTCCTCCCCAACCCCGCTCAACCGCGGCTGCCGCTGCCCGGCCCGGCCGCCGCTGCCGCCTCCACTTCCTCCCGGTGCAGACTGGCTTCGGCCTCGGTCGCGCCCCCAGCCCCGCCGCAGGGAAAGCGAGAAAGGTGGAGGCCGCAGCCGGGACGGCTCCGCTCGGCACAGAGGAGGCGCAGCACCGCAGCCGGCAGCCCGGAGGCTGGCAGGAGGGAGGGATGGATGGATGGATGGATGAAGAGCTGGCTGCTCGTCCCGGTCGGAGCGGGGTGTCTCAGCCGCCGGGACCCCTGCCGAGGAGGGCGGCGCTGGCTCTGCTCGGCCTCAGCCCCCGCCGCAGACCCAGGCCCCGGCCGCCCCGCCGCGGTGGCTCCCAGGTTCCACAGGGTGGCTAGTGTTTCTTGGTATTAGGGCCCGTGTTGTTTAATATTTACATTGATGATCTGGATGAGAGGAATGAGTGCACCTTCAGTAAATCTGCTGGTGATACGAAGTTTGCTGGGAGTGTTGATCTGTTGGAGGATAGGAAAGCTCTGCAGAGGGATCTGGACAGGGTCGATGGGCTGTGGCCAATAGTAAACAGCAAGGCAAGGTACCAGGTCCTGCACTTGGGTCACAACAGCCCCATGCAACGCTACAGGCTTGAGGAAGAGTAGCTGGAAAACTGCTCAGTGGAAAAGGTCCTGGGAATGCTGATTGACACCACTGAACGTGAGGCAGTGTGTGCGAGACAGCCAAGAAGACCAACAGCATCCTGGCATATATCAGCAATAGTGTGGCCAGCAGGGCCAGGGCAGTGATCATCCCTCTGTACTGGGCACTGGTGAGGCCACGTCTTGAATCCTGTGTTCAGTTCTGGGCCCCTCACTACAAGAGAGACATTGAGCTGCTGGAGCGGATCCAGAGAAAACAAAGAAGCTGGCGAAGGGTCTGGAGCAAAAGTCCTATGAGGAATGGCTGAGGTATCTGATCTGGGGAAGAGAAGGCTCAGGGAGGACCTTATTGCTCTACAACTACCTGAAAGAAGGTTGTAGTGAGGTAGGGGTCAGTCTCCCAGTTAACAAGCAATAGGACAAGAGGTAACAGTCTCAGGATGTGCCAGAGGAGGCTTAGACTGGATATTAGGAAACAATTCTTCAGGGAAAGGGTGATCAGGTGTTAGAACAGGCTGCCCAGGGAAGTGTTGAAAAGAGTGTCCCTGGAAGTTAATAAAACATGTAGATGAGGCCCTTAGTGACATGGTTTAGACATGGCAGTCCTGGGTTAAAGATTGGACTTGATGTTCTGAAAGGTCTTTTCCAGCCTATGATTCTCAGCGGGGCCCACAGCCAGCATTCCCACTGGACTTATGCACATAGATGTGTGTTTGGGGCTTTTTTACTGTTAAAAATATCTTTAATGGGTCCCTAATGCTGGTGTTTAAAAAAAAAAACCAAACAACAAACAGCTGAAAATGGGACTTCTGTACACCTGCAGGACTCCAGTACTCACAAATCCCATCAAAATTAGTGCTGGTGATGGGTCTATTTTTAATGGCTATTTAAACAGCTGATTGGCTCTAGGGGTGTGTTACAGTGCTGAGGCGGTGTTTCCTAATCTCTGCAGGAGTGAAGCTGCAGTGGAGGAGCAGGGCCCTCTGGACAGTGCCTGGAGGAGGTGTTTAACCAGAGTAAAGCCACCCCATTTTAAAGTTCATTTAATACAACAGCACTGGAGACGTGTCATCCAGTATGAAACCAGGTGATGCAAACACAAAGGATGTCATTTGACTCCAAAAGATGTGCTCCTGTTCCCCGGTCCAGCACAAAAACTGTTCTGTAGTATCTCCTTTTGGGTCTACTCACTTGATCTTCCCAGTGGGAACTGGTAAATTGAATGGAGGGCACAGGGAAATGCTGTATTTCAGGCAAAGAATCAGAATAAGCAGCACCTTGCAGACATGTTGATCAGCTCAAACTAGTCATACAGGCATACTGCATGAGTAGCCCTTCCTTCCAGCCTTCATCTCTCCTTCCATCTTTGCATTTCTTCCAAAGTATGTTCTCTGCTTGGAAAGACCCACACAAATAAGGTAATTTTGAGCTCAGTGATGGGAGTAGCAAAAGTCCCGAAAATCACACAAGGAAGAAAACGTGGATTTTTAGGCTTTGGGGTATGATCCCTGAATCTTTAGCCAGGTGGTCAATGCTACACAGCATTGGTCCTCTCTGCAGTGGACTGTTGCAGTTCATGCTACACAGCACCCTGTTTTTCCTATAAGATCTTGTGTGGAGAGCATGAGACAAAATTGCTAATTATATGGTTGTATGAATAAGTAAATACCTAAACAATGTACAGTCCCTTGAATCTGATTTGCCACAGAAAACTTGAACCCTAATAAAGTCTGTGAGGAGCAGAGGGATGCTTGCTACAGGATCAGAGTCAGCAGTTCAAGACAGGACAAATTCAGAAGAGACAGAATTGGAGTAGCAGTTCCTGTTTGTGTGTCTGGTTGCCAATTAATGAAAATAATCCAATGAAAGTAGAGTTTAAAATGCTTTCACAGCTAAAAATTTAATTTAAAATTTATTGAGAGTCCAAGAGAACACTGATACAAGCAAGTTTAAATTAATGACTCTTCTAGAACAACAGAGAAGAAACATAGGTTAGAACAGGCTACCTTAACTTAAATACCTCACTACTTCCCAGACTCTCATTTTATAGTCCGCATCACTATATGGAGCCTGACTCTCAGACTCACTGACACACACACATGTAACTTGCATGTTTCCAATCCTGAGTCCCAGGTAGTAGAACTCTGTGCTAGATTAGATGTCTCATTGAATGACCAAGAAGCAACACTCCTTCCTCCCTGTTAAGAGGCGTATGGTGATCCATAGTTTTCCAGACCTGAATTCCAAAGTGTGCTATGCTGGAGCCTGACCAGGGAAGCCCAAGGATGCTGTCTTTGGTATAGATTGTGTGGTCAGCCTAGGAAGAACAGGCTACTGCAAATGCTTAACAACCAGGTGTTCAGTGCTTGGAACCAGTGGCCAAAACCCTGTAATCAGAAACCCAAGTTTCTGATTGCAACTCTGCCTGATTTTGTGTTTGTTTGTACCTTCTCTGCCTGTGAAGTAGAAAGAGCAATAGTGATAGTTACCTTTTTGGTGAAGCACACTGGAAATCTGTGGCTGTCACCAGTTTGCATATTGCACAAGCTAGAAAGTGGCTTCTTTCTTCAGGGTTGAGAGTGACGACCACAATTGCAGCCACACACAGATTTGTTAGTAAGCGGCCTCCAGCTGTGGAACAGATTCCTGACAGATTATTAGCCTCAGCTCAAGTATTTTAACTTTTCAAATATGTTGTTACTGACATGTATAATAATTAATAAAGTATAAAAGAAACCAATTTTCCAGACTAAGCACAGTTAATAAGCTTTGTTGTCTATAACTGAGCCTGAAAGTGTCTGATGAAGTTGAAGAATGTGTTGCATAGGCAACTATACAGTTGGATTATACAGTTGCTAGTTCAAGCCAACAGGATTCTTGCTACTGTAATGCTAAACTGTAGTGGGGTTTAGGGCTTTAAATAGGCAGCAAAACCAGCGTTGGAGTCTGTGTTCTTTTCAGTACTAAAGTTTTACACTGCCAGAGCAATATAAAGGACAGTTGTGCTGGTAAAAAGTCATCTTCCTCTCTGTGGGATGTTCTAGAGTGACTACAGCTTCCTCAGAGATACTCTGCTGAAACAGATGCAAGTGATGCACCCATTTTTCTCTGAGGACATTGGCCTAAACTGCAAAATCTAATCTTAATAGCATGTTCAGTGTTTATGCCATTAAAAAAGTTTTAATGTCCTAATAAACTCTTGTATATCTTTATTTCAGGTTTGATTTTCTCGCTGAAAAATCTTATTTGCAAAAGATCAATATCTGCAGCTTGGCCAGTCAGGAAGACCAGTTTGTCCCTGGCCACCTGAGCTACAAGAGCACATTAAAGCATTTTAAGAAATTATTATCTGTCAGTGGCAGGCTGTCTTGTCTGCCCTTGGCATGAGCTAATTCTAAATAGCATTTAAACATACCAAATGTTTAAATGAGCCCCTGTCTTGGACAAGTTAAGTAATCATCCAGTCTGCAGTTTGCATGTCAACACATCCAGCTTAATCACACTGAAGGCACCCTCATTTTCCTTGATCTTCCAAGCTCATCCTGTTCAGTAGAAGCATAGGCTTGCACATATTGTTAAACTTATACTATGTTTATTTTTTGCTCTTTGTTATTATTCCAGGTTTTAATGCAATGTCAATTGCTAGGATTAGTCTTGGTAGCCCTCTTAGTCGTGCTTTGCCTCCATAAGAGCTGACCTTAAGATAAGTCACCTGTTCAGTGTCAAGTACTTGGGAAAAAATATCATAAGCAAACCAGCAGGAACACATGGTTTTTCTAGTGAAGTGCCATTATTACTGAAATCACCAGTCTGCTTCATGACTGCATTTCTGAGGCATGACTGATCACCAAAGGAGATCTCTTGTATTCATGTACCTTGTTTTGCAACCAGTCAGAGGGTGTGATCTTCATCAACAGATTCTGTCTCTGGAACTTGAGCAAGCTGGCTTAAATGTGGATCTGGTTGACAAAAGGTAAGACCATATAAGACTACCTTGTGGCCTCTAGAGTCATTAGGAGACACTATGGAGATGTGGGGAGGCACAGAACAAAGGTCCCATTTGCTGATGAATGCATGTAGGATCAGTGGTATTTATGTGCAAGAGCTTTCACGGGGACACTTGAGTACTTCAAATAATTTATAACTTGATGGTTGGGGCTGGCTCTTGGGACATGGCAGGTGTGGTATCAGGAGGAATTTGAACATTAGTTTCCCATATCCCAGTAGCCCAATAATTAGCTAGGGACAGCACCACTCTTGTGAAGGCAGGAAAAAATTGTTAATGTCAAAAGTTCTAGGGAACATAAGTTTAGAAGGGTTATCCTAAAACAACAGGCACCAATCTACAGTCAAGTCTGTGAGATCTGGGAGTTCTCAGCTCTTCTCCTCCCAGCCAAGGCAGTGCAAAGACAGTCTGTGTTCTGATCTTGGGGAGTCACAGCCCCGGGCCTGTGTCCTCCTGCATGGTGCAGCCCCTGTGCTTTACCTTGTTGCATAGTCCTCCAGGTGCACAGTCCTCAACCAAGAGTAATTTGGGAGCTATTTATGTCTGACTGTTTCTGGTGAAAATCAAGACTGGCTATTTGAAAGGTTCAATTTTTAAAATGAGTGTATTTTAATCAGTTATAGCAACCGCCACCAAGGATAGCCTTGCAAATATGAGGCGTTGGGTAAATATAGAAAGTTTTATGACACAGCTTTCAGCCTCACTGCAAGGAAGAGGCTGAAGTGTGTAAGAAAGATGTTTTCGACATTTAATATAAGGCTTTAATATCTCCTCAAGTATAAATGATGGTCATCAACCAACTTCTCTATTCGGCTCATCCTAAGAGCAGTTGATGTTTTGGGACTGCATTGACCATCAACCATTCATCAAACCAGCCATGATAGATCAAACCATGAGAAGCACCATGGCTTATCCTCAGGAATTTCTTAATATAAAAAGGGAGAATGATTTTACATCTTCTTCCTATCTATTTAACTTAAATGAAAGCGAGTTAATGAGAAGTCTGTTCACAATCTCACAAGTAGGATATTTAGTTATGAAGCACAGTTAAGTGAAGACATCACTGCTGCTACTGCAATCAGTGTTTGATAAATGGCAATATTGATGGTGTGAGTTTTATACTTAAAAAAAATAAAAAAGTAATTGTTTTTTAATGTGTTTGTTCAAAAAAGCATCAGGATGTGTTTTTTTCAGCTGATGTTGCTCTAAATTGTAAAATCTACAACAGATCTTAAAATGATGAAATTAATTCGGTGATGACCAAGCCAAACAAAGATGTGGTTTTCAAATGTGAACCAAGTATTATCACAAAAAGTCGATATTTTAGTAGTCCAGGATACCATCTTGGAGCATGTATCCTACTGACATGGTTCTGTTCTCAGTCACTTTGTAAAGATTGTGGATATCCCAGACCAGCTGTATTAAACATTCTTCCTCTTGCAATCTAACATTATAAATTCTTATTGAATACAATCTTTTTTGACTATTTAGAGCCAAACCTTTCAATTTCTTAGGCTGTCAGCTCTTGTTCCAGGGCACTACTAAGTCCTCTATTCATCATCAGGCCCTGCTCATAAGAATCTTAAAGAATCACAACTAATTCTTTTTTTAGCATGGACACCCCAGCCCTGCATTTGGAAGCATCACACAATTTAAGCACGTTTCCTCAGCAACACTGTCTATTTTAAGTTGGATCCCCAGAAAAGGAGGCTGCCATCCATCCACCCACTTTCAATTCCCTCTAGACATTCTGTCCTTTTATTTTTGGCATCATAAAACTAGTAGGCTTTCCCCAGTTTGAAAAAAGCATCAGAGCAGCTAACATGTGCTTTGTTGAGACATTCTTATTTCTTAATTTACACACAGCTTCCTTGAACACTCATTTCATTAAGGAAATCCTGTCACTGAGCAGCAGTGACTCGTCAATTCAGCCAATGCAAAGAGGGCAGATTATTTCGTTCTCCAGGAATGATAACAGCAGTGCACTGGGACTCATTCTATTGGATAACTCATGGTGCTATATTAGGCCTAGCACTGTTGTTAAATGCACTCCTATGACAGAAGTTATTGGGTCATATCAGCTTCTGCTTCTCAGTGTTATTGTTGGAGTTAGGATAGGGAAAATTAATTTTGGCTACGTTTTCTTCAAACAGAAGGTGGGGAGCTCTGCTTGATTGCTTCTTTCTGTGTTTTATTGTCACACTGGAGTCAGTATGAGGTTAACCTTAAGCCACCGCACACAAGTTTCACCTTATCCAACTCCTTCTTCCCCCAGGAAAAATCCTTTTTCTTCATCAGCATTTTACAGCTGGGTAAGAGAATCATAGAATCATAGAATAGTTAGGGTTGGAAAGGACCTTAAGATCATCAAGTTCCAACCCCCTTGCCATGAGCAGGGGCACCTCACACTAAACCATATCACCCAAGGCTTCATCCAACCTGGCCTTGAACACTGCCAGGGATGGAGCATTCACAACCTCCCTGGGCAACCCATTCCAGTGCCTCACCACCCTCACAGTAAAGAATTTATTCCTTATGTCCAATCTAAACCTCTGCTATTTAAGTTTCAACCCGTTACCCCTTGTCCTGTCACTACAGTCCCTAATGAATAGTCCCTCACCAGCATCCCTATAAGCCCCCTTCAGATACTGGAAGGCTGCTATGAGGTCTCCATGCAGCCTTCTCTTCTCCAGGCTGAACAGCCTCAACTTTCTCAGCCTATTTTCATATGGGAGGTGCTCCAGTTCTCTGATCATCCTCATGGCCCTCCTCTGGACTTGTTCCAACAGCTCCATGTCCTTTTTATGTTGAGAACACCAGAACTGCACACAGTACTCCAAGTGAGGTCTCACAAGAGCAGAGTAGAGGGGCAGGATCACCTCCTTTGACCTGCTGGTCACGCTTCTTTTGATGCAGCATGTTATTGATTACATGGTGAAAATAAAGCTGCTTTAAAAATGCTTGTTAATGGTAGTTTGCTACTGAAGTTACTTCAGCACTGCTTTCAGAGCTGCAGGGAAGATCATGGAGTGTAGTAGCATCATTGTTATGTGCCAAAATCTCAGCAAATGACTAGAACCTGTCAAGCTCACTGTAAAGTGGATGGGTCATTTCTTTTTAACGTAAAACCAGCAGAAATTGTATATGCAGATATGTTTCTCAGGTAGAACAGAGAACATTAAAAAAATAAATTTGATATCTTGTATTTTGGAAATATATCCAATATATTCTTTATAATTTGTTTTTGAAATTTAGCTATGCACCATGAATCTTTAATATAGTCTTTATTGTATTTTATAATGCTGTACTCATATATCTTACTGCATTTCACCATAAATAGATTGGTTTTTAATTTTACACCCCTCCTCACTCTTCCATGAAACACTATCTTCTTTATGCACTGTATTGCTGGCCAGGAATATGATACCTATGTCAACAGAAAGAAAACAGAACATTTTAATTGCATGCAGTTAATTCCCCTGTCTCAAGATTATTCAACTAAATAAGCACAACATAATCTCCAGTTTCACATGACTTCATGAGAGTCAGATAACTGCAGTCATCTCAAATCTCTGAGGTTAGTGGTGATAAACCAAACAGGATTCACCCGTTACTGCGCCATATCATTTTATGTTAACAATTGATGAGATGCAGTCTCCCTCTGTCATCTCTGCTAGTACCTCTCCCCAGTAAGATGTACTTAGAAGAAAGTGGTTGCCTGTTTTCTCTCTGACTTTGGGCTTTTCCTCCTTCTTTAGCAATTAAGTTTTTTTTTTTTTTTTTTTTTTTTTTTTTTTTTTTTTTTTTTTTCAGGTAAAAGCCCTAAGTACTCTGCCTGTTTTTAAGAGTGGTATCTTACAGCAGAAAAGTCTGTCTTCTCCACTTACATGCAGACAAGAGTGCTGGAGAGGCTCCAGCCTCTGTTTCCCATAGCAGGGCTGAGATAAGCAGGTACTGTGTTTGACAGAGTATGAAGGATACCTTGCTCCTCTGCTGAGTATCCTTAGTTTTCTCTTTGGAGAGTCACTCCAAGAAACCTAGCTCTCCTCTCTTTGTCATTATTTCCCTTGAGTCATGCTTATTCTCTCTCAAATATCTCCCCTTCTTTTTTGACTTTAGAGTAATTATTTTGGAGCCTTCAGAACAAGCAAAAGTGCAGCAGTTACCATTTAAGACAGACAGATGTATTCTCAAGAAGTGTTACTGTAAAACAGAAAAGAAAGCTCACCTATAAGGTGAGCATTTCATGTACAATGTTGCTAACGTTGAGGGACATCCAGATGCATAACTATCATAGGGAAAAACTGCTCTAGCTTAAACCAAATCAGGTTTGAAGAGATTTCTTGATTTATTAATAGCACATGATTAATCAGAAATCGGTGAATAATGATATATTGATAATAGTGACAGTGATAGTGATAATGATAATGGTAATAATATGTTCAAGATCAGTATCAACAGATAAAGCACAAGACTAGACACTCAAAAACTCTTACTGAACTTCTATAAGTTTTTGAATACCTCTCTATAATTCCCCAAAGTTCAAATCCTGCACATGCAGTGACAGATATGTTTGCTCTTGTTCTGTGTGACCTCTCACTTTTGCCCTGCACCCACTGGGTCACCCTTGCTGGGTGCTGTCCCCCAGGCCACATGGATGCTGCACTCGGTGCTGGACAGGGTCTGTGGTGTGGTGAAGCCACATAAGCACTGCAAACCCCACTCTGTTCCCATCACTAGGGCACTACCCTCTGTTAGTGCATCTTTCGCGCTTCTTTTCAAGCTCACTCATTTGTTTCAGAAGACTCTAATTCCCTGGTTACTGTTAAACCCCACTGATGGTCATCTTCCTCCTCAGGAACACCAGTTTGGGCATGCTGTTCACACTGGAATTCCTGTTTTACCAGGCTATTTTGCCAAAGGTGGTCCACAAGAGCAATCACACACATAATGTTTTGCCAGCAGGAAAGAAGAGAAAGTAAATGTAGACAGGGGACTAGGAGCTTCAAAATGACTGTATTCCTGCTGCCACACTTATCATTCTCCCTCATTTGTGTTGTCTGGCCACTGTGTCATATTAAAGGAACTTATTTCCTAAACATTTATGTCTAACACTGGGTCTGGATCTTTGACTGGAAATGTTGGTCCCTGTTGGGCTCAGCAGGGGCTAAGCAACATGCAGGCCCCAGAGCAGAAACCAAGTGAGCAGAAGGGCTCATTCCATGGAGTCCTTCCTTGAGCAGGGAGACCTCTCTCAGTTCAGGGTTTGGCCTCCATGGAACAGCTAAACTTGAAAAGATAATGTGTAAATAGAGTGCTAATAGAGCCAAATTCTGTAAGAATTCTGTCCTTAATTCTATGCCTATAACAAAAGCCACTCTGCTTCTGCAAACAGACCTTTGGGAAAGGACAACAATTAAAAAAACAAACCAAAACCAAAACTTGCATTCAAATTTATTGGAGGAGGAGATTAAAAGCTTTGCAAAAGACATTCTGCTGTGAAATGGAGAGTCCCCTCTGAAGGAAAGCCTGGTGGTTTTTTTTGCCAGTTGCTTTTCTGGCCATCTGCTTACAAGCAGACCAGGCAGATCTTTTCCAATTTGCCTTAGGAAGGGACATATATGTGCTGCACGAAGGGCTCTGGGATTCAGGTGTAGAGAGAAATAGCTACTGAGGCTGAGATGCACTTCTCAGTAGAGGCTATGTGGGAGGCATCACTATAGACAGGCAGTTCTGGATAGTAATCCAGATAGTACAAACAGACTTAGTATGAACAGCTCCTCGTTTATTGTTGTTTGCCAGTCTGGTCTGATTACTACTCAGGGATGGCCATTTCCCTGAAACTTATAGTTCCAATATTTTCAAGCCAATATAATGCTTTAAAAGCTGAAAAGCTTTTGCTTTTTGCTACAGTAAAGCTTTTGTGGAGTGATATAATCTAATGATGTGAGAAAATACTCAGGCTGATAAATGTCCAGGCATAACCACTTTGGCCAAAGGGCAGAATATCAAGTCTCACAGATGTCAGAACTCAGCAGACATCCAAGAGTTCATAAAAAAGAAGTTTAATATGTCAGGGAAGCAATCTGTTCATTTTCAGTGACAGTAAAATTCTGTGTAAATACATTTGACCTGAAACAGAGGAAATTAATTGCTTTTGTATAAATGAGTCAAATTACTTAACAGGAAAAATACAGATATCTTCAGCAATAATTATAAGTGGTAATATTTGAGTACTCATTCATTTTGAATGCCACTTAGCTCAGGCCTCTGACAGGAGTAAGTGCTGCCAAATACAACTAAGGGAAGCAAAGCTTTGGGTTAAACTCCTTGCTTCTCTCTCCCTGATAGATGCATAACTTGGAGTGTCGAGAGGCCTGAGCTCCCAGTTATTTACAAACTCAGCTTCTTAGATAGGCTGGGTTTTGTGTATGGTTTTAAAGTCAGGCAGATAATGAGTAATATCACCAACACAGTGTTGGTGGCTCATATGATACTGAAATAGATTAACATAGTCTTCTCTCCAGCTGGTGGGTTTAGAGTGAGTGAAGTTCGAAGAAACTTGCATGGATAGTAAAAATGGTCTGGGATTGGTTCTCCCTGTAGCTGGCTCTTGGTGAGACTTTTATTTTAATGTAATCTTTTCACATATACTAATGGAGAGTCAGAATTTGGTATTTGCAGAAATCTGAGACATGGTATACATGTTAGCCTATTATCCTTTAGTAATCAATGAAAGGTATTCATTACCATAGGCTGTAGTAATCCATTTATAAACACACAATTCTGATTTACATATAACTATGCTCAGATAAAATTAAAGCTACAAATTAAATCATTCCAATTTAGGAGGCATGGATGAATGTCAGCATGTTATTCAGCTGTTAAAATCAGATCTGTTCAGCTGGTGATATCAAGTATGTGTCAGCCATTCCAGTATTTGACTGGGAGGCCAACTGGAAATTTCTGGTAGAGCACAAGCTAAAAAGCCAGGCACAAATCATTCTGGACAAATCCTTGATGAAAGCTCAACCTCAGACACAGATGGGGTTATCCCACTGGTTGCCTAAGTAGAAGAGCATACTGCTTCCCTGTCTGGCTGGAGAAGCAACAAATAAAATTAAGCTGAGCAAAAGTTCCAGAATGAAGATCTCTTCAAATGCCTCAAATGTACTAATTATAATGATTTTTCAGCCCAATATGGCCCATTGCCACAGCACTGTTTCCATACAGCACAACCTGGTAAGTGCAAATTGCCTCATTTCAGAGGAATTTCGACTTCTCTGGCTGAACATAGCAGACATAAAATCATGTTTATCCAGAAAATCAGCCAAGAAACTATTGAAAAAATTGCAAATGTTCAGATCCCTGGTCTAGTTCCCTAACTTCCCCATTAGTACCCATCCTCTATTTTGATGCTTTTGGTTAGTTCTTATCTTTGAATTCCCACCCTATGGGGGTACTGATCCCTTTGAAATATTTACTTGCTGGCCTACTCATCTTTTAAGATGTAAAACCAAAAATGAGACAATCTCTCTCTGTTTGGACCACTTGTCTGCCCTAGAAAGGTAAAAGAATGTTAGTAAACCCACATTAAACAGCCTTGCATTCGGCAAAAATAGACACTATCATGTTTAATAGAAGATGAGTACTGGGAGATGTCTGCAGGCTTTATGGCAGGTTTGCTTAATAAATACCTTCAAATTTCTACAGCTTTTCTCATCTTTTCTAACAGGCTGTGAGTTGGGTATAGAAAGCCCTCAGAGGAGGATAAGGCTTTATACCAAGCATTGCCAAGGACATGCAAGCAGAAGAAGCTGTTTGGGATGCACTTGGGCACTGCATGATGATGGCTCTGCCCTCGCTGTCTGTGGTAAGATCTGGTTTCATTGAAGAGATTATTTACAAAAAGGGAGCCAGCCCTTCACATTTCTGCCTGTTGAAGCCAAATTTTCTTCTTCATTTATCGATCACAGCATGTTTTGTTCTAAAAGTATGTGTGCCATAATATTGCTGTTGCTAAATATATGTCAAGCCTCTTGACTCACCATAAAAAAAATCCTCTTGTTTCTCATTGACCCCCAGCTGAAGCCTCATTTCTAACTCTATGAATCACTGTGGACACTTAACCTATTTCTCTTTCTTCATGTAGGAAGCCCAGGATCTTGGAAGCAGGAATTTAATTTGTTCAATAAAAGTATGGCTCATTAACATGGCTTGGTGCTGATATATCCATTGAGCTGCACCTTACCCAACACCTTTGAAATGAAATATACACCAGCAAAGAAAGTTGTGATTGAAAGAAGGCGAATGTGTTCCTAATATGATACACTCATCTATTAGAAATTTTAAAAAATTTTCCCCAATCTTCCCTCATGCTTCACAGTCACTGATAAAATACTGTTTTCAGTTTGGTAATAAGTTGCACTGATTCTTTTGGTGGAGCTTGTATGAGTTAGTTTTCATCTTGTCTTTAAGTGTAAGCCTTACTTGAAGTAAACGAGTAACTCCACAGGCTTCGTGGGACCAACATATAGGCAAAATATGCTGAGGGAAAGCACAGAGTGCATTTAGGGTGCTCATTGGAAAAGGTGAGGTAAAGGTAAAAGGTAAAGCAGAAGGTACTTTATTGTGCATGAAAAGGAGGAAGGAAAGGTTCAGATACTTCATGGTTCAGTACTTCATGCCAGGGAGAGGTAGATTTTACCTACCCAACATGACCACACACCCTTTTCATTATGCTATTGCAAAAAAATTTCACTTCTAAACTCAGATATATTTAAATACTTAGAAAAGGGCTATGATTTAACAGGCTATATGGGACAGAAGTGGGAATTTAGGCAGGTAATGAGTAGCCTGGGAAAGAAAGCAGAAGACTATGCCTTTCTTACCAGGCAGAGAAGGACAGTTGCAGTGAATATTACTAGCAAATTGGTAACCAGTAGTATTCTACTAAAAATTGTAGCAAATACTTAGGTTTTAAAAGTATTAGTACCTAACATGCTAGTATTCAAAAACATAGTAACAAACAGTGAATCTGGAGTGGCTCCCTAAGATCCTGTGTTTCTGCAGCACAGGAGTTATTAGGGTGTAAAATCTGCAATGAACATGGAAACAGCAACACTGTTGTGGAGCAATAATTTTCAGTTTGGTTAAAGTGGAGTGTCAAAAGACAGAAGGAAGATAATTAATATGAAAATGTGCAATCCTTTAGAGTATCTTTACTTTCTAGTGTTTTACTGCCTGCCTCTGATGGGCACAGCTCACAGTACTGGGGCTCTGCTTTCACATTTCTGCAACCACGTTGGCTTCAATGAAATTACACCAAACAGGAACCTGCTTCTTGCTGCCATCATAAAATGACATCCTCCTTTTCTCAGAACATTTAACAAATGCACAGAGTCCTTTACTCTGAGATTGCATGGGCTTGGACAGAAAGCAGAATCACTGTGAAAAGAGGTACAGGCTTCCTGGAACCCTGTGTCTCTGCATTACTGAAAGGTTGGGAGGACTTGCTATGAGAGACCATAATCACAAAATTCACTGTATTTTGCATTAGCTCACACATAGGGTAAAAAATATACAGTCAGAGGGAATTACCTCTTTGAATGCTATCCTGTCTTGAAATTTCTATTTCAAGTAGAAATGAATGAGAAGCTGAGAGCTGAGTGCCTGCTCTAGCTATGCCTGACTTCTTGACAGCTCCCCACTCAGATTATTGCCAAGGGGCTGTGATGAGGCAAAGACGTCTGCTGCTAACAGGGGAAGGAACAAAGTGTGAACTAATGGTGCTGGAGTCACTCAGCTGCTCCTGTGCCTCTTTACATACTTGGGACACACAGCTGTGGAACTGAAGAGGTCACATGAAGCCTGGCTCCCCTTTTCTTCTCTGTGAGAAAGCAGGTGCATCTCCTGTCTGACTGCTCTGAGATGCTGAGATACTCCTACCAGGAACAGTCCTGCCATAATCCTTTTAATGCACAGCGCAGCCAATGGGAGACATTACACGATAAGGTGGGCTGCTGCACCAATAACGCCTTCTGCAGTTTTTAATGTCTTACATCACACATAGAGTCATTGCCTCCCAAACAGCTCTATTGTGTATGTTAGACATTGGAGAACTGGATATGTATTTGCTTTAGCAGGTGCAAAGGCTATAAAAAAAGAGGTTGCCAGGACTCTGCCTTTCTCAGTCTCAGTTTTGATTAGAAAGCATTGCTCTTGGAGAAAACTAGGAAACATTTTCCAGAGTAAAACCAGGCGATTAAATCGGGAGAATAGTCACCTTTCTGTTATGAGCAGCTCTGTGTCAGAGAATCACAGAATTGCTTGGGTTGGAAGGGACCTTAAAGATCATCTAGTTGCAACCCCCTGCCATGGGCAGGGACACCACCTACTATACCAGAGCTTTGCCCAACCTGCCCTTGAACACTGCCAGGGATGGGGCAGCCACAGCTTCTCTGGGCACCCTGTGCCAGGGTCTCACAACTTTCATATTGAAGAATTTCTTCCTACATCTAATCTAAATCTACCCTTTTTCAGTTTAAAGCCATTAAATTTGTTTACTACCATACCGACTCTGAAATCAAACAAGAGGTGTTGGGTTTTTCTTATTTCACATGAAGGTAAATGTAAGAAGATGGCCTGGGACTTGTTCGATATGAAAGTTCACATCCCATCAGATTAGAAAGCAAACTTTATTTCCCAAGCTGCCAGAAGAAGAAACATTTTCCAAACACTCAGTAAGCCCTACCACAAAACTGAATGTTCCATTTGAAGTGAAAATCCCAGCAGCTCCATCGCTTCTCCTTGCACAGCCCCTTCTTTCCCTCCCTCCTTTCTGCCACCTCTTCTAGGAAACCAGCTTTTACGGGGGGGTTACAAGCAGACGGAATGACTGATGCCGGGCTCCGACAGCCTCCCGCGGGCGGGGGGGTATCCGCTCACATCGGTCCGGGGGCGCAGCGGCGGGAGCGGTGCGCGGGGCCGCCCCGGCGCCCATTGGCTCTGCGGCGGCCCGGGCTCGATGCGACCCCATAAAGGCAGCGGGTCGGTCCGTCCATCCGCTCGGTTGCCGCTGCCCAGCCATGCCCCCTCCGCTGCACGCCCTGCCCTGGCTGCTCGCCGCCTGCTGCCTCTGCGCCCTCCCGCGGGGCTCAGGTACGTCCCGTCCCGGCACCGGGAGAACACATGAGACCCCAGCCGAACCTCCCCTCGAGGGGCACCGTCGGGGCTGGGCTCCGGGGCTTCCCCGCTCAGCCGCGTCCCCCCGTGCCGTGTCCCCGCAGGGTTCCCCCAGCCTTTCTCGCGCTCCTGGGACGGCGCGGACCTGCCCAAAAGCCAGGTAGGTCCGTCTTTGCCTTCCCCGCCAGAGAGCGATGCGCGGTGGAGGGGCAGGACAGAGACCGTCCATCCCGAGCTGGCCGCGGGAGGTGGGAAATGGGACTAGCTCATGGCAGGGAAATAAGGTAGGGAATTGGCAACGGGCTGGAAATGCGTCCTGAAATTCCTTGGGGGGGGGGGGGGGGGGGGGGGGGGGGGCGAGGGAGGTGTGATGAAGACAGTAGGGAGGTTGAAACTCTTTGACACCCGCAGAAGGAGGTGAGACAGGTGCAGGCACAGTGGGTTGTGCAGCTGGGTGCAGAACAGGTTACCTGTGTCAGCAAAAGCTGGACAAGCTAATGACCACCCAGTCCTGGCTCCCTGAGCTAAAAAGCATGTCCCAAGGTATGATAGACCTATTGTTAATGTCTGTGCTTTTTTTAAAGCAGCTGGCATTGTGTTTCAGTCAGTGGATGGAACTGTCTAATCAACCCCAGGTAAATTGACTTTGGTAATGTCTTTGATCTGCTGGGATTCTCCCTTCCAGACATACTAATTGCGCTGTGTAACCCTTAGCATCGATGTCTGCAGGTGGAAGAACCTCCTTCAGAGAGCCAGCGGCTCTGGAAAGCAGTGACTTTGCTGGTGTATGTGCTCTCCTCCCTGCAGAGATAGCTCAGACCTAGGCAAAGAAAAAAGTGCTTTTCTTCCCACCACAGTGATAGCTAACACTGGGGCAAGAAGTAGTGCTGGTCAGTGCTGCAGGAGTTACGGGCAGGGTCCTGCCTGGTCCCAGCTTGGTGGTGGTGGGTGGATGAGTTTTTTCCAGGGTGCTCAGAGGGCAGGGGAGGGAGAGGAAGTTTTTGCAGTTCATTTCTGCTGTGATGTCTCTGGCCCAGAGCTTGCAAATGGTTTAAAAACACCCTCAGTAGCTTTGAAAGATCATCCCTGCTATATTTGATACCCAACCGAAGGGTCATTTTCAAAGGGGAGAGAAAAGTCTGCAAGATCAGGAATGATCTGGAAACTTTGAACATTCTGTGCTGAATTTTTCTTCCTGAAGTCTTTCAGTTTTTTTAAACCAGAGCTGGTAGGCAATAGTTCCCAGAACCAGTTATTCAGGTATCTTACATTTTCTTTCTCTGGAGCTGTTGTTGTTTCCTATCTAATAGAATTGTGTGCATCGGCAATCCCTGTCCCGTGGCAGTGAGTATGGGACAGTACTTTTCAGTATATGATTAAAGATTATAGTACTGATTGTCTGAAATGGTTGTGAAAGAGAATGCGTGTCGATTAAATACGCCAAACCCCCAAAGCTTTTTTTACAACATAGAAAGATGTATTTTAAGTGTAAGAGGCTGACTTAGATCTTTATAGCACAAGACTGTTCACAACATTAGTAGGTTGTGTGTATTCTCATACAAAATACTAGATTTCCAGCTCATAATAGCATCATAAGTCTTTCCCTGCTCAGAGTGGTTTTAGTGGAACCATGTTTGATCTAAATCATGCTGGGATCAGGATCAAACCTGTTCTTTATCAAAATACACCACATCTTCTCCATAAGTGTATTGTATACTGTTTGGTTTTGCAGATCTCCAGCACTGTTTTGGATCTCTGTTATTCCATATTCAATAGCATGCAAACAAATGAGGTAAGGTATATTTGTTTCTTTTATTTCAAAGCACCTCTTTCTTAACCTTAAAAAGCAGCCCCTCCAAACCCAACTTTTAGACACTTCTCTCCAAACAATAATGTATAATCTAATAGTGTCATGGTTTAGGAGCTGTGAGATAGTATAGAAAAGATCATTTCTTCTTGCTAGTAGCTTGCATGTAATTCTCAACTCCATTAAACTGTACATGAAATTGCTGTTTTTCAGAGCTCAAGAACCAAAACTTCCATTTACAGCCGGGGTCAGTATTTTAACCTGTCACTTTTGACTAATACAGGGTTAAATATGTTAAAAATATGCATAACATTGGATCAACAGCATATTTAATATCATGCTAAACATAGAATCATAGAATGGTTTGGGTTGGAAGGGACCTTAAAGATCACCTAATTCCAGCCCCACTGGCATGGGTAGGGACACCTTCCATTAGACCAGGAGGAATATGAAGCATAGCATGCCCCCACTAGAACATGGAGGCATATGACTTGCTTTACTGACCTTAATACTCTGTTTGAACTTGGGGTTTTTTTGTGCTTCTGACTCACATCCAAAAGATTTAGTCGAGGAATTACTGAGTGTAGCTCTTTCTTATTGGTGCAGACATATTAGGACCTAGCTCAATGTCAGCTCTGCTTTATGTAACTTTTTTTATCACCACCAGTTTATTAAGAACCTTTCCCGTAAAATTCACTCAGCTCCTGGTTATGTTAAAAACGCCAATTTACTTGTGGAGTTTGAGTCCTCTGTTGTTTCAAATCACAAGTAGAGCCTTCAAGAGAACAATAAAGTATTTTGACATGTATTTCAATATCTCTTCTTGCCAGCATGCTTTCCTAAAGCAGCCACACAACTCTACAATACTCAAGTTGATTGTATAAAAAAATCCAGCATTTCAGTCTTAAATGTCTACTAAATGTTTTTGAGTTCAGTATTGCTTCCTGTGCTTCTGCAGCTTGGCTAATGAGGGGACATGCAGAATCATTCGGTAACTTTAAATGGAGCCCTATTCCTGGTTACTATTTTGGTTATTAACTTTGCAAGAAGTTCACACTCTGTGTCTTCAAGATTGGGAGCTGAAACAGGTACAGTATTCTGTTGAGAGATATGACTAATATCAGCTCCATATCTCCAATATGATTTCTAGATGTGGTCTGATTAAGTGGCAGATCAAATGGATGTGTGCAATATGGCAAAAGGACTATGCTAAATAGCAAGTTTTACCCAACTGGTTAAATCTCTTATTACATGAAGTTGTACTTTCTCTCTCAGTCCACAAGGGATCTTGAGAAGACACTGTAGACATGCATCTATATGTAGTGCACCCAACGAAACAGTTATGAAATCCTACTGGTTTTAGCTGGACTTAAACTTTCTACATGAGCCTATATGTGGATCTTTTAAAACAAATTTGGTTCATTAAGTTATAGATTATGTAGAAAAAAATGGATGGTTTTTCAAGAGAAGAAATGAGGCCTCAGAACTAGAAAGGCAAATTCAATGGCAATTTGGGTGTTAATGGGACTTGGATCCCATCTGGAGAATTTAAAATCTTTTGGGAGAACTAATAGACTATTTAACTTCAGTGTCTAATCTTTGGATAAATCTTGCAGATGGCACTTTCAAAAGAATAAAAAAGAGCTATCTAAATGTGGCTTCATCACAATCATCTCTGTAAGAGTTTCAAATTTCCATCCTAAAGTCAAGCTGACACACAATTTAGAAGCTTAGTTTTTACCATGTAAACTCCCACCTGTTATAAATTAGCTGGGATATTTGAAACTGCAGGCTAAGTCATGAGTCAGTCTGTATCTTTGCATGGTATATAATAATCATCTTGTAACAAAACTAGCATTCACACTATCTCTTTGCTTTAGTCTCCTCCTTTGCATCCTTTAAAACACCTTGATTGAGCACTTTTTTCTTTCATTGTATTTTGTAGCCCTATAAGTTGATGTCAGTTGCTCTATAAATTACTGTCTTGAGGCTTGAATCACAGAAATCCTTGTCTTATACTCTGAATAATGATTCTTTCATTGTTGCTTGTGTATTATGTCTTTCATAATTCCTCCTCTCCAGTTTCATCTGTATGCTTTTCCTGTGTTCTCATCCCGTTTTCATGTCCTTGCTCATTATATGTGACTGCTCCAGGTAACTAAATCTGTTCACTGTTCAATCTAATTCACTGATATAACTGTGGCTGCAGCACACAGAGCTATCCTAGCTGGGAGCAGGCAGCCCTGCAGACTTGCCATTGGCAGGAAGGTTCCCAGACGTGGCTGGTTTACCAGAGTGCTACTTCAGGGTTTGGTTAGACACAGAGTCCCCATGAAGTCATGAGGAAAAGTTCTATTCCTTGTTGTAAGACCAAGTAATAAAAATGAGCAGTTTCTTGAAGAATAAAGGGTGCAGGGAAAGCCTTAAAACCAGCAATCATGCCTGTGCTAAAAACAAGGGCAGTCTGAAAATTGAAGAGCAGCTGTGTTTTAACGAGATAAGAGCTATGTGTAGAATTCAAGCCAGAGGAGTGGAATTGCTGCATTCACTCCAGGTTGAGCTCTGCTTCACCTGCCAGAGCACGGCTGTTCTTGGTTGTGCAGCAAGGGAAGCATGTTTAATGTTTGTAATGAATGGGTAACATTGGATAAGGCAAGGTTCAAACACCAACCTTTCAAAATATCTGTTTGTTGCTGTTCTTACATCTGTCTGTGGTAAGTGTAAGACTATCTCTTTTTCACATGGAGTGCAGCAATCACTCATCAGTGATGGAGGATTTACTGTAACCAAACAAAGAAATTACAGCATCTTGATTAACTTTCACTGTCCACTTGCAGGAATCACAGATTGCTGCTGCAAAGTTTACAAAGAAGGTAGGTAAATGTGAAGACAAGTGAGTAGCAGTGGACAGGAAAGTATGGCCTGTTTCTTTTACTGCTTTTTTTAAAGTCAGCTTCATTTTTCTTTTCTTTCCAATGGTTG
The DNA here is from genome assembly GCF_012275295.1 of Melopsittacus undulatus. NCBI lineage: Eukaryota > Metazoa > Chordata > Aves > Psittaciformes > Psittaculidae > Melopsittacus > Melopsittacus undulatus. The sequence goes on along the minus strand of NC_047528.1, from coordinate 64,789,885 downwards.
GGAAGTGAGCTGTGCCAACCTTGTTTCTGCAAAGCAATCCAATATGTGTAAAGCTTGCTTTTATACATTTTCTAAAGCCCTTGAATCTGTAATTATGGTAATATAGTATATGTACACTAGGCAGAATGGGTAGTTCTTGACAATGCCCTTTGTGTATTAATTTTTAATCAGCATTCCAGATGAATGGACATCAGGGATTAACAACATCTTGTTGTTTACATGCTGCCGAAAAAGCCCCTGAATTATTGATATTCTGATGGAATGACACTGAAACTTGCCAACTGGTCTATGGAACTGTGTTTAAAGTATCTCGTTATTGTTTGTGTTTTATTTTGCAGGATAGTCATGCGACTCTGGGACGGCCTTTTTTCCTTTTCAGGGTATCTGGAATCTCTTACTTAAAGATTCTGAATCACAAACAACGTGATGTGTTACAGTGTAGATGAACAGCTGTTTCCCTTCACAAATTCTTTCTGCACTTTTGAGTAGAGGCCAAGTATCCTTTGAAAGCTTAGGGAGCCGTTTGCTTATAAATCTCTGGTTCCATTAAAAGATGACAAGATAATGAGATCTGGGGTAGTAATGGATTAAGCACTTTTTTATTTGAAGAAGTGACTCTGCAAATGTTTTATCTTGAGCCAAATTATCCAAAGACAGAAGTAGCATGTGGCCTGTATCTCCAAGGTGCACTGATCCTAAATTTATTACATAAAATGTGTGTGAGCTGAATGTCCACTTGGTCAGAAAGGTCTTGCCAGAAAGTGATGGCACACTGTAGCAGGGTGAAAAGCCAAAGCAATATTATGGACATCATCATAATATCTTTTGTGTGTTTTTTTTTTTTTTCCACCCATCGTCTTGCTGAACTATGGTATGGTCTATTTTTCTGTTTATATTTGGCACACACAGATTAACACCAAATCAGTTTTTAGTACCTAAGAAGTTATAAAGTAGGTCATAGCAGATAACCAGAGTCCTATTTCAGCTGCAATTTCCATTTTGGCTCACTTCAAGTGTGTTTGGCCAAGTGCTTTCAGTAGTGGTATTTATATGCTCTTGCTTAGGCACCTGCATATAGTATCTCAGTGAATTGGGACCAAGACCCTTAATGAAAATAATTAAAGCCAGAATGTTTAGCCGTTCGGGCAGAGGCTGAAGGAATCTTTCTCAAACTCAAAGGCAAAACCCACCATGCACAGATCCCCTGGTATTTGACCTCTTGTCCCCTTGAAGGAAATCTTACTGTAGCCTTCTTATGTACTCTGTCTGCATGACAGGAGATGTATTTTGGTGTGCTTATAAATCTAGCATCTTATACTTCTGCACAACCATATAATTCTTATGTTTTTCAGCCTCGGAATGGAAGAACTGTTGAAAGCAGTGGTAAGTAGGCATCCAAAAGTGACAAAAACTTGTGCTGGCTTTTTATTAATAATGATCTTCATGACAGAAGGAGTTACTGCAACTTATTACAAACCTAGACCCCTACCAGTGTTTCATATTGTCACCAGGGAGTTTTTTGGGCAGAAACGCATGTTTTTTCATGCTCAGAGACTTCCAGTGTATGCTGTTGGCAAGTACTCTTCTGTTCTCTCTTTAAAGTTCAGTAAGGAGGAGCTTTCCTCCTCTGCAAAATTATGGAAATGGTACAGCAATTATAAAGTTTAAAACCAGAGGGTATAAATTGTACTTGGAACACAAAAGCTAGACCCCTCTCTGTTCCAAGAGACTATCAGTACCTAATCTTACACAAGATCCCACTAATACAGATCTCTGCATGCAGATGAGAGTTATCCTCACATCAGAATTAGGATCTGCCTTGGGGTAAACTAACTAGAAAGAGTAGGGGTGGGGATGTAAGGAAGAAAGGTGGTGAGATCTAATAATATCACCTAGCATTGCATATCCATCTTTGAACGTGTCTGTTAAAGGTCTTAATGGGAAATGGATGAGACAGTCAATGTACACATGTTCTCTCCTTCAGTCTCTCATCTTCCAACCTTTTTTCCTGCAATAAAGATCACTGTTTTCTGTTTGCAATGTAAGAATTACTTCCAGCTGTTGATTGAAAGGGTTGGGGTTTTCTGGGGGAACAGAACAGAAGAACAGAAAAAGAAAAAAAACCTGCAAAGGAAACCCAAGGAAAGAGAAACTTTGCTGTATATTCTGGATTAAACCATTTCAGAAAGAAAGGAACCAAAGACTTGGTGGAGTGTTGTAGAGCAGCATTGCTGCTCACTTCCTCTGGTCTTGGGCACTGCCCTCCGTGTCCATTGCTTCTCGTGGATGAAGGGAAGATAAAGAGCTAGATGCATCTCTGCTTTGAGACAGTGCAGCTATTCTTCTTGCGTGGTTAAGTCCACATGCATGCAGGAAATATTTCGTAGCTATGAAACCTTTAGGGGCAGGTAGTGCTGCCCAGATCTGTTTAGAGTAACCGGCAGCATGAGTTTTGGGGCAAAACATTTCAAAACCAATTAGATTAAACTTGTATGAAAGTACTTTATGCAGACTACTCTGCTGTTAGCAGAATTGCTGGACTATCAACTGCATATCACTGAAGTGGTGGTGTAGAAGCTACTACTTTGTAACCATGCCCTGGCCTTGCATACAGCAGTAAATTTTATCCACAGCTTAGCCCCCTGAGCCAACCTGGCTGCGAGATGCACACCATGCCTCCACACTATGAAAGAAGGGCAGTGAAGTTAGGACATGGTGGAGAGAGAACTGTATGAAGAGGGAGGTTTCATGTTTGAGCACAAGTAACAGGTTAGGCACTTATCTGAACTTTCAGACTCTCATCCATCAAACTTCTGCTAGAACTTAAAGCTATTTCATGTCTAACTTGGAGAAGGACTAGACATACAGAACTGAATGAATACTAAGTCATATTCAGACATAAAATATAATGTGTTAATTTGTTTCAGAATACCATGGAATATGAAGTTCATTGGTTGACTTACCAGTGCGAAGACTTGGTTTACATAAAGAGACTTCCCATTGCACTAATTGTCTATTGTGTGACTCAGTTGCCTGGATTTTGCTGTTCCATGTAATAAATTTGCAACCGTTAATTATTGTTGTCCTTTTTTTATTGAAGTGGATACTAGACCTCATTGGGCTATAGTGTAGCATTGCATGGTTCCAACTGTATTCAAAGGAAATCAATCATCAGAATATCGGCCATTTTCAAAACAAACAGTGCATTTTGTAGTATCTTCTTTAATGGGGTCATGAATTACCAGCTTGCATTTTTGACTAAATAATATGTTTCCCTGGCATCTCACAAAGTGCATCCCAAACAGCATAATGGAACGTTAGAATCATCATTGATATTTTGACGACTTGATTCTTGTTTTTCATAACTAAGGGCTTGAGTGTGATAACTGCTGAATCCAAAGTACTTTGAAAGAAGGGGAACAAGTACTGCTGTTACACACAGGCACTATTTGGTCAGATGCTGTGTTTTTCAGCCTTGCCTTACTGGCTATCATAAAGCACAAATGAGTCACTTATGAGAGATATTCTGAACATCTGCCCTTTTTACTGAAATCATGCATTTAAACCTGTGGTCCAGCCAATTGTGCTTGCACTGTGTGCAGTGGGGTGATCTGTTCTGGTAAGTGAGGACATATATGGGCAGAAAACTTAAAGCAGCTACTTCCTTACTAAGAAAAAAGCATAGTAAAAGCCAGGGTCTGGAGATACACACCAGGCTGGAATTCCTCAACAAGGAGTCCCACGGTGTTGGCTTCTTCAAGCCCTGTTTTATTTTCCCTTTCCCTCCTTGATTCCTCAGCCCTAGTACATGGCATGATCCCATCTCAGTTACACTGGTACAGAGGAATGCCAACTGTGAGAAGGCATGGGAATACCTCTGTCTTTAAAAACAAATCCTGAGAAACCTGGCATTTCTGGCCTGTTTCACCTCAAAGACTAAGCTGAACAGTATAAAGTTTTACTCAGCTCTGCATAAATACTGGTATTAATTTTGGGCAGGATACAGTTAATTTTCTTCACAGTAGCTTGTATGGTGTTGTGTTTTGGATCTGTGACCAAGACACTGTTGATAATACAGGGATGTTTTAGCTATTGTGAGTAGTGCTTACACAGAGTCAAGTCCTTTTCTATTTCCTACACCACCCCACAAGTAAGTAGACTGGTAGGGTACAACGACCTGGGAGAGGACACAGCTAGGACAGCTGACCGCAACTGACCCAAGGGATATTCTAACCTGGCCTTGAACGCTGCCAGGGATGGAGCATTCACAGCATCTCTGGGTAACCCATTCCAGTACCTCACCACCCTAACAGTAAAGAATTTCCTCCTTATATCCAGTCTAAACCTCTGCTGTTTAAGTTTCAACTTGTTACCCCTTGTCCTATCTCTACAGTCCCTAATGAAGAGTCCCTCCCCAGCATCCCTGTAGGCCTCCTTCAGATACTGGAAGGCTTCTATGAGGTCTCCATGCAGCCTTATCTTCTCCAGGCTGAACAGCCTCAACTTTCTCAGCCTGTCTTCATATGGGAGGTGCTCCAGTCCTCTGATCATCCTCGTGGCCCTCCTCTGGACTTGTTCCAACACTTCCATGTCCTTTTTATGTTGAGGACTGCCGCTGAAAGGACTCAGTCAGAGACCAATATGATCAGACAAAAAGCCATTTATTGCAAAGCATTAACTCCTTATATACTATTGCTTACACACACCTACAGCAATTTGGCATATCATGATTGGATACTTGTCTTGAAGACCCTTAGTGACAAACATATAATTGGTTAAGCACAGGTGTGAGAACTTGACCTCAAAAGCTTGCCAACAGTCCACAGTTCTCATAACTCAGTGAATCCCAGCTTCTTCTTATCTTGCTTGCTTAGGCTTCCTCGGGCCTCCCACGGCCTTGCTGTATCCCTCGGAGTTATTCAGAGCTCATGTACCAAATATCCATTCTCCTGTGAGAACACTGTCTCCACAGAGGACACCAGAACTGCACACAATACTCCAAATGAGGTCTCATGAGAGCAGAGTAGAGGGGCAGGATCACCTCCTCCGACCTGCTGGTCACTCTCCTTTTGATGCAGCCCAGGATATGGTTGGTTTTCTGGGCTGTGAGCGCACACTGAAGCTGGCTCATGTTCATTTTCTCATCAACCAACACCCCCAAGTCCTTCTCCACCAGGCTGCACTGAATTTCCTTTTTGCCCAACCTGTTGGATGAAGCCTTGGGTGATATGGTTTAGTGTGAGGTGTCCCTGCCCATGGCAGGGGGATTGGAACTAGATAATCTTAAGGTCCTTTCCAACCCTAACTATTCTATGATTCTATGTCATGCTCAGCATACAAAGCTGGTGAAAGCAGCAGAGAGGGGGACATTTGGCATTAATGCTTCTGTCTTCCCAAGTCACTGCCAAACATGACAGAGCCCTGCTTTGCTGGAGATGAACATTTGCATGCTGATGGAAAGCAATGAATTCCTTGTTGTGCTTTGCTTTACCTATAAAACTGTCTGTATCTCAACCCATGAGTTTTCTCATTTTTACCCTTTCTTCTCCCCCTGTCTTGCTTGGGAGGGGTAATGAGTGAGAGGCTGTGCGGGGCTGAGCTGTTGCTGGCCAGGGTTAACCCGTAGCAATACCGTGCCGTGCGTGAAACATGATGTGTTCTCACAATCAGCAGTGGCTTCTTCCACCCATTGCAGATTCCATGAATAACATCAATTTGGTCCTTGAAACTGGTTAAATAAGAAGAAGGTGGTTAAATAATAATCAGGTGGTAATTTGCAGGTAAGGACCTAGCTTAGGTTCCTCAGCTGTATTTCTGTAGTAATTGTGGCTCCTCTGTAAAATGTACAGGAGAGCTCTTGTTCACTGCTCATTGGAAACCCTTGCTTCCTGGAGGAAGACAAATGCCACCTGTGGAATAGAAGCTGTTAAGAGTATTGGAATGTAAATGTCATCTCTTGCCCCAAACTCGTCCTGCACTGCAAAACCCACAGCAGAAATCAAGGCGCACAGTCAAGGGGGAGACAGCAACAATCCAAAGCACAGAAAAAATATGTTCAAGAAAAGGAAGTGAAAGCTCAGTTCCCATTGTCAGCGAGAGAAGAGGTAAATAAGGAGTGACATGACAAGGTATGCAACTAATGAGTGTGCTTAGGAGAGTAAACCCAATGCTTATCCATCCTCTTGTAATAAAAAGGAGCAAGGAGGGAGAGTCAATTACACTGAGAGGCAATAGATTTAAGCTGCAAAGGAGAACATTTTTTCTAACACTTAATCGACTCCTGAGACCAGTTGCCACAGCTCAGAGCATGTGGTTAGAGACAGCTCTGCCGGCTCTTGGGAAGACAGGCTTATCCAGGAGCACACACCTTCGTGCCATCGAGCTTTCCTCAAAAATCACTTCAGGCTCACCCAGGACCTCCTGTGTTAAAAGCCTGGCCTGCTCAAGCCAGGCTTAGCAAGGCATTTCTCTGCAGAGCACACAGCAAGGGACCTGGAAATGTATTTGCCGGTGGGGGAGTGAGTGCTTCCTTTCCCTACAACCTGCTGATCACCAAAGAGCCAGAGCAGGAAGCACAGGAGTGAAACCCTCTGACATAGTTTAACTCCATCCAGCAATGAAGCCCGACACAGCTGTTCACTCACTGCCCCCTGGTAAACTTGTGAGTTGAGATAGAGACAGTTTAATAGGTATAGCAAAAGCCATGAGCACAAGCCAAGCAGAACAAGGAATTCATTCACTACTTCCCATGGGCAGGCAGGCAGGGCTACATCATGGTAAGGGTTATCTGGGGAGAAAAATGCCGTCACCCTGAACACCCCCCTTCCTTCTTCCCCCTGCTGTATATGCTGAACATGATGCTGTATGGTGTGGATATCCCTTTGGTCCTTGGGTCAGCTGTGTCCCCTCCCAGCTCCTCGTGCACCCGCAGCCTACTTGCTGGTGGGGTGGTGTGAGGAGCAGAAAAGGCCTTGACCCTGTGTATGCCACTGGTCAGCAATAATGGAAACATCCCTGTGCCACCAACAACATTTCCAGCACAAATCCAAACTATGGAGATCCAAACAAATCCACAAATCCAAACGAATCCACTATGGAGAAAATCAGCTTTATTCCAGCCAAGAGCAGCACACGTTCTCTAGTGCCTCGGACAGCCTCACTCCCTTCTCAGCTGCCACAGGGAAGAGCATACTTACTAAATATCCAGACAACAGCAAGCTGGGAGGGATGGCAAGTGCTGGAGGACAGAGTCAGCATTCAGAATGGTCTTGGCAAAGATACATCTGGAAAAAATACGTATGGCTCATGAAGGATGTCAGGCAGGTATTACCCATACTGAAAGATAAGGAGTTGAAGCTTTGCAGCAAAGGGGATGTTTAGCTGTAGACAATCAAATATCACAGTGTTGGGGAGAATGCAAAATTATGATGTGGAATGAATGAGAAGCTGTAGAGACCATGACATGGGAGGTGTTGCACTGCTGATGATACAGAAGACTTCATGTAGAGAGTAGCACTGGGGAAGAAAGGGGGGGACCACCAGGAGAGAGCCCAGCAGAGAGGAAAGGCAGATGTTTCATTCAGGAAAGCTGGTGCCCTGAACCAAATAGGGCTGGTTCCCAAGAAGGGAAGTTTGAAGAGGGGGATGATAAAATGTTTCATTTTAAGCTCACCTCCCCTGGCAGTATCCGACATGGCCATGGGTGGATACTGCCAGGAGAGGCGAGCTTAAAATGGGGACAGATTTACATTAAATCTGACTATCAGAAGCATTGACTGATAGGCAGTTACCTTGTCTTGGTCATAAAAATTCACCAGGGGGACTGACACCTCACTTGGCATCTAAGTTACAAAAATCCCAGCTCTGAAATAACTGCTGGCAGCATTTTCTCTCTTTAGTGCTACATCATGATGCAAAGTTTATTCCTAATTACATTTTGTTTAATGAAATAGTAGCACCATTGTTTTGTTGAATCTCTAGCATACTTCAGCTTGAAGTTGCTCTGACTGCTTCTGGAGAAGTGAAGATGCAATCTTAGAGAGTCCATACTTTGCATGCTTTTATCTCATGATAACACTTGTCATACTAACAGCTGTGACAAGTGGACCCTGATTCCCAGAGCTGCAGGGCAGACCCGGGAAGGACACTGTCCTTACTTCTGGAATGTTTGGGCAAAATGAGAGAAGACATCTTAGGATGGAAAAGGAAGCATGTGGATTATGGAAAAAATAAATGGAAAAACCCATTTGTGATCTGCAAATTCACACTGCACACGAACTGGAGTCCTGTGAAAATTCAGTGAGAGAATTCACATGACTGGCAATAAGGGCTGATCAACAGCCAGTGAAACAACTGTCATGCATGCATCACATGAAATACCATTTAGGAACTAAAACCACATTAGCTGACTGCTGGTTTCCACAGTTCTCAGCAAGTAACGAGAAAGAAGTAGCTGCAGAAATTTCAGATCTATCTGCTGGAGATTTAAAACCATTTACTTAACATAGCCGGTTGGGCAGAAGATACGTAACTGCTTGACAACCTGGCCAAAAGCTGCCAGAATCCTGTTCCAGCCTTTTCCTAGTGCACATGAGGCTGTCAAATGAAGTCCAGCCTCAAGACAGATGTGCTTGTTATTCTAAACACAGCAACAAAATGTTTATTTCTTTGCTGGGATCTTAGAGTTGAGCAGTGATCAGAGGGTCTCTACAGGCAGCCAAGGCGGATTCTTACGTGGAGATCACTCTGAAGACTTGTTTCACTTATCTGTTCCAGACACATTGCAATTGCCACCCCTCTGCCTTATTAAGCAGGGTAAAAGCATATGTTTGACTGGGCTGGACTTCATAAACTGCCTTAATCTAGACATCTATCACTCTGATAGATTTCTTCACTGAACAACTAGAAGTAGCTGCCAAGTTTCCTTCTCCAGTCATCTCTGGATCTACTTTTCCCACAGTGCAGAAACAAAAGTGTGACTGATCTTATAGCTGGTTATGATTCACCATCTGAATTTTTGACATTTCTCTGGGGCAAAGAACTTTGTACAGCAAACACCATCTATCCGTTAGCCTTAAATCTGCTGCAATATCAGTAGAGAAAGTCTGAAGGAGAACATATGGCAGACTTGAAAGGAAAAAGTTTTTAATACCTTTACACAAAGCTTCTGCACCCTGGGGTTTCTGCGCAGCAGTTCAGCTAGTACCTACTGAATTACTGCAAAGGGGAGATGTGTGCACAAAAATACATGCTTCTGGAATATAGATATCTAAACATCAACCAGCAAGAGACCAAAATATGGCCTAGAACTTCCAATGGATAAGGCAAAAATGCAGAACACACATGAGCAAAAAAGACTGGCAATCATGTGGGACCCTCAACAAAAAGCCTGATCCGGTAGCAAAATCCAGGAGCCTTGATCAGCATAGGACCAAGCTCATGTCTCCTCTCACGACCCTGCAGTGAAAGGACATGCTGCAGCCACTCACCCTGCTAGGCAGCATGGCCTCTCTGGGGACTACACCAGAGATTCTGCTACATAAATAAACACAAAAAATAGCCTTTGGTTATAACCTGGTAGTCTTATACCACATCTTTTCCTTCATTTCCACAGCTGTGTATAGTCTGTATAATTCCACGGGCTGTGTATAATCTAAGATAACCCAAAGTCACTGTTTTGTGACACACAGTAGAACACACACCTGACTTCCAAGAGGACAAGGATGTTTAGCATTGCAATATTTGGACTGGTCAGCAGAGGGCAACGCCAATATCAAATTTGGCCGTGGGGGAGCCGCTGGAGAGCTGTGCTTGTCCCGCTCCTAGCACAGGTAACAAATGAGTTCAGCAGACATTATGCATCCCTTGCACTCACCTGGACAGGCCATAAGTTGGGATATTTCCTCACCTTACAAAGCAAGTAAAGGTGGCAAGCTTATAAACACAAATCTCAGTACAGAGTGAAATCCAAGCCCTCGGCACAACTGAAGCATCCACCAGCAGCATCAGTCTTCTGGACAGGTAGAAGAAGAAGAATTGCTTTTCTAGGCAACATTTCATCTCCGTGCTTCCATCTGCCCACAGCTTCATTGAATTGTGGAGCACCATGTACACACATTTTCAAATAGGTGTTATTGAAAACATCAATTTTCCCTGACAATTGTACCGTGCCACAATTGAGTTAAGAAAGTAACGCTACATCAAGATAAATATGTTTTGCAGCATCAGTAACAAGAGAGGTGCCAGAGGTGCTATGTTCTGAAATTTTTCATTGCTTTGCTTTACAATTCAGTCAGTGCCAGCCTCAGCTACACATGGCTAGACTATGCTGAAATCTGTAGTGTAGGATATACGAGAACTCGCTATGTGCAAAACTACTGTGCAATTAACTTCTTGTTTTACCAAAGCAAATTACCGGTTACATGATCAATAGAACTAGCAAAGTTATTTAGATTTATACTTGGAGGAAGATCTCCTATTTTGTTTTTAATTATAGATATTTTTTGTTATCATTTCATTAGTATAAGTTCATGCTGTGACGCTTACTTCAGTCAGGACACACACTGGAGCTCTTTCTTTCACAGGGTGCCTATTTCCATATAACTGCTAGGAATCAGCTTGTGGTTTCAGCTCTGCATCTTATTTGCAAAGAAATGCTCAACAGATTCAGAAGTTAACAGGTGAGGACAGATGGATAAGCAAGCAAATTATGTGCTACCATAAATGTCGCTTTCTTAAGAAGAAGACCAAAACCAGAAGGGAGAAAGGCAGCTGAGTAGGGAGTGTATAAAATGAGGAATTGGATGTCTGAGCTCTAGTTCTAGCCCTCTTGATCTATAACAGTACCACTACATTTCAGTGAACCACCTAAAGGCATGATTTCCATACTTACCAAGCACTTTGTTTAACAGAGGCTTACCCAAGGGTATGAAGCTAAGCATGTACACTACCAAGATAGGACCTTTCCACCTGACTCAGCTTCCCTGTTTGTGAAACAAAGGTATGGTTACTTAGCAAAGATTTGCTATGATACCCAGTTAATTTCTGTTCAGAAATAGCTTCAAAATTCTCAAGAGTGTCTATTAATCAGCCTGGATAAAACTTTAGCCTTCCAAGGAAGCCAAATGCTGATGATCTAGATATTTATCTGATTTTGTTTCCAATCCCTATGTCTAGAGTAAATAAATGATATTAATTACAGTAATAGACTAGTAATATTTTTCACAGTTTACCTTATAATCAAGTAAGAGATTTTTATCCTTATATTCAAATTTATCTTCAAATAAAAATTGTTATCTTATTACAGTAATGCATCATTATTTATCAGAGAAACTAGCCCTACTCTAGCAAATGTTTAAGTACCCTTCAGTGCACATCTTGCGGTGCTGAAACCCAGTCCTGCATTCATCCTGTTCAGACTGGTAACACAACGAAAAAACTTTTCCCGCTGTTCTGTCCCCATGCTTCTCTTCCTCTGCTGATGCGTTGTAAGGCAGCAGTGAAGTGTCATCACTGTGTTTGCTTCCTCTTCAGCAGCCATTTGATTTGTTGGTGGCCCCTGCCAAGGCTGGTACAAAGTTTAATGAGCTGCATTCACTTTTAGCCAGTGCTGTGGAAGGAAGAGTATGTCTGGAAAATATCAGTGGTCCTGTTGAGTAGGTAATGTGACAGCAGGTATAAATGCAGAGCCAGAACAGCCAGAAAATATCCTGACATTTGTCTTGCTTGACAACCTTTACAGCATAAACAAAAGAACATGACCCAGTAATTCCTGCCATGAAGGGAATTATTCTTTCTTTTTTTTTTTTGCTTTATTCCATCATGAAAAGGGAATTATTCTTTTTTTTTGCTTTATTCTATCATGAAATGCCATTTTGCGCAATAAATTTTACGTTCACTTCCTGCAGATATTTATGCTGTTCTTTCTTTCCCTGTCTATCCTTCTCTTGCTATTTTTACAGCATTTTCATCTCCATTCTCCCATTTCATAGTTCCTCACCACTTCAGCACCATTTCTCCCAACAGTAACTTCTTCAGCCCTTCCTCCTCTGGAATATGCTCTGTGGAGAAACATGCTTTAAAGCAGGTACCAGAACAAGTTTTCTTTTAGAGGAACTGTAGATTCTTAATGTAGTGAAAGTAAGTGAAAACCTTCTGAATGTGGAAGAGTCATTTTACTTTTTTAAAAATTACAAACAAATCTATGGATCCATGGAGGAAAAGAGATGGATTACAAGGGTCTGAAGGGGGAGAAGATCCTTTCTTAAGATCTTAATAACTTGCATACTCATTTGTACCATGGACAAGTACTGAATTTATAATCTGTGTTAGAAGACCTGGCTTCACCAGTTTCTGAATCTTTTTCCATGATTTCAGAGGAAGGAAGACTAGGCCTATCTGAAGACAAAGTGATCTCGAAAGAGAAATAGCTTAAAGACATAAGGAGTCCCAGTGTGGACATCTTTGAATTTCTCAGAAGAATGCTTCAATTTGCACTATTAAGTGATGGTGAAGCACTCAGTTGATATTATTTTACCAGGATTTCTTATTGCTGCCATTGTTTTGTCATGTAAGAAATGCCCCTTATGCCCATCAGGAGGCCACAAGGGAAGTTCTCAGTCAAAAGTAGGCCAGGGTCTGCATCTCGAAACAGTTTAACACCAGTGTATCTCCACCAATACAAACACATTTAAACCTAAGTCATAGTGAGAACTGGGCCTCTGTGATGACATGCAGAAAGAAGCTCTCAGACTGGGAAATAGGAAGCACATTGTGGCAGGTTTCCCAGGTCTACTACTGAATGGTGTCCCAGTGAGCAGAGTACATGTATAGGGTACCCTGGACAAGTTGGGTCCTAGGTACATTATCTGATGTGTTACCATGACTCAAACAGGGGAGAACAATAAAAGTAAATCTGAAATAAGTAAGGAAGTTAAAACTTGGGAAGGGAGAGGGACCAGGCTGAGTGACAGATGCTTAATGTTTCCTAGACAGATGCATAGGCCATGTTTGAGTTCCCTTACTGCAGCAAGCTCCTTCCTTGGTGAATTCACCTAGCAGAGTATGATTTAAGCCTCATCAAGCAACTGCATGATGTTTGAATGAATAGAGAAGCTCATAAAAGAAATCTGTTTCTTAGTTCAGGCAGTAAATTTCACTGTCTTCTGAGCACATTTGAGACTCAGCGCTGAGTTTCAAAAGAGAAAGTCAGCCAAATGCTGCAACAGTTCAACATCGCCCCTCGCTGTTTTGCCATTAATTCTGGCTTAACCAGTGCCCTGGATTCAGTGCATGCTACAAGGAGAAAGACTCAAGTTTCTCCTCTGACCTAGATGAAGGACAGCTATTTTCAGGTTACTAGCTGCACTTCTTTTGCGTTCTGCAAGGTAAGCCTGGTGACTCCACCTTTTAGTCTGCATGGCATGATGCCTGGAAATGCACTCATGGGTTGAGATCACATCTGGACAAGACATTAAAAAAATAAGGAATAAAGAATCAGTCAGTGTCACTGCTGATTCACCTAACCACTGAGTAACAGAGTCAGGTTCCCTCCTTCTGCTGCTGTGCTGGCTCTGCATGGTGCCTTCACTTGCCATGAGTCAATGAACTCCCACTGGTGGGAGTTCAGAGCCCTAGATTCAAGGCATGGTGCAAAGCAAGGTGCTGGGATAATGCAGCTCCTGGGAGGAGTAAATTCAAATGAAAGTATAGCTGCCAAACCAAGTCTGAGGGAACTTCATGAAAGCCTCCTGAACCTGGGGCATGAGTAGAAAGATGCATGAATTATGGTGCTTAGGAAGATGAGAGGCACCCAGACACTGAGGCAATGCCTGAGAACATGTGTGTGCCCTCCTTGGCTTGGCAGGTAGAGAGCTTGCACTCTGACAAAGGAGGCAACGATCAAGTTGAGGCAGTGAATGCTTTTTCTGGGTCTGTCACTTTGGCAAATGCATTTAAAAGCTACCTCAGCCTGGTGACCACGTCCCCCTTTCCCTGCTTTCAAAGGAGATCAGAGCACAGAGATAACCCAGGGTCAGCTTGCACATTTTGGTGGTTCATTGGTTACACATTTCTAAGAGTATGACTGACTCCTCTCCCCAGCTGCCAGGCTGCTGTAGACATTATAAATGTTAAAATGGTTGACAGTTGAGTGTCAATGAATTTTTTTTCTTGGAGGGCAGAATGATTAAGAAATCCCACCATGACACTGCTGGCAAAAATATTCTCACAGGTGCTACACACAGCACTGGGGTAGCTGGAGCAAGCTGGAGAAAATTCACTTTCATCGCAAAGCTGGAAATGGTTGTGCCATTCTCTCTCATGCACTCACTTCACATAACCCTTTGGTTGGGAGTCTAAGGAGCTGCTTGCATAAACAAAACAATAATTTCCAGTAGTTAAAACACCCATCAGCTTCAAAATAGTCAATAACTTTAGCTAGTTAACAAACAACGTGCCCCCTGAGGTCATGGAAGTATGTAAGTTGTGACACAAAGGAGAGCTAAGGAAGAGAGACAGAAGGTGGTAACAGCGGTGAAAACAGGAGCAGAATCTGACCCAGCTACTAGGATAGCCTTCACAAACCCTATGTTTCACATATTATCAGGTATTTATTTGGGGTAGAGCAGTGCAGAGGGCTGAGAATATGCTGGAAGACTGAATGTATGTTTTATTGTGTATTTAAACTCAGACTGGCTTTCTTTAATCAAAGATTAAAAGTTTCCCATTGAAGCACTGATAACGTATCTTCAAAAGACAGACAAAACAGGCTTCACAGCTGCATGAGAGAAATAGAATTAATGAGTTCCTAAAATTAATATCTTAATGTTGGGCATTATATTTTCAATTGCCTAGAGACTTCACAACAAAAAAAAAAAAGCAGGAATGAATTCTCTGGTTGTTCTACATTTAGAAGTACAACAGAAAAGCTGTAGTTGGGAGCACAGAGAACTGGAGAGCCACAGTAAGGCGTATTTCTGTATGGAACCTATATGTCTATAGGTCAGCTCTACTAAAGACAGAGCAGAGCTGTACAATAGCATCTGGGACTCCTGCATGCTCCAGGGATGCTCTTTCCCTGTGGCTCTCCCTGGACCTACCAGTGTTTTCTCCTTGTTCCAGTGTTCTTCTAGTTGGTTCTCATCTGTTGAGTTTTACCAGGTCACTGAGGGTGAGCCACTGCTGAAGGTGATGCCTCTCCTCACCTTGCATTTTAGCAAACATGAGCTGCAGGCCCCAGATAATCTTTTGGGAACTCAGCTGTGAAAGACCGCATCTTCCCAAACTTGCTGCTTCTGGAGTAGCAGGATGCACCCTGTAGTCACACTTAAGTCCACATAAACTTTCCAATAAAGCTCAATGAGTTGAATAACAGAAGTATTGAACTGTTTTTTCAGCAACAAAGAGACCAACCAGCATCACCCCAAAGGCTGCTCTCCCTCTGACCAGGTCTCAGGCAGAGTCCTGTACCCTGGATGGCAGCAGCAGCATCTCTTAGCTAGCTTGTCCCAGCACAAGCCACACAGCTCTTTGAGATGGTTGTATGCTCTTATACATGCCAGCATCAAGCTTTCCTTCCTCTCCATTATTGCTGATACTTGGAGAAAGATCTCTATTAATTTCTCTTGGGGTGGGGGGGGGAAGGTAGGATTTTTACAGGCACAGGGGTCTGCTGAAACCTCATGCTCCATAGGTCATGTCTCAGCTCATGTACTTGGTGTTATACAGATTAAGTCCAGATAGAGACCTTTTAAATATCCATGGGGGTTCATAGTTGCAGCCCATATCACAGAAGCATTGAAAACAGCCTCTTCTTCAGCAGCTCCAGCCATCATCAAACCCTTGGTCACTGCCTCCTGCCAGCATGGAAATATTCAAGTTGTGCCAACACCACCATGAAGGATGGTGTTTTACTTTAACAATCAAAAGAAAAATAAAATGAAGGCTTTTCACATGAGCACAGCAGCCTGGCTCACACTGATGCTGTGAGCAGCAGGAGTGGTGCAGCATGACAGGAGCAAGCCCCTGCTACTGCAGAGGCACCCATGCTGTGGGCAGCTGGCTCGAACAGGCAATGAGCAAGCCTCTGAGCCAACACAGCATGAGATACAACCATCAGCCTGACAGGAGATCAGGGGGCTGTTTTGATTCAACAACAGCTCATAAGGTCAATGTTGATTGAAACTGCTGTAGGAAAACATTCAGCAGTCCCCTAAGGAGCCCCTGTTGCTTTCAAGACAGAGGGTTTGGTTTGTGATACAGGTCAGCAGCATTTTGCCCTCTAGATCTCTAGCCAAAGGTTGCCACATTTACACAGGTAGCAATGGCTGCCTTCAAACCAACATTTTTCTACTGTCTGCACTACAAAGCACTTATCTCTAGTGCTCATAGCAGCCAGTTATATTGAGACTGACCTGACACCAACACTCTCCTCCCTTGGTTTTCTTGTAGTCTAGCCTCTAGTAGATGTTTGCAGCTTACACACCTGCTAGAGGTTTCACATACATAGTCTTCTGCCTGCAGTCCCACAATACCACTTCTTCCTCTTCATTTAAATTCCCTAGCCTGCCTGTACAAAGAGATGAACACCCTGCAGCCCAATCTCCAAAAGGTCTCAATTCTCAGACCACAAAAGCAGCAGAATATTTGACTTACACTAGAGAAAGCAGCAGCACAATACAGATGACTATAGGGAACAGAAGCTCCCAAAACCCTGGCCTTCTAGTGTCAGTCTTGAAGAAGTTCTTTATATAGCCTTTTTATCTGTCTGGATTTATATATGTGAAGATGGTGGACACAAGGGTCTTCCTGTTCTGTGTTACAAATGGAATAATCCAAACACAAAATAATGCAATTATTTTGACAAATAGAAGAAGTAATGAACTTTTAAATTTGAATGGCATCATGCTGGTGAAGCTTTTAAAGTCTTCCAAAGCACAGCAGACACTAATACTCATGTGTTTCCACCATAATGTTGCAATCCAGAGTGCAGATCTAACAGTGCTTAGGCAGCCTTTTGTACTGCATAGGCAGAAGACAACAGTTTAGGAAGGTCCTGGAAAAGGCCACTTCATGGATTGCATTTTAACACATTTCCTTGGTCTGAATCCTAAGGGAACAAGCCTCAAAGCAGCTAATGATATTCCCAGCACCGGAGAGGTGGAAAACATATTTGGATTCATTCCTAAGAAGAGTTTGTAAAAGAACCTAGAGAAGGTTGTAGATTCTAGTTTCTTTAAGGCTCAAGCACTAACAAGGTTTATTTACTATGCATAGAAGACTCCTTGGATTGCACAACATCAATCCAGAAACAGAAAGGACAATTCCAACACCATCTTCGGACCAAAGAGTGTGCAGTGGCACTCCAAAGCCACAGCACAGCTTTACATCCATATCTAAATCTTAAAGAAGATAACTCATGAGCTTTACCACCATTATAAGGCAGTCTCTGCAGCACACCTACTTAAAATAGTTATCTGTGCTTGTGATGAGGTTTGAAGTGGTCAAATGAAGCAGACTTCAACACATATTGAATAGAGATTCCAGCTATACACATGAAGACACAAGCTTTAAAGACTATAAAGCAGGTTTCCTTAAGTAACTGCACTCCCCAAGAAAAAATATCTTCTGTTTAGTGCAACAAATATTCTATAGAAGGGAACAAGATGGACACAACTACTTTTCATGATTATTTATTCATGTACATAGGATTTTTTCATTTGAAGGACATAACTACAGAAAGCCAACCAGCCACCCTCCTTTTAATGGCTTTTCAGACATACACATAGGTAGACACACACAGAAATTTTGACCAAAAAGGCCAACCAGCATGAAACACAGTTGTGGAGAAGGCCAGGGGTTAAATGCAAGGTCAGGAGCCTTGTGGCTCTTAGAACTCCTGGGACTAGGCATGATGGTGGGGGGGTTTAACCGGAGCAGGCATCTTGGAAATACGTTCAGGAAGAATAGTAGGTATCACCCCTCCTTGAGCAATGGTCACACAACACAAGAGCTTGTTCAGCTCATTATCGTTTCTCACAGCCAGCTGGATGTGTCTGGGCAGGATTCTGGTTTTCTTGTTTTCCTGTGCAGCTTTCCCTGCCAGCTCCAGGATCTCAGCACTCAGGTACTCCAGTACGGCAGCCAGGTAGACAGCAGCACCGGTACCAATCCTGTCAGCATAGTTCCCTCTTTTAAGGTACCTGTGGATGCGACCCACAGGGAAGTGCAGATCAGCTTTGTCTGATTTGGATTCCCTTGGCCCCGGGTGGGATTTTGTGGTCTTCTTCCCCATTTAGATATTAATCTAGTATAAAAAGAGAAAGAATTAAGAAAAACACAAACTAAACAGACACAGAAACGGAAGTTCTTCCTTCCTCTTCATCTCACTCACTACCTAATCCCTTTACAAGTCAGTTTTCCATTTCAGAAAGTTTGCTAGCTGTTCACACTTTTGTCTGAAGGAGCAATGGGTCAGGCTGCTGCTTGGGGAGAGTATGGCAAGTTTCCAGCCAAGAGGCACTTACAAGCTCAGTCAGATCAACTGGTCATCCATCTACTAGATTTCCAAAACTTTTCAAGGCAGTAAGAACTTAGGAGAAAAGTCTTCTGACTCAGTATCAAGGATAAGCTGCTCTTAAGGAGAAAGGTTAAGAAAACTAAGCTTAAAGACACTTGCAAGCATTCAGAAACCCTTCAGGGAAGCTTTATTGAACTTGCCCATCATAGGGATCTAAGCAGTTTCTGCAATGATGGACTTACGAGAGCCAGACATAGAAACTTGCATCTCTATCTGAAGAACAGGGAAGAACTTCACCTACTGGAAACCACTTCAAATGGATCTTGCCTTGCAGAAATGAAGGGACCAACAGCTGCAAGATAACAAGCCACAATCAGGAACAAGAGAAGCTTTGGTTTACATCAAACACCAAAATTGCTCTGCTCAGCACACTGCACATCAGGCTCCTGCAAACACACAAGCACAATCTTCTTGTATGGTACTGGATCCATCCTAACAAACCCCATACAAAGTCTCTGGTGATGAACAGTACCAATAAGTCTTCAATACATAACACAAAGAAACTGGTCAACAAATCTAAAACCAAATCTGTATACAGAAGTATCTCAAGTTTTAAACATCAGTTGTTTTTAAGTACTGAGAAGTTCTATCTAGATGTGGAGAGGAGCTAAATCAAACTTAAGTGCTTAAAAATGCCATAAAGAGTTCTTGTAGGAGATGCTTGCAGGCCTTAGAAAACTTTAAAACATATAATACAAGAATAAATAAATAAACCCACCCTTTAAGCAGCTTCACACAAAACACAGAACTCCCTTAAATTCCTGGGAACAAACAATAGCTGCATAATACAAAGGAAACATGCAATAATTACTTAAAAACTCACATGAACAGGCCCCTAGCTTACCTTCTTTCCCAGCAATACCACTATCCCAAACCACACCTTCCACCAAAAGCTGTCCCCTTTTAAACTCCACAGTGGTAGCCGTATCTTTACCAATCCTTGCATTGCTTACAGCCACCTGGGTGAGCACTGATTCAACCCCTCAAAATGAGAACAATCAAGGACCAAACACAAGAGCAACTCACTACTGTCCTTGAGAGCATGAAAAATTGCCACTACTCCTTGTAGAGCTTAGCACCTTGTAAGCTGATCTCCTCTGGAAATAAGCTTAATATTTACTGTATTAGTATTAGGATGCTGCAGAGAACTGCAGTATTTCTGATTTGCAGTTAATTTATTACAGCTGGAAGGGGGCACACCTCACCTTGCTGCACTCATCAAGAATTAAACCCAGCAACCTGTACTACTGCTCTTTGTGCTGCCAGCAGTGGTCAAGCTGCTCTGTGACCATGCACTGCAGAGCTTGGAAAAGTTCAGGGTCTCTGACACTGGGTTCTCTCTCTTCTAGGACTTGTCCCCATCTGCCACACTGTCATTTTTTCTCCAGAATCACTCTGAACAGTATTTTTTCTTCAATATATAAGTGCTGAGAAATTGAGCCCTGGCCCAACAGAAGCTTTTGCTGAGCAGCTGGGTTAGGAAACTATCCTTTGTTACTGTGACACCAGAGGGGTGAGTTTTCAGATCACTGTGCTATCTGGTTAATTTAAGAGTGGGTTGAACCATAGGTTAAAAGAAAGCAAATGAGATTGGGTCATTGATCAATTGTGATTAAGAAAGTGCTTTAAAAATTTACTTTTGACTTGGACCTGTGCTTCACCACAAACTCTTTGGGTGTAAGCACAGGCAGAGCCACACAGCTCACTCTGTCTTTTATCACACAGAAAATGGCAGGTGAAGGCACTTCTAGAAGCTGATTGAGCACCGGCCATGCCTTGCAGAGTCTGTTTGGTGTGGTGCAAAGCAGGCTCACAGGACCAGCATGATGACTGACACACAGCTCCAGATTAGCAAAGGGTGCTGTAAGCACCATGCTTAAAACTGCACAAAATTACTACCTTGGTTGAGTCTTCCACCATTACTGCAAACCTTTAGATTTTCACTTGGTCCAAACAAATAATCATTCCCAAGCCTGCTCCCCCTTGCTATGGTCAAGTGAAGGAGATAAATTTGGTTTGATGTGTACATTTCTCATGTGTCTCCTTTAAAGCTTTTTTTTTAATCTACAGTGTATAGAGTAAGCACAAATATGATACATCTTTACTATATGCAGAAAGCCTAAGATCTACTTTCATTGTTACTTCTCTCATTTCTACAACATCTTTCACTTCGCTGGGTTAACTGCAGGCCATCTCACCAAATTGCTCTTGAAAACCAGGCTACATACAATCACTGTTCCAGCTGTCCATCATCCTGAAATCACAGCTGTCTGCTCAGTCAGGTAACCTCTTCCCATTTCTGCATAAGCACAGCCTGGAGGAAAGTCATCAACTCAGCTGCATACAGCTCTGATAACTGTCAGCATCACAAACCTGGCCAGTAGGCTTTGACACACTTATGCCTTGAGGGGGTAAAGGAGCTAGGTCAAACTCAATGGGACAGGCAGATATCTTTCAAATAAAAAAGTTCATGTTCCAGCTATAGCTTAGGAAGCTGGTCCTAGCCAGCTCTTCTCTGTGTGAGATGCTATGAAATCTGTGAGACACTGCCCCAGGGCCAGAGTGATTCTAATACAGCTGCAGCAGATCCCTGGTTTCCAGTTCAACAGCAAGCTCCAGAACCCACTGTGACCAGAGAAACCCTGGGCACTTTCCTGGGGGATGACTGTCAATGACTTAGTCAGCAAAGGCCAGGGGACTCATTTGGATGTGGAGAGTTTTACTTTTCTGCACTGATGGACAGAAGCAAAACAGTCATCTCTACAAACATCACAAATATTGCACTGGATTTTAAATAAACTGCCTATGGTTGTTACAACAAGATGGAGGGACAGAGATTTAGTGTCATGCTGGAGCAGTCTAAAGATGGGCAGCTGTTCGTTACAGCTTTACAGCAACAAGATTTAAAAGCATAGGGTTACCAACTTCTAAAGCAGAGTTAAACAACCTCCAGGGCACTGAACTAACTGCCCTATGAATCTGTGATGTAAAAAACGTTCACATGAACAGCAGTGTGGGTCTTGACTTTTCTACCTGATCACAGCAGTTACCTATTATGTTTTCAAAAAGCAAACATGTACTTGACATTAGAAAAACTTATTTGGGTGGTGTACTAGGCTTCTTTGATATTTTCTGTGTTCCTCTGTCCCTGGAAAGGGAGCTGAGAAAAGAAAGGAGAACATTGTTGCATTCTGGAAACTTTATTACAAACTTTAAAAGTATATTAAAATTATAAGGAAAAAAAAAACCCACTTGACAAAGAAGCAAAGACACATACAAATTAGTGCTACTGAGTCTCATCATCCATAAGTGAACAGGCCAGCCCAGGAAAAGCATGTTTCACTGGCTACCACCTTTTTCCTGAGAAGGAACAGGATCTCTGGAAGTTTTCTTGGGGAGGAGCTGGGAAAGAGTATTTGGCATAACCCCACCTCGAGCAATGGTCACACAGGATAAGAGCTGTGAGGTACCAATCCTGTCAGCATAGTTCCCTCTTTTAAGGAGCCTGCAGATGAGACCCGTGGAGAACTGCAGACCAGCTTTGGCTGGTTTGGATTTCTTCAATGCACCTCCAGGTTTGCCAGCCATTACATGTTTCTTTCCACATCCAGGTATGCTGACAGGTTGGAGATCTTCAAATTAGCCAGGTGCCTGGGCTACAGCTAACTGATAGCAAGGTGAGTTACACTTTCCTCTTTTTCCACATCAGGAAGAAAGCTTGTTCTTTCCTTCAGGAAAGACAGCACCATGCAGCGCAGTTCATTAATAGCAGAGCTAAGAGTCTAACTACTATAACCTTTTTACAGCATACATTTTGAAGAGTTCCTGCAGCCTACAGCATCTTCCACCCAAAATACTCCAAGAAGTTTTCATACTAAGTTCTAAATTAATCCCCCAAGTGATATTCCCAGGCTGTAACGAGAGTACTGGAGGTGCTCTGCACTAGGGAAAGTTAAAATTGATTCAGACAACACAACGTGAAGAATAAAAATTACCATCTATTTACTCAAGATTTAGGAAATTCAGTCCAGTTAGAGCACTCTTAAATTTGGCTGGCAAAAATACTCATTTAAATAACATTTTTAATCTATGAGTAAATAGCACAGTTAGCTTTCAGCACAGCTGCTTGCAATACACAAGAACATCCATCACTAAACTAACATGTGGGAGGTTTTGTGTGGTTTTTAAAAAGAGATTTAAATATTTAAGAAAAAACAGAATAAAATTTGGAAGGGAGAAACAAAAAAGTCCCAACCCATAAAAGAAGCCAAGCAAATCAAGCCATAGCTCCTTATCCTTATTATCAGGTGATACTTCTCATATTCTGCTTACATAACAGACATCTGTGTTACTAGTACAGCTAACTTACAAAATAACAATAAGCCCAAACCTTTCATGGCATATTATCAATTTAAAAAATAGCCCATTATCTTCAAAAAGTCCTTATTTTGGCCTATGCTTTGCGATAGTCTGCCTTCAAAGGCAAGCAAACCACCTAACATCATTCCCCTACACCTGGAGCAGAACCTCTTTATTAGCAGCTTTTGCTCCTTATCAGTGGTTCACCTGGACAATTAATGAGGTGTTACCACATGTGATTTATCTTCCTCCTAATCCCTGATTTGAGGGAAAAGGAAGAATGTGTTAAAGATACCCAGAAGCAAGTTTTCTTGGGAGGGATGGATGGATGGATAGATAGATAGATAGATAGATAGATAGATAGATAGATAGATAGATAGATAGATAGATAGATAGATAGATAGATGGATGGATAGATAGATAGATAGATAGATAGATAAGTCAGGCTGTCTCCAAGGGTTGAGCCACAAATGTATTTCAGTCTTACTGTGACATTAGCAGCTCTCACCAGCTCTGGCTGAAGTATTTCTGTCTGTACACCATGTGTAAAACCAGTCCTCTCTTTCAAGTTGAAGCTTGATTTAAAACATAAAAGTACACAGGAGAAATGTGCTTTGCAAATACAGTTTATATTTATTTGGGTGGGAAGGGGGAAAGTGTGCATTACTTTATGTGTGTCCTGCGCAGAAAGAGCTAGGCTTCGTGCTGTGTCTGAGCCCCATCAAGTGACGAGATGCGGCTGCTGATAAGATCTGGGCTTCTGCACCCTCTTCTGGTGGCAATCTCCCCTATGTAGGACCCAGGGTTTCCTCTGGGAACAGCAGGGTTCCGGTACCAAGGGTCCTTGGCTAGTTCCTCTCAGTTCAAATGGGCAAAAAATCTCAAAGCAAATGAATATTTTTGAGCACCTTATAGAAAATAAATGCTCTTGCTTTTTCTGTTTGCTTTCCAGTGATTAAAATAGGTTCCAACCAGAAGCCATGTGGTATTTCAGCCAAAGAAGATGACTGTTAAACCAGTAGGTCCCCGTGGAAGCCCAGGCTTTGACAAAACATTCATAATTCATATCACAAAACTGGCACTGACAGCTAAGCCTTCATTTCTGCATGCTGGGTACAACTGCAGGTCCGAGCCAAAAAACTTTGGAGGACCTGCAGAAGACTCCAAAATTGTGATGCCAAAAGCCTTAGCTCACATGCTGCCTTGCCAGAAGGTTCCATTGCCCTTTCTGATTTAAAGTTCTTACATCATCTGCACTTGTGGCTCCATTTATCACTCAGCCACTTTTCCCACAAGGATAAACATCTAGTCCAAACTGGGTGAGTCCTAGGCTTCTCCACCTTAGGGCCCTGGGAGATGGGTGCACACATCCGAATACTCACCCTAAGGACTGACGTTCTCCCAAAGTGCAGCTACCCATCTATTTTAATTCAGAAGCAGAAAATGTGGCTGTGTCTTCCTTTCAGTAAGCCTTAGCACAAGGTATGTGCCGTAGGGTGCTTCAGGATACATGGGTGTTAATGGGATGTTCATGATGTTATAATGAGGCTTCCAAATTTCCACTTCAGGCCCTTGGTGGAGACAGTAATTTTTCCTCATGCCCAGAATAAACACAGTCTTAAGGCCTGCTGGCAGGTTGTGTTGGGGTCTTTTCCTGGAGACTCAGAGCTGGGCTACCCTCTCCTGGGTGAGTGTGCTGACCATCAGCTAGAGCAGGAAAGGAAGAAGAGGTGGAAGCAGGTCTCTCCTTTGAGAGGAAAGCACAAGGTCTGCTCAATTCTTTGGGAAGACAGAGGTGTCCGTTTTTAGGGAACGGCTTGTTGATCCCACATGTACTTGGGTCACCACACTTAACCCACTCCTCAGTGTCTGCACATTCATGCTTGGCATGCAGTAAGCCAATTCCACACGCTCAGGAGAGAAACTATTTTGATTCAGGTCTGGGTGCTGGGTGGCCTGTTCCACAAATCAAGCACACCACTACCAGCTTTCTTGTTAAATTTATACACAACAGTTATAAGGTAGTACACTGTGGGATTCTTAAAGAGCCAAGGCCACGTAGTGAGCGATCCCAATACCATGAGCCTTGTTACTGTAAAGAAGATTTTTGGCAGACATAAGCAAGGTCAATTGTCTTGTTAGGCCTCTGTAATTTTCCACTGAAAACGTGCAGAGAATGATCTCTGCCAAGGTTGTAGTTTCCCACTGTATTTTTAGAGTAAGGTATTTAATCGCAATTATAACAAGTTATAAACATTAGCTCTGTAAACGGTAGTAACCTCTAGACTAACCAATTAGAGCTCAGTATCCAAGGCTGTTACATAAGGGAGTAAGGGTATAAAAGGAGCACTGTATCTGAATAAGCTTTGGCAATTGCTTGATCACATTGATCATCTCAGCGTTGTCGTGACTCCTGCATCAACAGTACACTCCCATTTACAATGCTTGATTGGAATGTACATGTAATGTTTGCTGCATATAATATTTCAAAGGGATTAGTCATTCCTTCTAATCACTCCACATGCTCAGAGGAGAGCTGATTTTTAGTATTATAATGAAGTCAATTCATTTCAAGACACCTTAAAAGTTAGTTTCATTGCCAAGTTAGGTAATGGAATGGTCACTTTGCCAAGCTGTCAAATAACCTTTAGTATTACCAATCCCAATTGTTCTTCTTCGATCTTTCAAACACGACCAGGACCTGGTTTTGTCCATGAGTTTCTTATTGTTTCAAGAAAGTCACTTCATCCCAGGCCCAAGATGCAATAACTATAGCTACCACTTGTAGGTACACAGTATAGCAATGAACATATCTAACTAGCTATGCAGAAAACCTCTCTAGCACCACTGTCCGGGAAGCACGCAGGGATGGACGGCTGCCTAGGGGCCGGGAGACCAGTGGGTGCCCAGCCTAGCTGCCGGCGGACCGGGACCCGCCAGCCCTGGCTGCTCCATGAGGCACCCACACCCTTCTGCCTGCAGGAGAGAAGGATGGGGAGCAGCGAGAGACCAGGACAGGCGAGAAAGGAGCGTTTCTAAGTCACGGTTCTGCCCACGCAGGGGCTCCCTTCACAAAACACGAAGAGGGATCCCCCTTAGAAACAGGGACCCGGACCTTTTAAATCCCGGTACTGGCGCCTATGGGAAATGCTGGCGGAAAAGGATAAGAAGATGGAAGAAATAGGCCCACAGCAAGAGCTGAACCCCATAATTCATGTAGCCGGACAGCCGCTGCCCCACAGTGCTCACGTAGAGTGTTCCGGCCCACTGCAGCCCCCACCAGCCCACGCCGGGTCTGCGAGAGCCGGGGCCGGCCTTATTTGGCGTTGCGGGAAGGGACTGTGGAGCTGCGACCGCCCCGCCGGGGAGCGCCGCCTCCTCCGGCCGCGCCGCGCACGCCGGGACCGGCCCATCCCATCCCAGCCCTGCCGAGCTCCGGTGCTGCTGCCGCTGACTGGGCCCCGGCCCTGCCGGCAGGATGCAGGTGAGCAGCTGGGGGGCTCCGCGTACCCGGCCCGTGTGCTGCAGCGGAAGCCTGCCCGGGCGAGGAGCTGCGGACGGGCACAGTGCTTGGTCACGGCCGCCGGGGCGGCCTTGGGCCCGCCGGCAGTCATGGGCTGCCAGCACCGGCGGAGCACCCCGGGGAAGGCGGGGGGGGGGAGCCTGGATTCGGCTCCCTCTGTGCGGGTGTAGGTGTCCGCCCTGTGGGGCCTTGGTATGCAGCTCCATGGCTTGGTTTTGTTGTCGTTTGGTGTGTCTTCAAGCACCCTGCTTATTTGACTACTGTTGGAAGCACGTGGATGGGCGTTTTAGGGTCAGCTTTAGTACATTGATAAACGGTAGTAGATGCTGTGTCAAGGGAAAACGATCACAGTCAGAGACAAAACAAAGAAAGGTAATCTCATGTGCTATTTGCTGTGCTACCTTTTAATTTCTTACTTTATTTTCTTCTCCCAGTAGTCCAGAAGTATTGTGTTTTGGTCTAGAGAGAAGATGCAGTCTCTTAAACAGGCCTCGTGTAAGCTCTGTTGATACAAGCCGTAGCACAGCAATAGGTGGTTTTTAAAGTGGACTTAGCTAAAGACAGTAAGGAACTGCAATCAGCCTGTGACTGCATAGCAATGAATTTTCATGTATTAAAGAAATAAAGCTTTTATCTAACTTGGAAAAAAAGCTCCTGGATTTTTCAACAATACACAGGTGCTTGCAGGCCTTAATTTGAAGGATTATTACAACTGTGCCACAGTAAAGTCTGTCTTTAACTTTCAGGGACAGTCTAGGCATAGATTTAGATCTGATTTCCTGGCAATGTGCTTGTTTGGCAGAGTCTGTGCTTGCTTTCCCCTAAGCACTTGTGTAGTCACACAGGCTTGAATCTCCTAAGTATTCCTATATGCCCAGAATTATGCCTGCAAGGCTGGTGCCGGTGTGTCTTCTTGCCAGCACTTCTCGAGGCAATTGCTGTTGACCTGGTAGGTGGCCTGTCACTGTGTTGAGGCTCTGTATGTGAGCACTGTGGGCAGCCCACTTCCCTGTTGTCCAGCTGATTTTCTCCCCTTTGCCTTGTGAGAGCTACAACGATGGTTACAAACTCTTGTATTCTACTGAGACCGCTTCTACTTGCGGGGAGTAGGATCAAATCAAATAAAGACTCTTCTGCATTTGTGCCCTCCCCTATATTTAAAAAGCATTCTGTGATTCAGAGTTGGTCTGGGCTGCAGAGAAGCCTCAGCACCAGGAGGATGCACACTGTGACTTTCTGGTGACATCTGTCCCATTACCAGTTGTGTTGTGTTGTGTCTCTTGAAAAACTTGCCTGTGTTAAGTTGTGGAAGTGGTAAAGTTCACCTTGAATGCATGTAGTCCATTTCTTGGTCTGTTCTAGGACCCAGATAAAGACACAGAGTGGAATGACATCCTGCGCAAGAAAGGTATCCTTCCTCCAAAAGAAAACGTGGAGGAACAGGAGCGTGCAAAGGAAGAGGAGCAGCTTGCCATCCTTCAGAAGTCTCTTGGTGAGCAGCAGGAGGACAAATTTTGGAATGATTTCTGGTGGAAGCTTGTACAAGAAATGGCTATCAGTAATGTTCATGTGCCTGTAAAATGATGTGTCCTTTTCCAAGTCTGTAAGGAATACCAAAACTTCTTCTCATATAGGGTGGTCATCTAAGTGTCAAACAAATACATTCCTGAACACATGGATTCTTCCAGCACAAGAAAGCTTTGTTCCTAATGTCAGCTTCCTATTTTTATAGATGTTTGAAAACTGAAATAAGAATGGTGTGAAGGGAGTCTCCCATGTGAATGTTCAAGTAAAAGTATCTTATGACATTGCCTGTTGTGTACTTCCTCCTTCCCTTGTTGTTCAGGCATCCCTGTTGTGTTGTGTGTGTCAGGTATGTCTTTGCTGCAGCCATCAAACTTGAATGCTAGCACAGGTACTTATGTGCTAGTCTAGGCAGCCTTCAAATGAGAGTCCTTTGCACCTGTATGTATAAAGTGCATAGTATTTTCTAAAAGTCCTGTAACACTAATACCTCAGAGAAGCTGTATTTCTCATAGTTAATCTGTCCTTAAAGTAAATAAATTCTGTTGGACTGAAAAAAGCTGATGAGCTTTAATCCTGCAATGATTTTTTTTTTCTGATTTGATGTTTCTTCTGTTCTAGTGAAGACTTATGAGGACATGACTCTGGAAGAGCTGGAAGAGAATGAAGATGAATTTAATGAGGAAGATGAGAAAGCTATTGAAATGTACAGGTCAGAGCAGCATACAGAATTTGTTTTTAGTGAAAATTGGAGTTATTTTCTTTTATATGCTATTAAATACTGCTGAAGAGGGAAAGGATGTTGTTAGGGCTGATGATGGAAAAAGTGGGTTGTGTTTCTGGTGTCTTGTAGAGCTTCTAAATGTCTTTAATAGGATAAGTGCATTTAAATTCCTTGTCCTTTATCTACAACCTACTTTTGCAGAGATAATGTGCACCTGCTGAGTGCATGGCTGGGGATTCTGAGAGCTTTGAAAATCACCTCCAAGACTTCTCAATTTTTGCATGAATGAGATTAAGGTGCTGCAGATTTACATAATTACAGTGTTGGCTTTCCATTATTTCTTTACCTCTACCATCTCTGTTTTCGCTATTTCGTTTGCTAGTATAGTGTCTGCTGAGGGCAGAAATGAGGGGAAAAAGTACTTAATGAAACATAATTGTACTTCCTGCATGTTAGCAGTTTAGGACTGAGATGCAAATACAAGAGCACATATTGTCTGTGTAAACTTTTGTTGCTCTGGGGTTTGAAGAAGTTTGTAATGTGTCTAAAGTATAGGTTTCAAGTAGTTGCTTTAAGTGTTATTCTGTCAGAAACACATCTATTCTCAAGATCTCTTTCCCATTCCTTGCTGTTCAGGCAGCAAAGGCTAGCAGAAATGAAAGCAGCACAAATGAAGAATAAATTTGGGGAAGTTTTGGAGATTTCGGGAAAAGATTACATTCAAGAAGTTACGAAGGCTGGAAAAGATATATGGGTAGTTCTGCACCTCTATAAGCAAGGGTAAGAATTTGTTTTTAAACTTTAAACCTCTCACTGTCAATAAATGTGTGGTATTGTGGAGATTAAGGAACTGGTTCTGGACTTCTAAGAAATAAAAAATTGAATTAGTGATTTCATTACTGTTGACTCAAGACTGCCCACCTTATCCTTAAAATGGTGTTACCATGAAGAATGGGGGTTCTTTTGTCCATCTGTATAGCACAGCACGATTTGTACCGTACAGCTACCACAGATGTAGCTGCTGCACTGAAATATCCAGGTTTTGGAAATTATTCCAGGTAAGGTGTGAAGGGCTGTGCTTTAGAAGGATCACTGTGTCTTAGCCTGGTTTCTAGAGGCACAAAAATGGAGTGAACCAGGTTTCCAGTCCTGCTGGCATGATGGAAAAACTTGCCTAAAAGGTCTAATAAGTTGCCAGAATTTTCTGGAAAGGGTTAGAAGTATTTGGTTTTGTTCATTGTCTCTAATTGCCCAACGTATTCTTGTCATCTGCACACTTTATTCCAGGAAAAATTATTTTGCTTTTACCCTTGCTCATGCAATTTCTAAATATCATATCTTCTTAAATTAGTTTATCTGTATGATGGAGGGAAAGGTTGTATTGCTAATATCTTAAAACAAAAAACCCACCAAAACCTCCAGTGATTCTGATTTTCTTTGAACAGTGGAACACTGGATAACTAAAGTATTCAGAAGTTGCTCCTGGTAGACTTGTCTTTCCATGAATTCTGCTTACTGAGCTGGTATTTCTGACCTTTGTTCTGGAGCTGATTACTGTCTTTTTTTCCATACATGTGTGTTGCTGTTTGCAGGATTCCACTCTGTGCCTTAATAAATCAACATATGAGCGGGCTTGCAAGAAAGTTCAGAGATGTGAAATTCATCAAAGCTATCTCTACCACCTGCATTCCCAACTACCCTGATAAGAACCTGCCTACAATATTTGTCTACTTGGAGGGAGATATCAAAGCCCAGTTCATTGGGCCTTTGGTATTTGGTGGCATGAACCTGACAAGGGATGGTAAGTGGCTGTATTTCTCATCTTCCAAAGGAAAAGCAAAACTACTTTGCTGGGAATGAGAGAAATGAGGTTTAGGAGGAGAAGGGAGGTACTAAAGATTATATTGGATTTTTTTTCTGCACTCTTGTAGCCCAGCAATGTGCAATTAAGCCTTCTTGTAAAAGCCATGAGTGGCTGAGTAGGCCAACATACAAATATTAATCTTATGTGTGTGGAAGTATTCACATCCTGTGTTGGGTGAAACAGATTTTCCTGAATATGTTAGACTAAATAGTGCCCATACATATTCTTTGGTGCTCTTGTACCTGAATGGCTGACCTTGCCTCCAGTTGCTGAATAATCTGCACTTGATAACTGGTGCTTCCCTACTGCATTGTAGTGCTCCTTGTTTCAACCTGAGAGCATGTATTTATCTGTTGTACTTTCCTGACATGCAGGCTCTGCTCCTCATGAACCTTCAAAGAGAGCCTGTCCATTTATCTGAATGGGGCTGCTAGCCTGAAATTGGGTTACTTCCCTTTCCTCTTGCCATCTTAGTAGTTCAGGGCCACGAGGCTCCACAGGGAGAGGCTGTTACCTTTCCTGGAGGCTGTGGTTTTCCATAGGCCTGTTTCTCCTTGCGCAGGTCAGTAGCCTGGAGGCAGGCTGGGTTGTGCAGCTTTGTCAGCATGACATGCTTCAGGAGGTGATGAGGGCAGCAGTGCAGGTCTTGGAGCACTGTGGCTCTTCAGCAAAAGCTGCTATTTGGAGGTGGTTGGTTGGGGATGGTGTCCTACAGCAGTGCTTGAAGACAGAGGTCAGCAGTGAGAAAGATTCTGCTTGGAAAGCACATGCAACTCTGTAACCTGTTGGATTTTACTTCAGTTGAAAGGATGCTCATTAGCCTTCTCAGTACGCATATTGGTCCAGATGCCTTAAGGGTTTTTTTATGGTTAGATTTTAAGGACATCTTTATCTAAAGTGAGCAACAGTTAAGCAGCATTTCAGGATCCCTGCTGCATTGCATCACTGTCTATACTGGGACAGGATGCAAAGAGGTGGGTTTTTTTTTCTACTAAACTTCTGAAGTTTATGGGTTACTTTGAGCATGTGCTGTAGAAAATGTGCGTCTGCCTGGAACTGTCAGAAGGGGAAAACCTCACTAGTGAGATCACTGATTTGAGAACAGCTAACTGACTATAGTGGTTGCCTAATTATGTACTGAAGTGAGCAGTGGGAGCAGAATCTATAGTTATTTCTCCCATTTTTAGTACATAAATAGTTGATTTTGGGGGATGTCTGAGCCAGCTTAATTTGGTCATCGCAAGTAGCTGGGCACTGGAACTCTGCACGTTCTTTTGTTATTTTCTTCATTCCTTGTCCCCGAAGCCCAGATGACTTCCACCAGAGGTAAAAAGAAGTGTGAGGTTGTATTCATTACTCTGTAGTTTCTGAAGGAAATTAGATTTAATGATAGGCTTGCAGCAAGAGTAGAAGAGAGGTTTCAACTGAGTGTGTTGTATTGACTTTCTGCTGCTTCTGGGAAGCAATCCAATTTGGGCCTACATAGTAACAGGCCTGCTATTGATGGTGGAGTCTCTCTTTCTATTTTGCTAAGGAACTAATAAGCAAGGCATGGTGTAATGGGAAAGGGGTGAATTGCATTTATGGAATACATCCTTGAAAAATACCTGTAATTCTGATGTGTCAGTGGAATTGCTGCAATTTGTTTGTCCCT
This sequence comes from Melopsittacus undulatus, assembly GCF_012275295.1. Lineage (NCBI taxonomy): Eukaryota > Metazoa > Chordata > Aves > Psittaciformes > Psittaculidae > Melopsittacus > Melopsittacus undulatus. The sequence continues at coordinate 64,757,660 of NC_047528.1, read as the reverse complement.
CCACAGGTCTATTCCCAGACTGTTTTGATTGGGATGAACTCTGTATATGATGGAGACAGCTGTAATATATGATCAGTACTCCTTTACTGGTGATAGATGTGCAAACCTGTCTTCTGCCCTTATGTGGTTAGAAGAAGGTTGAATTTGCTTTCACAGGGAGAGTTGCCTTTAAAGCTGCTGCTTGGTATCAATCACCTCTTTTGCACTCCTGGTTGTAGAGGTAGCAGGAAGGCACTGGGAATGCTGCTGGTGGGCTGCAGAGCAGTACCCCTGTGCCCTGGGCTGAAATCTGTGCCAGCAGTAGTGACTGTATGAAGGGAGGGCTCAGCTGGAGTGTGTGCAGGACAGGGGCTGGGGCCTGGATGTGGAAGAGGAGGAGAAGGAATAGAGCAGGGTCTTGCTTTTCATGGTGGTAAGAGAAAGCTGGGGAAGCAAGGATGGCCTTTTTCCCATTTGCTCCCTCCATTCATAGCTCTCTTGTTTTCCTCTATGCAGAATTGGAGTGGAAAATTTCAGAGTCGGGTGCCATCAAGACTGACCTTGAGGAGAACCCCAGGAAGCAGATCCAAGACCAGCTTATGTCCTCAATCAGGGCACGTGTCCCAGCCAGGAGCGAGAGTGACTCAGAGGATGACTAACTTCTGCGGCAGCATCAAGATTGATACAGTACTCTTGAAGCCAGTGTTCCCACCTAGAACACTTGGAGACACTCAAGATCTCAGCCCCAGAAGAGTAGTATTTCGAGACAAACACCTATCTAGAAACTTCTAGAAACTAAAGAAGGTGTTTTGTTTTTTTCTAAAAAGACCAATTTACTGCAAATTCACTTAAGATTGTGAAAGACATTTTATATTAAGAAGCTGAAGTAAATCTGACTCAAAGTTTTAAAATACAGACTTCAGTAGAAACAGGTCTCCTGTTATTATTTTATTAGTAAATTACTGATTTCTTAAAAAAAAAAAAGGAAATATAAGCTGATCTTAAACAATTGGTTATAGCACTTAGTTGGGCCTTGTCTTGGTTTGTCATGTGTATATGTCCAACAGTCTGGACTGTGTGGAAAGTTAGGGAAGGTGATGCAGGATGTGGGTGTCACTGAAGTGGCATGTGGTCCTTTGCAGAGGTGTGCTGTCAGGACGGCCAGCACGAGGCCATGAGCTGAAACTCCAGACATCTTGAGAGAGGCCTTGGTGATGGCCAGCATCTCCCAGGACCTGCTGAGTCCAGATCACGCTTTCATTTAGCAGTGGTATTTTGCCTTTAATAGTGGCTAAGTTTCTTGCACCATCTTACCTGCTAACTGGGGAAAAGGAATTCAAGATGGTGATGCTCAAGAGTGAAACTGCTGACTTCTTCCACAAATCAGAAATCCAATGCGTTACTACAGTAGTGCCATTGCCAAATGGGAGAGAAAATGATATTTGACCGTCTGATGTCTTTCTATATTAAAGTCTTCCATCTTCTAGGTAATAATAATTGAAGCCTTAGAAGAGAATGAACTGAAATACCACCTTAATTATAGATCTGCTGACACTCAGAGCTGCTTGCTTATTTTGGGTTGGGTTTAATGTCCACCTACACTCTCAATTTGTCTACACCTGGACTAACAAGCTTCAAGAGCTTTTGCTAACAAGGCTGCCCTAAGGACATTGAATTACATTGCTAATGGAATCTGTGGGTGGATGGTATTGAATGTAACAATAAGCAATTTTTTAATAGTGTTGTATTGGTTCATAGCATCTTTAAAGCATGTTTCCTGCACTCTGTCTTCCCAGTCAACTTAGTCAAATAACTCTGTTCCTTCAGTTTCAGGTGAAGTTGTAAAATCCTGGTGGAGAGCTTCCTCTTTGAGATCTGAGAGGTGTTTTTAGTGACTTAAGTCTTTTTTCTTTTTTTTTTTTGCAAAATATTAACATTGTACAAGTAAGCCAAATGCAGCAGAATACAAGCTGATAAATCCTGAGTAGTACTGTACATAGCACCATGCTTCTCATGACACTGGACTACCCCAAATGCTATCAGACCTGATGCTTTTCTGTACTTATAACTTATTACAGTCTAGGAAGAGGACAACTCTTTCTCCCCACAGAATCATGCATTTGTTTATTTTGTTTATCTTTTGCCTGTCCTCATTTAACAGTGGTTTGGTAACCTCCGAGCATGTGGACTGGGTTCCTTTTGGAGGAAACTATCTAGAAGACCCCCATTCCTTTACCCCAAAGGTAAAGTCAGTCCCAGAAGCTAGGCTAAATAAGGCCTGAAATAAGGCCCTGTGAAATGCGTGTAGAGTGAATGTAACAACCTCAGCCTTTCTCTCAAGATCTGGTGCAGTTGAGCTGTCTGTGTTGCTGATGGAGATGCAGCTGCCATATTCAGCTTGGTTTTAATATAAAATTTATCAAACCTCCTAGGGAGGGGAAGTGGGATCTGCAATCCATCTTGTACCATACTGTGACAACTTCAGTTCGAAACCCGATTTTAAAAGTAGGCAATGTTTTGGAGACATTTTTTGTTTTGTTATTTTTTTATTTCTGCTACTCCTTATCTCACATTTCAGTGCCTCTATGGAAGCAGAGTAGCAGTGACTTTGCAGCTGCCTTTTCACTGTCTTCTAGACCACTGATGATTCATGGATCACAGCAGGAGAGGAGCTCAAAGCAGGATGAGCACTGCAATTGGATGAGGTTGGTGTGAGATCTGATCTTTGAAACATCTAGGGATGAAGACTCCTCAAGTTGTCCCAGTGCTTTACTGGGACCTTAAAGCTCTTCCAGTTCAAACCGCCTGCCATGGGCAGGGGCACCTTCCACTAGACCAGGTTGCTCAAAGTCCCGTCCAGCTTGTCCTTGAACACTGCCAGGGATGGGGCAGCCACAATCTCTCTGGGTAACCTGCTCCAGTGTCTCACCACCCTCATGGTTTGACTTGTACCATCTTCTATCCTTAGCTATTTAATGTGTTGACATGTTGGGGAATGCCATGCTGAAAGGGGCTGATGCAAGAATAAGCATAAACCAGAAGAGGATGAATGTTCTGCCCATCTGCTGAGACCCATGTGGAGCATCATTTCAAATGGTGTCTATTCTTACCAGTATTTGGCTAAATGTGAAAACAGCTTCTTGCAGTCTTTTCTTTCCTGCCTATCTTACTGCCTTGCTCAAGGCCTTTTGTAGAAATTAGGTCTCTCCAGGAAATGGATAATGAGATCAGTTTAACCTTTTGGCAGAGCAGAAGCTATGGAAGCATGCAGTTAAGGGGAATGGTCCTTAGCTTAAAAAGAATCCAGCTGCTAAATAGCAAACCAAAATAGCCAATTAATATACATAGTAGAATGAGGCAATGTAATAGGAGAAAATAATTGGAGAGTGTGAATTCTCATTTGCCAACAATTGGGGTGCTGTTGCTAAATGCACTATTAATATTTTTGCAGCTGGTCAACAGCTAATTTCAGATCAGTGCTCACTTCTCAGTGATATGAGAAGGGTCTTTTGGTCAGCTATCATGGGAGAAGTCAGAGGCAGAGATCCTGTAAATGGCGCTGAGGCTTGTATGAGTTACTGTCCTGCATAACACTGAAAGCATCTCTGACTCATCCCGGCCTGCAGCTGTGCCAGCAGGTGTATGTGTATGTGTAAGAAGTAATCCTGAGCCATAGCCAGGGGCAGATGATTTGCCATTAGCAGTCAGTCATTCTGAAGGGTTTTTTTGTGTGAAATATAAGTGAACCACTAATAATAAAAGAGTTTTTCTTCATGGTACAGGTCTGAAGTCTACTGCTCACTCAGGTTATGTGAGAAGCCACATTAGGTTCATAGTAGGCTGCCCTGATCCAGGTAAGTCACCACTCAGATTTTCCTTTACCTAGACCTGTTTGCATTCACAGTCTACACTCACCAAACCCTGCTGAACTTTTTGCATCCACTTCTCACGCTGAGGGAGAGACAGGTCTTGTGCAAGCAGGGCAAGGCTGTGGAAGGGGCTAGGTAAGCTGCCCATTCTCCAGGTACTTAATCCAACCATGGTCAGGGACTGCACGTAGGCAGAAGTGTCTGCAGGACTCTGATCACAGAAGGTGAAGTTGAGTGTCCTTTGAATACCCATGCTGTGCCATACCTGTCTTGGTCAGGTCTTCCTTTCCTAAGGCTCAGCTCAGCCCCACATGCCTCCTCTTCTGGTCTGGCTCATCCCTTCCTTTCCCAAACACACTCTAGGTGGGTTATTTGGTTGGCCTCGCTGCTGGGAGTAGTTTAATTTAGTTGAGATGATTCATTATGGGAAAGTTCTGCTCGACTGGAGTATAGAATAAGCACATGATATTAAGCCGTAAATCAGCACGACATCTGGACACTAATACTTACCTTTATAGAGTTCATGAAGAGAAGATAGCTCCGATCTACAGCAATTCCCATTAAAGTTAAGATGTACTTTTTATTCCTGTATTGTAATCTCAACTTCACAAAAATTTGTCATTATTCTCTTGAAGTCTTGAGAAGTTGCCTACTTCACAGGCTGTGTAGCAATAGAAAATGAGACTTCTAATAGAAAGTTCAGTAAGTTAGTTTGGACTGCCTCTTGTTTTGTGAAAGGGGTAAGAAAAGCACCATTATCTGAACCTCTTGGGGAGTATTTGTTTGGATCGAATTATGTCTAAAGAAACTGCTCTTACTGAGATCAAAGGGTAATGCTTTCCCTTCATTTTTTTTAAATTGCTACACTACTAAAACTATTCCCTGTCAATTGTTTGGAAGGCAGTTGAAATCATTTCCTACTACAGCCCATTATAAATCAGTCCTCATTTCTATCTCATTTAGCTAATTCAGTCATCAAAGGCTTGCAGGAGGCATAAAGTATTTTATTGATGCATTTAGCTCTTCACAGAATTATAAAAAGTATTGAACTTCTTAGTTCTATCTATTTGCAGAGAGCTGTTGTGATGCAGGAAGAGGCTTCGTTCCCTTCTGAAGGAGGCAGAACCATTAAAAAATGCGAGCAAGAGACTTTCTGTAGGCTTGTGTGGGAGACTGATGAATGAGTTGACTCGTTTGCATGTAACGTGTTAAAACTTTCATCACTTAACACCATGCTGAATTTTTCAGGACTTTGCCTTATTAATTTTAATTTACAGAGCTGACTGAAGGAATTGAGGTCTGATAAAAAACGGCAGGAAAAATATCAAGTAATTCTGAGGCTGTTTCTATTTAATACTTCAGGTGTTAAATAAGCAAGGAATTATATTATCTAAGGCAGAACACTCCATGTAACAGTTATTAATGACAATTAATGAGATTAATGTAATTATGCATACTTGTGATTTATCTGGTTCATTATATCTACTAGAATAAGTAATGTTTCTTCCAGTATATTGAAATCTTGAACACAAAGATGCTTCCTGTGAAGGCAAAAGTTACAGTATTTACTGGAGAGAGGAAGTCTTGATTTTCCAGACAGCTTTTGCCCCCCTGAGGAGTGACACTGATGCCTGCTATGGCATGTGTTATCCTGATCCATTCCCATAAATATCCACAGGAATACTTTCATTTACAGGGAGGACAGAAAAGCTAGCTACTGAACTTCTTGCCTGAGTGCAGTTTTATCCTTCTGTGCAATAGTACAGACTGTCTGGGGGTGTTGGGAAGCTTTATTAATTATCTGCCCATATGCAGATTATTTCTGTTATGTAAAGCTGAAAGTAGTGATGCTCTGAATCCTTCAAGTTGACTACCACTTTCTGTGGTTTAGTTGTGCCTGGTCTCAGGTGATAAGAGAAGCAATTGTGAGGCCTATCTTCAAGGCAGGAGAAGAGCAGCAATAGACACTTGCAAAGGTTGATCTCTGCCATAGTACCAAGACATTGACTATTTTTATAGAATCACAGAATGGTTTGGGTTGGAAGGGACTTTAAAGATCACCCAGTTCCAACCCCGTACCATGGGCAGGGACACCTTCCGCTAGATCAGGTTGCTCAAAGCCCCATTTTCTTCAAGAAAAGCGCTGGTGGTTAAGAGGATGCAAAGTTTAGTGGGATGAAATAATAACAGAACAATATGCAAAATGCAGACTAGGCTTTCGTGTCTGGTAATGTCCCCAAACTTCTTTAACTGAGGTGCCTTCTCTCTGATTACATCTACTTAGCAAACTTAATAGGGCTGGGGAATTGCATGTCAGTCAGATCCCTATGAGGTGAAATGAGTCCAGATCAAAGGGTTGATCCTGGAAGTGCTTGAAGAAGTTTCTTGTCTTCCTTCCCCCCTGAGAAGAGAGAGAGGGGGAGAGCCTTTGAGACATCAGAAGGGATGAGGAGCAAGAGGCGCAGGCGGGCTGAAAAAGGGCTCAGATAGGAGCCCCTTGATGATAAGGCTTAAATTAACCTTTATGCCTTCATGAACAGGCTTAAATGATAGGTCTGTCCATCACCAGAGAAGAAGAGTAGAGGTGAGGAAGAAAAATATGAGCACTGGTATTATGATAAAGGTTCAGAGATGTTTGGTGTTGGGATACAGTAGGAGAAGCACTGTGCCTTCCTGTGTAGCTGGAGACTGCACTTATTGGAGTGGATGAGAGCATTAAATCACAGACCAAAAGGAGAATTTTGTTGCAGACCCATGAAAGCTTCACCCCTAGCTTCATTCTATAGGAAGGAAGAAGTCAGATAAGCATGGATGCTCTGATCCATAGGAAAATGTTAGGGAGTGGACTGCAAGTAAGTGCCACTATTACTGAGAACATTAATCAGGCAAGTTTTCAGTAAGGAAAAAAAATCATGTAATTCAAGCCAGGAAAAGATATTGCTGTATTATTTGCATACTAACAAGCTGTTTTAGCACAAGTTCAGCAAAAACTGACTCTTTCAGGTGAGAGGAGCTGTTTATATACAGTTTTACAAGACACATTGAGCATCATGTCATCTGGCATATGTTTGTTACAGATTCAGCCCAGCAGGTAATATGGGCTTTCTTTCTACGTTAAGATATCAAATGGTACTTCCAATTTAACAGCATCACACTGTCATTTTCAAACTTAGCTACTGCCCTCTCCATATGTATTTTGTTATAAAAGGAACATCAGAGCAATTATTAAATCAGGTCAGTAATAATGCTACACTGGCTTATGGGTAGCAGTCCTACCTGGAATGCAGGTTTAGAAAAGGAAGGAAGAGAGAGAGAACATCTCTTTGTTCTTTTTGCTGAGTAGTAGCTGATACTTCAGGCCTTAAAACAATGAAAAAATGGCAACCTTTGCGCTTTAACAAAATGAGCTCTGATGGCACATCCTCAAAACATACATGCCCCTGTCCTCCTCCCCTCCTGGTGGTAGGATAACCAGCAACCACAAGCACATCCTCCTAGATAAATCACTGTCATGCTTCCACCATTCTGAGTTTCAACCAGGGGAAAATCTTTAACATCAAATCCAAATCAGCTCTAACTGTCATTCCAAGTTTGCATGGATTTCCCTAGAAAGTCATGCAAGAAACTGAGTCCTCTTATATCCCCTGCCTTGTGCTCCATACACCTTGTTCTGAAATGCACATAGTGTCATGGTGATCTAGGCACCCAGCTGGATACAGACATTACCTGGCTTGGAAAGTAGGCAGAGGGGAAGTGAGAGCTTTCTGCAGAGTCAACTATTCTCCCTTGTCCATCAAGGCTTCCTCAAAACGCCAATGAATTTCCCCCCCCCCCCGGTGTAAAGGACGCTGTGGAGCAAGTCACACATTCTATCAGTGCGCGTGGATTTTACTCCATTACTCCATCAAATAGGGAACATGTACAAATCACAGCACGTCATGCCCTGGTGATGGTGTGGTGGTCTGTGCAGATGGGATCCTCACTGAGGACAAGCGGCTGGTGGGGCTACGCTCAGGTTCACCAGAATCCAGAGAGTGCTCGATGCCACCTTTTTGGAGCCACTTTGGAGTTTGCTGGTAGTGAGACAAACACTTATCTGGAGCATAGCTGCCCACCTGCAGGTGATAAAAAAGTACGGAAGGAGGCACAATGTGGAAATCCTGTGGGATTGGCCTGGACTTCATGGGGGATTGGGTGCCTGATTTTCCACATACTCCCACAGGAAGACTCCTAGACTGCTGTGGAATATATTGTTCTGCATTTTAGGGAAATGTCCTCCCAGATGAGGCATGGAAATGCTCTCTTTATGGCTGTGGCAACTTTTCCTTACATAAACAACATAGCTTCACTAAGCCTTATATTTCTCACAAAGAAAATTCATATTTGTGTTTAAACACAGGTGTTTCAAGGTTTCTGTAATTTATAAATGCAGTGAGCTATGAAACTCCATGGGGGCAATTGCTACACTAGAATCATAGAATCATAGAATAGTTAGGATTGGAAAAGACCTCAAGATCATCTAGTTCCAACCCCCCCTGCCATGGGCAGGGACACCTCACACTAAACCATATCACCCAAGGCTTCATCCAACCTGATCTTGAACACTGCCAGGGATGGAGCATTCACCACCTCCCTGGGAAACCCATTCCAGTACCTCACCACCCTAACAGTAAAGACGTTCTTCCTTATATCCAGTCTAAACCTCTGCTGTTTAAGTTTCAACCCATTCCCCCTTGTCCTATCACTACAGTCCCTAATGAATAGTCCCTCATCAGCATCCCTGTAGGCCCCCTTCAGATACTGGAAGGCTGCTATGAGGTCTCCATGCAGCCTTCTCTTTTCCAGGCTGAACAGCCCCAACTCTCTCAGCCTGTCTTCATATGGGAGGTGCTCCAGTTCATCCTCATGACCCTCCTCTGGACTTGTTCCAACAGTTCCATGTCCTTTTTATGTTGAGGACATCAGAACTGCACACAATACTCCAAGTGAGGTCTCATGAGAGCAGAGTAGAGGGGCAGGATCACCTCCTTCGACCTGCTGGTCACGTTCCTTTTGATGCAGCCCAGGATATGGTTGGCTTTCTGGGCTGTGAGTGCACACTGAAGCTGGCTCATGTTCATTTTCTCATTGACTAACACCCCCAGGTCCTTCTCTGCAGGACTACCATGAATTTCCTTTTTGCCCAACCTGTAGCTGTGCCTGGGATTGCTCTGACCCAGGTGTAGGACCTTGCACTTGGCATGGTTAAACTTCATGAGGCTGGCATCAGCCCACCTCACAAGTGTGTCAAGGTCCCTCTGAATGGCATTCCTTCCCTCTAGCGTATCAACCGAACCACACAGCTTGGTGTCATCAGCAAACTTGCTGAGGGTGCACTCAATCCCACTGTCCATGTCCCTGACAAAGATGTTGAACAAGACAGGTCCCAACACCAATCCCTGAGGGACACCACTTGTTACTGGTCTCCAGCCGGACATTGAACTGTTGACCACAACCCTTTGAGTGCGACCATCCAGCCAGTTCTTTATCTATTGAGTGGTCCACCTATCAAATTGATGTCTCTCTAATTTAGAGATAAGGATGTCATGTGGGACAGTGTCGAACGCTTTGCACAAGTCCAGGTAGATGACGTCAACTGCTCCACCCCTGTCCATCACTTTTGTAGCCCCATCATAGAAGGCCACCAGGGTAGCTGTTTTGTCTATACATATATATAGGAGTTCTGTACTTCTGTACAGGAGTTATCTGCTGTTGCCACACTTACTGTGTGTCTGCATGGCTGCCAGCACTTGCAGATAGTTTGTGAGTAAATGCTGCTCTTCCATTTGTTAAAGAATAACAGACTTCTGTAAAACTTTGTTAGCCCTATTTTCCCGCTACTTTATTAGTTTCATTGTGATTCAGCTGGGTTTTTTTAATTAAATATTATGAATTAAGCATTTGGCAAGATAAAAGGAAAATTTTGCTAGTTCAGATCTTGTCATTGATTAAGGACTGGAACAAATTGATGTTATTTAGGGAGATTTCTCCATTCAATGGCTTGAACACTGCTTCAGGCTTCCTGGAGTTTTCAGAAGAGGTGGGAAGATGAGAAAGTTCTGCAGTATCACCTCTCACAAGCATGCCAAGCACAAAGTAAACACAATTGTGCACAAGATGGCAATGTTCTCCACAAAAAGGTCCTTTCCTTCCTTCCTTGCTACAGTCTGTCTACTTTTAGGTATAATGCTGGTTTCAGAGAAATATCCACGGCAGCACTTGAGATGCTCATTCTACTGAGTGCCAGGTTGAAGTTTCTGTGAATGCATAGAGTGAGATAAGCATGCCAGCTGTATGTCCAGGTATGTCTCACTGCAGGCATGTGTAAACCTGTCCCACGTGTTTCTAACAGCTTTAGCTAATGCACAGGTAGCAGCTTGTTTTTCATGCATTGTGACCCAACTCTGTAATTGCACATAAACGCAGTGTCTACAGCATTAACTCTTCAAGGCTTTTTTAAATGAAGAATAAATCTGTCACCACGTTGATCACAATAGCTGGCCATGCATATTTGTGATTCACCCACCACCATGGCCTCAGGCATCTTGTCAACAAAAACATCACATCCAAATCGGTCTCCAGGGGTAATTTGGATCCAAACCCAATAAAGGCTGGGCAATGGGCTCAGCACAGCTTGTAGCACAGCAGTCCTATCCCAGTCTTCACAGGACTGAAGTGTGCCAATTCCCCCTAGTTGTCGTTGCCTGGTGTAAGATCATTTCCATGCCTTTCTCTAGGTTGGTCTACTTCTCTTTTGGAGAAATGCCTACATAAATAGATGGCTTTTACTGGGTGGGCTTCATGGGTTAAGTATTAGGACTGATTCAGAGAATCCCTGGATCAGGAGCAGACACCTCTAGACTGAGAAAACTGTATTGAGTGAAGGAGTTGAACACTAATACATGTCAGTGGTGTTAAAAAAGACCCAGAAACTTAAAAACTGAAAAAGTTTGTATTGGACTCTATTGTTTTGAAAGACTATTGATAAAACATTAATCCAAATTGATTATACAAATCTGTGAGAGTCCCTTCACAGACCTTCAGTTTTCTGATCAGCCTCAGGAAAATCCCTGGTTTGGCATTGCAGGTGCCAGTCTGGGTGGGCTTCTGCCATGCCAGTGGACAGACAGCCTGGGAAGAGGCATGAGAGCCTCTTCCTTATCCCTGCAGACATCCAGCTCCTCAGTATCCACTACTGCAGAGTAGAAGCACTCAGTCAGTCTCCCTGTAGCTGAGCCACATGTGAGGATGTTGCCACAAGCTGCCACCACCACTTCTCCCCACTGCAGCTCTGCTCTCTTGAGAGGGAGTGCTCTGGAGAGGGCTCTTAGGAGAGAAACAGGACTTGAAATCTCCACCAGCAAAACCTAATTTCTAGGCTTGGTGAGGGCACATCTAGGCACAGTCCTGTGCGTTGCTCAATAATCAAGAGTCAGGCATCCCCCACCTGAATGAACAGTGGTGCATAATCAGTTGAGGAGATTTTCAGTATCTATCACTCATTGAGCAGACTAGGAGGGATTTTAGCCCTAATTTGTTTTTCTTCAAGGCTCATGTCCCAGCTCTGCTACAGGTGGTGATCCAGCTCATCTTCATAGGTTCACCTTCCTCTGTTCTTCCTGGAGATACATTGGCATGGGGAGGTATTGCTTTGGTACTTTGTTTACAAAACTATCCCGGTTGATCCCCATTAATTTATGGCCAAACCTTCCTCAATCTCACCATTAGGTACGATGGTGAGGAAAACAACATGAATCTGGACAGTTTACAAGTCAGAGCTGGACTCTGGATGGACACACTGAGATACAGACGAAGAGGACCTGCTTAGAACTACTGGAGCACACAGCATCCAATATGCTCATTCATAATGAGAGTGGCAGGGTGGATGCTTCTCCTTACATTCAAGGAGAATGTGTGGTCTCTCAAGTCTTAGGATCTAATGCTATGCTTTGCAAAGCTGAATGCTGTTCTGTGAGGTTTCTGAATCCTGTGTTCAGGTAAATGTAGTACCCATATGAGCTTACGGCCTGTGCCTAAGGACAGAGCACCCCTTACATCCCTATTCCTGTATATATGACTGACATTCTGTTATTAGAACCTCCATAGGGCTTTTCAAACCTTAAATAACCCAGCCTCATAATCACTCTGGGAGGTAATTAAGCCACCTGGTTATCAACAGTGGAACTGAAATATGGAATTGGGATCTAGATTTTGGATGAGATATCCTTTTCTTTTGCAGACCAGGTGACAAAATATTAATACAAATGGTGTGGATGAGGATTTCTGTTTCTGTCATGGCTCAGCATCAGTACTTGAGTCAGGAGCCTTCAGCGTTACAGCCCTTTTCTCAGAATATCTTCCCATAAGACAGAACCCAAATGTATCTTGTTAGAAAAATTAACAGAACAGGATGTTTTAAAAAATCCAGTTTATCTGGATCATGGCAATTCTAAGAACGTCACATGTGTGTTTCTGTGTCTTGATGCAATGCCAGTGTCTCTTTTTGTATCAGGTTTTAGCCCAATCTGTGATGGACTGAACATTTTTTCTTCTTTTTTACCATGGCAACCTCACTACGGTGATTTCAGGGCTAGGGAGCTTTATATTTATCTTGACCAGCATGAAGAAGTCTGAGCCTCATTAACTGAGGAAGGTGGATGGATAGCATATGGAACACACCGCACACGAGACGGTGCTTCCCTTCCCAGGGCAACTGGGTCATTCATATTATCTACACAAGCTGCAAGTTTCCTTTTGGAAATCCTGAGTTGCTAACTGTTCTGTGTGTCCCAAGGGAGGAAAATCCAGACAGATGGCTTCAGAGAAACCTTGCATCTTTAAGGGAAGATATCCTCCTGGAACAATAATTAATGCTGGTGGGATTTATTTATTTAATTATTTTTGTTTAATTCAGAAACTTGGAAAGAATTCAGTATCACCAGAGGGCATTAACACAGAGCCCAGCAGAGGACAGAGAAAGATAAAGAGGGGGAAAAAAATAGCTATCACAAACCAGTGATCCTATTAAAATGACATTGGAGAATTCTATTAGTGCTCTTTGCCCCCTCGCCTGCCTGCCTTCGAAGATTCGAAGCGAAGCACAAGTGCTTGTCAGTCAGACAAAGACTACTAATAATCTCTGCTAAAGGGTGACATTCACACATCGCAAAGGGACACATGGGGCTCCTGGTCAGGAGTCTGCCAGCAGAAAAGCTGTTCCTGGCTGTGGGTGCCTGCACTCCATGCTGCAGGGAAGCGCCTGGTGGGGTGTAGGTTGGGGCTGCTCACCCACCTGGAGGCTCAGCAACTCTGCCTGTATGCATGAGGCTGAGTGACTGCAAGAGCAGCAGCAGCAGCATTACAGCGTTGCCTCCATGGGCAGGGAGGCTCATGTTATGTAGGCTTTATGTGAAGACCCTCAAGTACTGGCTATGTGGGATGGACTTCATCCTCACCATACCCCGGCTGAAACGCTTTCCTATGCTGCTATCCAAGGATCTCCAGTAAAACCTCAGCTGTATTTAATTACCATTGTTTAAGCTTTGGGTGTGTTGACTCGTTGTTGGTGAGGATCTTTGGAAACATAAAAGCATAGGGGAAGAAAAGCTAGATCCTAAGCTAGCCTTTAAGAAAAAAAAGCAAACCAAAAAGTAAGTGGTACCTTAGATGTGCTGCTTAGTTTGGTACTGTGTGCTGTACCACAGGGGTCCCAAAAACAGTGGTGATTTGGGGAGTCACAAAAACTGAGACTAAAGATTGCTCTCTACCCAAGATCACTGGGAAAATGCAAGACCTCTTTCCCTACTAGCAGGGAAACCTTCTTAATTTCACTTCCTGAACTTTTTCTGCCAGTATGTTTCAGCAAACATCTGTTCATGCAGGAGTATCTAGTGCACTATGCACTAGCTACAGGGAATGAGAATGTATTCTTTTCTTAGACATGTTCAAAATAAGTTTTGCATTCCATTAATTTTTCCTCTCTCCTGGTGCTTTTTTTTTGTGGTAAAAAATCCTATTTAGATCAGGATCAAAGGGACAGTTACTGCTCTTTGTAGAAAAGCAGATTCTCTTTTACGTTTGGAGATTACTAAATGTAGCACAGAAAACTCATACACCATCTTCCGTGCTTTACTCAGCAGAGATAATGTCTCAGCTGGAGTACTTTGTGTAGCACTGGGCGCTGCATTCCCAGAGAGACGCAGACCAGCTGGAGTGAATCCAGAAGGGAACTGCAGGAAGGATCAGAGGGCTGGAAATCATGACCTACCAGGAAGAATGACTGCACTGGGGCTACTTTGCTTAAAAGAAAGAAGATTAAGGCTGGGGGAAGGGAGGATGATAATATTCCTCAAATATGCAAAAGACTGCTGCTGAGAGATGAGGGAAAACATCATCTCCCTGGTAGAAAGCAAAAGAAATAATGGGTTCAAATTGCAGCAAAGATAACTTCAGTTAGGCATTATGAAGAAGCTTTCTAACAAGAAGAAAAATGAAGCACTGGACAAGATTGTCTGAAGAGACATGTTATAGACCCCACTGTGAGTCTTTAAAACCAAATTAAGCAACTCTTCCTCTTGGGCAAAGGAAAGGAGCAGATGACCTTGGAGTTAAAGGGACTATTATGGCATTTTAGAGGAAAGTAATTCGCCTAGAAATTCAACTACTGGTAAAGAGGCAAGTGAGAAGAAGAATCAAGTTTTTATCACTGCTTTTTTATACCTTACAAACTTTTCAAATCTTGCTTTCAAGCCTCCTCAGATCTGACATGTCAATTTTTAAACATTAGAAGGTGACACAAAAGTTACAAAATATAAAGGGGAGATGTTTCAGGGTTTCAGTACTGGGTTGCACTTGGCAGCAGGGAGCCACTGACTTACCCAGGAGCACTTGGAGCAATATTGCTCTATGGAAAGCTCATCCTTCCAGATCATTCAAGTGAGGAAAGCAGATTTCCCTCTTGCCTTGTTCAAGGGGCCTGGTGCTGCCAGAGGTGGTTCAGAGAGTATTACTGAGGCAATCCAGGAAGGAGAATTACACCTGCTCTAAATGGTGGCTGAGCACCGAGCTGGATACGTAAGAGGATGGAAATGGAAAGAGATGATAAGAAGATTGCCAAGTTAGCCAGTGCAGTTAAAAACATACTGGCAAGCTTCCTTCCCTGCCTCTCTGCTGCGACCTCTCAATCACCCTTGGTACAACCCTTGTAATGCTTTGCCAAATAGGATTACACTCCGGCAGAGGGAGAATTTACACATTCCATAGGACTTGATGAAACAACAATTGGTAAGGACACGCCACAGTATTAAGTGGAAAAAATCCATACATACTAGGGGACGGGAGGTGGCCGGGTGGGGAAAAGGAGAGTTACACCCACTGTTTGGTTGGGTTTAAGCCTGAACAACCTTTGCCTGTGTGCAGGGAGTCCTCTTGCAAGCCTTGTGCTTGTTAGAATTTAATTGCTTGCTGATTGTGCTGCTGGCTAACGGTGCAAATAGAGATGATCCCTCATTAATGCAGAAGCTTAGATGAGACCAAGGAATAGTTTCGATAGTGTCTAAATACTCTCTGGTCCAAGTTTCCTTACTCCAGAGTGCCATTTTAGTAACATATCTGACAGAAAAATAGTCGTCAGGAAGTCTGACTGGGAACTGCCTCCTCATATTTTTAAAAGTAAGTCTGTGAGTTTGTCTTAGAGGGTATTTGTGGCCTGGAACTGTGTGGAAATGCATTTGGAGACACATCATCAGTCAAGAGGCCAGAGGGCCAGCAGCCGCTATTAATTGCCTTGCAGCTAGTCAGGAGCTGAAACGCTGCCCTTCTGTCTCACTCATACGGAGAAAACATAGCACAGCTGCAAACAGCAGTAAAGAGCTGTCAGGGATGGAGACAGCTACACCTGCCTTTTGCTTTTTGCCTTGCATGTTAAGAAAAGAAGAGGAAATGAAAAAGTCAGCTCACAGGTAGCTACACATGGATTACTTCTCTTCCTCTTCTGAAGCTTGAGACATCAGTCTTCTTTCGCACAAGTAGCAAGCTGCATGTTGAGACAGCCTGTGATTGTAAACTCACCTCAGGAAAATTACTGATGGCCAAAAAATTTGGGGACTCACGGGATAATCTGACTGGCAGGACAATTAGGTATAGGCTGTGTGCTCTCATTTCTGCTGGAAACAGGAAACGTGGTGTAATTACAGCTTCTGTCTCTGGCTTCTATAATGCCAGAGGTCAGATGAGGCGATCAGGATACTCCCTCTGGTTGTAAAAATCTATTAACCTTGCTTTGCACTGCATGTGGCTCAGGCACGCAGAAATTCAATACCTGTCCACCATCTGAAAGCTTTCTTGACAAGGAGGAGGAAGTAAAAGCACCGAGGTGAGCAGGGCTTCTCTCCAATTTTTCCATTGAAATAGCTGGAAAGAAGCTGCCAGGTGAAGGGTTCAGCTTCAAGGCATGGCTGCATTTTGGAGGCTCTGCAACAGGCATACTTGAGCTGGGAGAAGCAGCTCCAAAGCTGGGGTGCACTGCAGAGCTGCTCGGCAATTGATGGACAACCCTGGGAGAGGCAGGCCACAGGAATAACCACACTCACCAAAGGTGCTGCTTTCATTACTTAAGGGGGATGGAGAAGGAAAATCGTGTGGAGACATGGTACCCTTTTTTTATAAAATGAAGACTCTTGAGCACGGGAAATTAGGCTGCCCCAGAAACAGGCCAGAAAATCACCATACTCCAGAGACTGCCATCTTTATTTTTGCACATATAGGGCAGGAGGATTTTTCAAGTGACTATCCTACTGATTTATCAGCTTTCTTAGGGCATAGTTTTTGGAGAAAGGGGCTAGTGACAGTTTCCAATTAATTCAGTAACCTGCCTTACTGAGTGGGGGATTCATAGGCTCTAAGTTAGGTATCTAAATGTAAAAATGTCCAAACTTGATGCAGCCAGACTTTTACTCCCATTGTAATCGGTAGGAAAAACAGAAGAGATGGCAAAGGCAGATCAGTCTCCTCACCCTCTGGAGATGTCTACTTCCCTACATCATCTACACAGGGGGTCTCAGGTGACCACTTCAGCCTTCAATACCTGGCTTACAGGAACCCAAGGTTAGGTGAGATTCCCAGCAGCTGTCAGAATAAAAACAGCAATGCTTTTCACAGATTAAAAATTGTAAACAGTATTAGAGAGAGAGAGAAAAAAAGCCACCTAATAATCAATCATTAGCTTAATTAGCTCCAAGCTATGAAGTCAAACAGTTCCAACTGGAGGCCAAATCCAGTCTGTGGGCTTATTCCATCTGGCTTAGCTCTACTTCTGCTGTGGCTGTGTGGTGGGATGGGAGTCAATGAGGAGCAGCTGTTAGCACCCTGGGTGAAGTCCAGTGGTTCCTTGTGCCTCCTACCATGCTTGTGTGCAGCCAAATCCTCCACCCGGGGAGGTGCTGTGTCCACATGGCTCTCAAGAGGAGTTTCCAAATGGGCATCTGGGCTGCAGGAACACAAACAAAGCTTGGACCACCCTGGGAATTAAGTCATTCTTCTTGGCCAAAAAGAGATGTAAGAAAGTAAACATCTTGAAGCTTCTATTGCATAGCCCTGCTTTCAAAAACCCAAATTAAGTGCCTGGATGTGTAGCCTTGTGCTGAGAGGAAGCGTTTGTGCAGTCAGGGTTCATGCAATTCCCTTATTCCCTTTGGAGGAATTTTCACCAAGAAAATAGGACTTTGTATTTTCTGACATTTGCTTTAACTAAAAGGCATTGTGAGGACTTTTACAGAATACCAATTAGACTCACAGGTTAGCAAGCAAGAGCTATGTACTTCATGTTGGCTGAGGTCACTGCACAGCAGAAGAAAAACATCAGAGCTATTCACAAACAGCCTATCCCAGAGCTGCAAATCTGATTTCTCCACTTTAGCCAGATGAGGGTTGTTAGCAGGAGCAGTGTCTTTCCTTACATCAGCCTATCCTGTTAGGAAAGAGTAGATTAGCTGTTGGGCTGTGAGCAAGGTCTGAAACAGAACCTGGCAACCACAAGAAGGGCTTCTGCTCCCAGGGACTCATCTGGGCTTTTTTTTCAACGACTTTAGCCAGTCTAGGAAGAAAAATCACCTCGCTATAAATCATTACTTCTTTTACAGTCACAGCTACTGCAATGTTGCTTTTAATTCCTATCTCTATTCAACAATTGTATGGCTCAGGTCCCTCTTAAAATATCCTCATCATGTTCAGCACTTTTGTGTTTGTAAACAGGTTTTTGTGTTAAAGTTTTACAGATGCTGCCTGTTAACTGTAGGGCTGCTGGTGCCATGGGACAGGTTGTGCTCTCAGGTCACCAGAGAAAGACCAGATGCTTTGTGCTGGGCTCAGGGAGAGCTGGGCACTGCAGCAGATACTGATGTAGCCCATAGGTGATGTTTTACAAAGGCAAAGCAGTCCTATATCCCAGAGAAACCTTTCCTCATAGTCCTTGAGAAGTCTGTAGAACAAAGTGTACTCTGTGTGCTGAAGCTCCTTTCCTCCATGGCTACCACACAGCAAATACACCTGCCTGGTATATTGATACAGCACAAAGCAGGAGGACAGGTAAAGCCAAGACTCACCGAGAGACAGGCACCACCACTGTGAGCCAAAAGAGAGACAAGCTATTCCCTAATGTTCCTGTTCCTGCCTGTATCCAACTTCTCCATCACCTAACCACTGCAAAGGCTACCCCTTTCTGGCCAAATGCAAGGCTAGTCCTCTGGAGCAGGAGGCTTGCTTGGGCCACCTAGTCTCATATGTCAGGATGGGAGGAGAGAAATAAGAGAATAGTGGACTGCTGTCATTTCCTGTGAAGCACAGCTGGAGTTCACTCATGAATAGCCCTGGAGGCATCTCCTCCTGGTGTGTTATGACTATTTTTCAAGTGGGACAGAGAAAACATGAATGAGAAGGAGCACGTTGTAATGTTATAGCACATCTTCCCAGTGGTGTGGAGGATTAAAAATCTATTTGTCATATGGCAGTAATGTGCAGTGTTTAACAAAAACACGTTAAGTAAAGCCAAGGTAAATTGGAACTATTGACTCTTGTTTTAATTTGTGTTATTTCTAATTCAGCAGGCAATTACTTGCTGTCTCTCACTGGTATGAAACAAAGGGAATATCTTTAATAGTGATACACCCATACAGAACAGAATTTAGCCACCTACACAGCTTTAATCAGAACATCTTTCAGTGCTCATAAGAGGAATTTATCCAAGTAACAGCTTTCAAATTGACCATACTAGTGTTTCTGAGATAAGATCTCCATCTTTTCTTGGCATTTGTCCCCATCTGTCACATTAACCTTCCTCTGATTTGTCTCTTCTAACTGCCAGCTAACCAGGGTCAGAGACAGCACAATGTGGCCAGGAGAGCCTTGAGGTAGAGCAGCTCTTTCCTCATTACTCAGCTTGGCACACTTGCATTGGGCAATGATTATGTGGCAGCTAAGACTGAAGCTCCTGAGAGTCCCCCAGCTAATCTCTTATTAACAGAACAGTGTCAAACACTGTCTTTTGAACAGAACAGTGAAAAATGTCAATTCTTGATGGGTGTAGTCTTCTCACAGCTGACCTAAGTCCAAGTCCTGGTCCTCTAACTCCTCACCATCATGTATCATCACTCTCTTTAACATTCCTATTGCTTTACACTGGAATCATGTAGGCAATGTCTGTGCTGCAAACAAAAGAAGATGAGGTACTAATGCCTGGCCCTAAATCCAGGTGGCTCATGGGGTACAGCTCCTATACAAATATACATAAATATGCATGATGAAATTCTACTTACCTTCAGTTCACACAAGCTGAAGGAGAATGGGTAGCTGCTATCTTTTCTAAATTCTAGCCCATGTGGTCTTTAGGCTAAATAAATTGAGGAAATAGTTGCTGTACTCAGGTTGATGTGAGGTAAAGCATACATATGTAGCATATAGTAACAAACTTCTCACTGAAGTTATTAAAAGAACAGCTTGCAATGCTAGGAAGAGTTCATTGTCAATTAATTACAGTGTTATCTCAAAGCAATATTTGGAAAGTACATACAGCACATGCACGTGTATGCACACACCACCTGACTCATGACTTCCTCTTTTTCAAGTTCTCCGGGCACTACATGTAAAGTGAGATCCTTATTTCTTTAAATAACTCATTTCTTCCTCTTTCAATGAACTTACTCATGCTCTTTGAACTTCAAGGTAGAAAAATCAAAGGCAGTCACTGTGTCTCTTAGGAGTTCTTGACCTACTTTGTACTGATCAGTTCTCATCTCCTGCAGAAATGTGGAAACTGTGTCAGAAGGATTTACACAATAAGCTGTCAAGAACCTTTCTTCTTTTAACTTTATGCATTTCAAGGAAAGGAATCTGAAAGGAATACGCACAAACTTTAGGTACAATTGTAGGGAGCGTGTCTGTGCGAACAGATAATGTAAAAGATACCTCTGTGGGCTCAAGAGGCTACTTGAATGAATTGTCAAGTATAATTCAGAAAAGTGTCTCTGAATTCTTTCATGTTGGCAGTAAAATCAGAACTATTGCAGACTGATTTTGTTGGCAGAGAAAGGAGAAATTCAAAAACTTGGGGGAGGAGGGGAAGAGAAAAATATTTTCCCACCTGAAGATGCCACTAATCAGTCATTGCTCAGTAGCATGAGGTAAAGTTTCATAATTAAAAACAATAATGCATTATGAGCATAGGACTTCATATGGAGGTCTGGTTAGGCGCTATTTAGACCACCTCTCAATCTGGCAAATGCCCATTAAATCAGCAATTCAGGACACTGCTCTGAGAAACCAGGACAAATTAGTTTTTTTAAGGATAGTATTTGAATTTTCCCCAAAACAACAAAGAAAACTAGTTACCTATATAGCCTTGCTCTGTACCCCCCTCCTTCCACTTCTCCCTAGGACTTCCTTACTTCCTTCCCCCAGCCAGGCTCTGAGGACCATATCTAGGAAGCAACAGATATGAAATGACAGTTTTACATCTTGGGCATGATGAATAAACAGCCTCCTGAAGAAGTGGTGTCTTGCAAGAGTAAGAAAGAGTTTTGGTCATTGTCATCAGGGGCTTTGCTCCGGGTGACTAGGGGTCAGTCTCATGGTTATCACAGGTCATCCAGACACAAGTCAGTCACATCAGGCAGTGCTGGTCTTTCCTGTAAGTCTTGTATGGTTCTGTGCTAAAACAACCAACATGCCGTGCATTTGTTGCTTAGAAATGCCCTTGTTTTGGTAGCAAACACTTCTCTACATGGCTAGCAATGTTAAGTGTGTTGCGTATTGCCATTAAAACACTATCAGCTTTTTTTAATACAAAGAGTTTAATTTTTGACACATTCATTAAAAGGTTCAGTATTTTTTGGTGTCAGTATCTCTGTGGCTGGCTGTGTATAAGTATATATGCACATGCTTGTGTCTGCTTTTTCACAAGCACTTACTGTGAAAAGTACACCCTGTATCTCTACATTCCACTGAAATACTTTGTGGGGACAAAAGCAAGGCAAACCTGCATCATTACTGTAATCCATCCAGTACTTTTCCATTGAGCACTGCCAGAAAAATGCCTCCAATTCAAGGGCAGAGCTTTTCTCAGACTATGGAAGAAAGTCTGCCTGTAAGAGAAAAACTGTCTTAAAGGATGTTGGATCCTTCAGTGACAATTGACTTAAAGCTATGGCAGCAGCAGCATTGCCAGACAGATAAGCTGCACCAAATGCGATGCTGATCTCACATTGTTCCCTAAAGATAAGAGTGACCAGTCCTGAGCATGGAGGGATTTAATTGCCAGCATTTCCTGCACTGTGTGGACATTTGTCAGCAGGTTCTCTGAAGAGCTCGGTTTAGCACAGCTGTACAGCAGTTGCCCCATGAGAGAGCATAGGTTTGCTGTGCCCATAGCCTGTAGCACCTTCTCATGCTTTACTCAGTCCCCAACCTGTCCCCATAGCTGCTACTGGGGCTCAGTTTGAATCTTGCTCCTTTCTGCAATGTTTTCTTCCAAGTTGGAGGCGATGTGCAGGGATGAGCAGGACTATGCTGTGCCTCCTGAGGCTCTTTGCCATGAGCTCCCTCAGACCATTGGAGCTGGACCCCATGCTATGAAAGCAGGTGTGTGACCAAGGCTGACCTTCCTCCCAGCCAAACCAATGACCTTTTCTCCCCTACAGCCAGTGTGCTGCACCACATCCCAGAAAGACCTTGATATGCTTCTCTGGAAGAGAAAGGAATGTGACAGGCAACTTCCATTTAAAGCCTGCTTGTGAGAATGTTTCAGCATGATGTTGTAAATACAGGCAGGCCTGTTCTCATGCATACAGATGAACGTGTCACACTGCTGTGTTGTTCTGAGCACAGCTATTAAAATAAGGGGAGTTTGATAGATAAACACCACCATATATTAAACCTATGGCCTGACAGAGCCATCTCTTCTCCATTTTTATGTGTACCAGCAGTAACCAGGTAACAGTAAACTGATTTACATTCCAGGGCGATTATCCACAGTGATGTGCTCCATTAAATGGGCAGGTGGCGGCTTACCTTTTGTAATCCATGGTGAAATACTGGAAATGAAAGTGACAAAAATTATAGATAGTTCTTTGGCTGAAGATTCAAAAGAAAAGGCTGAGAAGAAAGAAAGAGGCCCAGGGGCTTGTGCCTGCAAAATGCCAAGCCAGGCTGCAATATGTTGAGTGCCTCCATTTCCACTGGAGGGCTGTGAAAGGAGGGGACTGAGGCCCTCAGAGGACTGCAGGATGGAGCTCCCGTTTGGGAAGTAAACACTCACTTCTTTGCAAATATCATTTTCTGTAGTTCAAAGAACATTAAACCAAATGCAACCTTTGAATTTGCTACTTTTCAAGTACTTTTCATTTTTTTATGAAAGAACATCTATGAACCTGTGTATGCCAGTGTGTATTTGAGGATTTAGCTCAACACATGCTTAGTCTGAAAAACAAGCCATTACTAACCCAAGGATCATGAAGGGAAGTAATGAAGACTGAAATGGATGGAACAAATAGAAATTGCTGAAAAGAGTCTCAGATGCCTGAAATTTGTATTAGGCTGCATTTTTTTTTAAGCCATAGGACACTTCAATAGAGAAAAACACTCAAACTGGGTCAGCTCACAGGCACTCAACAATTCCACATCTCAATGGCTGCTTCTTGGGTCACAGAGTCTAATGCTGTACTGTTAAATGAATAAATCAGGCCATCATTTGTGTCTCCATGTTTCCGAGGTCAGTTGTGGGCACTCTGGGGTTTCTGGAAGAGCCATGATTGAAGCCAGGGATACCTGGAAAATTGTTTTACTCAAAATTACCATGGTAAAAGAAGACTTAAATCAGCCACATGTCAAGACAGCCTTTAAAATCAGAAACAAAAATAAACCCCTACAGACTTGCCTTAAAACATAGCTCCAAACTCGACAGCTCTGAAGTCTAATAAATGCAATATAAACACCTTTTGAGCAAAACATACTGGCAAAAAGTCTGTTTATCATGTTACAAAAATCAATGCAACCAAATAGATGTACAGATTACGCTGTGATTCATCTTACTTTCAAGAGTAAGGGATGCTAGGATGGAATGGAATATACATGTAGCTGGAACGATTGGAATATACATGGTGAGAAAATAAAATCACTTTTTTTCCAGCTTGGAATCTGACAATGACATAAATTTTCCATTGTTTTCAGTAATGTTTCGAAATGTTTCTGTCATGTGGTGGAAACCACTAATTCATGAAAATGCAAATTAGGTGCCACAACCCCTAAACTAACAGAGAACCTTTCATTTAGGTATCATTCTGAAATACTACCATCAGCCAGTCTTCTGCTGGCGTGCAGGATATGCTATCATCATTCACACGTATATTTTTGTGTGAGTTAGACTTGCAGCTCATATTTTCAAAGTATTTGTGTCAGTCTCTGGGCTCCTCTGCTTTAAATTAAATATATATCTGCGTGAAAAGGATTGGCAGTGTCACCAGCAGCATCTCTTTACTCTAAAGGGGGGGATGATTCAAGATGAAATTTAATTATAATCAAGTAATACCTATCTTACATGCAACTGTCTGCCCCTTACTTGCCAGGACTGAGGTAGATATCCACACTTTTCCAGTGTTTTGAGTGACTACTTGAGCTCCTGATGTGGCTCATCGTGTTTTGTAAGGCCAGTCTTTGCCCCACAGGCTATGTTCCTGCTAAGGATGTGTCTATAGGAGAAAGCAAGCAAGTCCTGAGAGACCTCTGGTTGTCCTTGGGGCTGCATGAGTGTTGTGTTTAATTCAATTATACTCCAAGACACAAAGAGATGGAGGGGTCATACTTGTTGCCAGGCTGGCTATGGCCACTCTGATTTTGCTTCCTAACACCACAGCAAGGCTGTTTCTGCCTACATTTGTGGAGATGAGGGGACAGGAGGGTCATGGTCATGGTCATGGTGCTGGACTGTATCTGCATTTTTCTGTGCAGCCTTGGGCTGGTCATTCCTTTTACTCGCATCTTAACTCCTCACCTGAAAAACTAAGAAAAAGGTACTGGGTTTTATATTGTACAAGGTTGACTTTCTAAATGGTCATGATGAGTTTGTATACTGGGGTGATGAGAGGCCAGACAAGCAGAAAGCCAGAGGGAGCAAACCAGAAAGGTTGAAATGTTAAATAATACACTGCAATAACAGTGGGGTTTATTTATTTCTTTCTAACTGGGAGAATTTCTAAAAGGACAGTAAAGCAATGGCAACCAGCTCATCACAACACAGCCCATCACAGCTCTCCTTCTCTCCTGTGCTGTCACACTGTGTACCCACTGAATAAATAGGCAAACCCAACCTCATTTCGGCTTGGGACACAGGCTGTCAGTCACTTCTGACAACAAGCATTTGGTGCCCATTTTTAGCAGGATTTTAACAGATCAATCTTTATCTGGTGGTTCAAAGAGGCAGTTCCATCTGCGTGCAGCTTGGTACTTGCAATTGCTGCACTTGATCTTTAAACGCATCATTGTTCTGAGTCACCGGCTGCTTCTGTTTTAATGTAGGTGATCTGATTCACCAAAGTGAGTTAATAATATAACTGAGGAAAATTAAGTTCCTATTTCTATGAAAGCATAAATGTTATCTGAGATGGTGACATTTACGATTCACTGAAAAATATGATTTGTTTTATATGCAGTTGTTGAGCTGCCAAGGAGCTTTTTTTATTTCTAGCAATTTAAGCTTCTCTGTAAAGTAGATGATTTAAGACAGGCAGAAGATGCTTTTTTCCTCACTGTTCCATTATGTCTGCTTCTTCCCTTTACTCTTGGACTGCAGCAGGCAAAGAAACAGTGCTAGTTAGAAATCACTGGGTAAATGTACACAGCTCATTTTTCATTGTAATATGAGGGAGGGAGAAGAAAACCTTATAAAACACGGAGCCATTAAACAAAAGAAGCAGACAATTCTATCGTGATGGATAACACTTACACAGTTAAATAAAAATACACTTGCAATACCGAAGAGTAGAGCACGTTTCGTTTTTATCTGCAGTGTCACTCTCTTAATGGTTTCTGTCACAAAACCTAACCAAAACAAATCTGTGAAGCAGAGTCTTGGGTTTCAGGGATGCAGAGTTCTGCCAGGTGGATCAGAAAAGTAGGTCACTGGGTCATTAATGCAAACCTGATGGGAAATAAACCCTGACCAGCTGAAAAAGAAGAGGTTTAGCACATTTGTCCGTTCGACACACTCTGTGCACATCATTGCCTTTAAATAGGCATTGCAGTTCAGGCACTGCAAGCCAAGAACAGATCTGAGGACATCTCAGAGACTGAAATACCTTCATACTCTCATATTGTGTGGACCTCCCAAATCACATTACATAAATGGTGGGGTTTTCACACTCAAAGAACAACGTATATTACAATTCTGTGTGTCTAAGTACACTGAAAATAATTCTCAGAAGTCTATATGGCCTTATTTCTACTACTGACCAGGTCACTTATTTAACCCTTAAAATGTTTGTTACCTTTCTATGTCGCCCTAAAAGGCCAAAGTATTTTTTACATTTCATTTTCTGAGAAGTTGTGATAGATACAATGTTGGGAATTTCCACTTGCAGTATTGTACCTTTAGGTGCTTTGCAGCTTTTCCCTTGTACACCATGAGGGACATGTGCTGGGGAGGGAAAATGAGTCCGTTCCCTTGGGAACAGGGCAGTGGAAGGTGCCATGCTGATATTCTGGTGCCCCGCAGGTACCTCCTGTGGCATAGACCCCTCCGCAGCCCTTGGGTAGAGTATTTTGCCATTCTTATATTAATCAGAGTTTCTTGTTTTCCACTGTTTTAGTTTGGCACCAAGATTTTCCATCTTTCTCTTTTTTTTTTTCTTTTTCATCAGAGTTTTTTATCTCCCCCCGTGAAAAGCCCCTTTGAGGAAATCCAGAGCCAGTGGTTAAGAAATCTGCTGCATCTTGGAAATCCCTCATGATACACTAGCTCGAGGGAATACTTGACAAACAAAATAGTCCTTTGGTGAGTAGGGCTTTAAAAAAATACATGTAAGCAAGTAGAGAAATTTGGAGTTAAGATTTCTTAGTTCTCTTCCATGCAATAATTTCCTTGCTCTTGTTTGACTTTTCTTTTGGCTGGCATTATATCTTTTCTGGGCCACTTGGAAAACCTGAATGCAGATGTGGCATCATACAAAAAAATGCACAGACAGACACATGCCAGATACTGTTCTGACTGGTTTAGCCCAAACTTTTCTGAAATGACAAGTAAGATAATCAACCAAATGGTGCGTGCAGCAACAGCAGATAACCATGTGCATTAAGGCAGTGTAGCCCATCTGTACTCTGTACCGAGGTGGTTCTGTCTTCTAAGGTTATGGACCCAAATGTCTTGTCCTGATCAGGACAGCTTTGTGATTCACTGAAAAGTGAAACAATTCACCTGGCACAGACAGCGGGTCTACAGCAGGAGGAGAAACAGATGTTGAGCCTCCTGGTTCCCATGAATGATCCTTACCATCAGATTGCATAGCAGGTAATTGGGTTTGTATGTCTTGAAAGAGGTGTATGATAAAGTAGTGGATACCTACAGGTTGTAGATACTGATTTAAATCAAAGTGATTTAGGCAGTTGCTTCTAATTATGCTTTCAGTCATTAACAGATAATGGCTAGTCCTTGTTTGCCACTTGTCTTAAATGTGTATTTCTAGAATATTTCCCCATATGAAAGACTGTGCTCAATAATTTAAGTGACTTTAGATTTATTTTGCAAGGCTTAAAGTAAACAAAATCCACATGAATTGATCTGAGTTCCAGTTTACAAACATTTATCCTTAATTTTTAAGTTACTTCATTTTGACATTCCAGACAAAGCACCTCTTATTTATTAGGTGATGTTTTCTTCTTAGTTAAAATTTGAATGAATCAAAACACATTCAATCAACATTTTGCTATTATTTGAATTATCTCAGTAATCCTAACTTAGATATGCTGTACGTATGAGACAGAGTGAATGTGCTGTAGCTCTTTAAGAAACTAAACAGATTTATTAAACAGAGGAGGTAACATTTCTGTTTGATTAATGAAATTAATGACAGTCGCCTGACTTTTGCTTATGCTAGAACTCGTAGTTTTCATTCTCTCACATTATTTTTTACTTACTAGGGGTTTTGGGGTTTAAAGTGAGTACTTGGCGTTCAATTTAAATGATCTGGTGCTTGACCAGAGCTACTTGGAAAAAAGTGAAAAGCACAAAATGTTCATTTATGCTTACAGTAGAAGTTACCTCAGATTGAAAAAATGGTTAGTCTCTGTAGCAAATCCTGATTCCAAGTGTTTACTGAATAACTTAGCTGTAAGATTACTTTCCTTAAAACTGTGGCTGCAAACGTATACTGCTTGTTACTTTAAATGCAATTTATATTATTCTAAATATAACTGAACTTAGACCTTTCCTTATGTTGTCATATTTTATATATTAGTTTTAAACAACCATTGTTTTACAGAGAAAAATAAGATTAATTTGCTACTTCAGTATCCAGCTTTCTAACTAAAAGGTTAACAGACTCCCCTCTAATCAGTACAGCAAGTTGATTACACCAACAAAACTAATTTAGCTGCAGTACTGTTGCCATATATGTCAACTTATTTTATGCAGTAATAACTTGAAAGCATAATTTTATTAATTACCTCTCTAGCAGTTGAAAGTTCTTCAGTCTTATTCTGTTGATGAAGGGATACACAAGTGCAGTCTAATTTTTACTCAAGTCGTGTGTTTAAGTCCTTGTGGAAATCGAATAAAATGAAGCATTGCTGGGTGTTTTGTTAAAGTGAGAGACAGAAGAGGGATGCCCACTGATGTAGAGAGATTAAGAATCACTCCAGAAAGTCTTAAGTATTAATTTGACATCTCCAAATAACATGAAAATAAAAGTTGGAGGAGCAACCAAGCAAAAATCAATGCTTCTTTTTAACTAATAGGTCGTGATAAAAAAAAAACTGTGACAGAAAAAAGACTTGTGCTGAACTGCAGCTATCGAAGTTGTCATCTTGGCTTTAGAGGTCATCCTGGACTGCAGATGCCAATCCACTATTTCAATGCTATGCACAGACAGGCAGGGGCTGTGAGGGAGCTGGTTATCATCCACTCCCCAGTTACCCACCCTGGAACCATCTCCTCTATTGCTCCCTGTCTGGGGCCTCTTGAGGATGGATCCTCATGAAGTGAAAATGGCTCAGTTCTGATGGAGCCAACAGTGATTTACACCACCTGAGTGCCTGTCCCCTAACTCAGCATGTACCCTGTTAGGGAGCCAGCAGGTGTGGCTTACACAGAGGGAATTATCTTTGAGATGGATTTCTAAAACAATGCGTTTAACATATGAAAGCCTGGGAATCTGAAATGAAAGTTTTTACATACTTGGCATTCATTTGTAAGTTGGCAGTGACAGCTTTCATCCTACAGAAAACATTTTTTATCTCATGAAAGTTGAAAATAGCTTTGTGCAATACTGGTGCCTCTCGCTAAGATGGGGCTTTTCATCCGTGACCTACTTTGCTTTCTGCACAATATACCTAATGAGTAATAATGACTTCGGAAAGGGCAGCACTAGAGAAGAAATCGAAGTAACGCCTTAAGATGCTGTCTGTGAAAACATCAAACAGAATATTTTTCATCAGCTGAATAAAGGAATCTGGTTAAAGTACACATAAGTTTAAGAATTAAGCAACGCTCTGCTGATGGGTGAAGGCTCTTCACACAAAGCTTCTGTCGTTGCATGAGGCTGGTGGTCGTGCTGTGACAGCACAGTGGTGGTGCTGTCAGGCACCCTGGGGGGCCATGCAGCACACAAGTATCCCTGCAAGCACCCACAGCACTCGCTGGCAGGGCAACACTGAAACCTGCTGCTGCTGATGGCTGATGTGCCATGGTGGCAAGCAGGGCACCCCTGAGACCCTGCATCCCTCTGGGTGTGTAGAGAAGCTGGGGGGAGCAAGAACTGGCACTGAGCAGGTGGGAGAAGGTGCTGGGGGCCACAGAGAATAGCGGTACGAAGCTCCATCTCCATTTGCAGAGCTGCTCTGCCTTTTACTTCCAGTCACTCATCAGCATGACCCAGCTCCCACCTAAATTTGCCCATCTCCTCCAGTGAAACCCTTCTTTACCCTCCACCACCCTCCAGCTGAGAGCCAGAGCTGAGTGACACCCACCTCCCTCTTTCCTCAGCAGTGGAACTGATGAATAGGTCCTGCTTCTCCAGCCCTTGTTGGGTTCCCAGGTTTCCTTCCCTTCACAACACCCCAGCCCACAAGCCACCCCCTCCCACTTGTGGAGGATAAAGCTCTACTCTCTTCCACCTTTCCTATCCCATTTGTCCTCCAGCACACTAGATAAAGTTTCGTTCTATTGCAGAAAGTCTTGGTTAGACAAGAAATACTGCTATTATTATTATTATTATTATTATTATTATTATTATTATACTGTTATTCTCCTTGTCTTTTTAGACTGAGGTGCTTTGATTTTGCCCGGGCAACAGAAACTTGGTTAGATTGCAAAGGTAATTTATTTTCATCTTCTCAGGTGAGCTGAGATACTTTTGGCAGCAGAAGTATTCCTTGTGAAACTGTGTAGAAGGAAAAAGACTTTATATATAAAAAAATGCATGTAAGTCTCCATTTAAAAAATCCATGCAAGCCACAACATTGTATCATTTTTCTTTCTTTCTGTCAGCAGATGCCTGTGAGTTTTCATACCAGGCCAACTTTGAATTGTATTTTGTTTCTTTGCCCATGGAGCATAATCAGAAACCTGGGGAGATGATATAATGAAAAGCACAAAATACCTCACTGAACAACGAGGAGTAAATAAAGCAGGCTGAATGTCAGGCAGCTGAGAAGAGACATGAGCTGCAAAAGAAAGGTGAGTTGAGAGTTTGATGTTGGCAGATGAGGAGAGGACATGGAGGGGAATTGCAGCCCCCTCAGCCTCCAACCCTGCCTTCAGAAAGACCTTCTCACCTCAAGCATGGCTCAAGGCAAAGCTTGATCTGGAGGATTCTGCACACAGGCAGGTCCAGACTTGATAATAAATTCAACTCCATACCAGTTGGTATAAATGGTTCCTGAAGAAAACTGAAAGCCGTGAAAGCCGTGTGAAGCAGACAAAAACAGCTGACTTCCCTCACAATATGTCTAGTAGTATAAAGGAGTGTTAAGATACTGATATTCTCAACATTCACAGTAGCTGCAAGGACCCTTTATAATACTGACACGATCTGAAGGGGTGTTTGTTTAAGTGAAAACCATATCCAGTCTTTTAAGTAGGTCAAGTTCAAAGCCTAGTCAATATTTGAAAAATCTGTGCAAGTTAAAGAGGCAATGAGAAAAATTAGCATGTGAGCCCACCAGAGCTTTTCTTCCCAACCACACTTTGCATGGGAAAATGAGGACAGTACACAATGAAGCTGTATTTGTGCCCCAAATACTCAACTCCTTCTCTGATTTTCCACAGGAAAAGAAAAAGAAGAATTCAGAAACTCTTCTTCTGAGCTCTTACTTGATCATCTTTTTTTTCTAAATCAGGAAATGGAAATTTTGATTTCCCATCGTAACTTAGCCAGAAAAATCAAGAGCTAAAAGTGAGTTTTATTTAACCTAATTCCCAAACTTTGGCTGTACATCCTAATTACAGTATATCACTGTGACTTGGAAAAGCTGGATGCCAGATATATACACCACAAAATATAGACTGTGGATGACAGGAGAAGGCTTTCAAACCAATAACTAAAACTGTTTCTTCGTTTACAAAAATGCTGAAGAATGATCTAAGTAATTTGGGGAATAGCAGGGCAGGGAAGGGAGGGAAGAGAGGAAAGACAGCTCATGCCAGCTTGGGCCAGTGACATTTAGGCATCGTTTCCCTTATGTCCCTCTTTAGCCAGTGGACTTCTGGAGAGCCACTCAGAACAGATGCTGTGAGTCATTTTTTGGCAGAGTCCCTGGTTTTTCAATTCAGATCAGGAGTGCACTTTAGGAGGGACTGTCCAGATTGTCCCCACTTACAACACTGGTTTTCATGGCAGAGCAGCTCTTGACTTCGTTCCAGGTAAGAGCAAGCTGGGGTAGGCATTCTAGAGGGGTACCCAAAGTGCTACAGCCAGCAGAGTGTGCGTGCTCAGCTCACAGGACTGACCAGGCCTAGTCTGAGATAAAACATATAT
This sequence comes from Melopsittacus undulatus, assembly GCF_012275295.1. Lineage (NCBI taxonomy): Eukaryota > Metazoa > Chordata > Aves > Psittaciformes > Psittaculidae > Melopsittacus > Melopsittacus undulatus. The sequence continues at coordinate 64,726,042 of NC_047528.1, read as the reverse complement.
AATCATAGAATCATAGGGTGGTTTGGGTTGGAAGGGACCTTAAAGATCATCCAGTTCCAACCCCACTGCCATGGGCAGGGACACCTTCCACTAGACCATGCTGCTCAAATGTGAGCCTCAACACTGACTATTTTGCTCTATCAACCCACATCTGTGGGTTCACGCTACTTTTTACCACAGGCATAGCCTTGTCTCTGGATATGCAGGGAGCCCAAGATGCATCTGGCTCAAGCAGCTGAGTTCAATACCCAAAGGTAGCTGGTGTAAACATTTCTCAGTGCAAACTCCAGTTGCAGCTGCTCGAGAAGCCAACCCCATTGCTGTGATGCCCTCAAGACTGTTCTCAGAAGATGAATGCTGCTGCAGGGACACATCCCAGCATGCAAGCTGAGACTGCACATGAGTTCTGTCATGATCAAGAGGTGCATGAGGAGCCACAAACGCTTTTACAAACACCATATAAACTTTGATTTGATGTACAGCCACAGCTGCAGGCTGTCTTTTGGACAATTTGTGGGAAATTAATTTATGGAGTCAATGCAAGAACTTGTGGGTTAGTCTCCTGATCATAGCCAAGCATGTTTCTGTAATTCATCCAGCTGGAAAACTCTTGCTGAGAGGGAGTACCCGAGGAACTTAGAGAGGGTTTCTGAGGCAGGTTTGTGTTTTTCAGACTAGCTGATAGAGAGGAAGTGGAAAGGAAGCAAGAGACCAGGTGGAAAGACGGCACAGCTATTGCCTGGATGTTGTTTTGTAAAGCTACATGAAACCTGTATTCTGTGAGGCTAAATGACAACATTCCCACCGTTGTTAGTGGAGCCAGCATCTGATCCTTGTGAGTCTGGGATCTTTGGCCTGGAGCTTTCCATCAGTATTTGATCCAAGTAAACCAGTGGACTGAAAACTAAAACCAGACCGTAGTAGTACTATACATTTCTGCAAGCAGAGAATGACCATTAAAGTCAAACATTATTTATTTATTTCAGATTTTCTTTGTTTTATTCTCACAGGAACATAATAGAGATTGTCTCACATTTCTCTGTTCAGTTGTAATTCTAACTGCGATACCAACCTCATATCTGAGTTTAGTCAAGAAAATATACCAAGAAATTGGAACAGCAGTCTTAAGCTAATGCTATTGGTTATGTTTCTAAAAATACATCAGATATTAGACATGTTAAATAGCATTTTGTTAAGGCAAACACTTGTAACTCTAAAGAGAGCAATACAGAAAGGTAAACTATTTTTCTTATATTTTCTATTAACTTTAGAGACCTGAGGATTTTGTCAGTGTCACAACACAAACAATGCATTATAGTAAAAGCAGGGACAAGGGTGGCAGTCTTTATAAAGTTTGAAATGCATTTCCTTCTTTCAAAAGACAAACATGGTGTCAGTACAGTTAAATAATTACACTATGGTGAAAAGTTCACTGTAGTTTTCCATATACAAATAAACACAAGTTCTGTATGAGAAGAGGCGAATACTAACAAATTGTCTTAGCTGCCTCATACTAAATCCTAGGCAACACTGATGTGCTTCAGTTTCACACTTCACTAAGGATAAACAATCTGGCAAAACATTAACAGCTACACAAACATGGTTTCAGGATCTCACGTATGAGATCCTTTTGAAAGCAATATTTTTTTCTTACCTAATGTCCTCACAAGAGTGAATTTCTTATTACATTTCTGCCAACTGGAGAATTCCAGTCAAGTGAGAAGAAATAATGAGCAACATTACAGCGACCAGAGAAAAGAATATATGAGAAATGCAAAGTATTCCCTGCTAGTCCTGCTGCATAAATATTCACCTTCCAGGCAGAAAAGAGAAAAGGTAGCAAGGATATTACATTGCACACAGCTACCCTGCCCCACAGCCAAGATGTAAGGACTTGTTTATATGTACAGCTGTTTGTTGCTTGTAAGCCACACTGGGATGGTGATGGTTACATCATGTCTCTTCATTGCTTGTTAAATGAAAAGGAGGGACTAAAGGCAATGAAAATCCTTTGGTGTCAGGAAAACATGAGTGTTTTGAGTGGTCTGTCTCCTTCTCTGGAGGTGATAGTGTTCTGCCAGCTATCCTTCCCTTTGGCAGACCTATAAGCCAGCCCCAAATACCTCAGAGCCACAAAGCATAAGCAGGATATCACCTCTTACCTTGTTTTTCCCAGCAAGTAAAACCTCTGCATTCATTTTCAAGCTTGAAAGAAGTTTACAGATCGCACGGTCTTTCTCATGCCACAGAAAAGGAGCACCCTACCTGCCTTCAGAGGTACACTCCCCATGCCCCAGTTTGGTACGCTTCTATGACTGACCCATTTAGGCTCCAAAACATTGGGTAAAAGCTGAATTGGACATAAATTTGACACTGCTGAAGTTGTTTTAAGTTATCCATGCAGTCTGAGCAATGTGTACTGCTCAGAAGGAAGAAGTGGGGGCAGTGAGCTGAATAGTCACATAAATACCCAAATGAGGATTATTTTTTCCCTTAGCAGATGTTTGGGTTTTTTTTCACAATACTTCTTGCAGCCAGTTTGACAGTGTACCAGTGCAGAACTAATGCTGTCAGAGCCAACTACGTGTACTGCAGCATACAACAAAGTAAGGCGCTACTGTGAGAAAGTTTGCCTTAAGGCTGTATTTCTAATAGACATTAAGGCCATAAGATGGAAACAAAAATCTATGAAACAAGCATTAAAGAGATGCATTCACACAAGGAAAAAACTTAAACCAAGGGCAATGTTTTCGGTGCAAGCAAGGGAGAATACCAAATATATTGCAGTAAATCAAATCCCTGGTGATCATTAGCTTTAGCTACCAGTCTAAGTTAGTCCTGAAATCTTTCTGAGTTCAGTTTTCTAAAGCTACCATTCTCTCTCATCCCATTGCAAGGCAGAGCTAAGAGCTTCTTGACTTGCTCTTCCCTCTCTTCCCTTCTCACCCTATCCCTCATGTCCATTGGAAAGCAGGCTTCATCACTTTGGCTGCGTGCAGAATGGCTAGTTTATGGTGGTGACATTATGCTTTTCAGCACATAGGACGAAGTCCTTGTCCTAAGGAGATGCATGCCAGAGTGTGGAAACACAATGAGGGTAATCACTGGAGAGAAAACAAATGCCATGTGGACATGCACAAAGGGGAAGGGAGAAGAGGAAATACCCCAGGGCCTGGCTAATAGGGCTGTATATCTGTAGGACAGATGTTTATTTCTTTTCTCTTTTTTCTCTCACAGAAACACTCTGTTTTAATGACCGCAAACAAACACAAGCATAGTCCATATTGCAGGACCAAATAGAAGAGGCTGATTACGAGGATACTTCTGCTATACCTTCAGTTATAGCAAAGGGAATACCAAAAGCTGCTGGAAAAAATAAATTGCTTTTTTTGCATCAAAGTTCCCTTATATTAAAAATATCCCACTGTGTGAATATCTGAATACCTCTGTGAAAAGAAAGAAAGGACTGAGGTTGGAATTAGGTCTGTTAAACTGTAAAGAACTGCAGCTTTCCAGAATTCAAGTGCTGAGAAGGATAGCAAAGAGAGAAGGATTATATTAAAGCAAAACACAAGAAAACAAACAATCAAAAGTGAAAACCAAAACCAAACAAACTAAACCACCACCAACACAAAAACCCAAAAGAAGGCAACCTTCCCTTTCAATGTAATACCTTTCCATTAATGAATTTATTTAATATTTGACCTTATATTGTTTAAGTTTCTTACTTTTACAAGAAGTTACTGCACACCAGAAGATATAGAGTATATAGTGTTCCTCCTTCAATGACTTTGTGTTCACTGGTATGTAGTATCAAGGTTTTCCATGCTCCCTTATTGCTGGGAAATCCACTGGAGAAGAACCATTTTTCAGACCTAACTCTCCACAGCAGAAGTGAGATCGGACTCTACGTATTTATTTTGAGGCTGTAGCTAACGAGCAGAATTAATTGTGTTAGTCTTGTAAAGGCCTCATCTTCCCCAGCCTTGAATTCACACTTTAATGATGTTTTATGATGTGAGCTCTTCTGATCTTGAATATCACCAAAGCTAAAAAAGAAAAATACTCCTATTATTACTCTAGCTGTCAGAGAATAACTAGATGCTCAAGACAGTTTTGCTGGGGAGAAAAGATTGCAGAAGTGATGATAGAAATAAATTATCTGTATAGGTGTCACTTTGCCTTCGCAATTATATCACTGTAATGAAAGAGATGTTGGGATTCTGTGCTCATACAAGCTCAGGCAACTTAACATTTCCTTGGGAAGCAGAGCTGAATATCAAGATAAATTCTATAGGTTCAAGACACAAGCCTGGTAAGGAGACTACCATTAGGGTAGCTGGGCCCCCAGCTGTGAGGATTTTCCCTGTGGCACTGGGCTGGGGCTGAGATCCAACTGGGGGGATCTCCCTTTGCATGAGCCTCTGTTTGGTCCTTTCCCTCATCCAGTTAACAAGCAGACAGCAAACCCACTGTGCTCTGTGGAAACAACCGGCAAGGCAGATCCATATTGATTGCTCCCATATTTCTGCCTAAGAGGAAGATGGTTCCCTGGCAGTGTTTAAGACCAGGTTGGATGAAGCCTTGGGTGATATGGTTTAGTGTGAGGTGTCCCTGCCCATGGCAGGGGGTTGGAACTAGATGAGCTTAAGGTCCTTTCCAACCCTAACTATTCTATGATTCTATGGTTTCTATTATCATACAATAATTCAGTCTTCTGAAATTCCAGTTCTTGGAGGGTAAAGTATTCCCAGCTCAAACCCTTCTGTGGCCATTTTTGGAGGCTAATAACCAGCTAAGGAGCCCAGTCAGCTGCATGGATAGTAGACCACAGTTCAGTGCAGCGTTTTTAAAATACAGCATGTGTATGTCTTTATGTGCACAAGTGCTTTGCTAAACCATGGTGCCTTCCCACAGCTCTCACATTCACGGGAAGCTGAGCCCCAGCACCCGAGATGAAGCCCCAGAAGGAAAACGTATTGGTGACAAAGCAGGACTCCCTGCTTTCCCTGGTGACCTTTCTGGAGTGCTAAACACCTTCTTTTTTCCCCAAGGAAATGATGTGCAACCTTTTCAGCCAGCTGGCAATTCATTAGAGGATAGCTTCATGTGGCAGCAGCCCTCCACCCTGCTCCATCGGGAGGGGGAAGAAGGTGCAGGGCATTCATTCTGCCCACACCTAGCCAAAGGATGGAAGATGGCTGTGGAGAGCAGACTGCTGCTGCTGCTGCAGTATGATGCCAGCTCACTGCCAACCATGTAGGAAGGACATACGTGTAGATGTGTGTCCCAGCAAGCTCCTGTCCTCATGGCTGCCTAGAGCTCTGCACTGCTTAGCAGGTCTCATCAGCCATCTGTAGGCAGAAGATGGGGGGAACCCCTTATCCTTTTGCTTATTAGCTGCTAATTTGCTTCTGTCAAAGGGCTATTTCAGGCTTGGGCTACAATCAAGACAAAACCCTATTTGTTGGATTTTGGCATTTAAGATCAAGAATACACACAGCATAGAAGAACAGTTGATAGGGATGCAGTGAAAGAGGAATGCTGGCAGAGAGCAAGAAGGAGAGTTCAACTGCAGCTTGGGCAAAAGAAAAAAGAAAAAGCATGGCAGGCTGCTGCCGTCCAAGCTTGCAGAGATCCCACTTCTTGCAGATCCAGCAAGGAGAAGAACATGTTTCACGACTGTGAAAAACCACAGGTCTCTTCTGTCTGGACATATCAGTGCATCTCCTGGCTGCAGCAGAGAGATTGCTTTCAGAGAGATATCCCAACATCTCACAGTATCAAAGTTCATTTCGTTCTGTTTCGGTTAGGTATTTTTTTGCTTTTTATGGATTACTGGAGTAGTAAAAAGCTTCACCTGAGTTTAAATGGGGAAAAAAACCAAGCAAAGATGCATTTTATTCTGTATCTGCAAACGAAATGTTCCAAGAAAAATAAAGAGGTGCAGAAAGCTTCTCTCACTATTGACAGTGGAAGCTTCTGAGGCATTTCAGGTGCTTTATAGGTTTCAGTTAACTCAGGCAGAGAAAGTTAACAATAAAACTGTAGCATGGAAATATTAAAAGTGTGAAATTCCACACAAAAAATGTACAGGAGAGAAATCGACACAGCAGGGCATATGAAGACCTCACACGAGGCTGCTGTTCCTGCTGCAACGCTGTGGAAAGGACCCCATGCTGGAGCAAGGGAAGAGTGTGAGGAGTCCTGCCCTCAGGAAGGAGCATCAGTGACTACACGTGATGAGCTGACCACAACCCCCATTCCTCATCCCTCCTGCACTGCTGGAGTAAAGTTAAATCTAGGAAAAAGGGAGAAGTGGAGGGAAGCATTTTTAAGATTTGGGTTTATCATCCTACTCTGATTTGGTTGGTAATAAATTAAATCATTGTTTTCCCAAGTCAGATAGTAGTTGGGGAATGATCTCTCCCTGTCCTTATCTCAACCCAGAAGCTTTTTGGTTTATTTTCTCTCCCTTATCCAGTTGAGAAGGGGAGTGATAGAGCAGCTTTGGTAGGCTCCTGGCATCCAGTCAGGGTCAATCCACCATGACCTTTTATTTGACATGGGAGAAGATGGGTTGATCAAATCTGGAGGGAAAAGGTTCCTTGTCTCTGTTCTGCCCAGGACCGGTATCACCTGTTTCAGGCATACTAACACAAGTCAGAAGCCTGTTTGTGCTTTCAGATCTTTAAAACCTTTATAACAGTTTTCATTTCTTGTGGGTTTCCCAATAAGATAAAATATCAAGGACAAGTCAAACAGCAAAGCATGAACCGTTTTATTTCTCCCCCTTTCTATTACTAAAAGAGCATGAGAAGCACTTGAGGGCAGTTTGCGGAGTGCATCTACCATCCAATATGACAAGTAGGTTAATTGGAATGAAGGAAAATGTGACCCTTGACTACAACTGCCCCTTAAGGGTATTGAGTTTAATGTTGTTGTTATTGTGTTCTGCAACATTGTGAGGCAAAACATAGCAATGCACTCTTCTCAGCACAGGAGCTATTCTTAACAAATGGAGCTGCGCCGAGTGACTTGGATTAAATATGACTAAATCTTGCCCCAAGAAATTTTCCCCTAGAAAATCCTGTAGCACTCACAAATATCTTAGGAGTGACAATGCTGGGTGTCCAGCTCAGCGGAAAAGCACACAGGTTATAAGGGAGCAATACGATAGGCATCTTGCAGGCATGAGGATGTGCAGATCACCTGCCATTTCTGTCAACGGATGTGCGTGCAAAGGAATTGGCTTGGTGACTTTGTGTGAATGTTGAGGGGGAAAACAGTCATCTTTTTTCTTTTTATTCAAAGAGGGAGAAGGCTTTGTAAGAAAATGTGTGCAAATTAATGTTAAAGAATGGTGATTTTTAGTCTAATTCACTTGAATGTTCTGCTCTGCTGAATGCAAGACAGTCTCTATGGAAATTCAGACCGTCAGAGTTTGGGCTACATACATTCAAATTTGAGCTGACCTCATTACAGCTCAGTGTTAAAAGCTGTTACTAACACGGCTAGAGCTTCTCCTTGTAAATTGTTCCTTCAGTTTCTATGGGACTGCTCTATGGAATCAGATTTGGAAGAAGGAAATGTGTTGTACTCACAGCACTGGGATTTCCCGCATGCCTAACTGGGAAGCACATGGAGATGCCAGCAAACATAGGCCAGGTTTTGCTTCCTGCATGATGTCCCTGCAGGTTGACACCTCCTTCCCTCCACTCTTGCCCTTGTGCTGCACCAGCCAGGGCTGTGCTGGCACAGGAGGATGGTGGGTGATGGGATCCCAGTGCTGATGCCCCAAGATCTGAGAAAGCCCTGCTTGGTCTTGTCACTGAGGCCTGTTCTTGGCTGTGTGTTGAAGACCACATGGAACCAGGTCTTAGCTCTGGCAGGAGTTCCTGCCTGGAAACACCTTCCTGAGGCAAAGGATCTGGGTAAGGGTACAGCTGTGGAAAAAAAGGTAGTGTGCAGGGTCATAATATCCCCAGGAAAATCCTGAAATGTGGGAAATGGTAAGAAATACAGTGTTAGCATGGGGAAGAGAGAAAAACATGACCTAAGGACCTATGCTGAAATCAGCTGGGATTTTATTTCGAGGTAAAGGCTATTTTTAGTTGAGGGATGTTATAAAAAAGTGAAGAAATAAGGTCTCAAGAGTAAACTGTGGGCAAAGGTGAAAAATACTTTTGTAAATAGAAATCAATCTACCCTACCTTTGGTTTTCTATATTGTACCTGCTATAGTAATCCTTAACTGAAAATGAAGATTTTTCACCTCTGCACAGAAGGTACCAGAAAAAAAGCAGAAAGAAATTGTTTCTGAAATAAGCATACTCATGCAGACCTGAGAGCCGGACTTAGAAAAGGGGAGGCTGTCCTTGTTCCCTCTCCTTGTCACTAACAGGACATTGACCCAAACCATAAGTTTTTATACAACTATTTGCATGTTAGCTGTAGTATTTCACCTTATATGGAATCTGTTCCATTGGTTCAGTCATACGTGTGTCACTGGCTTCACTGGGAGCAGGACTGGTACCCTGCCTCAGACTATTTGAACAAGAAGCAATAAAACTGTGTTTCTTAAAACCAAATCTGTTCTATGGCATCAGAGGAAGGTTTCAGAAGTCTTCAAAAGAAGAATTATTAAATGAGATGAAAGTATTTTTCAAACTATGATAGAGGTTGACCTGTGACCTGGTGGGTAGTGATTTGAGTATTTTGAATTGTCTGAACATTTTTACATCCTTCCTAGATTTCTTTGGGATTCATAAATCAGTTTGCTGAAGGGTGCAATTGCAGGGGAATACTAGCAAAAGCACCTAGGCACTTACTGCCTCTTGAAATCTTACCAGAGATGCCTGACTTAATCTAGGCTTTAGGGAAACAGTCTGGTGGTGATTGGTTTTGATACCTCCATAGAGGACAGTGAGTTTAAACCTATAGTCTGAAAAACTGTTCCCATTAGTGGTGTGTGTTAGCTGTGCTCTCCTGTTGTGGCTGCTTGTTACACCTTTAATCTTCCAGGTGCTGGTCACCCCTGAGGTGCACATCAGCTCTGCTGGTGTGGCTTTGCCTGGTCACTCTGCACATGACATCTGTTGAATCACCCCTTTTGCCTCCATTAAAACAAAACCAAAGAAATACCAAACCCTTTATAGTAGGAGTGGACTTTTAAATTTGAAGATTAATGACATCAGAGGTATGATTAGACCAGAAGAACTAGCTCAGCAGCAATATCAGTGACAAGAGTAAAATAACAACCGAACTCGGATCACCAGTACTGCACTCAGTTTGTCTTTCTAGTAGCCTACACATTGTAGATACTACTAGTGAACTAATTCTTGAACCAGTTTCTGCATGTGCCTTAGTAGTGTTTTGCAAATACATCTGTGGGAGCTTTCCTACTTCACTGTTCCAAGAAGCACATTTTTATTGTTTGATATTAGCATCATGCAGAATGGCTGGGGAAAAAAAGAGCAAAATAAGCTGACTTTTTGCTGGTACATGCAGAAAGCAAAAAGGAAAGAAGTGCTATTGTTCTTAGATAGACCTGAAATTAATAGCATTGTACAGATAAATATTTGGAAACACATTAGCACTGTAATATTCCAGCTGGGACATGGAAATAACTTGTCTTGTTGGTGCTCATTTTCAGACAACAGAAATGAAATCATGTCTCCAGCACGGAAAGGTCAGCCAACAAGGTTTTGCTAAATTCATCAAACTGTACTCCCCACTGAGTAGCTATCACTGGTGTGCACTAAAGTAACTAAGGGGTTGAGGGTGTTTTCACCCAAACACAATAATATGGCCAGAATAGAAGCTGGGGAAAAAAAAAAAAAAGAAAAGAATAAAGCATTGATCTTTTCATTTCCTGTGTACTGAAGAAGGATTCCCCAGATGAAACTTAGCACATTTCTTTCTTTCCTCCCCCATCATTTATCTGGCAAAAAACACTTAATGGCTGTAGAAAGAAACTGATTTTCCAGCAGCATCACCTGGCAGTAACAAGATGCAAGAAAGTTCTCCAAGATTTTAGTTCAGTATTGTTGTTGAGCAATAAAATAGAAGTCTAACCTGACTCTTCTCTTGAAATGAAGGACGAAAAAAGCAGTTGGTACAAAATTATGTAAGGAGATCCTCACACGTTTTGAAACTGGTTCAAAGCTCCAACCATAATAGTCACAGCATCCACAGATTAGATGACATGCGACAGTTTTTCATTAAATTTACTTAATTTAGATATTTATCAAGCAGAATCCGTTGGCATACTTTCTTCCAGCTTTTTTAAAGGTTAAATGAGCAATATGTATAAGGAGGTCTTTAAGGGAATACAAATTGTGTCAGCTTCGAATTATCCTGAAAGACAGTACCGTGCTGTAAAATTTGTAGGGCGCTGGCAGATGGAAAGGTGCCTCCTGCTCACTCTGCTAACACCAGAGTGCAGTGTCCGACCTTCACACAGACTGCTTCTGCCCAGGTCGGAGCCTGTGGTGCATGCTGTACAGTTGTCTGGCTCCATGACAATAGCACATTCACAGCTCCAGCCTCTCACGAATGGTGCTCACACTGCTGCTTCCAGGGGTCTTGAAGATGTTGTGAGGTAGTGGCCGAGGAAGATTTTGTTAAACCTCTTAGGAGGCACTGAGCTGAGCAAGACCTTCCAAAGTGTAGTGGAGTGGCAGGAACAAGCAAATAACACAAGCCCAGCCTGTGTGACTCTGGAATAGCTGAAATACTTTGCTGAAGTTGGGTTCAGGGGTAGAAGAGCAAGGAAAGTAATGTGCACTTTTCATCCCTAGGCTGAACACCAGTCCTCTTGCTCCTTTACATCACAGGTGCATTCTGTGTATGCATCTACTGGGATATTCAGCATGGTACAGCTACACCTATTAAAAAGTATATGGTGAACAATGTCTTGGAAAGAACATTATCACAAGCCAGCACAAAGCAGAATGAAATGCACTACTCTGAAAAGGGCAGTTACAGTTAAACTACATATGAGAGTTGCAGATGGACACAATATGTAGTTGAATGACTAACAAGGAAACATAGTAGATGGCCTCCTAACAGCACATGGACCATATGGTATAACAAAGCTTGGGGAATCTTTCTCATCAGTGTGGCAGTTTTAGAAACGCCAAGGTAAAAAACCACATAAGCTCTTTTGAAAATCCCATTGAGTATCTCATCTCAAGCTGACAGATTTGTTCAAAGCCAGTGTTATGGGTTCAAATATTACAGTGCTGAATATGGTGAGAAAAAGATAGGACGGAACAGAAAACTTCAGTGAAAGTCCGCACAAGATGGTAGAAGTCTTAAATTCAGGATCACTGAATTCACTGTATCTGACATCAACACTGTTTTGATGTGGGTCAAGTTATTTTCACATTAGTTTTTATTTCTTGACACAATTTGGAGATAATATGTTGCATTTAATAACACAGAATACTTTATTACCCTGCATGCTAGAAATAATCAGCCCTGATGCTTTCTGTTAAACTGTGTGTTGCGATTGTGCAGGAGTGTCCTTCACTGTAGTTAACTCACACATGTTTAAATGTACCAGTGTTTGAATGTATCAGTGGTTGAAAACAAATACTTAGATAATTTGTATTGTCAGATACTGGGGAAGATGAAACTAACCGTGGGGGAAATAGCAGCAAAGAATAACTGGGGGAAAAGGGGCTCAGTGGTGAGTTTCCTTTTGCATTACCCATCCACAGGTAAAAGCAGCATTATTATTACACTAAGATTCTCAGAACTGGTGGTTGATCTGGTCTTCCAGCAAAAAAAACATTTAAAGGGATGCTTGGTTGCCAGTCTGATTTATATGCCTTTACTTGGGCATGCAAGCTAATTGCTTTTAGTCCTGACCATATGTCTGCCACAGACTTTTAGTGTTGCTGTTTGACGGTGCAGTTCTCAGGTTTTATTGGTAGCTACTTGTCACAAGTTGTAGCTAAAAGATACAAACCATACCCTTGTGATGGGTTCAGTAACAGTACCAGCCAGGCATTTAGTCTTTGCTTAGTTTCTCCCTTGTCTTTGACAATGTCAAAACCACTGCTCTGAAGTCTGAGGTCCTGAGCTCATTGTGCTTGTCTTATTTGATCCTGATTACCTTAAACAATCTGACAAGACACTGGGAAATGGAAACATGACATTTATTATTCTGCAGAATGAAGGATTTTATGTTCTAGCATATTTCTGGCAAAATGCAGTAAGGATATAGCAGACAGCTCTTAAGCAATATGCTAACTTATTTCTTTCTGTCCAAACTGTAAGCTATATGACAGCTGTCTTTCTAATGAGAAAAATGCAGTAATCATTACTTGTATGTAGTGGTTGGCAACAGTTGTTTGAATTTCTGGTGAGCATAACTCTCTGATCTGTTTTTCTTGTGGTAGTTTACATACTGTTTCTAAAGTTTGCATTGTTAGTCATACCTATATTTAGAACTTTCATTAGTGATGACTCAAGACAAGCAGAAAAAAATAAAGAGAGAAGATATGACTGTAAAACTCTGCAGCAATGAGGAAAAAATGGTATCCTGAATTTCACCCTGTGGTAATGTGCATCTTGAATTCAAATTGGAATTAATTTAAGCAGTCAAAAATGTTTTTGAAATAATTGACAGTGCAGAGAAACTAATTTATAAGCTGATTTTTATACACTGATATTTGCTTTAATTGCTGTAAGTGCTTTCTTTCCCTGATTAAAAAAGAGCTAGGGTAACTTAAGGCAAATGTATTCAGTTATTTACTTTTAAGTAAAGAGCTCTGATTGCATTTGCCAGGTAAAAGGGACAGATGGGATGTTGGTTCAACTTTTCATCAGAGAAGGGACAGTAAATCAAGTCAGGTTTTGCTGAGTTGTTGGGAGGGTTTCAGTATATACATCATTCATATAGAAACCCAGGTATAATCTTCTCCCTTCTTCTCCTGAATGCTCCTGACAGTGGCTTTTCGACATTGGCATAGAAAGTCCAGGAAGTTCCATTCTAACTGTGGTCTTTGCCACTGCAGTCCTGGATAGTGCAACAACACCCAATTTGAACGAGCTTACACATACGGATTTATACAGTGATGGTAAAGAAACTGCAGGCAGTGTGGTATGGCCAGGTTTGCTTGGCCTGAGCCCTAGTTCACTGGGTAAAATTCAGTGCCCCTTCTAGAAAACTGCCTGTGCTCATTTTTGCTTTCCGTTGCCTGGCTAGAACAGGATCCTGGTCTTCCAGTGTAGTGGTCTCCCAGTGGTTACACTGGCTCTCCTGTCAAAAACTGTACAGGTTAAGAAAGCATGGGTAGTTTAAGAAAAGTTTGCAAAGATCTGTCTTACAGCCTCATAATCTTTATGCAGCCACATAGATCTTTTATCTTCTGTGGTATTTCATATCAATAAAGTATACAGAGTAGTTTTTTGTATGGAAACAAACTTTGAAGAGGATCATTCTGAAAAGAAGGGAACAGGAAAGGAGAGGAAAGAAAGATACTGTGAAGAATACTGTGTTTTATTCACCTGTGTCTTAGGACCATCATGGATAAATTCTGATTATTAATGTGGATTATGTAAGACATTGATCTAATACTGCCCTCATCTTTATTCCATGAAATTTAGAATGAAAATGCAGTTTCAGTAAATTTCCTAAAAAAAAAAAAAAAAAGTAAATGAAAGGAGCTCCCCAATTTCTTCATCATTTTGAAGATGAGATGTTGCCCAAGATCAGTTCAGTCAGTTGGGTACTGCAAGGTCACTCCTTGACATATTTCACAAGAAAAGATTAATGTATAGTTGGTGTAAATTAGTGCAGCTTCAGTGAAGTCAATAGAATTACCCTTGTTCAGTTCAGATCTTGTAGTCAGATTGCTTCTGGAATGTGAAGTATATCTTGTCTACTATCAGCAGAGAAGCTAATTTAATCTTTCTAGGTGATAAAGAAGAGGGGCCAAGCCTTTCTTTCAAAGGTAAGAAAATGAATATGCATTTTAGAAGAACACTGAGGAACATTCAAATGCAAAAAATGTCTTGCAGAAAACATCACATCACTGCTATAAGGAAAAAAAATGCTTCTACTCAGAGAACTGATACCCCATGAGCACATAAGAGGGGCTGGAGGTGGTAGCCAGCTGCAGGGCAACGCTACCTGGTGCTGGGCTGCACTGACAAAGAAGAGATGCAACAGGGGCCATTGACTTCTATCTGGGAAGAGTGGGAAGGAAACATGATCACTGATGTGCTGGTGCACAATGGTGCAAGACCCAGTTGCCTTGTGTTGACCCAAGAAAGTATCTTTAGAAGGCCATTCTCTCAGCCTCAGGGGTGATGCTCATGTAGCTAGTTCAGTTTTCATCCACTCTTCTCATAGCTGAGAACACTGAGTAGACTTGCAAAAACTCACCGTTTGTGTTAGGTATTTGAAAAGTACCCTCTGCAGGTATGTTCCTGTACTGAAATATCTCTGTAGCATATGTACTAAAGCACCTGGAGGTAGGTGTAGCCATTATCTACCTATCAGCAAATTCAGCATCGAAAGGGGACCAAAAGGCTATATATGTATATGCACACAAATCCAGACACGTATGGGTGGTGTATAGCTGGAAAATCTCAGCTTTGGGTGTATTTTGCTATTTTAATAGGAAAATGATCATCCTGGGGCACATGAGTGTACTTTCCAGAATATTTTCCCAATCAGCTCAGTTTTCTGGAGTGTTCAGCTTTAGGGTAATATCAGAGTTACTTACTGTCCTGGGTTCAGCAGTAGTAGTCATTTTTTCTCCTTCTTAGTAGCTGGTGCAGCGCTGTATTTTTGTCTTCAGCCTGGGAACAGCGCTGATAACACCAATGTTTTTAGTTATTGCTCAAATGTTTAGTCTGACCAAGGACTTTGTGAGTCTCATGCTCTGCCAATGAGGAGGGGAAGCCAGGAGGAAACAGAGACAGGACACCTGACCCAAGCTAGCCAATGAGGTATTCCATACCACAGCATGTCATGCCCAGGATGTAAACTGAGAGTTATCCAGAAGGGCTAGATCACTGCTCGGTCGGGCTGGGTATTATCAGTCGGCAGGTGGTGAGCGGTTGTATTCTCTTCCCTTGTTATTTCCCTTATCATTATTATTATTGGTGGTAGCAGTAGTGGTTTGTGTTATACTTTAGTTACTGGACTGCTCTTATCTCAACCTGTGGGAGTTACATTCTTTCGATTCTCCTCCCCATCCCTCCAGGAGTTGGGGGAAGGAAAAGGGGGGAGTGAGAGAGCAACTGCGTGATTTACAGCTGAGCTTAAACCACGACACTCACCAAGGTGGGAGGGCTGTGTGGAAGTAACATAGAAGGAATAAATTTTTCCCTGCATTAAAAATAAAAATGTTGTCTGGAGATTATGAATTATTTCTGATTGCCCCTCATTATAATTTAGTATGCAACTTCAGGAAAAAATTAAAAATAAGAGTATTTGCCTGTATTTTGGAAAGGCTTTAAGACTATCACATTATATTGCCTTTGCCAGGAAAGGGTACACAGAATAAGAAAGTAAAGAGAAGATGCTAGAAATTATTCCCTAACATCTAACCCATCTGCAGGAAACACAGAGTGGGCCAAGGCTGGGCTCTGTTTTTTTCATGAAGAAAAATCTTGCTACTGTGAATTAGATCCAAATGCCTGTGTTTTGATATGATACATTGCCATTTAACAAAGGAAAAAGGTTTGTGAAATCTGCTCCCAAACAACTAATTCTGAACAGGAATTTAATGCAGATACCAAAGCTGCTTCAAAATGCTTACAGTCTGAAGTATTTATTTCTTGTGAAGCCATTGTAGGGTGTTGCAAACATTGATGAATTTCAGATTTTGATTTTGAGATCCAAGCACTGACTAATAAAATAGATAACAGCTGTCCATGTAAGCTTGCAGACTACCATCACCATTCATTTGTTTCTTCAAAGTGGAAGAATTCTCCCAGTGAGTTTTAAAAATCTCTTTAAAATATCTTCCATAGAGAGAAAAAAATTACTTTTCTGTTGATATTCTGGGTTTTTTACCATCACAATGACAACTCACTCAAATCTGCTCTGTTTGCTTGCAGAAGAACAAGGTTTCTGACTGCCAGCCTGGACAGGGAGGAAGCTGATGGCAGTGGGAGATTGCCTGGGTCACCCCTGGGGTCCACGGCACATGTGACAGCTGTAAAAATGCCACAGCATAAAGCAAGAAGATCAATTTCTCAGTTCATTTTTTTAGCAACTTCTCCAAGTCCTGCCCTTGTATTTCTGTTTTATGCTGTTTCCATGCAACACAGAATTCAACAGCCTAGAAAGATGTTGCTGTCAAAATGCCGTCCCCTTTTCTGCAAAGCTGCTGGGTCAAGGTCTTTTGCTCAGCTACTGGTGACTGACTCTGTTTATTCACAGATATTAAGGAGATCCTTCTTTTGAAGGAAATCCTTCTGGTGAGCTGCTTCTCATCTAGTGATATTTAATTTCAAATGTTTTTTCATGTTTACTTCCATTTTCAAGTCCCATTGTCTGGTTTAACACCACTCCATGTGCCAAAATGTCACCTTGCACTGCTCTCCTAAAAAAAGGGGTAAAAACCCAAACTTACCCTCTGCTGTGGGCATCTGAGTATGTCCTTCTCAATAACAGGGAAAAGACCCCCATCAAAGTAAATCATGCAAATTACCAGCAGTGCTACCCCTGCTAGACTTACAGAGTCCATTTAGTCTCCAGTTGACCAGTTCATCTCAGAGTACATACAAATATGTGCCAGGATACCAAAAGGGACTTGAAAGACAGATGACTAAACTGTCCCTCAGAATAGAGAAAATAAAAAGGCATAAAATTAGTCTCCCAAAAGAGACAGAAAACCATATCACACCTCAAAATATATTAAATGTTTAAAGAGGCTATGTCAACCTGCGCAGGCTCCTGAGGGCATCCGTTCCTCCTGAGGATACCTCTAGGACTGGACCAGAGCCACCACACCAGACTACACAACAGGCATGCTGGCTCTCAGGGCCCTGCCTGCCAGACACCTCAGCAGATAGGTGCTCCCCAGTGGTGCCTTTGCACCATGGATCACCCTATGACATGCCCCAATGTAAAAAAAACAAGCCCACTCTTCTCCCATAACGCCTGTGATTTAGAAGTGCAATGTGGGAGGGAACTGTGAGGGTTAGGCACTGTGGCCATGAAACCATGAACAAACCTCAGACTCCTTTTCCAAGCCTGATTCTAGCACATCCTCTCAACTGGTAAGTTATGGGGTGAGAGACCCAGACAGAAACAATATCTCTGGGCACCATTACAGTAGCCCTACAGCTGCTTTCCATTAACTAGGTTGGATATAAGCTGGCAAGCAGTGAGATGAGAAATTGAGACTTATATGTTAGCCAGCTCCGTCATGCAGCTACCCTGTGTTGCAATTAGCCTTTCTCTTTAAAATCCTTCCAGGCTCTGCTGGGGCAGAAGGCAAGCCACTGTGCTGCAGCATGCAGCTGCTGGGGTGGTTTTGGCATGTGTCATGTCCCAGAGATGAGGTTTGCAGGAAACACCCTTAAAAACCCTGTGTTTTTTAACACGAAGGAGCTGAGATTTCAAGCTACAAAAGAAGGGCTCTGCTGTCATTGCTCACACACTGATCGACCCTGCTCAGTACAGTGAGGACAGTGTTCTTTGTTTGTGCTCTGAGACGGGGTGCCCATCTACGAGTGTGTAATCTTTACTCAGTGCCTGGTGCAGCTGAATCAAACTGCAATCATGTCTTCCCACTGTGCCTCCACAGGTTGGTAGCCACAGACCTTGATTTCTAATGCAATGAGGCATTGCTAATTAGGATGACTTTCTTCTCTTTAGCTTAAGAAATATAAGCTCCATACACAAACAGGGCTCCAAGAAGCCCAGTTTAAGGGAGGAGAGAATTCCCAAACTGGATCTTAGCATATTCAGTGGAAAAAAACCAACCAACCAACCAACAAAAAGCTAACATAAATCCCACATAATTAAACCCTACAAATTACAGTATTTTGAAGGGTTTTCATTTTTATGGAGTTGAAGCTCCTTTAGTAAACCAAGAGGATAACATCTCCCATTCTTAAAGCTTCTATCCGTTCAGCATGTGTCATCGCAGATCCAGGAATGGGCTAATTAAAATTGTTTTGTTGCTAATGACAGTGCATCTTCTTCCACTGAAGAGTTCAGACTACAGCCTTCCTCTTGATCTGCTGTGAGATTTCTTAATCTCTAAATGAGAAAAAAAGCACAGGTCCTTTTAATGCCTATAAGAATTTGAGCCCATTAATGCAAAAAAAAAAAAAAGAAAAAACAGGGAAAAAAAGAGAAGGATTTCTATTATAGCTGTTCTTTAATTATGGAACAGCATGTGCGAGAAGACTCTTTACTCACAACTGTGTCCTCGATTCTATTACACATTTTAGCGGAGAATGCTTGTAATAGAAAAACAGCAATAGACCGTGGAAATTGTCCAGAGCCCTGCTCTCCTAGGGAAAAGATGCCAATGGTATTTTTGTACTGCTGCTCCTCAGCAGCCTCTTTGCACTTTCCTCCGGGTTACATGCACAGCATGACTCATTGCCTGATGGTTTCATTGAAACAGAAAAATATAGACTCAGTAATGACTGCATTCAATCATAAACTACAATCAATACAGCAGAGTTTAAATGTTCTATGCCCTGGCACGCCACTACAGGGTTCCCCCCCACCCCACCTCATGTTATTCCCCGAAGAAATGATTTTTCATTTCTAAAGGATAACAGTTGTTCCAAGTGTTCTAGCAGATGTAGTTGAGTCTCTCAGAACAAAATATGTAGGTCAGAGTAGGAGGCATTCATTATTTTCTTTGATGTACCTTCATGTCAGCCCTTCTTTGGATGGAAAAGCCACTTTACAATACTTACTGACTGCCTCGCAGGAGTCTCACTGGAGGAGCCTTACAGCAGCATATCTTCCCCCCAAACTCCCCAGGTTCATCTGGGGGCATCGGGTGGACAGGGATATTTGTGTCCAAACCACAGACTCTATGGCCTTTTATTTATGGACACCAGGATATAAATTGCAACCTAGTCCTCAAGTGAAGATAATTATCTCAACAAAATCTTTCATTGTGTACATCACAACACAGTTGCAGAGTCTGGCAAATTCAGAGGCTCTGATGAGAAGCAGCTCTCAGGAGACATGGCGAGACTGAAAGTAGGATGAGGTGGGGGAATGATATGGTCAGGATATGGGGAGCCTCTCCAGGAAAAATAATAAACATGACTTTTGGCCTTTAGAGACATCATGTGTCTTGGTGCTAATCGCAATTCCCTGAGGGAAATATCCTCTCTTCCGTGCCAGTAAAAAATCTGGTTTGTTGTTAAGGGTTACTTGCTCTTTTGCAATATTTTCACAGGAGAGATGTTGCTTGTGCCCCACAGTTCTGATGCTGTAACAGAAACCACTGCTGTGGTATCTCCTTCCTATCACAGGGCGGAAGACATCCCAACACACATCCCAGCAAACTCAAATTGCTGCTTTTTAATAACCTATGAGCTAATTAAAAAAAAAAAAAGGAAAAAAGTTTTCCCTTTTCCTTTTAGCAGTGGTAACAGCCTGGAGATGAAAAATATCTCCCAGAAGGCTGGTATAAGATGAAATCATGGCAACAAGCCCTAAATAAAGGTTGCAATTCAACTTGTCCTCTGTTGTGCTTGTGATGTGCAGTAAGTGACAGTTGAATAAATTAAACCCCTGGAGCTCCATCATAACCATCAGGTTAAAAGTCTTATTAGGTCATTTTAGCTCAAAGTTCTGATTCATTCTTTTTTTTTCCCTTAAGTCTGGGAGTTCATGGATTGTATGCCACACACATTAGAGCTGGAAAAGAACTAGTGTAACTTTCTAAAAAACAGCCTCCTTTTTTGTCTCTGTCATAAACCAGTGTTCCTAGTTTCATTCAGCTGCCTGTCTCCCTTTCTTCCTCTCCCCCCATTTCCTCCTCCCACTCGTTAGTCTGTTCAGCACCTTCAGTGAGTCACACAGAGCAGGCTGACAAGTGAAGTCAAGTTCGACTTCATATAAAGTTCCTTCAGAGCCCTTCTGCTGTGTAGTTTGCTGAGCATCGCTCCGGCTCCTTCTCCCTCTTCCAAACCCAGGCTGGAATGGACTATCACTTCTGAGGATGCGCATTTGGACCGTGAGTCCTTGGCTACACCTGGAAATCTGTGTTGTAGGCATTTCTGTCAGTCAAACAGCTCACACAGGAGACTGTAGGTGAAAATCTGGAATATACAGCACTTGCAAAAAGGCTGCAAGCCTGCGCCTTGAATTATGTCATGCTAATTCGAGCCCGAGGGAAGGAAAGAATAGTCCCAGTATTGGCTAACTCTGTCTGCTGTCTCTCCATGCCACTGAATATGTCACCCTTCAAATTTCTGAAATGGAGCTTGCCTCATCACATGAAGTGTCAGCAGAGGCCATGATATTTAGCTCGTGATAGCTTACTGTACAACAGCTCCTGAAGCAAGGACTAAGAGCTATATTCACTGACCCCATTCCAGCAAGGTCTACAAGCATGTGTCTAAACTTAAACAGTGATCCCTGAAAACCCTCACAGGCTATTCTGATCAATGCACTAACAGGGACGAGGCTTATGGAAGTTTTACTAGTTAAATAGAACTTTCCAGAATCAGATTCTAGTGTGTGATGCAGATGCTGTATTTTTACTACCCAGCTGAGATTTTGTGGTGTCTCAGCAATAGCTGGCCTGCCATGGAAGAGGTACCCAGACTGCTCAGTTTGGTAACAAGGCACTTGATTCTGTCAATGAGGAGGGTAAAGGGGGCAGAAAAGCACTCAAGAAATCTTTTATGTTGAGGACCGAGGTGCTGAGACACCAATGATGATCTGGAGATCCCTCCTGTATAGCTTGGGGGCCTGATTCTTCACCAATAACCATCCCCTTGGGCCTTGCAGGACAAGGATCATGCAGTTCCCTTTTGCCTTAAAGGCACTGCCAAGCATTAGTGTTGTGTGCCTCTCTCTGAGCAGTGCAATGGTGAGCTTGTGCTCATGAGAAGCCTTTATGCTTTTTCCAGCCTGAGGAGGTGGTGGGATGAGCTGAACAGGTATACAGGGCCTGGGCTTCGCAGGCACAGCCACTCTCCCTCATTGTATGTCTTCTGGGAGCTGGGAGGTGCAATAGGCTCTCAGCTGGGAGATTCTTGCTCTTTCCTTCATGCTTTTGCTATGCATCTGCTACTAGGGAAAATCAGAAACAGTCTTGGGAATGAGTCTGGGACCATCTTTCCACCCTCTTTTCACGTAGCAGCCTATACACAAGCTTCATGCAGCACAGTTTTCCTGCTGTGTTTGCTTTGTTTCTTCTTTAGCCTGGTGGAAAGGTCATGTAGCTGGAATTGGTGGATTTAAACCTTTGTTCTGGGGAAAATTTGTTACCTGGGACTTTCCCTGTTGACGCAGGAGTCACGGACAACGTGGAAACAATCAATGTGATCAAGTGATTGCCAAAGTTTATTCAGATACAGTGCTCCTTTTATACCCTTACTCCCTTATGTAACAGCCTTGGATACTGAGCTCCAATTGGTTAGTCTAGAGGTTACTACTGTTTACAAAGCTAATGTTTATAACTTGTTATAATTGCGATTAAATACCTTACTCTAAAAATACAGTGGGAAACTACAACCTTGGCAGAGATCATTCTCTGCACGTTTTCAGTGGAAAATTACAGAGGCCTAACAAGACAATTGACCTTGCTTATGCCTGCCAAGAATCTTCTTACTTTAGAGTAATAAGGCTCAGGGTATCGGAATCACTCACTGCGTGGCCTTGGCTCTTTAAGAATTCCCACATTTCCCTGGATGTTTATGCAGACAGTGTCCCTCGCTGCTGCAGCTATTCATGCTGATCTCTGCATGTGCCATGGTCTTGGGTGCCATCACCTTTTGGTATGTCGTGGTTTAAACCAAGTCCCCCAACTCCCGGAGAGTTAGGAAGGAGAATCCAAAGAATGTAGCCCTCACGGATTGAGATAAGAACGGTTTAATAGCTAAGGCATAACACAGAATCACTACTGCCATTACCACTACAAATAATAATGATACAGCAAACAGCAAGTGAAAAGAATACAACACCTCACCAGCCACCAACCCATAACTCACTCCACCCTGCCTGGCTGAGCACCGCGTGCTCCCTCCTCCATTTTCCTCTCCAGCTCTCCCCTGCAGCCCTCTCCTTCCCAGTATGCATCCTGGGCATCACGTGCTATGGTATGGAATACCTCATTGCCTAGCCTGGGTCAGGTGTCCTGTCTCTCCTTCCTCCCGGCCTCCCCTCCTCCACCTGGCTGGAAAAAACCTTGAACAAAAACACCCTCAAAACATGCTCAAACCATGACATGGTACCAGGTGCTACCTAGTCTACAGCAACAGAGGAGGTGCCTACTGGGATTCTGGGGTTTTCTGAGCAAGTGCCTGAATGGTGCCTCATTCCCAACACAGGTGGTAAGGAAGTGGTCTGGATCTTGCCATTAGTGCTCAAGTCTTAAACAAATCCAGGTCTATTCCAGCTGTTGCAGAAATGGCAGTAAATCTTCATGCCACTTTTAGCGATTTTAACAGTTGTATAGATGCAGCTATTGACAAGGCTTAGAGAACTCTTAAACATACTTCTTTTTCCAAAGCCTGGTGAAAGCCTGGTTTGTTACGAGGGAAAGAATTTTTTAAGTCTGGGATTGATTATCACTTGTTCTTTTATGTGCGCTTAAGTATTAGGTTAGTTCTGAAAGAAGCATAAATTACTGAAACCAAACTGTTGAGTTAATAAGAATGATATTTTCGAACTCTTATGGTTCCATTTTAAGTTCCTGTGGTATTAATGCAGCAGAATAACTTACTGCAACTGAAATGCACTGCATTCAGGGCTAAATTATGCTAAAATAGGTCAAGCAGCAGTGAAGGCAGTTATTTTGACTTGAACTAGGGTTAACAAGATGCATGTAACAAATGCCTCAGGAGAACAATCACATGCACTTGCTGCACATGATACCGCAGCAGGATACCCATAGCTTCAGGTTCCAGCTAAATGGCATCATGGTGTGCTCTTTCGGGCAAGAAAATAGTTTTACAATTGTTTGAATATGATCTCCTCAGTTTATGTGATGTAACCTGACAGTTCACTGAAGCCTATGCAACTTCTACATACTCAACTAGGCTGTTTTTAACATAAAGCAGAGGGAGAGCAAAGAAGTAATTAATGAAAGAGCTGATACCTTCTGAGACTCCTGGCATGACAGCATGCCCAGCTGCCTTTCCACTTGTTTCTGAATAAAGAAAGAAGAAATCAGGAGGCAGAAATTAGCCTCAGGTATTAAAACTGGACTCAAGCTGAAGTAGAGCATCTAAACGTCCTTGGACTTCACGGTAAAAGAGATTAAATACATTTCTAGTGTTAGTCTTCTTTACAACAAAACAGCAACAACAAAAACCCATAAGAAGTTTTTCCCTCAATGTCTTTGTTTTTTCAGAAGTTCCATACATAACATATGGAAAAATATGTAACGTTTATTTCCTTTGCTGTCATGGTTTAAGCCCTCATTTTCTTTTTTCTTTTTCTTTCTTCCTTTTCCCTTTTTCCCTTTTTCAATTTTCTGTTTTTCATTTTCCTTTTTCATTTCTTCTCAAAAAGCCTCTATTATGAATTGCTGCACTTGCCTTTTGAATGCTTTCAGCACATCTGTATGCTAGGGAACAAATACCTTACCGTGGAAAAATGAAGCAGAGGCAAACACATAGATATATTGATTGAGCCTGCTCTCACCAAGCACCTGGGTCCAAATACTTAAATGTATACACTTTGTGCATAAACAAACTCTGCATGTAAAATGCCAGATCCACATAATTTTTCAGGAAGTTGATATATACACAGAATATTAAATTTAGGAACATTTATGAATGTGTGTTGGATTTTGCTTATCCAAAAGCACAGGATATTTTTCTGTAAAGCTACTTGATGATGCTGAGTGCTCAAATGTTATAAAATTTCCAGTCATTACAGCTGTGTACATTTTTATGAGGGGTTTTGAATTTATTATTTACCCGAGCAGAGAGAAGAAGGCGACAAACATCTACTCTATAAAAGCCACTTAAAGAAATTGATTATATAAAGAAATGAGTTTTCTTCTGTAACCAAAACACTGGTTTAGTTGATTTCCTTCACTGAAAATTTCTATAGCATTTTCACATCTGGCTGGGTTGCTTTTAATATAATGTAGAGAGAATGTAAAGAAGTAATAGATGAACAGTCATCTCACCTCCAAATTCAGGTGATATAAACAACTTAGAATGTACAGCACAACTGTTTTCCAAATGGAAATGCTGATTTAACAAACCAAATAGTTTTCTCTAGGGTTGTATTAGTTCATCAAGCCTGTTTAGGGATGATAGATAATTTATTTTTTCACCCAATGCTACAGGAATTTCAATTTCAGTACTACTATTTTGACTTTAATTTCAAAATAGAACACATTAAATGCTTCGATTATTTGTAATATAGCAGATTATGTGTCAAAGTGACTCATGTCAATGTTTTAATCTTGTCCGAACTTACAGTTACGTAAATCAGTAGATGGCTAAATTTGTAAGACAACATCCTGTGTAATTGTCCTGCATGAAAAATTAGGATATTCCCATTTTCCCTTGAGTTCTGAGACATGTGGACTTTTCAGCATTCCAGACAAGATGGAAACTCCAGGTTTTGAACCCTGGACATTGAGGGGGTTACTGTCTGTAACAGTTTTGTTTAATTTTCCTGTTGAAATTGGTTTGGAATGAAGGTTTTAAAATTGTCCTCCCATTTCAGGGATTTGGACTAGCAAAAGACCTTTTCTTTCTGTTTAGAGGCTATTTTAGTCTGCCTTTGACAAACCGAACTGGATTCACCTACCTTGAGACACATTTCCCTTTCCCATAAATTATATGCGCAAATTATCTGTGATAATTAGGTTTGACCCTGTTAATGGATTTGGGCACATCCTTCTATCCTGGTGGAGCTCAGTATCCCTACAGAAAACAAATCTCATGGTCAAAACAAGGTATAAACAGAGTTTAAAAGATTTCATGAGAGACACAAGAAAATTATGCAACTGATCTAGCACTATTCCACTGCCTGACACTGTTATTCTTTTTCTGCACAGTGAATTATTCATTATTAATGATTTAGAGTTCTCTGGTTTATCTGTGTGATGACAGCTCCTCTCCCCTCCTGCCACGTACACACCCTACCACAACAAGAACACTTACGACAAATAATGATGTCACATCCTTAAACTTACTTAATAAGTATCAGATATGAATTAACTGTCTCAGTTAATCCTTCCTCATCCATCTTACAACTTGAACAAGTTGCAGGGTATCAATGGCTGAGCATTACCACCTTTGCCTGGAGATAAGCTCTATGTACACAGCACTGTAATAAAGCCTGATGGGAAACACATGCCCAAGAAAACCCCCATAGCAAGACTGTGTTGTGCTAAGAAATTCCATTTGTTGGCTGACTGGCTCCAGAAATGTTATTTATCCTGTTTGAGCTCCCAAGTTAAAATGCAGGGGCTTATCTGCTCAGAGCATAATCTTACACCAAAAACCAGCAAGACATTTAGATTCTGTTGAACTCTCTCTGAGTTGCTATCGTGTTCTTAGCACAGACTTTGGGATTAGCTGACATCTGCTCCCTGAACTTACATTTTTGGTGAGCTTCTCATCAAAAGAGGAAAGAAGCAAAATATTTCTGTGCAACAAAAGTGTAGGTTGTTGTCTGTTGGTTTTTTTTCCCCCTAAGAAAACACTGAATAAGGAATAAAATGCATTTTTGTTGGGTGATGTATTCTCTGGAAGTTCAGCAAAATAAGAGGACTCTGCCCAAAGTTTGCAACAGTAATGGCCATTGGTATAAATTCCTGGTAAGGGACATCCTTGTGATAAAATATAAATATCAGTAAATGCAAGTATTAGTAAAACTCCTACTCTGTCTACAACCCCAAGTGGTAAAAATGTGGTTTTGCCTACAAAATTTGTACAAAATATCAGTACACTGAAATACTCATCCTCTTAGGTGTGGGCTAGACCTGATCCCAGAACAGACTAAAGCAAGTAGGTGTTTACCCACTTTACAACTTTACAATCAGAAGGAGAAAGTGAAATAACTCATCTGAATTGGAAATTCAGTGTGTTTAACCTGAAGGAGGCAAAAAAGCAGCACATGGTGAAGCAGCTTCTCCAGGGCTGGTGGGAAAGAGATGGATGCTGGGAAGCTGAGACCATCCTGTTTGTTCAGATACCTCTTGCAGCAGACGCGTTTCATTTGTATACTCTCAGAAGCACCTTTTCAGGCTAAAACTCCATTCTGAGGCTGTCAAAACAAATAAATAGCTCAAAACTTTTGTGTTCATGATTTATGAGGGCAGTTAGGCCCTTTTTAAATTAAAAACTGAATGAGAGAATCTGGAAAGAGGCAGGACCAATGAGCTAAGTTTGTGTTTAAGTGCCAGAAATCTGAAGCCTAATTCCACTTGTGAATTAATGTACCGTTTGGTCTTGGGTAAGCTTTTACCTTCTTAGAGTTTCTTTCATCTGCTGATAAAGTTTGTAACACTAAATATACTAGGTAGTGAAGCCACATTCACATCTGTCTTTAAAATATTTTGAAAATCAAGACCGCTTCTTATGTAGACCATGGAAGCACTTCTGTTCTTTATATAGTATTTCAAGAATCTTAGATTTGATGTGATTAAATAAGTCAGTACTGCACTATAATAAATTGGACCAAGACTGTAGCTTGGAACTCCTTTTTGGTTACCTGACCTCTTTACAATCAAATAAAAATGCCACCAACTTAATAATTTACCAGCTGGAAGGATTAATGTAGGAACAACGAAGTCTTTGTTCATTAAATCAGATTGGAGTTTGTAGGGTATGAAAACTGTGGTCATCACTTCCATTCTTGGTTTTTGGAAGCTGGAAAAATCAAGATTAATTAACAGTACTTTTCCTTTTAAAGCTTCCTTTGAGAAGAGGCTCTTGGAAATTAACTAAATGGAGGAAGATTGCTGGGGATGTGTGTTTTTTTCCATGAGCAATTAAAGTGTAAGCCACACATGAGGCTGACTCTCCAGCTAGCAAGGGCTTGTCACTGGGACTCCTGTTTTTCCCCAGTCTCCCGGAGCAGAAACCAGCCCGTACCAATTACAAGACATGCCACCCAGGTGTTGATTAATAGTGTTAGATTCAGTACCATTTTACTTCTAGCCAGCTGCCTGAAATGCTTGGGCTGTTCTGCTGAACTGCCAGCTGGCACAAAACATAACCCAGGTCCCAGGATTAAGCAATGGCCAAGACCCTCTCTCACGGCACACCTTTATGTTATGAATGTGATCACTTGGACATGTCAGCTTCTGGGTTTTCCCTTTACAGAAGTAATCAGAGCACTTCAAACACTCGATAGCTGTGTTCGTTTGTACTTACTCTCCCAACTATTTTGAACACCTCAAAGAAGGTATTTCCCTGGGACAGGGAGGGTGCGTGCCTTCCAGGAAAGAATGGTCAGCAGAAATGTTACACTGCACCTTGCAGGGTTGGACCCTTACTCTGTCTTTCCTGTAAGTCTCAGCTCCTGCTGTGACCCCCCTGCAATCCCTCTTCCTCCTTTTCCCTGTTAAGGGGCTTTTAGCAGTGTCCTCCTCTGTCTTTGAGACCTTTTTGGGGAAGACTCACTCCACTGACTGTCCAGGAATGATAAAAATGGAATGTGTTTAAAACCAAGAGAAGAAAAATATAAACCAAAAGATCATTTACATTTTTCATTCTATGTGATTCTTTTAAAAAGGCCTCAAAGAAAACATCCAGCAGTCAATTGCATTAAAGCACTTGTCCTCGAATCTTTTTTAAAACCCATGACCAACAAAACCCTCTTTGGTCTTAAACTGCTGTTACTGGCAGGAGGAAAATGATTGGTTATATAATCTATATTCTACCATTTAACAGACACTAAATATAGTTCAGTTACTCAGAACAATACAAAACATTACAATATGAGAAAAAGTGCCAAAGAGGAGTAAGCTGTCTTTCTCGATAAATTCTTTTTTAGCATTATGCTCCTCAGGAAGAGCATCAAATATTTTTCTGAGTGACCTAATTTTCTTTGTCTGATCAAATGTGCCAGATGCTTCCTTATTCAGAGTTGCCACTCCAAGTGAAAAACTGTTTTCTGGCAGCCACTTGAAATCTCGTCTTCAGTTTTCTGTTAGGGATTATTATACAACCATTGCCCAGGCAGACTGAAAGCATATGGTAACCGGGCTGACATTATCTCTGCTATTTCAAAGTTCCCCAAGGATGTGTGGGCACAGTTACAGTCACAGGTATAAGCCAACCTTCCTGGTACATTCAAAATGCCACCCAAACTCAACAGTGACCAAGTAAGCTGGCAATGGAGAGCCTGGCATTCTTGTTTCCATCTCCCATTAAGGGGTGGGAGGTTTTTTTCCTTTTGTAGGTATTTCCATCACTTGACCAGGAAAAAAATTATAAGGATGGCTCAGTGTCATTTAATGTGCAGTATCCAGGTAAAATTGTATCCTTTGCAAACTGTCTGAGGCTTGAAATAATGTATTTTGGTTATATCCATCCAGATTCTTACAAACTTAATTCCTGAGGTACTAACTTTTCTTGTCTGCTTTCTTGGGGACTTGGAAGATGATAAAGATTGATTTAGCCTTTCCCAGTATTCCTGTTACTGGTGACAGGGAATCAATATTTGTAGGAATAAATGGCCAAAATACTGTGAGGGAACCCCATGCAACTCATCCTATGCTCACACTTTTTCCTGGCACCCAAGGTGTGGTACCTGGAGCATGGTGACTTCCAGGGCACTGTGGACCTTCTGAGCCTTTCTGGCACTCAGAGAGGGTGTCTGTACAGCTGAACAAGAGGGACATGGACATGGACTGAGTGCAGGCACTGAACCACTTCCTGACTGTGTAGGCTGCATCAGTGCATGTTTGTTCCATCAACCTGTTTTGTACCTTGCTAACTGTTCAAGGCAATGTAGGCCCCCCCCCCAAAGGGGGCTACTACTGAGCCTGGGGGTTGAGCCGTGTTCTACTGGTTGGCTTGGAGTTTAGGGGTGACTCTCTGCATCTGCTGTTTTATAGTACAAAGACAAGAGTGGGGTTTTCTTATTTATTTATTTCCTTTTGTTAAAAGAATGGAAGAAGTGCTCCTGTTACAACAAATGCTTTTGCTTCTAGGCGGTGGGCAACAGACATTGACTAAACAGGGTAATGAAGCACTCAGTGTAGATGCTCAGCAAATATCGTCAGATTGTTGCTGACCACAGGAAGAAAACTTTAATACATGTGTCTAAATGAGCTTGCACAAGCCTATCCACCAAAAGTTAGGAGGGAATTTTGATTTTACTGTCTATTTGCTTTGTGTTACCGTTGACCCACTGCTCAAGAAACAGCAAGAAGGCTATGTCTCCACTTCTGATGAGAAGGCCGAGGGACTAGGGTGGGATGGGGCATGTGGGGGCCCCAAGGAGGTCTGGATAGAGTAGAAGAGTCAAAATCCAGTGGTTTCTTATTCATACTGGTTTTGGGGAGCAATCCTGGGGTTGACCTGTCCCCCAGTTGTAACTGCTCAGCACTGGGCCAGTGAGCTTTCCAGCAAACAAGCAATGTCCTTGACAGGGGGTCCAATGCCCCACTCAGTCATAGAATCATAGAATACTTAGGGTTGGAAAGGACCTTAAGATCATTTAGTTCCAACCCCCCTGCCATGGGCAGGGACACCTCACACTAAATCATATCACTCAAGGCTTCATCCCAGGCTCTCTTTTAGCTGTCAGCACACACCATCCCAGATTCACCACATTTCACTCAATGCTGAGAGGCACTTCCCTGCACACATCTTTAGGCAGTTTAACTAAAGGTGTTCATTTAAACCAGTATAGGCAAATGAGTAGAAATGTGGCTGTTCAATAAACACTTAAACACTTAAGCCTAGTTTATTCCTGCTTTGCTAAGTTGATTAGAAATTGATTTAAGATAAAAGAAAATGAGTTGAAAATTGTAATACCTACATAGCCAATTCCTGTAAGAAAATCAGTAACAGGTTGTACATTGACAAAGCTGTCATAGTAATGGCAATTAGTTTCCAAGCCATTTAGGTTTTAGTTTCTTTAGCTTATTCTGATGTGTCAACTTTTAGCAGTATCTTTGGTCTCAACAAAACCAAGTGGATCAAAATCCTATCTATCTCAGTTTGTAAATTCTGTGCCCAAATGTAATTCAACATACTTTTCTTTTTTTTTCTTTCTGATTTAAATTAGGTCTATACACAGCTCAGGGAGCCCCACAGAATTTTAAACAGGCAGTATTAAAATAAATAAATAAATATGCAAGATAATGTATTCTGCAATATTCACAGCTGAGATTGCTCATTTTCTTCTAGACACTCTGTAATTTTACTGTAACTTAATCATGACCTAGACTGTTATATGATTTCTTGATACATTCCTACAGGGAAGTTGTCCTATTCACTGCCCAAATGGAGAGGCAAACCTTACTAAAAAACCAAGAACCTGGAGCAGATATACCAGCTCAGTCAGAATTGGCCAGGACAAGAAGACAGACAGAGAAGGTACAGGAAGAAATTGCAAAGCTATGAAGCAGTGATAGCACTGGCTTTGATAAACTCTGTCCTGGGGCAGAAATGCTGTAGATGCATTTGATTTTAATTGCCTAGAAACATACTTAAGAAGTTTTATTAATAACTCCTCCCAGCCTGTTTCCTATCATAGGAAAACACTAATAAATGCTTCCCAACTTGCAAATTTGCTGTTTTGCTACTCAAAATTCCTGGTCAGTGCAGGCAATCCATTTCCACTTCTGCCCGAAAGGTTGTCACCTACTCCTGGTACCTTGGATCCCTGCTTGGTGCCTGAAGCACTTCAGAAACAAGCAAACAAACAAAGAAGCAAGCTGCTCCCAAATGTCCATGTTCAATGCTTTGCTCCAGAATTTTACAAAGTCATTTTCTTTCAAACTATCTGTCGTTAAAAAAATGGCTGTCAAGGATTATCCTGGTTAGCCAGCTGTGCTGCAGAAGGGCTGCACTACCCCAGCCTACTTCCAGCTGCCTGTTACCCAAGATAACATTATCTACATTGACGTCTTAGCCAGACTTTCTGTAATTATTAGTGATTTGCAATGTTATTCTCCATCCATTGTTTATCTGTGCAGAGGATGACAAGAAAGTCTTGGAAGCCTTTTTCCCCAGCAAGTCCTCTCAGATTATTTATTTGTCCAAGTTCAAATCCCTAGGTAGTAGCTTGGTGTGATTTTTTTTAACCTAGTGTGTAAGATACAATTTAGAGAGGAAGCTAAGATATATATGGATTCTTCTCTCCTTGCTCACTCCAATTCTGTTGTCTTGGAAATCTCATATCTGTGTTGTCCAACCCACTAAATTTTCTTTCACATTTGTTAGACCTTCCCTGTAAAATCTAGTATCTTCTACCTCATTTCTGTATGTGCTCTGCCCTGCATTTCATCCCTACTACCTGCTTTCCGCTATCAGCTGTGAATCCTCTGTCACCAGTAATGCAGTATTTTAACAGCCTTAGTTTCCTTCTCTCTCTGCGTCCCAGTCAGATGCCAGATTAAACCCCCCAGAAACCTGCTACTATCCCTGTTGTAAGTATTAATCTTCTTACAAGTATGGTCTGCTCTGTATTTAACCTCTCCTCCCTGCATAGGCAGGTGATACTGAGAGTTCCAGCAATACCATTTGCCTTTGCACATTAATGAGTGAAACACCCATTAGTAACACACAACTGTAATTTTATATAATAGGTTTAGCTGAAATTGCTCAAGCCACTAATCCCAGGAGCAAAGTTTGGACTAACACACAGTCTCTTCTTCTCCTGACAGGCATTGATATTGTAGGGATTTGAGTTATTTGGTATTGTGAAGCCAAAGTTGATCAGATGAGCACTTCCTTTGGTATCAGTGGGTTACACTGCCTAACCAGGGCAGTAGGATTTGCCTCTGTTTCTGTGCTGCAGAGCTGTCTACATCTGTGTTAGGAAGTGAGATAAATCTTTGATTTTGGATTTTTGTCCCCGTGTGGATTACACTGTACATCTGGGGATGTTCCTAGTTGGTAAGAGGACAAGAACAGAAGCTGGGAGTCCTATCTTCTATTCCTGGCTCTGCCCCAATTCACTGTGTGACTGTGGATAAATCACTTAAGCTGTCTCTGGGATAATAATCGACACAGCAATTCCAGTAGGCTTAATTTTTAAAGTGTCAACTCATATATTTCCTCCAATGTGCCCTGGGAGATGTTCCCTTCCCTTCAGTCAGATCAGGAGCAGGACCTTAGTACTGACAGCAAGATTTGCAAGCCCTGAACCCCTCTCGCCCATCTGCCATAACTATTTCATATAGAATGCTGAATAATAATGCCAGAAATGCTGTCCCAGAGCTCTGCAAGCCTCTTATCAAGCCCAGTTCCTAAAGTATAGTGTACAGAATCCTGTGTAATGGTTTTCTTTTCGCTACTTTCAGCATTAATTCTTCTTTCTTGTTATGCCAAGAGATGCATAAATCTGCTGCTGGTGCTTTTTGGCTTTGGTCTCACTGATTGCATGATTTAATTGTGGAGAAGAAAAAGTTGGATTTTTTTTCCCCAGTGTGCTTTTGTGTGCTTGAAATCCTAAACTTTCAGAAGTTCAGTTATGGGATGCAGCTTTGATGGGATAGGGGCTGAAGTTTACAAGTTCTCCCTTTGGGAAGAGCTATATACTGCATGTCCATCTTCTGAAAATGCACTGTCTCAAAGTGGAAGTACAGGAAAGATCAATCTGTTGCAAATATTCAGCACATAGGAAACTCCTCCCAAACATGTTCACAGGGTGAGTCACATTCAAAGCAAGATATGTAACTGACCATCTCCTCTCATAAGGGCTGTATCTCCTCCTAGTTGCAATGGCATTTGATCCCTGTGGAAACTATGATAAAGCCCACTACTCTAATGGGTAAAGTAAGATTAGGAAAGTATGTGCTGTGTTTCTCCTATTGCTGTTAGCAAGTGAGGGAGTGAAAGCACGGGACAGCACAGCAGAGCAATGACCTGGTGGAGCACTGCTCAGAAGCTGCCCTTCAAAGCACCTGGAACAGAACAGATTCAACAAAGTCAATAGAAAATCAGTCATTCAGACCTCATCAAGGTTTCAGTCACATCCCTAGCTTCAACGATGAAGACTTGTATTTATGTAGTTTTCTATATCACAATATGGTATCTCAAAATGTCTGCTACCACTCACTTTTAAAGCATATGTATAGTACATATAGTCTTGTCACAGCTGACACCTTTTTTTGATTTTGCTACATGAGAGTACTCTGTTGCTCATGAATCAAGCTGTTGTCAGGACTGGTTTACTTCTGAATATTTTGGAGGAGGAAAACAAAGTAAAAAGTAAATTATTTTTCAATGAACTATCCCCATCCCTACCTTCTGAGCAGTTCTTCGATCAGAGTATTCTGTTTAAAACAGTCATTATAAATATGATGTAACAAGCCATTCTTCTGAAGTCCTGTAAAGTTAAAAAACAAACCTCAAACTTTCCAGCTAAAAACCTTGGCTTAGGAAAGCATCCTTCATTAAGATCACGCTTAGCACATGCCAAGTCCATCAGGTCCCAGCTCAAGGGCAGAAAAGAGGGAATGATTTATCACACACTGAGCTTCAATGAGCAACAGGAGGTCATTGAGCCCATCTCCCTGCCCAAGGCAGTCCCACTGACACCTCTGTCAATCCCACCAGAACCAGGTCAAGCCCCTGAGTATACTGACTCCAAGATGCTCATCTGCTGGAGATATGCCTTGCAGGCAATTCACTCCCTTTCTGCTAACAGAGGTGTGCAGGACTTGTCTGCAAAGACGTCAGCTTTAGCTGCAGGAAGAATTACAGCTTCAATCATTATGAAAAGGGAAGGAAAAATACCGCGGGTTATCAGGGTGCTAAATAATTTAGGCACACATTCCTCTCTTGTTGCACAGAAGTACTATTAGAAGCAGAGAGTGTAACATGCACATCACAGAGAGAAGAGAGGCGCACTAGGCCAGATTCTGCCCTCAGAGGCGTATGCACACAATTTTCAATGACATCCGTGGGAATTGGGCTTGTGGATTGAGGGCACAATCTGGCCCTTTATTTTCAGCTGTTCTATTATGATCATGACATGCTAATTTCTATTTCCTTTAGCAAAAATAACACAGGAAGGCTTAAATATTAATGTTGCCAAATGTCAGAAACACCTCTGCAATATACTCTTGAGCAAATTCATGAAAACATATTTCAGGAACCACGGCTGTGTTCATTATTGGAACCTGACATCCACAATCAGTTAAAATTCTCCTTACCTTCACTGGGGTTTTGCCAAGCTAAGAACTAAATAAGGGATGCTGGATTTAGCTCCATGGTAGCTGATTTGGACATGGGTCTCCTGACAGCCATGGTCACAGCTTCTCATTTAGGGGGATGGATGCAGAGACACAGATGTCATCTTGGGTTTGCCAGATTTAAACATCCAAGTAGGTCCCATATCTCCTCAAAAAAAGGTGAACAGAAGTCAACCAAATGTGAACTGGTAGGTAAGAAGAAAAGTGTAGGTGCAAATTTACTAGAGGAAAGAATAAAGCCCCTCACTATTTCCCAGCACCATGCTCCTTGCCACTGCTCACATTTGCAGGCAAATAAAGGAGGTACTGGAGTCAGCTGCACGGTGGCAAGCCCCCTGTGTGAGCCTGCCTTTGGCAAGCAACTGGCCATGAGTCAGAGCCCTGACACCTTCATCCTACCCCTGCCAGCATGGGGGGGCTTAAATCCTAGCTAAAGAGGCATTCAGCAGTGTATGTCTGCCTGGGCCTCCAGCAGCAGGGCTCATCACGGTAAACTAGCTGCCTTTCCATGCAAGCTGCAGGTAGGCACTTAGGTCTATGGGAGAGAAGAGGGGAAAATGATGTGTCTGAACCCAATGCATTTCTACAAGGAGTTACTCAACTGGCACAAGCTGCCCGTCACATTACAGCATTACAGGATAGACAGCAAAGAAGAAGTGGCATCTTCTTCCTAGGGAAGCTGAGGTGGGTTGCACAGTGGCATCCAAGCAGTGAATTATCATCTATTTAATCTTCTGCTGATGGGGTCTTCATGGTCCTTGGCCCTCTTTGCTGCTCTGGTTTGGGTATCACTACAGGAATATACTCCTCCCCTTAGCCTTCTGCAGTCTTCCACAGGCCCTCCAGTCAGGCTCCTGGGATGTGGAGCTGCCAGGGCAGGTGGAATAGGATAAAAATGGAATAAATAATTATACTGAAAGTGCTGTTGTGAAGCAGAGAACTCCGCGGAGTACAGCAGAGCCTTCTGCCTTGTGCACAGTGGAGAAGGGGTAATAAAGCAACAGCGTCAGGGGAAGCATATAGGGGGTGGAAAAGAGAGATATCCTGAAAGAGCCGGGGCAGCAGACTCCTGCTTCTGGACAGTGCTCCGAGTTCTACCTCTGAGCTGCCCTGCACACTGGGACTCAGTGGAGCGGGAACAGCACAGCCAGGTGGCCACTAGCTGCCCACGTTCCTCAGCACCAGTGCTGGCTCCAGCATGTCCTCATTCCTCTCAGTGTTTCATTTCATAACAGCAGCGAGCTGCTGGCAGCAAAACAAGCATGTCCGGAGGCTGGCTGGGGTGGCAGAAGCCTTTCGCCTTCAGCATCATCCCTGCGCAGGCACCCAGGCCTGCCATCGTCCTCCAGAAATGCACAGCCTGTCACAACTCGTTGCCTAATGCTAAACTACCCGTTATAAATAAACATTGTCCTAATAATAGTTTGCCTGACCTGACTCACTGTAGGAAACAGCCTCAGAAATAAAAGGGGATGACTTTCAAATGCAAGAGTTATAATTTTACATGAATAAAAAATGAAAAGGGCAGCACAGGACAGGCTAGGGGAGAATCGTACCGCAGGGAGTTGAAGTTCCAGTCCCAGGGTGTTAACAGGCTTGCTTGGGTGTTAAATCTGATGCCATCTTCCCCTCTAAATTCGCAGAGGTTTGACGAATGGATGTAGAAAAATATTACTTGAATTGTCAGATAACCGTTAGTCACCCGGATTAAAAACAAATTCCATTGACATTATGTCATACCTGGTGAGCTCAAAACAGATATTGATGTTTTCATCTTGTTGCAGGGAGGAGGGAGATGGGAGTGGTTAAAGTAAGAAATCAGAATCACCCAGATAGAGCAAGTCTTTTGGCTTTGTTTGAAAAATGACACTGCAGCACGGTGCACCTAGCTGAGGATGAGAGATAACACAGTCCAGCCCATCTCACAGTCTCAAATGAAGGGGACACATAGGCAGTGTTATTAGAAAAGCCCAAAATTTCTCACACCTGTTACAGAATTGTAATCACAAGTGTAGGGACCAGATTCTTCCAGTGGATGCTACAAGATGCATCTCTCAAAAGCCCCTGATGCCATTGGGATGTGCAGTGGGCTGAGCTCCCCACATCTATGGAGGACATGATGCTTTTGCTCACCTTTGGGGGATGAAGCAGAGGAAATGCAATGCCTGTGCATCAGCACGCGGAGCAGGAAGGAGTTGGACTTAGCGTGACAGCTTTGAGGGCACTACAGCCGGCCAGCATCTAGTAAGGACCATCACAAAGACAGAGCTAGCTCTTCACAGAATTGTGTGTCAGGAGGGTGAGAGACAATCATAGAATCATAGAATCATTTAGTTTGGAAAAGACCTTTAAGATCACTGAGTCCAACCATTAACCTAGCACTGCCAAGTCCACCACTAAACCATGTCCCCAAGTGCCACATCTACAGGTCTTTTAAATATGTCCAGGGACAGTTTTTCCATCACTTCCCTGGACAGCCTGTTCCAATGCTTGAAAACCATTTTTGTGAAGAAATTCTTCCTAATATCCAACCTAAACCTCCCCTGGTGCAGTTTGAGGCTGTTACCTCTTGTGCTATCATTTGTTAACTGGGAGAACAGACCTATATCCACCTTGCTCCATCTTTCTTTCAGGTAGTTGTAGAGCAATAAAGTCTCCCCTGAGCCTCCATTTCTCCAGACTAAACAATCCCAGTTCACTCAGCCACCCCTCTTTACACTTGTGCTCCAGACCCTTCACCAACTTTGTTGCCCTTCTCTGGACCTGCTCCAGCAGCTCAGTGTCTCTCCTGTAGCAAGGAGCCCAGAATTGAATAGAGTATTGAAGATGCAGTCTCACCTGTGCCCACTGCAGAGGGATGATCACTGCCCTGGCCCTGCTGGCCACACTATTGCTGATATACACCAGAATGCTGCTGGTCTTCCTTTCTGCCTGGGCACAAGCTGGCCCATGGTCAGCTGGCTGTTGACCAACACCCCCACATCCTTTTTGGCCAGGGAGTTTTCCAGCTGCTCTTCCCCAAGCCTGTAGCATCGCATGGGGTTGTTGTGAGCCAAGTGCAGGACCTGGCAAAAGTGGGTTAACAATGCATATAAATTGAAACAAGAGAGATTCAGATTGGATATAAGGAGAAGATTTTTGCCCGTGAGAGCATCCAGGTAGTGGAGCTGGTTGCTCTGAGAGGCTGTACTGTCTCCTTGATTGAATGTTTTCAAAACAAAGCCCTGAGCAGCCCAATCTGATCTCAGAACTGGTCCTACTTTGAGCATGTTGGTTGGGCTGGAAACTGCTGAAGTCATTTCCAACCTGAATTGTCCTTTGATTCCTGTAATAAATTCATGAACGCTTTCTGCTCTGCTTGCCTCCATGGTGACTATGCTGATTTACATCCACTGGGTCTTAACTTTGCAGGTAATTATCCCAAAATCAATAATAAAATGTGGTTGTGTTTTGCATGAATTATTAAGTGATATGAATTGGTCCTGAAAGGTCTCTTTGTAGTATATTTGTACCAGTGATAAACCAATAAAATATACTGTATACATCTTGAGGCAACAGAGAGGTTTAAATAGATATTATCTTTGGTCAGTTTTATGTACGTAAACAGCTGACTATATCTTTGGTACTAACTTTTGGCTGCCTGACACAGAACCTTACTCATACCCTTTCTGTAGGTGCATGGTTTTAATTTCCTAAGTTTATAAAAAAGTCAAAAGAGGAAGACTGAAATTCCATCCTGGGACATCATATTGATTACAACATAGTCCGTTGTTGAAGTCTGAACTGATACCCCACACAGACACTTATCATTTGAGATGGTAGAGAAAAAGATAGGAGGAGTGACCTGTCATCCAAACCAGGTCCTTGTTCACAGATTCACTATATCTTTGGGGAAAGAATGACTTGTTGCTACCCTATTACTTGAAATAACACTTAAACCAATTTAAGCTACCAAATACAGTCATTTATTCATAGCATTCAAAAGAGTCAACACAGTTGCAGATGTATACAGAAGAGGCAATGGATGAAATTGAATAGGAAGGTATGTGGCTGTGCTGGGTAGACATCCTTCAAGTTCAGCAGGGGCTCCAGGCATCGTGCATAGTGCCATTGTAGGGCATCTGTTGGGATGCCCTATGGCATCTCATTCAGGGTGCAGAGCTTCTCATGGGGAACCCCACCAAGCACCTGCCTCACCTGTCTTCACCTCAGATCAGATCTCCTTCAGGATCAGATCATCTCCTTTTCACAGTTACGTTAACTTTGGTGTTCAGGCTTCACTTTGAACTCTTCTGGGCATCCAGACAGGGTTCATCTGTCATCCTGAAGCTCACTCTTTCTTTACCAGGAGGCATTCTGGTCACTCTCTTAAGTAAGATAAGAGGGTTTTTTTTACTTTCTTAGATGTGAAAATGCTTCTCTGTTGGCTGAGAATCACCTCCTGCATTTAACTGGCTATTGAACAACTATTTTAGTAGAGTTCCCCTCCCTGACTGGCCACTTAGCACTCAGGAGCACACAACACAAGCCTCCAAATCAGATAACTACAAGCAGCTCACTCCATACCCTTGCTTGAGATCAGACAAATAGAGATCAGACAACAAGTTAATCTTGTTGGGGTACTGACAGGTTTCTCTATGTTAGGCTGGGATGACTATGGCACAGTCAGGAGTTGATGCTCTTGCTAGGCTCTGCCAGTGCTGGAGAAAGGTGACAAGAGTACACAGAGTCTCTCAGTTAAGAAGAGAACTGCAAAGGCTTTTCTTGAGGTGAAAATCAAGTGGCTGTTTCATGCTATCAGACAGCCAAGAGACAGCCAAAAATACAAGGGCTAGCAGGCAAGTCCAAAACAAAAATGTACAGCGGAATTGAAAATAGAATAACTTGTTAAACAGTTGAATAGTTCTACTAAATTAGGTGGGGAAAATGTTATAAACATTCCTCTTTCATGTTACCAAAGAAAACAGTTCTCATTTTCTGTTATGGCACAAGGCAAACATCAGTGTAAGCACTATATCATACAATGTACAACTACTGCTACAATGTGAAGCCCAACACATTCAAAACTGTTATGTGACTCAAATGTATGTGTACTTGAAATGCCTACCTACACCATAACAACTGTCTTTTCAGACTCTGCCTCCTTTTTGTCTTGGCTTCTTGTTGGAACGGGGCTGAAAATGAAAGGCAGGCAGCCTACCTTGAGATATAGCCTTAACTAATTAACACAGAGAACAGGGTAATTTTGCCTCACTTTCTTTTCAGAGTGAATCTACAGCATCCCCATAAAGACTCTGCATTGCTGAAATTAATCAGACCACAAGAAGTTTGTCATACATTAATCTCTTTGAAGTGTCACAGGGACCCAGGCAAAGATCATACAATAAATATGGCAAGAGAAATCACCCGTATACATCTGCTCCATGTCATATATCTCATCTTTTTTTACAGGAACCAACTTGAAACTTTCTACTCACTTGGGCATGAGTATTCTGCCATCAACATTACTGTTTCTGTTTAAGCACAGATTTATCACGCTTAGTTCGGGATGTCTGAAAGATCTAAGGAGGAGCTTGTTGCTCAGGGTTTATTTTATAACCATAGATGAGACACTGGAATTCTCCCAGAGGAATTCGCCTGTCCCTGCATTAGGCAGCAATGTGAGAATGAGGTGAAGTGCCCTCTGCAGGTGCCTGCCTCTGTCCTTTGACTGGAAAGGGAGTTGGAGTGACAAGTCAAACTTAGCTGTTTGACCTTCAGATGCCTGAGTTATAACAGATGTATCCTGCGTAAACACGGTACAATTAGAGTGAAACATATAAAATATGTTGTAAGCTTAAAAAGTTTAATGCATTTCCAAATTTAGGCCTTAAAAAGCTTCAATGGTGTGTGTCTCCCTCCCCCAGTAGCAACTCATTTTGAGGTAACACAACTCTTTTTTTTCCATGTTTACTTACCTTGCGTGGAGGAACACTTTTGGTTTCTTCCATAGTTAGAAGAATTAATGAAAAATAAACAGTGTTGTAGCTGAAGTAAAACTTCAAAAATGTTTCCAAAATGCCTGACTGCTGGCAGATTCATCTTCCCTCCAGGAATTTTGAGGATCAAGCTCTGTTTTAGATACAGACTGCTTGGTCACTCAGGGAACAATGCAGTATAGTCTTTACTGTACCACTGATATAAACACCAACTGTCACATCATACATTCTAAATACTGACTATAATGACAAATAAGTATTTCCTGAGGGGCATAGAGGAGGCCCTGGGATATGATGAAATGTTCTAAAAAAAAAAATTGAGGACAAATATTAATAATCTCCAAATTACTATTATTTTTATACTTCTAGTAGTATGTTACTCAGCTGCAGCCAAAGAAAATAGTAATTTCTTTTTATTAAATGGCATGATTTTTGAATGTGTGTGTTTAAATCTTATTTGAAGAGTTCTCCAGAAGGAAAATTTTGAGTTGCTCAGGGGCATTTTTAAACTATGTCATTTTCAAGCCAGACAACATGGTTTTATAACAGGTCACATGAGCCTGGTTCAGCCACGGGAGAAATACAGGTACGCAGTGGATGTGCAGGAGTTGACCATGGGTAGCTTTATGCTGGAGCAAGGCTCGGTGTGTGGCAGTGTGATAGAGAAAGGATCAGGGAAGTGCAGGGATAGAGAGAGGTAAAATCATACCACTGGCATTCCACCACCAGCACACTCCCCACCACTGAAAGCTGCCCCCTTCATGACTGGGTGCACCTCCTGGCCTGCAATGTCTTCTCCTCAGTTCAGGGATGACTGGCACCTGCATCTCTCCCATACATCCTTGGATTAGGTACATCAATATACACCCCCATATCATTAACAAAGTATGCCTTGATGATCCCCAGAAATAACGGTGGAGCTACAGGAAAGAATAATTATAAGAATTTCCAAGGCTTTAAATCCAGGCATTCCCCACAACACACAAGTCATTAATTCAACCGAGAGTAAAGATAGCACAATCTTCCTTCATTATCCCCTAATTTAATTGTCACAGATTAAAGCCCGGCAAATCTGGGCACAGATTCCTGTTGTCAGATTTCAAAGAGAGCTCCTGAAGTCTTCTGCCAGAACCAATGATCATCGCTATATCCTTTTCTCATGCAACATCTGTATCTTCCCTAACTTTAATGAACATTATTTTTGCATGCTTCTAAGCAGACTAAAAAATACACTCTTGAATCACATTTCCCATGTGAGAGGAAAAATGAACCCTTCTACATTTGTTATTCTCCTCTAACAAGGATTACACCACGGTCTGTATACTAATGAGTGACCTGCAGTTGCCCGCCTCTCACTTTAGTTCAGTCTTCAGGAATATTGAAGATGAAATTTCTCAACTGAGATCTTTGCATGCTCTATGGATTAAATGTTTCAGACCTGTTCTTATAACAAAAAATCAAGCTGTTGAGATTGCTTGCTATGCAGACTTGCAGACCTCTTGGGTCATTGTTGCCAAGGAGTGATTTTCTTTAAAGTAGACTCACTTGTCCATTTTATGTAACAGAAAAACAGAAATAGTAGGTTTCAAGGAACTTGATGTGAATTTCACACATTAATTTCACATCAATTTGCCTCCTGTATGTGCTTTTTTCAATATACACTGTAACTGCTAATTACAAAGAGAATTAGGCTCCAGAGCTGAATTAAGGTAGAAAATACCTGGAAGATTTTCTGATGGAGCTATAACTGAGGATAATCTTGCTTATTGAAGTATGTCCATTTTTGTTCTCATAACTACACAATAGCAAAAAGTCAATTATTACTGTGTTATCATTGTCAAGCAGAGGTCACAGGGACAACTTTCCTGTGTGCATATGTATGTGTGAATCAGTGTCAGGGAAGTACAAGAAAAATTAGTAACTTGACTCTCTACAGTGCTGTTGATATTCCCCTCAGTACTACAGCAAAGCTCATACACCTTTATTCCTTTTCTATCCACTTTATTTATGGGGTGGCACATTTACTACTGTGCAAAATACTCAAGGCTGCCTCTAGGCAGATGCCACAAATTAAGGGATGTGTGCATTAGACAGGATGCAATATACCCCTTTCCAAATAACTGATTTCCAAACCACCACTTGGCTACTTGATGGAGCCAGGCATTCAATTAACCAAAAGGAACCACTGGCTGCAGGTGACTCATTTATTGCCATTCTGCCCACTAAGTGGGGAGAACAGGATTTTAGCAACTAAGACAGAGAAATATAACAATTGGTTCCAGCTGTTCTCATTAGATCACTGTCTTTTAGAGCTCCAAACACAAAGACAACCAAATCTCACTTCTTCAGCAGCTAGCCAACATAAGCTAGGGAAATTGTCCAGAAACGTCTTAAATTTTCCAGGAGGACATGTAGAGCAGCAACAGTGAAACTGGAGGAAATCAGTCACTGTGTTCCCATCAAAACAGAGATTGCTGGGCTTTAAAGTCACACTTTCTGCGAAAAAAAATGTTCCTCAGGAGGAAATTAGATCAAAGGATCAGACAATCTGCTCTCTGGAGTCTGCCAGAGTGGGTTTGCCTTCAGAGCATGGTCAAAGGACAAGTGAGATCAGATATAGTGGGGGAGGCATCCCTGGCAACTCTCTGGAAGGGACAGTTCTGGTATAAGGGCAAGCCATTTCTTCACAGAGCTTGCTGAATGCTGGAAAGACCTCTGATATAAGCAGTTTCAGGAGCTGTTTTTTTCTTGGTCAAACCCTTTAGTCCATTTTGGTAGAAAAGGTGTGGCACCAAACTGTAATTCAGGTTTCACTTGCTCTTCCTGGGAGGGTGATATACCTGCTGGTTTATGGCTTCTTAACAACTTGCTTGCAAGGCACAGAATGCTGTTAAAGTTCAGCCAACCCATAACTGTCATAAACTTACAGAGGTGCTGCCAGGCAGACAGGGCTGTTAGGGCAGATGAATTTGGTGGAGCCCACCTGTAAAAGGGGGAGACTAACTTGAGGAGCCCAGTACCACAGACTGCGGCAGGTACTGGGAGCCTGGCATGATGCAAAAAGAGCAGCAAATGCAAACATGCGTGTTACAAAGGGGATTAAAAGCACATATAAACGAAGCAAATATCTGCAGTGAAATGAGAAGTGTTCTTATACAAGGAACAGAAACCCCCAGAATTTACTATATGAGATAAATACCCATGCCCTGGAGGTAAAGACAGTTTCCCTATGGTAGGTCTTTCAATACTGGTCTATTATGTGGCTGCCTATACTTCTGAGGTTCAGTTTACCATCAGTACAATCCTCTATCGTTTTTACATGTGAAAAAGCAATAATGTACAGATTTCATACACTCCCAGCAGGAGCAATCATTAAGCTCAGGATCCATCTTTAGCTCTCATACGTCCTCAGGTGTTCATGGTTCTGCAAGAAATAGGTGAAAATAAATAACAAACTCATAATGATATTTCAAATGTAAAATAAAAATGCTTACAGCCGGACAGAACATTTGGAAGTGTTAAAAGAAAAAAATCAATAATGGTAAGAAAAGAAACCAGAGGTCCTCCCCATGTCTCAGCTTCTAATGTCCACCTAACAACTTTCA
Source organism: Melopsittacus undulatus (assembly GCF_012275295.1). Classification (NCBI taxonomy): domain Eukaryota; kingdom Metazoa; phylum Chordata; class Aves; order Psittaciformes; family Psittaculidae; genus Melopsittacus; species Melopsittacus undulatus. Next base: position 64,681,922 of record NC_047528.1, on the reverse strand, counting down.
CCATGACCTACATTTTCTACAAGTAAACACAGTCACTTGCATTTTATCACCAAAATAGACATATTCAGAGATGACAGGAAGTCTCAGTATGATTCAGTTACATAAGGCAGACAATCAAAGACATGGGAAAATGGATGTTCACTAGAATTACTCATAAAACTGCTTGATAAGGTAGGAAGCACAAATAAGCTACCACTGGTAACCCACAGCAACTGAACATGATCTCTGCCCTAAGCTCAAAATTATCACAATTAAAACACTTGTCTGTAAGAAAAGAAAAATGTGGTTTTAAAATGAGGGGACTCCAGGGAGAGAAATCTTTCAGTAAATTCTGAAGGGAAAAAAATGCAAGGAAAATTACAGATGCTTTTTTTCCCCCCAAAGCTTTCACATTATCCTACTGCAGAGATTGTGTGAGACCAAGCAGCTGGTTACCTTGAACTTGGTATTCATCCCTATGGAAGAGTCCATTGTAACAGCTGCCTCACTCCCTGCCAGAGTACAGTTTATTAGCTGAGATTATTTTCAAACACAGGTACGAGCATTGCCCTTAGGACTGAGTTGTGCTATAAGGTTGTTGGGAAGGAAAAAAAATAAAAGCCTGGCACAAGACAGAGCCATTGAATGCGGTGACTCTGTGGGTGCTCCAGGAGCTGTTTTTCTCTCTGTGGCTCCTTGACTTTCCTCCCCAGCCATTGACTTCGTAGTTAACTGTCCCCTTTACAGCTCAGACCAGTGGATGTATTTCTAGGGATAATTCCCCACCCATTGATACTGGGATGTGCTGGATGACACTTGTTATCTGCTAGTTTATGCAAGTGTCACAGGGAGGAAATGACCTAACCTAGTGCCATGACAGGGAATAATTAAACTTTAAATATCAATGGAAACAAATACCAGTAAGAAAACAATATGCTCCAACATTGCTTGGTTATAGGCTTATTGGAAAGAGCAGAGGACTCAGATCTTTATGATGCTGAAGGCTCCTCTGAGAAGCTGAGAGTCCTCGACTTCCCCTGCCTTACCACTCCCAGCTCATCTGCAGAGTGATCAGTGTAGCACTTGGATGAGCTCTGAGCTATGTTATGGGAACAGTTGCCAGGAAAAGTTTTCTGCTCCTGTGTCTATCGCAAGTCTGAGTGTATTTTGCCAAGGGACAGAGGATTTATCTCCAGGCAATCCAAAATACTCCTCTTGGACTGTAGACTTCATTCACTGGGATTTATACATGCAGTGAGTGCTGCTTAGGGACCAGAAGTTGTGCCAATACACAGAGTAAAGGCTCCCCGGGGCTGGTCTGGGACTGCCACATCTGCTGTTGCAAGTGCTCACAAGGAAGAGTCTGGCACAGAGCAAAGGACAGTGTCAGCAAAGACTCAGTGAGGACCGGGTAGAAGAGGTGCATTTCACTTGCCGTGCTGCGTGTTTGCGTGAGCTGACAGCAGGTACCATTCCTGCTCACCCAGTGATGGCTGGCTGGAGCAGAACATGCATAGTGCAGCACTCCACTGAAGTACTTGATGGCTGCTGTACTCCATCTTGTTAGTGAAGGCGTTTGCAATTAGGATTCTAGTGACATGATTTCAGTTTTGGGATGTGGCCCAGCTCCTCCTTCAGTTAATAATGCAATATCCGTTGACTTCACTGGGTGCAATACCACACTACAGATGATATTGTTATTACACAAAAATGTCTGTGACCAGAAAGTAGGCAGGTAACAAGTTTCCTTTCTGGGTAAACACTGCACTTAGTAAGGAGAGGAAAACCATTTCAATAAACTTTTCTCTCTGTATTAGGTTTTATTCTTTTTCTTTTTTCTTTCAAACACAAGCGGAATCTCCAGGTCATGGTGATCGCTCAGAAAACAAACAGCTTCCTTGAAAAGAGAAGGTGCAGATTTACAGAATGAGTGTGGTTTGGCTTGTGGTCTAGCATGGTGCCTGCCAGACCTATATTGGATGAGATTGAAAACCTGCCTTCAATGTCTTTTCCAGAATCCTTTAGGCAATCTTTGTAAGCAGTTTTTATTGTTCTCTAGATCTGAGGCTCAACAAAGTCATGTAACCCAGCACCACGTGCTGGAGAGGGTGAAGCCTGCTCTCTGAGGACTGACTATCTTCTCTCTCTGACTACCAATATGAGGAGGGAGTAACTAGAGGGTTATAAGGTGAAGGTGATGTCCAATGCTGGCTGCTAAAAGGTGGTGGAGAAGGAGGGAATTCATGTCACTGAAAACCTTTGCTCTGCTCTTCCTAATGCACATCTTTGAAGAGGCTTGCATTTGGAAGTTGGGTCAACTCACTTGACTCAGGCAGCCCGGGTGTGCAGAGTGGGAGCAGTCACAAGCACCAGAGAGCTAGAATGGCCTTCTTTATCAAAAGAGTTCTTTCTGACCCAGAAAGAGGAGTAATTTCTCCTGCAGCATACCCTGATGAGTTCACTGTGCTTCCTTAAATCTGTTTTTCTGGGTAGAGTCCTGCGGGAAGAATATGCAAGTTCCACAGCTTCAGCTCTGCAGTTTTATTACAGCTAAGTCAAAACACTGTGGTGTCAATTCTCTTCCATTTTTGCTAATTGTTAAAGGAAATGTCTTAATTGTGTAGAAGAACGTGCAAGTGTAACATATGACTTATTATTGAGAACATGATTTTTTTATGCAATGTAAAACTCCGTCTGTCCCATCATCTGGAGTTGGCTACTACTCCTCTAGAACACAAATGCAGATCAAGAATAAGTTTTAAATATCCAGTGTATTAACCAAAGCAGGGACTGATTTTATTTAGCAGAAACTATTGGAATAGCAGAGTCATTGTTGTCCTGTGGGTACTAATGATGGGATTATTATGTAGGAGTTTCTGTTCCTGACATCAGATAACTTAATCCCCAAATCTGTGGAACTGTGGCCTGTTCTTATGGGTTGCATAAGCAGCTAGGTCCACAGGACTTTTTACTACCTTTGGAGAGAAAATAGCTTGTATTTTTCCTATCTGCTGCTGATAACAAAAGGGTGTTATCACTTACGACTGCCCTAGTGTACATTGGCAGGATTTGTTTTCACCATCACAAGGTTTCTGACCTATTAAGCACCACGACTTTATGGCCCTTGGAAAGCATGATTTGCAAAGAGGCAGCCTGTCCTCTGCTTGCCAGCAGGGTATTCCAGGTCTGCATGCAGCCGAAGCAAAAACCTGGCCCATATTCTGGTGCATTAAAGACTGTGTAGACAATCATTCTAAATTACTTCTAATGTTATATTTTTAGCCACGTAAACTCATTTATTACACACAGAGTTTGATCAGTCATCGAGGGTTAGATTAAGAGGTAAGAGAAGGAACAAAGTGTATGATGGATAATTTAGTCTCTGACTCAGCAAAACCATGTAACCTTGCTCATCTTTGTTCACAGTTATGGCCTAAATACAACTATGTGCTTAAATGCTGCACTGAACACCTGTATTCTGTGTTTGTCAGTGACACCAAGCTGTGTGGTGTGGCTGATATACTGGAGGGATGACATCCAGAGGGACCTTGACATGCTTGTGAAGTGGGCCAGTGCCAACATCATGAAGTTCAATAAAACAAAGTGCAAGGTCCTACACCTGGGTTGGGGAAATCTCAAGCACAAACACAAGCTCGGCAAAAATTGGATTGAGAGCAGTCCTGAGGAGAAGGACTTGGGGGTGTTGATTGATGAGAAGTTCAACATAACCTGCCAATGTGTGCTCGAAGCCTGGAAAGCCAACTACATCCTGGGCTGCATCAGAAGGAGCATGCCCCTCTACTCCACCCCTGTGTGTTGCTACCTGAAGTGCGGTGTTCAGCTCTGGGATCCCAACAAAAAGGGACATGGGCCTGCTTGAGTGAATCCATAACAAGGCCATGAAGATGATCAGAGAGTTGGAGCACTTTTCCTATGAAAACAGGCTAAGAGACTTGCATTTGTTCAGCCTGGAGAAGAGAAGGCTCCAGGAAGATGTTATAGCAGCCTTCCAAGACCTAAAGGGGGTCTATAAGAAAACTGGAGAAGGACATTTTACAAGGTCATGTAGTGACAGAACAAGGGGAAATGGCTTTAAATTGACAGAGGGTAGACTTAGATATAAAGAAGAAATTTTTTCCTATAAGGGTGGTGAGGCACTGCCAGAGGTTGCCCAGAGAAGCTGTGGTTGCCCCATCCCTGGCAGTGCTCAGGGTCAGGTTGGACAGGGCTTTGAACAACCTGGTCTAGTGGAAGATGTGTCTGCTGCTGCAGAGGTTTGGAACTAGTTGATCTTAAGGTCCCTTCCAGCCCAAAACATTCTGTGATTCTATGATTCTCAGTCATGTATGTTGCATCAACAAGGTCTTTCTTAAGGAAAGGAAAGCAAAATTCACCACTGAAAACTTGGCCGCTCCTGTTCTTTTCAGCAAACTGTTGGTGAGATGATGAGTGTGACATAGAGCTGGTAGCATCTGCAAAAGACAAGCAGGATGATAACAGTGGCCCTTGAAGAAATGTGAAACATTTCACTAGTTATTTTTTTACATACAGTGTACATCTCTAGAATAAAGCAATGGTGTTCAACAAAAATGTTCATTCCTAGACTACAGAGTTCAGAGTAGGTTTTTTTAAGAATATGATCAATAACTGTAGAAAACAATTTAATGAAGAATTGGTTTGATGGGTGTTTTCCTCTTATTTTATACAGAGCAGATTCAGCTCTATGGTAATGAAACTGGCAATAGAGAACTCTGAGACCCTGATTGAATAATAAAGGATTAAGTACAACTATGTATTACATGGATCTTAGTTTTTTAGAAGCACTCTCCATGGGCAGAGTAAAATGCACTTTGATGCTCCAATAGCAAAAAATAAAACAAACAAACAAAAAACCTCCTATTTTTTTATAAGACTTCTGAAAAATTACCCAAAATAATTCCCCACCATGGGACTTCTGCTGGAGGCAGAGGCCATGCCCAGATTTTCTACCAAATCCTGGTATTTATGAAGGTTCTGCTCCTTTTCCCAGTTCCTCCCAGCTTGAGGAGTTTCAGTGTAAATTTCTCACTGGAGGCAGCCCAAGATTTTCTGTCAAAGCAGGAAAATCCATGTAGGTTATGAATTCTGATGCCTTGAGCATCAAACATGCGTATGCTGCAAAGAAAACAAGCATGAGTGCCAGATCGAGTCCCTGAACTGTTCCCAGTGAGTGGAAGACGACCAGGACTTCAAGACAGGCATAGAGGAGCAGAAAGAACAGATCTCTTGTCTTTGGATCCCCCCAGTGCCACCTTGCTCCCAAAGGGTAGCTCTGGGCATGTATGACAGCAGTGCTGGGGAGCTACAAGGGGTAAAACAGATGTAGGTCATCCAGTCAGCTCAGCTGTGTGTGTACCTATGTAACAAAACCACATGCAGAACAACAAACTATTGGGATATACGTCATGTAAATATATTTTTCCTTGAAGATACAAACATATAATATAAAAGGTAAAGATTCCAAAGCTGGCAAGGAGAAATACACCCATTTTTCCCCACATGAAGTGAAAATGCATTGTGCACAATGGGTGTGGATTTCCAGCAGATCCGAAAAGAAGAAACTATGCGGTCCCAGCTATCACCAGGTAATCTGCCTCCATGCAGTTGTGCTGGTATTTGGGATAGTTTGTCCACTACTGGGAACTACTCTGGTGACCAGACATGCTGATTGCTGTAGGGGTGTCCCACCTCTCATGTTGTACCCAGTCTGAACCAAAAGATGTAGGAACGACCTTCTAAGGAAGGAGGAAAGAACTGTCAACTTCCACTAGGATCAAACACAGCAGCATCTCGTTCATCCACCAGCTCCTTGCCCTCATGAGCTGTAGTGCTTCCCAGGACAATCCTGACCACTGTCTTGAATTTCAAAGTGTAAGAATTGAACTGTCTCAACTTTCATGGCAATGGTATTATTGCCACACAGAGATACAGTGAGGATTTTCAGGGATAAAAGAAAGCCAAAGGGAACTCAGGAAGATTATATAAATGACAACCTGTGTGAAATGAAACCATGAATGCAGGCGGTTCCTGCTGCACCACTGGCCAAGTCAGTGACGGCTGCCCCTGGCTGGACTCTGTAATCCAGTGTAACTCTCACAGCATCTCCCTGCTGGGGTCAGCTGAGGACAGCAGCTGATGGGGAATCGCAGGAGGGATCACCAGGGTAATTCCTCCTTCCTCATCTCCTCATTTGCCGTGGCTGGCAGCACACAGAGCAGGGGCAGGTCTGCAACCCTGCACACTTCCAGCTCTGCTCAATAGTGCATGTTTGGGGAAATTAACCCAGCAATCAGGAGCCCAGAGGCAATACAACCAAGATTTGAACTGCTCCAGAAGTCCTTGCCTAGGTGTAAAAATGGTGACCTGCTGCAATCCCTTCCTTTTCCCTGATGTCAGCTTAGCAAGAGCAGGCTGTTGCCTCAGTTGAACTGACACCATTCTGTCAGGCTTGGGGCTGTCTGATCATGTACACTAAGTGTCTTTAGGATGTGCCTAAAGACTGCTCTTTGCTTGTGACTCAGAGGAGAAAGTATGCATTTGAGGGACTGTAATGTTCTTGGTATTAAATCTGGGTTATTTTTGATGGAGTGAAAAGCTTGTTATAAATCTGAGCAGAAACTGGATTTGACCAGTTGGTCCACACAGCAAACACAGGCGTGTGGAAATTCCCAAATGCAACAGCATCCTTACAGAGAGAAATATAAGCAGCAAAGAAGTATTTACAGTGGAGGAAAGAAAAAATCAAGATGCAGCTTCCCAATTTTAAGGTAATCTCAGCGCTAGCTCTAATATAAGCACTGGCCACAGCAGGTTGTTCAGGTTTTTTGTTTCTCTTAGTGAGAATAACTGTACCACGGTAGCACCAAATCCCATCTTTCCCACTAGAGGAACCAAGCAGCCCTTATAGGACTGCCCTTATGGAGAGGGCAAGTTTGCAGTTGAAAATCTGCCTTGACTCATGGTGATATGCTTTTATATTTTCTTCTTTCTGCCAATACTGCTGTGCCGAGTTGTGCAGAATGAAAGTGGTAATTTAATATGGCGTGAAGCCTTGTGCTGCCTGCAGAGCCTGTAGGGATGGTTCCATAGGGGTGCTTCTGTGGCGGAGAGCCAAAATTAAGGCAAAACGTTATGCTGCAGCACGGATCCTGCCTGGCGCCCTGCCTCCAGCTGCCTCTCGCAGGGTGAACCTGCTGGAATTGTGCAGGTGAGGGGGATGGAGCTCTCTCTGATGTTCCGGAATAAATTTTCAAGTGTTATTTTCCCAGTGTGCCCTTTCTCCCTTCCAAAAGGAATCAGCAAGCACCAGGGCTGCAGCTTGCCACAACTGCGCTCAGCTGTCAGAAGTGGTTTTCCTATGGGCTCAGGAGTGCTGGCAGCACTTTCATTTTGATAAAAACAGAAGTGATTTGAGTTTAGAGAGACCTTGGCACTGGCTGACCAGCTTGACCCTTTGTGGAGAGATGATCCTGCTCTACTTGGAAAGAGGAAAAGCTCCATCGATTTGGGGAACGCTATGTGCATTCCAGTTTTGGATCCCACCCTGCGGCTGTCCCAGGTCTCATCTTGGGTAGGTCTTTTTCTGCAGAAGGAAAAAGCATCAGGAATGACTGTCAAAACAAGGCAGAGTTTTGCCTGCAGGAAGATGAGTGATGTTGTTGCAACCCACAGTCTGAATGCTATGTGAAATGCCAGTTAAAATAGAATTGTTTGCATAAAATGAAGCACAAAGTTTTCTTAAATCCCAATGTTATTTACAAATAAATATTCCCTGGGTAATAAACCCTGGGCACATATAATTTGTATGATGACAAAAAAGTCAAATGATCACACAAGCTTATTTTCTACAGTGGATTTTTGTCTTGCTCACTGTCCCGACTATTAAATAGAAGCTCTGTATTTCTGAATGTTATCAACAACTACTGTTTCCTTGACAAAATCATAAGAGAGAAATAAATCTCATAAAAAGATTGCTAGGCAGCTGTTCGCCAATGGCTAAATGCTCGCATGAGTTACTCAGTATTATCTCTGTGTTTATGCAGCTCAGCACTTGAGTAGGAATCAGGGGATCACAGCTCAGCTTCTCCAGACCACCTGGCTGCCTAGCAAATATTGGTGCATTTACCAGCACTGGATCCCTTTCTAAATGAGATACAAAACCCAAGCCCTTCTCCATCAGTGCAGAAAAAGACCCTGGTCATGTAAGTGTCAATATACAAGCATTTTTCTATATAATAAATGAATACATTTTATTTGGTAGGAAACTCTGCATGCCTATCATGGAAAGCTGCTACGCAGTTTATGCTGTTGTGAAGCAGATCTTCCCTCCTACTATTCAGCAAATATATAGAAACAAGTGTAATAGGGCATCTGGAGGGGGTGGGTGTGGTGGCAGCACTCAAGAAAAATGCCAGCAGCCAGCTGAAATGGACAGCAGTGTAAGCATAAAAGTACCTGTGCTGCCCAACTGCAGTGTCACACCAATGCAGGGACACAGCAGGATGCTCAGCCCACCTCTGATGGCTACCAGCCAAGGTAGCCCTGCTGACATCAGGGATGCTAACAGCAGATCAGCCTCACTGTGCGACACGGAGCAGAACTATGCCTGAAGGGGAGAGCTAATCTTTGGGTTCACTGGGCAGCCCCACCAGCCACAGCTGTAGCATCACCGTCACCTTGCTCAGCATCACTGCCGACTCGTGTGAGCTGAATGTGTTTGTCAAAACTGCTGGAGTTTCTACATGATGGGTGATTGCCTGGGGCTCAGCTTCTCCATCACTCCCTGTTGACCCAAGCCTGTCCTGCTGCCAGTGGGGGCATGCATCCCAGCCCCATCCCTCGTGTCAGCACCAGCGTTTGGGCAACCCCATGCAGAAGCACATCCCACTTGCAGTCCTCTGCCTCGCTGGTGAGGGGGCCCAGCGAAAGAATGAAATCAGGATGGCTGCAGCTTATTTCTGTGTGGTCATGAAATTGGCCCTGCTAAATGAGAGCAGCACCTCTCATTGTAGATCCAAGTATAGCTGTGAAAGGCCTGGATCTATAGTGGGAGATAGGGATAATCTGCCCGGGGATGGTGTGAATTCCCGTTTCCAGCAAATTGAAAGAGCAGACCATACAAAACTATTAGAAAGGGTCAGGGTGGAGCTGACCCTGTTTTGGACTAGAAGTGAGACTGGATGTCTCTCCCAGCCATGATTTTTGATGCTGGGGTCCACTAAAGTGCTCACATATACAGGCAATAAAATCACTGTACAAATAACTGTGGTCTGTTACTGTTCCCTTAAAAGCAGAGCTGCAAGAGAAGACTTAAACAAAGCAGATTTAGGTTAATCAAGTGAAGCTCTGCTAGTCTCATGCTTGACATATGCATGCACTCAGGCATGACTCACCCTTCAGACAATGATTCATCATTAGTTTTTCTTGTGGGTTTGTGCGTCTTTTGTCCATCCTTGTTACAGTCTCTTTCCATCATCTCACAAGTGCAGTGATGATTAAAACAGCATTAAAATTAGACTTTTAATTGGGGCCTGCTCTGTGACAGGCATGGTAAAGGGCAGAGAGGTCGCGTGCCTTTTGTTCTGATGAGAAACAGGGAAGCAGGATGTAGATGATGATTTTGAACGGGGGAAGGAGGGAAGGAAAGAGGCTGAGGCAACTGTAAAAGTGTTGATTCTGGAAGGACAATGTTGCCAAGCAATGTGATCGTACATTTGGTTACTGCGTAAGGAGCTGCATCAGTTTGGTGAGCTTGAGAGGAGGGATTAAAAACCACACATCTGCATAAAGGCATTCTACGTGTTGCACTGTATTTTCTTTGTATTAGCACAAGTCTGAAGAGCTGAGTTGTGCAGCTGACCTCCAGCCCCATGGCCCAGCATGGCACTCAGCAGGGATGTCCCAGCCTGTTTCCCAGGAAGTTTTCTGCAGGTCAGGGCAGGATGCTGCAGAGACCATGGCCTTGGCTTCTCAATTTGGGGTTAGCAACTCTCTCCCCCACAGGAGTAAAGGCTCTGCAGTCTCTGTTCACCAGGACTATCACCATCACATGCCCTTGCCCATCTCTTGTAACAGTGCGTGTATGTGGGTAAATCTTACCCTCTGCATGCATGGTGCGCAGCTGCGTGCTGAATAAGACAGCTTTGTGTAGCTTGAAGTGCATGGCTTGCTCTTCCTCCTGTACCACTCCCGTTCTGTGCATGCAAAAAGGGAGCAAGGAGCCTTCCAGGATGCTGGCTAGAGGCTGTGCTGGAAACAAGCAGCTCTTCCAGGCCACCATACACCATATCACTTGAGAAAGAAACTACCAAATTGTTCTGTAATCCTCCACATGCATTTCAGCAGCAGTAAACAGAATAGACAACTACATCTCCTAATAATGGAGGTTCTGAATAAAACAATTTGCTGTTTAGACAGACCCTGCAGCCCAGTGTTTCCATCCTTTGTCCTTTGGGAAGTGAGAATTGGCCGGAAGAGTAAGGGCTGCCATATGAAAGGAAATAAAAGACTCTTGTCATTTCAAGCACTCAGGCTTGTTTGTGTAAGCAGAGGGTAAGAGTTTACAGTGGATTACAGGTCATCATTCGTAATGGCATTTGCTCTTAAACGGTTACCAGCTTTATTATTTGCACCCATTAAAAGAGGATTTGAAGGAAAGGATATTACAGCAATGCCAGACTGTACATATGTTTCTTTTCACGTTGTACAGTTCTAAAGAGAGAAATGAGCTCAGCAATATTTTTTTAATTCAACTTGTACGTTTAATAATATTTAAAAACTATGTTATGTGCCCTGTTTCCTTTTGTTCCACCTGCTTCTATTTTCCACTTTATTTCCTTTTGCTTTCTATTGCAGTTTATGCCTATGCTTTTGTGTGTCAAGCTTGTAATGTATTTCTTTAACATGCTTCTTTGGATTCCAGTACTTTCCCCTCTTAGAATCAGTCTGCTCTCATCTCTCTTTCTCTGCAAGGAAGTCTCCTCTTTCTGATTGTGGCTTTCTTTAGCTCCTCTTTCCCCATTTCTTTCCTATTTAATACATTGCTAAGACTTCTTTTTCTTCCTTTTGTTATACATCTCTCTCAAGGTAGTGCACCTCACCTCTTCCCCATCTCCACTCGCTCCCTCATTTACCTGCTCTTTCAAATGCTCAGGGCTTCTCCCCTTTGTTCTCTGCTTTCCATCCCTTCCACTCTTCACCTCTCCTTGTTCTCTCCTCACCACAGTCTCTCCTTTCCCTCTTCTCACCCTCTTCTTTTCTCTTCAGTGTTGCACACACTTTTCTGCCCATTTCTCTACTTTTCTCCCACCTTGAGGACATGATCAAAGCCTGAGCACTGCTTTTCTGACTCCCCAGGAGTTGTTGGGGAATTTATCTGTTTCCAGAAGACCCAAAAAAAGGAATACCAGGAGAGCTGGTGGGATCTTCTTTGAATCACCTGGGACCCAAAGGGAGGATAAAACCTTGGGACTTGCTAAGAAAGTTTTCTCTCTAGATCTGTGGTCTGTAAGTGTGAGTGAGGGCAAAGGCTTCTTTGATACCACTTCCATATCCTCAGCAAGCATCCCTCTTCACCAGCTAGATGGGAGTCTAGCCCTGGTCCTCTCCACCATGATTCCCAGACAGAGGGGTCAGGCAGTGGGACATGGCGTGGTCAGTATGTCCATCACTTGCTTTGTGACTCTTGGTGTAAGGAATGTCCTCCCTTCCCTTTGGAGAAGGCAAGCAGTAAAGCTTCTCCACTGCCACAAGAGCATGTCTGGTGAGGGCAGGCAATGCAGGACGGGGTTGGACTCTTCGCCCCATGTGCCATCTCCAGGTGACTGTCTATGCCCCAGGCTTGTCATCTAAGGAGATCTCAGGTTGCTTTGTGCTTCTGTAACTGAGATCTCAAAATAAAACCCACAGGTGTTTGGATGGCAAGGTCCTGGGAAGCAGATATGGCCTCCTGCTGTTTGCTTTGTACAGCACCACAAATACAGAGGGCATAAACATGCTTAGAGAACATTTCTATAACAATAGAAAAGTAACCACTTATCACTGCCATGATGCTAAAAAGTAATCTTTATCATATTTCACTGAAAGGCAGCCAGAAGAGATTGAAGAGCAGAAGGGGTAGAAGACGAAATGAGGCTGTGGAGAAGAGAAACAGCAGAAAAGATCACAGACACAGGGCACTGCAGAAAGGTCTCATCATACCCCACACTCCCTGTGAACTCTTGCCTAGGACAGCATCCCCATTTAGTCAGTGCATGTAAGTAAAGGCTGAGCAATTACTGCAGGACCGAGCCAAGTGTGCCATGAAATTTAATTAAGGTCAGCAGGCTCTGGTGTCTGGTGGGGCCTGAAGAGAGCCCTTTCACTGCCTGCACAACCCAGGCTGTCATTATCGGTGTCCCAGGGCAAACAGTCTCTGGAAATACTCCTGTCCCCTCAGTGGCTTTCTGTCAGGCCTAGTGTGAATACTACAAATTAAGCAGAAACATGCAATAGGATTCCCTGCAGACTCTTAATTAGCCATCGTGCAGTGGCATTTCCCATCTGCAGAGCTGCTAGTTGTGGTGGAAGTGCCAGTGAGGAGGGATGCTGAAAGTAGCCTTTCGCAGGGATCCTCCATGAGCGTGGTGGCACAGCTTGGATCAGCATGAGGGACCCCCAGTGCTCTGCTTTCGGTGTGCTGCCAACCATGACACCACTGCGTGTTTAATGGCAACGCAGCAAGTATGACAGGCAGCGTCAGGGCATCATCTGCATCTCCATAATAACTTTGGGGCCGCCACCTGGGAGCAGATCCCACTACAGGCACAAGAGCAGCGTGGAGGACCTGGCTGCAACACCCTTTCTTCAGAGGGAGAGCTGCAGTTGCTGCTCTTAGAGCCATCAGTGCTGCCCATGGAGGGGCAGGATCCACTCCCTCAGCTCCCCCTTGCTGGTGACCACCACCCCTTTCCAGACCAGGAATGGTGGGCAGCATGGAGCCAGTCCAGCTCAGCACACAGTACCATGGATGTGAGTGAACAGTGAGACAGATCAGACAGCTGAAGGAGAATAACTAGGTTCTTCAGTCTTTTTAACTTACAGGATCAATATTTGTGTAATATTCATGTCATAGGACTAAATATTTGCTATAGGATTAAATATTTCTGCGCTGCTCTAGTGACTTCACTAGCATTCAGTGCCTGGGGCTGCGGGTAATGAGCTGGAGTCACATACCAAACTGAATTATTATTACTAACACGTTTAGATGCAGCTTCATACCTGATGAATGACACCTGCTGTGAAAAATGAGTGATGCTATTTTTGGAAGGTATTTATCTGGTGTTTGGAGGGTAGCTTTAGACGTACGCAATTCAAATGCATTTCTTTAGGTAGGATAAAGATCCTTACATTATCATATTCAATGAAAGCATGTCTACAAGTACGTGTTCTGTATGTGCTGTATGTGTGCAAAGTGTGTATCCTAGATACCTAATGGCAATAGCAGATCCAAGCTGTAAATAAACTGGTAAGTCAAATGTGTGTTACTGGGCCCAAATCACTAAAATAAGTAGGAGCTTAGAATGGAAAGCAGTGTAAGATTGTATCGACCAAAGTAAAGACAAGCATTATTATTTCCTTTCTGGAAATTAAAGCAATATTACAGATTTAAAATTGGATGACATTTTGCACACCAGTTGGAAAATCGTGTTACAGATTTGCCAAGGCACTTACAGCTTAAAACTGCCTTATGGAAAATTTCTTGATATTTCTTTTGCAAATTGCAGGTACATTCCCCCTCTTCCTCCCTCCTCCTTCTACTGCTCTTGTTCCTTCTAATTATGCTCCACAAGTGAAAAGAAAATAAGCTGATAAAATATTTATGGACAATATTTACACAAGCATGTGTTTGGGGGTTTTTGGTATTTTTTTCATTTTTCCTGACTTGCGGGTGAAATTGGGAATTATTAAGGGCACAGGTGTGTTTGCACAGTTGTCTTCTTAATACCTATTGCCAGAGACATTACCTGAACAGTATTTGGAGTAGGCTTGAAGTGGGATTACAAATGTAGTTTTTGTGATTCTCTTGAGATAGCATTTTCTTCCCAGTAGTGTCACTTGCACATCCAAAACAAACCAGTTTGTTTTGTTTTCCTTTCTTTCTCCCTGGAAAAAGCAACCAGTGTTTCCAAACAGTCAAGTTTGGGCTGTCCCAAGGTTTTGGGACAGGCAGATGCACTGCTGTCTCTGGAAATGCCAGCAGTGCTGCGATAGCAGTGTTCTGCCCAAGGACAGACCTGCAGTACTCAATAGGCACTATTGGGACAGCAGGCTGGTGGGTCTATGAATTAAAGCTAGAGCAAAAGCAAAGGCTAGCATGATTCCTAAACCTCTCCTGCATTACTGTTTTCTGCCTTAGCCCTGGTGTGGCTCAAAAGCAGGGTATTTCTTGGGCAGGTATCTGTGCCCTAGGCTGTCTCCTAGGAGCAGCCAGAGCCATGACAAGCTAGGTCTGGGTAAAGCACTTGGGCTCCTCTGTCACCAGGCACACCAGAGTCCCTGACACTGGGGACAGGAGGGAGGAACCTATGTTCAGGGCTGTCTCCCTGCCTTTCCATCTGGAGCTGCCTGTTGGCTGCCGTCCCAAGAGCAGGCAGAGTCCTTTTTCCTGTAATGGGTGCACAGGGTCATGTCTAGGGACTGTAGTGACAGGACAAGGGGTAACGGGTTCAAACTTAAACAGCAGAGGTTTAGATTGAATATAAGGAAGAAATTCTTTACTGTTAGGGTGATGAGGCACTGGAATGGGTTGCCCAAGGAGGTAGTGAATGCTCCATCCCTGGCAGTGCTCAAGGCCAGGTTGGATGAAGCCTTGGGTGATATGGTTTAGTGTGAGGTGTCCCTGCCCATGGCAGGGGGGTTGGAACTAGATGATCTTAAGGTGCTTTCCAATCCTAACTATTCTATGATTCTATGATCTGCCTGAGACCAAAGTGCTTGCATCCTAATCAGAGCCCATACTTCACAGCCCTGCCTTTTAAAGACAACTACTTCATGATCATATTCTTTAGATGGTGCATTCAGGTATCCTTTTAATATCATACTTGGTAGCCTACTTCATATGAGCTAGAGCTGTTCATGGGCTGACATCCACCAACGTGCTTTTGAGATGCACATGGTACTCTTTCAAATGTATTTTCAATTTTTCCCTCCAAAAGACAGCTAGGCTCTCAATTCCCAGGTTGGCTTTTTTTTTCATCAGCATAGCTCAAGACAATCACTTTCCTCTTCTTAATTAACAAATTGCTTATCAGCAAAGCAAAACTGATTTTACTGGATTTTATTTCACAATTTCTTCTCCTTAGCTTCCAAGCTAAATACCTTGCTTTACAAAACTCTTTTTTCACAATACCATAATGGTGCGTTATGGGATCTCAGATTTCTCTAAATAGCCTTAGGTGCTTAACACATATATACTTTAAACAGAATAATTTTACTCCTCACAGTGGGAAGCAGGCATCATTCATAAAGTTCCCATTTCCTCAAGAGATTAGCAGTGACTAACGTTTCGCACAATTAAGCATTTTAATTTAATTGTATATATGAAATGTTGAACCAGGAGCTTTTCCAGACAGGGTCATGCTTTGAAAAAAGGCAGGTGCTTCAGCAAGCTAATTTCTTTAAAACGGTTCATTTCCCCATCCCACTGAAAATTTATTGTACAATGTAGCATGTCCCAAAAGAAGGGTTTAGCGAAAAGCTGGGATTCAGTGATAGATTCAACATATACACAGAGCTGGAAGTCATGTGGGAAAAACAGGACATTTACACTAGAACCCAGAATTTGAGATCCTGAGGTTTCTTCAGAGATGATGACAAATCTGTGTTCTATAACAAATTGAATCATTTGTGATTTATGCTGTGTTTATTGGTACTAATTTCTCATGCTCATCTATCAGTTTCCAATCTTTCAGTAATCTGCATTCAATTTTTCAGTTCATATTCCTGCTGCCTGTTGAAATTATCTCTTGTAAGTACCGCTTAGTAGATGTATTAAGTACATTAAAGGTATTCACTGTAAAATTTACCTGAAATTCGCCTAATTTTCCCAAGTTGCATTAAGTAATGTGTGAATAATAAAACAAACGGAAGTGTATCTTTTCCTTAGTTTATCACTAAGTAGCACATTTACCTACCAAAATGACCTAAAATAAGTAGACCTCCCTCAGCATATGAGCGAAGACATGTACACGCACTATCTAGAATTGGAAGTTAGTGAAGATTACGGCTATGCATCTTATTAT
Organism: Melopsittacus undulatus; assembly: GCF_012275295.1. Classification (NCBI taxonomy): domain Eukaryota; kingdom Metazoa; phylum Chordata; class Aves; order Psittaciformes; family Psittaculidae; genus Melopsittacus; species Melopsittacus undulatus. The sequence continues at coordinate 64,665,624 of NC_047528.1, read as the reverse complement.
GCCTGTATTAAAACTTGTTAAACATGATATGTGGTGATGACTGAAATTTGTTAAGGCTTTAAGTTATTGTGAATTATATACAAATTTTATCTAAACTAGTGGTTTGCAATACCCGTTTACAAAATCCCTCATTTCCTCATTCCTTAGAAATGAAAACTGAAGATACCACTGTTAATGCATTCAGCTTGAGGGAGTTTTGTGAATGGGTAAGAGTTTCATACCTTGGATCTCATATGAGAACTAAACAAATGGAGAGAGAGACTCTAGTCATCCTCTGTCTTGCTGCTCTACAGGAACCCACAACATATGTACTAAAAATGACTGAGCAAATCAAAGGACTTTGTTGGGGGAAAATCCAGTATTAAATCTCTGAAGGTATTTTTGTTCCTTCTAGATGTTTTATATTCATTACTGATGTCTTTCTGCAGTGAGTTCTTGCTCAGGTTCCTGGAGCTGATTCGTATACAAGCTAAGGTCTCTTCAAATGTTTGCAGCTGTTATAAATAACATTTGTTCTGGTAGAGGAAGACTACCATAGACATCTATAAAAGCTGAAAAGTGATGAAGAAGGTGAGTGGGGAGTAACAGTTCACTATTTCACCAGATGATAGAACAAGGGGGTACCTCTGAGAAACATACCTGAAGAAAACCCAGGGAATGACGATTTCACATACAGAATATGTAAATTTCGGAGTTTACTGCTGCAGCAGCAGGTCTTGAACTGAGGGGGTCCAAGATAGGAACAGATTCCAAAAGGGAGTGAATGACTTTGGAGGAGAGAGCCCATAGGGGCACTACAATAAGTTGCCTGGATGCATTCTCCAGCATACAAAGTGCCCAAATGGTTTTTGATTGCTGAAGCTGTGATGGCACAGAAGGGGAAGAATCACTCCTTTTTGGACTGTCTCCTGACTGTCTGCATTGAAAACTGGGTGTGAGGTTGGATGGACCGTGACACTGGTCTAATCCAACTTCTATGGTAAATATTGGTGGTAGTCAGCCCTACCATTTAAAGACAACTATTTCAGGACCATATTCTTTAGGTGGTACATTCAGGTATTCTCTCAGTCATTTAATTTTAGTTCTCGGGAGTTTGAAAGTTCAAATGTATTTCATCTATATAAAGCATACTCTGAAGCAATTTATTCTGTTTTGAGATCTGTCACTTCAAAGTTCAATCTTGACAATATGAGAAGTTCTGTGCTGAGGTAATGCACACAGAACAGAAGGCCACACACCTGCCCAGATGGATCTGACTTAATAAGCCTTATAGAGAGGGACTTAGCGCTGATATGGATGCCTAAATTTAGTTGAATGCAATACAGATATCTGTATGTGAGATGGGTGTCTAAGCTTCCATGTGAGTAAATAGAAATTTAGTCAATAGGGAATGGAATTAAGAGAGATGATTCATAGTTTCATGAGGTAAACACCATTTACTTAGCTGACTTAACCCTGGGTCCACTGACTGTAGTCTTTAGATTTCCAGTGACAACTGCAGAAGCTGAGACACCCAATTGACATGTAGAAAACTAAATCTGGATTAATTGAATGAGGAGACCAATTCATTCATCATTTCAGTTAAACCCTATAGAGTTAGAAATAATTAATCTATGCTGGATGGATTTGGTATGTTTAGAAGAGTCACATCTCCCCCACACTTGACTTGGCTCTTCCTTCTATGAAAGGAATTATTGCTTCAGGAGAGCTTGGTTCTTTAAGATGTATACAGTTCATTGCATTTCCTTTGTAACATCAGCTAGGAGCTCAGGTTAAGACAGCCCTTCTTGGTACAGACAAGGATGGTACCTCGGCATCAGGAAGTGTAAGTAGATTAGTAAGTGAGGCTGCAATTAAGTCTTTTATTCTTTTTTCCTGACTTGCTGCCTTTCTGAAAGGAGATACACCAAGGCTATGTCTACATAAATAGCTTGCAATTCCCAGGTGTATTGGAGTCATTGTCTGAAAGTCTCTAAAACAGGTCTCTTAAAACTTGAGTCCTGGCATTGACATCTGAGTGAGCATGAGTACAGCACACAGGACTGGAGTGCTAGTTTGTGGAGCTGTTTGAACAGAGAATGTGATCAGGACCCAAGGCTCAATCTGCAGTGCTTCCTCACTGTGCTGTGCTCATACAATGCTCAGGCTTTGAAGCTAAGCTTGTGTAAACAAACTAATCCACCAGAGCGCGATAAGGTGCATCATCACATACATGAGAACTGAAAACAAACTTGAGTACATCCACAAGAATACAGCCTAGCTTATTTTTATTATTAAACAAAAAAAAAATAAATAAACACAAGGCAACACTGGCATGTGTTGCTCATTGAATACTATTAAAGGAGCAGTTGAGCTTATTGTGCTCTACCCCAGATCACAGGAGGGGTTTCTGAATGCCCCATTCATCTTTATCAGCCGAAGACCAACAGAGACCAGCTTTATGTAATTTGGCTGCCCTACATTTATCTCTACCTGGCAACGACTTTGTCATGCTGGCTGCGTGCTACACGTTCTGTATCTCATCCCCAGCATTGCTCTCTCCACATTTAGAGCTGAGAACATAATGATGTCAGATCTTCTGCTCAAGATCTAGCTGAATTGAGCTAACGTCACCTCATACCTTTCCCCTAAACCACACAGAATTATCTTGCCTATTGACTCAGGCTCTATTTCCTCATCTTTAATTCCCAGCACAATTTGTCTTTATTTCCCCATCTCCTGACAATTTGTTGTTGATGCTGATTTGACAAGCAAGAAGAGATGGGAGGAAATCTGAGGTATGGGGAGGCAGTAAGCCAGCTCACTGAACTTTAGACTTAAAGTCTCCAGGGTCTTGGCAAAGTGCTCACATCACCAAGACACAACAATGCCCTGCAAATCTTTGTTGATACCTCCCACCAGACCTCTGTGCATCTCATCCCAGCTTCTTGGCCTCTCCTTCTCTCAATGCCCCACATGCTTGTTGATGTCCTCTTCACCCTTGCTTCATGCCTTGTCAATATATTGTCAATACCCTTTCCCCTACCTGCCTTTCCAAAAGCTTCCTCCTTTACCAGGCAGGAAGGAATGGCTCCATGTTATCTTTCCAAGCTCATCTCATATTGTTGCAATTGTACCACACACTCAGGTTTCTGTTTGAATAGCAAACTGTTACTCAGCTGCCACTGAATAGTGGCTGCCTGGGGCAGGCATGCTTACAGGAAAGATCTGTGCTTTCTATCTTTCTAAAAATAAATAATCAAAGAAAGGCAAAAGTCAAAGTCTCACCATGCCCCAAAGAAATGTCTGCATCTCCACGGGAGACTTCCAAATGTCCATCCCAAGACAGAGTGGTAGGGGTAGGAAAATTGCAGATCAAAGGTTTTGAAAACACGAAGTTCTGTTTATATGATGCAGACCAGAGCTGTTTGCTCTTCTCAGAAGTAGTGATCAGGCCAGCACACTCCTGCCAATACAGCGTTACCATCAGCTTTTGAAAGCTAGATGCCACTTGTGATTGTTGCAAGCAGAGCTAGAGCAGACATTATTCCAGTTGAAATAAAGCTTTCAGACCATGTCACTCACTCTCATAAAGCATCTCGAGATACTTAGGTACAACTTTGGAAAGACATTTTAAGGCACAGATTCAATATTTGTGCCCCATGGCACTTGGCTTGAGGTCATCAGACCAATCCCAGGGTGGCAATAGGGAGCACAGGCCACCACTACAGAAGGAACTGCTGAAGAACCTGAGGGCACACATCAGCTGGGGGCTCTGGAGGTTTGTTTGGTAGAGCCAAGTGGGAAATCAGTTACCCTGGAAAGAGGAAATATCAGGCAGAAGCTTAGGTAATCACCGCTGTTTTTCTATAGTGCCAAATCAATCTTACTCAGTACTACCTGCACAGATCAGATTACATTCATAAGACATAAAATAACACACCTAGCAAGGATTGTGAAATGAAAAAGGAACTGGGTAATTATGATATTTACAACAGTTTTCAAGTAATGCAAACATCTGAATACATCTTTAAGGGCAAGGAGGATATTTTTAAATAAACATGCTTCCTTCCTGCAAGTAATAGATTGCAATAGCAACTGGCAGAAGGACTCATCTGTTATTTCAGTTGTTTTCATGGTTTCATGGGGTTTAGCTTTAACAAAAATATTTTAAAAAGGGGGTATATTCTATTGCAGGGAAATTGTCAGAGGGTTTCTTTTTATTATTCTATTCTATCCCATCATGCATTTATTTTCTCAAGTTAGAATATTTTTAAATGTTTTCTTTTTCTGTTCAAGTTTTCTGTGGTTGAGCTCTCTTTCCCCTCCAGCGTGGTTATTTTTTCTATACATAACTTAAATATAACCCCTCCAGAAATCTTGGAAGTTACAGTGAATGAGAATGTATTTTCTCCAAAGCAATATTCTAGCCATTCTTTTCCTTCAATAGAGCTAAAACTGTAAACAAGTTAAGACAAATTTCTATTTTTTTGATTTGGAATCAGCACGGCTATTAATAAAAAAGAGAAAAGGTAAATGGAAAACACTGCTCTTGAGCTCAGGTAATTTACTATGAATGTCAGAAGATCCTAAAGGCACAAGAGCCGTTGCACTGTGTTAGCAGTTATTAGGGAAGGAAAAACAAGAACACCTATACAGATTTAGTGTGTGCCCACTTGGATTACCTAATGGATAGTACAGGCAGTCCTGGTCCTTTCCTTAAAGGACATACAATAGACAACATTCACGAAAAAGACACAGGGATGATCAAAACCATGGAGCAGTTTCCATACTTCAGCTCTTGAGCTTGGAAAGGTGATGACTGAGAGGGGATATGACATATGTCTATAAAACCACAAGTAGCATAAAGAGGGTGGAGAGGGACTAATCATTCCCCTTCTCTTCCAACACAAGAATGAAAGGTTGACAAATACAGCTAACAGGTTCAAAATGAGTGAAACCATATGGCTCCTCATAAAGTATATAGTTAAGCTGTGGGGTTCCCTGCAGGAAGATATTGCCCATGGTGGTTACATGGGCATACAGGGAGCTCCTGTGCATAAACTATTGATGACTGAGAGAGTACTCCAGGGAAGTGCATGCTTGTGCTATTCTTACTCACTTTCACAGACTTCTCTTTCTGGCCGTAGTTAGAGGCAGCTTACTTTGTTCCAGCCCTGCATTGCTGTTCTTATTTTTTAATTGCTTCCTGTTAGAACTGTCCCTTACTTTGCCCTAGTGGCATCCCCAGACTCAGCTAGGAACAGGGCTGTTATTGCAGATATGCCTGTTTGTAGAGGTGTTGATGTCAATGATTTACTGAAATACACATGGCAAATCTAATCAGCAAACTGCTTTGGCATTAAGAACAGGAAAAGATCGTAAGTGTCAAGAATGAGGGAGTAATTCAGTTATTTTAGGGTCTTACAACAGCTGGCACTGCAACAGTGTAGCCTGTGAAACTCTTGTTTTTAAAAGAAAAGCTGTTTTTCCATGTGAAGTTAGAGCCATCACAATACAGATGATGGACTGCTGTCATCTTTAATCCACCCGGACAGAAACATGTGCTTGACCAGTGTTAGCACTAAAAAAGGCTGAAACTCACTCCTCGTCCAAATCACAAAGGTGCAGACTTCCCCTTGGAGACATACTTCCCACAGGGAAACTATAAATAGCCCTTTGGAAAAATATTTAGCTGTATTTAGCATTTTATTAAAAGCATTGTGTAAAATTAATTCTCCATTACTCTCTGCTGTTCATCTGCATGTAATACCAGTGGTAATTGATTTTCTGATAGTGCATGCACTGCTAATGCAGAACCTCTGCAGAAGACTTACAGGTGAAATCTATTTTCCTTGCAGAAAGCCTATATAATCTGGTTTTATACAGAAGTACATCTTAAAGGAACTGGAGGGGACTGAAGTTCCCACATCCTAGTGACTGCTCCAACCTGTAGCTGAGAGGCAGGTACCAGCCCAGCCTCCCCTTTCCCTCTGCAGAGATGGTGGTATCAGCCAGACCAGGTGATAGCTTAAACACCTTTTATCCAGTATTAAATGGCTCACACAATTTTGCACAGGCAGCTCCATTAAATTAATGTTCTTCCACTTAGCCTGTGTGTTTGCATACATACACACCACTGCAAGTTTGTCTCTGTGCCCTGTAAATCCTCTGGCTGCCCGCCTCCAGTGGTGTGCAGAGGGAGGACATCAGCTGCCACACTGGGCTCACATCTGTGAGATCCACGTCAGGATCAGGCCCTGCAGTCTGAAACAACTTCCCTTCTTTTCTGCAATCGCAGCTGAACGCAAATATTGCCTACAGTATCTGCTGATGCTAGAACACAGCAATTACTTCTGAAATCTAACCTAATTACAGTTGCTGAAGAATTTTTCTCCATCCTCCCTGGCTCATTTACAGTTCTCCCACATTCTCCTTTATGTCTCCTTTCTTTGAGTCAATATTTACCTTTTTTAACACTTTCTCTTCCTCTGCTTCCTTCCCCCCTGCAATGCTCTGTGCAAGCAGAATAGCACAGCCTCTGCGACCAGCCACATCTGCATGCAGCCTGCCCTAATGACACAAACCAAATACACCTTCCAAGTTTTTACAGCCAAAGCTCTGACTTTGCAAAAGCAACAGAACACCTCATCTGATTTTGCATTAGTAAAATTGTTTTTAAGGGGTTTGTTTGTATTTTCAATGCTCTCCTGGGGTGCTCACAACGAAATCAAAGCCATGTTTGCATGAGTATCAGGGAGAGGAGCTGACAGCCGCAAAAAAGGAAGAGCAGTCTGTGAAGCAGCCCGTTTTCACTGACAACATGGGAAATAATCTAGCTCAAAGGAAAATTGTTTCCTGAACCTCTTTTTTTTTCTGTGTGACTATGCTCAAACTAAGAGTTTAAAACAGCAAAGCAAACTTTTAAAATGTGTGATTTAACTCAGTCGGGGTTTTTTATTTTTACCAGGAATGTAGCATCTATTTGGACAGGGATGAGCGTATTGCGGAACACTCCCAGTGCCTCATTGACATCTAGTGCCTACTGAATGCTGCAGTTCAGGCATCACCAGTCAAAACATTAAAAAAGACAACAGAGAAATTAACCTGATCTGGATTTTTTTTGAGTCATTATCAATGTCTTTTTAAAACACAACAATAAAACAACTGGCCAGAAGCAGTAAGATGAAATTCTATGTCCTGGATTTGTGTCCCTGCCTATGGCAGAGGATTGGAACTAGGTGATCTTTAAGATCCCTTACAACCCAAACCATTCTGCAATTCAGATTCTGTTATTAGTTCAGGAGGTCAGAACCAATGCTCCTAATAACCTCCCTTCATATGTAACAACTGTATAAAGGAAGATAATGAGAAAGATCTGAGCATGTGTGCTACAAATACCATTTAACAGAATCTTCTGAGATGATAATTTAAAGGGCAGCAGCTCAATTCACACTTACATATTGTCTTGATATTGATAGCTGTTTGCTGCTTTTACATCAGAGAGATGTACATGTGAAGGCAGATCCATATACCTGTGAGTTTGAAGATTTTTTTTATTATTATTTACTTAAATTTTTTTGACCTTTTTTTTACGTATTTTTACCAAAATGTGTCATTAATAACAATAACACATTGAGCTTAAGGTAGGTGCAAGAGTAGAGTGCTGAGAAGAATCTGAAGCTGAGAAGAACTTGAAAGAGCGAGAGCATGGCGGTAAGTAGTGCAACTCTGAGGCTGTGAACAAAAAACAGCACTCAGAAAAAAGAGGGAAGGGAGCAGTTAGCAACGAAATTGGAAAACTGTGTAATCCTGAAAGTAAGGATGTATTCCAGGTTTAACCCAGCTCCTGCTGAAGTCAGTGAAGAGGGGAATAAGGCTGCTTGTTGTAAGGAGAGAGGCAATGGTTTACTACACCTTCCTGCTGCTCATCCAGGGCTTCTGGTAAAAGCAGGAGGTCTTTGGGAAATATGCCAGGAATTAAAATTTTTGTACCGATCCATGGGGATTGTGTCTTGCCAAAAAGCTACTACCACAGTCCAACATTAATGCAGTTATTTTTCTTAGTCAAGGTAACGCTGAAGATGCTGTGTTTGCGTTCAGACCTCTCCCAGCTGTTCTTAATTCAATAGTGGCACTACAACCATTTAGTATCTTCTGTTTCACTAGGACTTCCAGAGAGAAACAGCAGCTCCTTTACTCCTGAATTTGAGTCTGAACTTCATTTTCTTGAACAGCTGTCAAAACTGAACAAGCTTCATCAGCCTGATTTCAGACCAGAACCTTTCTCCCAGTTACAGCCACATAGTAATTCATTATCTGTATTAACCAGCACAGTCCCACTGAAACCAGGCTTTGCCATGAGATGTATCCCCATCCTGCTGCAAATGAATGAAAGGTCTTGTATGGGCCAAGAGGTGCACTGGCACAATGACTACTGTCAAGCAGAGGATAAGTGGATTGGCTCTTTCCCATATGAGAAGAAATATTTCCACAGCCTCTAGCTTTGGCTCACCAGGCTCACACACACACACACTACACCCCAAGGCAATAGGGTGCATATGTACAGTTCATGCTGCATAACTGCATTGCTTCTCTGGGAGGCTGTAAGTCCTCAGCCACAAGATATTCAGGGCACCTTGCAGCAATTTGAGTCCTTCCAGACATTAAGTCTATTAAATGTTTAGTCACTAATTTTTCAATCCGTATCTTCTTCCACTTCAAGAAAACCTGCAAATCCTTTTGAATAAACTGGGAAAGTCCAACCTCAGGTAGGCTGTATACATGACTAAATTTTTCCATGAAAACCCTAGCAATGAATGAAACTTCAAAATAGATCAGACTCAGGTATGCTCAGATCAGCAAATTTGGTTCTTCTCTTGTAATAGCCATGCAGAAAAACAGTGAACTTAGTTTTCTAGACAAAGAAATCCTAAAGTCCCACCAGACATCCTACTCTAGCACTTGAGGCAGCATCAGTAGGTTGCATCTAAAGTCTGTTTCACTGTGGCATGGCTGGTGTGACTCCTTTGACTAACAGGAGCCACAGAACTATTTGCCATGCTCTTGTCCCTGTTGATCTCTTTCAGCATGGAAAGTAGGGAGACAAGCAGCCCAAGGTCTGCTCTGCCCCTTAATTAACATTAATCAAATTAATCCTTGTCCATATCCTTCTTACATACTTGAAAACTTAATATAATAGTTTCATCCTCAGTGCAATTTGGTCAGCTCTCTGAGGGTCCTTTATTCTTATCCATCATATCCTTTTCTCCCACAGTGCCATCCCTGACTATTGCAGCACTGTGCCATTTATGTTGATTAGAGGATGATTATTTGGAGGACCCCTGTTCACTCCTAGACAAACACTAAAACAAATGCAGGCTTCACATTTAAATTAAGGGCTGCAAATTGAATCTTATTTCTCCTCAACATGTGCTTGAGTCTGTTAACAGATAAAGGAATCAATATTGCACAGATAACTCCTATGCTTCCAGGTCCTGGGGGCCAGGCTTTGGCTCTGGAGCTCAGCAATGTCCCAGGTAGCTCCTTTGCCAAGGGCTGCATCATGCAACAGTCACAGTACTGCATAATCCGAATCCCTGGCAGCAAGAGAAAGCAAGCCAGCAGAGTTAAACCCAGGATGTCCGGGCTGAACTCGCACCCAACCGCTCATCTCTCCCACAGGCTTGCCACAATGGAGCAGTAGGGTCCCGAGGGAGTTGCTGTCCTCTCCTGCTCTTCCCCTTGGCCCTCCACCCTGGGAGACACCTAGCTTGTGGTTGGTGGCCCATTGAAAACCCCGCTGCGTCATTTCTGGGCTGTGAAGGTTGGCCAGACTATTCTAATCAAAACAAAAGGGATTGCGGCTTTGGATCACAGGCTCCTGGTGTCTGAAAAGTTGCCTACTGATATGTCATGTTTATATTTGAAAAGTGGCTTACAGATATTTCATGGTTATAAAACAATTGAATTCTTTCAAAGTGAATGCTGGGTTCCTTCCCTGAAGTTCTTCCATGTGACATCTAGCACAACCCTTTGGCTAACTTGCAACTCAAATTCAGTATTGACAGTATTTGGTTATTTTCCATGTGCCACTGGCCCGAGAGAAGGGCTGCATGTTTCAAGTGGCGGGTGTTTCACAACGGGACTCAGATATGTGCTGGGAAAAGCCTGCCTCAGCCTCTGCCAATCTGCTGTTTGTTGCCCTAATTAAAGTTTACACCGGTAACCTAGGGAATGAATGAAGAAATAAACCTTAACCAGTCTCATTTCTTCACTTGTGCAATGGAGTCCTTTGGAATTCATAGGGAAAATGTTAAACATGGTAGAGAGGTAATTTTGTACATGCACCCCTTCGTCTCTCCGAATGCCTTTCTCGACATGGGATTTTCTTCAAGGTACTTGGTCTCCCAGCTTTTGAAAGGGTAGGGTTGTTTTGGGTGCAGGGTTTTGGTAGGTTTTCAAAAGGACTGGAATATCAAACCATGTGGTGTATATAATCATGGGAAGTTCCTTTTCTCTAACCTTACAAGGCTCGAAGATTTTATGTTATACTTCATTGTGCAACACAAGAAAAATACCTCAGGAACAGAAATGTCTTTTATTCCACTCCCCATGTATCTGATGCTTTATTCCCTCAGGCACTACTTGTTTGCCAAAGGATTGTTTAACCACTGTTTGACAATTTCCAAATGCGAAAAAATGCTGGGTTTCTTCCAAAGGAAGGGAGGAGCTTTTCAAAGTTTTGTATTTAATCTTGGTTAAAAGTAAACAACTTTACCCTTTCAACATTAGTCATGCCTGTTGTGTAAAGTGCGGTGTGAAAGTGCTCAGCAAAGGAGCGCAACGTTTTTCCATACTTTGTAATTATTAACATTTGCATTTGGGATTGGATAACTGGCACGATGTGGTGTACAGCAGGGGTAACTGGGAGAGCTGGGGGATGGTGGGAGTAGGAGAAGCGGCACGGCTCCTTGCTGGAGACAGGTAGCTGGAGCTATCTTCAGCCCACAGACACACACCCGGGGTGGGCAGAGACATCTCTGCTGGCTGGCATTTTGCAAGGATTAATGTGTCTTTAAAAAGGAGGTGGAATGAACGGGGGGGAATGAGGAAAGAAGCCCCAGCTCACCACATAAACTGCTGGCACAGTGCAGCCAGGGCCCTCTGATGGGGACAGAGCTTGCACCGGCTACAGGGGCTTTTCCCTCCCCAGCAAACCCCTCTCTGAACAAAAACTGCAACTCTCCTAAAAAACAAATGCCGTATCCTATAGGGAGACCCCTTCTGCGGGTGAAGGCCAGAACCCTGCCTGTTGCAGGTGTTTCTACGGCACAGCAATGAGAACAGGACAGGTTGGCCGGGTGGACACAGCAAGCCCTGGGTGCTGGGTCCGTGAGAGGTCAGCATCGGGCAGGGCTGACAGCCGGCGGGGCTGGATCCGGCGAGCAGGAGGCTCAGACAGAGCGGGACTTGGAAGGCGGCAGGGATACCAAACCGTTCCCCCTCTCCCCAGGTATCTCTGCCCTCCTTGGGGAAGAAGGGCAGCCCCGGAGCCCGCTCCCTGCCGCCCTCAGAAGTCGGCAGGAATGCCCAGCGAGGCGAAATCAAGGCTCCGAATCAACAGCTCCTCCCAGGCTCCAGCACACTTCCTTATCTCTCACTGGCTACTTACAGGAGGAGTATTAGGGGGGGGGGGGGGGGGGGAAAAGGAAAAGAATGCAAAGTGGGGAATAAAAAGAATGACCTACTTCGCAACAGGGAAAAAAAAAAAAAAAAAAAAAAAAAAAAAAAAAAAAAAAAAAAGAAGGGAAAGAAAAAAGAAGAAAAAAAGGAAAAAGCGCTGTCAAGGTTTTGCTCTAATTGCCGGTGCGGCGTTGCATAACCAAACCGGGAGCTCCTGCTTGTGCCCAGGAGGCCGAGAACCTACCCCTGGGCAGAGCGGTGCCGTGTCCCGCTCCTGCTCAGCTCCCGCGGCCACCGCCACCGCCGGGGAAGCAGGCACGGGCAGAGCGCAGGGTCAGCCCCGGGCCGGGGCTGTGTGTCCCCAGCCCGCCGAACCGATACCCGCCGGGACGCTCCGGGAGCCGGCGCCGGGCACCGGGGCAGTCCCGCTTCGGGAGGACGGTGGCACTGTGGCCCCTGGCACGGCGGGGGCTCTCGGGGTCAGGCTGTAGGGGCCGCCGCCGGTGCAGAGCGGGGATGCCGCTGCAGACATATGTAAACGCGGGCACGCTGGGGTTTGCTCCTGGCGTTGTGAATCCATCCTTGATGCGGGGCTGGCTTTTTGGTTGAGGGTTTTATTTTTTTTTTCTTCTCTGCTTCGCCTTTCGTCCTCTTTCCAGCTTCTCCTTTTCTTGGATCCTCGCCTGTCTCCTCCCACAGAACGAGAGAGAGGGAGAAAAAAAAAGGTCACGTATGTTTGGAAAAATATGTAGGTCAGTGGAACATTCCCTGCACTTGTGCACAGGGAGCCGGGGAGGGAGAGCTCCTTCGCAGCCCTCTCGCTACCCACCGCCCCAAACGGGCCCTGCCGGAGCCCACCGCGAGGAGGGGGGAGGCTAGCGCCAGGTTCCCTTTCCCCCTCCCTGACCCATTTTGCGCACCGGCCTCTCGTTTGGGCTCCCCCCCCCCCGCCCCTTCATTCACCCCCCTCCTTCCCTCTCCCTGCCGAGGAAACCGAGCGAGCGGCGGCGGAGGAAGCCGGCGCGGGAGAACCGCCGCCGCCAGCAGCCTCCGGGGCCGCGGCTGCCGCCCATGGGCACGGGGCGCGTCCCCCCCAGCGCCGCCGGCTGAGGACGCGGGGCGGCGGCGGGGGCAGGCGAGGGGAGGCGGCGGCGGGCGGCGATGAAGGGCCGGCGGAGAGGATGCCCCCGCCTCGCCCGGCGAGCTCCAACTTCCCGGAGAACTACCGGCCCCGCAGCCCCCGCGCCTCTCCCGGCCGCGCGTCCAACTTAATGCCCCAGCAGGAGCCCCAGCCAGCAGCCCTCCCGGCCCCTGGCCTCCTCCCCTCCCCGCAGCAGCCCGGGCTCCCGGCGGCCTCCCGCTGCCGGCGGAGCCCCTGGCCCCGGCGCGCGTGGGTCCCGCGGCGCCCGGGGCGGCGGCAGAGCGGCATGCGGCGGCCCCGCGCACCATGAGACACGGCACCGGCACCGGCGGCAGGCAGGAGGCGGCCAGCGTCCCCGGCTCCTCGTCGGCGAGGAAGAGTTTGCCGGCTCCCGAGGCCGGCCTCCTGCGCGGCTGGAGCAGCGGCGGCCGCTGCCGCAGCGGCACCGGCAGGCACCGCAAAAGCGGCGGCATCCAGCCCGGCGGCACAAGCATCGGCACCGGCGGCGGCTCCCGCGCCCAGGTGGCCACCGCGGACAGCAGCAGCAGCGGCGGCGGCGGCTCGGGCTTCCCCGCCGCGCTCCCGCAGCACCGGCACCCCAGGTAACGCGCGGCCCTGCGGCCCCGACCCTCCCTTTCCCCCGCGGGGCGCCCGCCCGCCCGCGACACCCGTGTGACCCCCGCGGCCGCAATCAGGTCCGCTCCCCTCCGTCCCACGGACGGACGCGGCCCTGGACGTGCCCGGAGGTGCGGGGCGGCATCGCCTCTGCTGCGGGAAAGTTTCCGTGGGGAGCGTGGCGCGTCAGTCCCAGCCGGGCCGGCGGGGTCCGGCCCCTCATGCTGGAAACGCAAGTTCCCCCCCAACCCGTCCCCGTCCCTGTTCTCGTCTCGGCGTGCTCGGCAGTTTCCTGATGTTGGGGTTCATTTAAGCTGGACTGGCGCGGGGTCTGGTCAAGGAAAACTTCCAGTAAGACCAGTGGGATTTTTGAATGGGTGAAAGCTCCCGGTGGGAGCAGGGGTTGTGTCGTGTGCCGGGAGAGCCCTGCTGCTGCGGCCCAGCGAAGGGCTCCCGCTTGGTTCCCTTCAGCGTGCAGAACTGGGGGAGACGTTACATCCACGGCTGAGCGGCGACACAGGACTTGTGTCACCAAGAGTTGTGGGGTGGTGTTTTCCTCTGCGGTCACTAGCCTGATTTGTCAATTAACAAGAAACTTTCCTCCATACTCCTTAACCGTCTACAGGGTGGCAGCTTACTTTCGCTCAAGTGACTCCAAAATAATTAGCGGTTATTAGCATTACAGCCAGCAGAGGAACGTGAATGTTTCCACAGTGCTACATCTCCAGAAGGGCTGTAGGGTTCCCTCAGATGGGCGCAGCTAACCTGAGCGCTCCGCTCAACAAGTGGCTGCCTCTTGAAGGAGAAAATTCTCTCTATTACTCTGGTGTGAAACACTGATTTGTATCCCACTGCAGGTTTAGTTTGTTTTGTGGTACTAAATAATTAGTGTTCACAGTATCCAGACCTAGCCAGCTCATCTGTTGATCTGTGATTCTGAGAACTATCAGCTGGTGGAGGGCCCAATCCTGCATACATTCCTGTAGATTAGCATGGACATGGAGCTGCTCTGCACGGATGGCCTGGAAGTGGAAGTATTTGGAGAATGTAATTGCCAAGTTGTGCACTGGCTCAATGAACATGTGAAATCGAAGGTTTTCCAGAACCAGGTGTCTGACACTGGGGTGATTTCTCAGACTGGCTGCACTTCTGTGCCCAAAGCCTGGAGACAGTAGGCTTGCCTAAAATTGCTTTCCCTCCCTAACAAAGGTGCCACCCTGCATGTAGATGTCACCCCATGTATGTGCAAGATTGTACCCACAGACTGCTCTTTGCAGGTTATGATTATTGCCCCATTGTCTAGCCTAGAGCATGCAAGAGCACTTGAAGGAGTTGTTATTTTACCACATGCAGCAATGTTTTCTACAGTTAGAATTAGTGCTTTTCAGTACAGTGTGCTTTCTTTCAGGTGCTTACGCATTTGCTAAGCTTAAACCTAGGCTGACATTTTCCAGGTCGAGTGTTTGCTGAAGACAGACTCTCTTTGGGAAGTTTCAAATGAAATGGTTCAGCTATTTCTGAGAACATGGTTAGAGGGAAACGTATTCTTTGGCCACGTATCTGACGAAGATGGTTTAAGTATACATCATCCTTCTTTAGGAGACCTTGATATTTCTTTTCCTGTGAATCTGCATTTTTTGGCTATGTTGAGAAACACTTTCATTGAGACTGTTGAATTCTTGTGGCTTCGTGTTTGGAGACGGAAAAAAAGATACTTGGCTTTGGATCAATCTTGTGATGGGGGTGTGCCTTATGTTGAGCCTGTGAAAAGCTTCCAGAATATGTCTCAGCTATCATTTTATTACAACACTCAGGTTGTGTGCTCTCGGTGGAGGGATGTTGAGTGCTTCACCATTGCACTTTCTCACTGAAGATGCTCTCAGCATGGAGCATACTGAACACCCCAGCATTGTTAGGAGATGAGCAACTGCTCATCTTCCTGGGAAAAAATGAGAGCATTCCAGTTGGTGGCTGAAGGGCTGTGTGGACCTTCCCCTACTGTTGTTCTTTCCAGATGTTACTGGTATGGTGAGCTCCATAAGAAGGGAGCAGTGAAGACTGTCTCGGCTACGTCTTTGGTGGCAGGGTGTGCCTGCTGATGCAGAGGCAGAGTGGAGAAGGAATAGGAAAGTGTTCAATTTACATGCATGGTGACAAAAAATAGTGGGACTGGAAAGGAGAAGTATTAGTGATGGAGGGAAAATGAAGAGGAGGGACCTTGAATTAAGTCAAAGGACTTGATGGAGTCATAGATGACAAAACTTAGGAGCAAGATTCAGGGCACTGTAGATCAGATAGAGGTGGAAATCCCAGTCTAAGAAGGAATGGTGGGCAGAAAAAGGTGATGAGAGACTGGTGGTAGACAAGAGATCTGAACTTGCAAAAGCAATGGGTCTCAGTCTTTCAATGATTGGGTCACAGTACTACTGCTGTTTAATCCTTCTTGTCTTCCTCCTCACACTGCCTACCATGTTCTTCAGTCCCTGTCTCCACTTCTTTGCACCTCCATTGGTCTCCTCATAGAAATTGGTGGTGTGTCTTTGCCGTGAGGAGCAGTTATTGCTGCTCCAGTCACAGACCTTGGACCTGGAGAGGAGCTATATCTTCATTGTGGAGCCCAGGCTCTGGAGTTGCACTGAGCCCATGCGTTTGTTCTCCTTATCCTTTACCGCATTGGCAGGAAGCACCCAAAGGAACACGACCTTGCACCAGGGCCGGTTTCAGGCCTCACATCTCCACTGTGGTGTCTGTTCACCTTCTTGCAGCACTAGGTTTGCCATGGACAGGACAGTAACTTTGCATCCCCCAGTCAAATCTCATGCTAGATTTTTATGCTGTGAACATAAAGGACTCAACCCAGTTGGTGACTGCTGTGGTAGGCTAGAGTGGGTTTTTCATTTTTTAAAACAAAGGAAGAATTTATAGCTCAGTATATTAACACTACATCAAAATAGTGAAGCCCTGTGGAGCAAAATAGTATGTAATCATGTAACTGATGTTGTATCATAATATATTCATGTAAGGTAGGAAAATTATGATCGACAGCTGATGGTTTCAATTTGTAGCTCTGCTATTCTTTAAAGATAGGATGCTTTGCACAGCAAATATAACAATTTACATAACCATTGCCTGTGTTCTACTGTGAGTTTTGAACAATCAGATTACTTACATCACTATGAAATTGATGATTGGCAAATATCATACTGTTGAAAATTACATTCAAATATGTATTTTATGTATATTTAGTTGCTTTTCTTTCTTTCTAAGCTGAATTTAAGTAACTCCCATTTGTGTTTATGGTTTTGCTTTCGGGGTCTTCAGGCAGATGCACTTGAGTTGCAGATTTAGTAGAGGCATCATTACCTGTATAAAAAAGTAATTCTCCTACTTTGTGCTTAGCTTTCGGTCTATCCTTGATCTTATTAAAACTTGTTCTTGAAAAGTTAGGCTGAGGCCATGCAGGTATTTATGTTTTAGCTAATTTCATTCACTCAGAAATCAGCATTGACTTTTCCTTTATGAGTCTGATTACTGAAGTTTGAAAAGGAAACACCATGTAATAATATTTAAGCAGAATGTATAGATGGTGCTGGATTTGTCCAGGTAGTGGTGTTTTTGTATTTCGCAGTTTTTCAGATGGACTAAAGCCATTACTCTTGTTGTGATCCTGCTATGGGCCATGCAGGATATATATACCACCAGTATATTGCCCACTGAATTCTAAAGTATGAGAGTTGCAGGGCAGGAAAGGCAAGGGGGTCAGAAGGGATGTGGTCCTGTAGGCTCATGCTCTTAGTAAGTGGCTGAGAAAGTGCAGACTTGGTTCACTCTCCACTCCTTGCTCTCAGGGATGTTGGCAGATTAGTTTGAGGGATTTTTGGACACGGCTTTCTTGACTTTACACACACAAATTCGATGTACATTTTGGGGATAGAAGAGTAAGTACGTCTTTTTATGCTTCTCTATCTGTGTCTTTTCCCCCCGAAGACAAGTCATGAAGTACAACTCAGGCCAACCAAAATGTGTTTAATTACACTTTGGTAAAGACATTTCTGTTCCTTTGTCCAAGCTCCATGGCAGAGATCAGTGTTTCTTGCATGCCACCTTCCACATTTGGGAGGAATAATGATGCACCCCCAGTGCTAGTTTTAATTTTGATTCAGTCTGAAAATTCACCTGTGGCTTTGGAAAAAGTAAAACCCTTATGGAAGTTAGGTCACTGATGAGCTTGGACCTTTGCCATTTGGAAACAGTATAGCCACATGGTTTGCCTGGTACTCTGCCAGTACCTGCTTGGTGTTCCCTGTCCTCTCCTTTGCCTGCAAGCTCTTTGAGGCAAAGCAATCTCTTTCTCCTGTGCCTATGTAGCAGGTGACATGCTCCAAGATACTCCAAAAATGACCATGTAAGTGGTAGGAGCAGAGAGGTTATCTCACTTTCTCCTGCTTGGGTACAAGCCTGTGTAAAACAGCCAGCCTTTTGCTGGCCTGATTATGACAAAAGGTGTTTTTCAAGTATTTTACCACTGTTCTTTGGGATCTGTGCCTAAAATAGAAGATTTCTAGCCAAGAAAAATGATGATACAGGAAAAAAATCTAAAGGATGTGTATGTGCGTTTGAGATCAGAATGGAAATTTGGAAGTTCAGGTATGAAACCTCCTTGTCATTTCAAAGCATACAAGAAGTGCTAGCATGACAGAACATCATATACTGGGACATTTCAGTCACCATTTCTCTTTGAGTATCTTCATGTCAGGGAAATGTCATATGCATGTCAGTTGTTGAAGGTTAATGGAACAAGGTGTCTCTATTCATATAAATTCATTGCTACAGGTCACTGAAAGTGCAGAAGCTTAGATAAAATCTTCCATGGACAACTTAAAAAATCAATGCAATGTGCAGATGCAAGTTAAAAGGTAAATAGAATATTAGGGATTCTTTTTAAAAGTATGAAAAATAATAAAGAATAATCCCATTATTCCACTGTATAAACTGTGGCATGCCCACATCTTCAGTATTGAGATTTTGTTGATCCTCCCACCTCAAAGGTGTATAATGGTGAGGACGGCAGTTCAGAAGGAGGCAGCAAAGGTGATCAGAGAAACAGACTAGCTCTTGCCTGTAGAGTGACAATGCTGATAGAGCAATGCAACAAGGATCTGTAAAATTAAGAAAGCATGGAGAAGGCAAACTGGGAATGACTGTTCACAGCTACAGGAGTGGAGGGCATTGGGTGGGTGAAGCAGGCAGTTGAAGAGATGGAAACAAAATGAGATGGCTTTTCACATGGCATGGTGAGGCTGTGGAGCAACTTACCACAGGATGTGGATGCTGAGAGGTTACATCAGCTAATGAGGTGACTGGATGAGTTCATGGAAGAGAAATCCATCAAGGCTGTTAAATACAAAACCACTGGCTTAGGAAGTTCTGAGCTGCAAATTCTTGGAAGCTTAGTGAGTGTCCTAAGGAAATATCACCATTGATTTGTGCGTTCTTATACTCGCCCCTCAGCACCCGTGGCTGGCCATGGCTGAGAGGGGGTGCCAGGCCAGGCGGCCCCCAGGAGTCTGCTCTGTGAAATGAAGTGGGCCAGCATCTGTCTCACTGAGGCTCCCAAGGCCAAAGGATCCTGGTGTCTTGCACCTTCACTGATTTGGACTGGCCCTATTATCGCAGGTCTGCCATGGAAAGAGCTAGCTGGAAGAAGCTAGTTTCAAGTGCTCCAAAGCAGAGCCAGGGCATGAGCTAGAACTTCATCAGTGCAAAAAGCAGGGTACAGTGCTCCAGCTCACTCCCTGGTGTCCTATTATTGAGCTGTGGAGGCATGGCAAGGATAGACAGCCTTATCTTCTTGGGTTCAAGTAGGTTCAGAAAGCAATTATATTCACCGAAGCAATCCCACCACGAGGCTCTGAATACCAAGATACAATGCCTGGCTGAAGAAGTCTCCGCTGGGAGGCTGTAATATTGCTACATGCCTGCCCTGCTCACGCAGGCTTTCCAATCCTTTGCTGCTGTCTCATGTCAGGGAGAGGGCTCAGGGCAAGGTGGTCAACTTCTGTGACCTGGTATTCCTGTAGTTGCGGTTTCATCTGTCTGTATGAGACCCAGCTTTGAAATCCTGAACTGAGAATGTAAGGATGTGTGGGAAATTAATTTTCTTCAGCTATCCACTGCACTTACGCACTGGTTAAAACAATAATGTTGTGTTTACTGCTGTTTACTAAACCAGACAATTTGCTTATTCATCTGAAAGGCACATTTTAAAGCCCTGGATTGCACTTAGCATGGCTGTGCTAAACCGAAGACTGCGTATTGCTGTTTGCTTAAGCAACAATCAGAGCACAGTGTATCCAAATAGTAATCAGCTCATGCTGATTATTATTTGCTGTTGTTGTAAGAGATCTACTGCTCTTAGAACAACAGCAACCATCCTAAACTCAGCAATGGCTAAGTCCTTCTGTTTCTTAAAATGTCTAGATGATAACTGATAAAGAAACTCCAGTGCAGCACTTAATGGAGCTCACAACTGCCTGGCTGTGTATTTTTGGGCTACCTTATGTAATAAAATGGCAGGCCCTTACCCTGCCTGTGCAAGCGAGGTTGCATAAGCAGCCTGGAGAAACAACCAGAGCTCCAAGAGCCCTCCCAAATCCTGCATGTCTTGTTTGATCTTATTTAACATTATTTAATAAGCGATATTAACCTCTCCCCCCACTGAGGTATCTCAGAGAAGTGATGCTGATTTAATTTCATGCACAGACCTCGCTTTCTAGAGAAGTCATCAAACTTTTCAGTCAACTGAGCAGTGTGATGTCCGGGTAGCCTTGAATTTTCTGTAATCAGCATTCGATCTAGTTAAAAATAAGAACACATTAAAAACAAAACCTTGAACAGGAAAATACTTGTTTTTCATTTTCAGTTCTAATTTGGTAACCATTCTTAAAGTTCATCTATCTTGGGATAAACAATTTATTATTCAAGCTGCTTTGTTGTTTGGTGGTTTTTTTGCCTTTAAAAATAGACAATGCCATTCAATCTTTGGGAAGAAAACCAGCACGAGATAATTGTAATCAACTTTAACAGGCTTACAGATGGCAATGAATTTCTTTAAGCATAATTTTAGCCCTGCAAACAATAGTAATTGAGTTTGATTACTTATTACCCTTTTGTCATTGATGAGCAGGCCAGACTGTTTTTCTCTGGATTCCCTCTGTTAGGTGTGTCGTTTTTAAACCGGAGAGCAATTTTAATAAGGCAGCTCCCACCTGTAATCTTTAAATCAACAGGTGGATGTAACCCTGCAAAACCTGAGAATTGCTGTTTATCTGATTGAATCAGCAGCTGAATGAATCCAGCTCTGAACATGTCCTAGACTTATTGGTTTGGGTGGGACACCTTTTGTTAATACGTCATGGAGAATTGACATGATATTTCCCATATTGTGGATAAGAATGGTATGCTTGCAAAAGCTTGACAATAATAGGCATTATTACTGCGTGTGATCAGCTTGACACAGGGTATTTTTCTGCTGTTCTTATTTCTCATGAAAAATATCTGCCCTTGTGTTTTTATTGGTAATTCTACAGATTTTACTTGTGGTATTTTGTCTGTTCCCGGTTTTGGCATCTAAAACAGTAAAAGGTTTTAAACTGGAGGCTTTGCATTAGACATACCCACATTTCAGTTACACTTCCAGTGAGAGTTCCTTTAATTTACAGTTATAAAGGAGAAAACGGCTATATGATTTCTACATGGACCATTAAGAACACTATGGGTTAGGCAGAATCTTCATTCTTTTCATAGATGCGAATCAGTTTTTTAATTTGCTTTATCTTTGGTTACCACACTGAGAAGAATAATTTATTTTCCAGTCTACTTATCTTATGCTTCCTTTTCAACATATTAATACAATATTTGGGAAAGATACCTTCACAAAAACAGCCGAATCGAATAATAGTTCTGTGATGAACCAGAAGGGCACATTGCCAACAATTTCAGCAGAAGCAATACTGATAAAAAACAAATCACTCATGTTCACTCTTGTATTTATATGTTTTTTACAAGAACGACTGAAGAATCTTGCTTGTTTTTTGGGCTGTTGCTGAAACCAGTGGAAACTTTGCTGGCATAATTCTGGACCTTTAATTTGATTGTTTGCAAGGTGGCACAAGTCAGTTTTTTCATCTTTTATTCTTCCTTTCCAGTACAAAGGACTGATGTAACTCAGCTGGTCGTAGCAGTTACATTTGTACTCCTGGGCCCCTAATATCCACATTTCTTCAAAGACATGTAGTCTTTTTCAACAACAAAATATCTTGGTATATCTTGCTGTTTCCAAGTATAAGGAATATAGCTGCCTTTGATGCCTGCCCTGCTGTCCTCATTAAGGCAAAACTCCCACTGAAATCAAGGAGAGTTTGGCTGACAAAGAATTACTGACTTGAGCTTCTGAAAGTTCTAAACTTTCTCTGTCACTTTTCGGTTGAGGGTTTTGGTTAGTTTTATTTTTTTTTTAGTTTGGTTGTTGGTTTGGGATTTTTTTTAATTTTATGTTATTTTTAATCTTGCCTTGTATTTTAATCGATGTCTCTCCTTTTATATTTATATTTTTGAATCTTCAGCTGTCTTCACTAGGATCTTTCATTATATTTTACTTCAGTCAGGCCTTAGGACCTTCTTCTTCCCACCTTGCCCTCTCCTTCTTTCTTCTGTCCTCTTACTGTCTCGCACTCTCTCTCAGTTATCCTACTGTGATCCTCTCCTTCACTGACTATAGCACTGTAAAAAGTTGGTATACATCATGCATGTTTCCAGGAATTTCATTTAGCTTGTTTAGACCCCTTCTACATACAGGTGCCTATATTCAGGTCCTTGTGTTAAGGCAAAGCAGCAGTTTGTAAGATTGGTGATGCAGAGATTTATTCGCACAATATTAATCTCTGTAATCTTTCCTCCACTTCTGGGTAGGATCTTGAAGTTCCTTCGAAGTATTCATGCAGGGTTTCAACAGTAAATTGAGTTTTGGACTGATAAAATAAATATTTGGTGTAGTATTACAATCAGAAAAAAAAAAGGATTTTGAAGTGTGTGTAAAAGGGGCTTTGTTGAGTGTGCTAAAACTGGAAATCTCCAAAGAAATGGGGCTTATTCATCATTCTTCTACTGTGCAATGTTACAAGCTTAGAGATTTATATAATGCTATTGTGCATCACTTTTCTCATCCATAAACGAAGGCAGCTTTACAGAGTCCTGTAGGCTATGATTAATTCTGGGTGCCATTCTTAGCCAGGTAGTTGAAGGGCACACAAAGTGGGGAGCTCTGGGATGCTAGATATATACCAGTGGCAGAAAGAGAACCACACCAAAGGCTTTTTCAGGCATTGGTCCACCTTGGTGGTTAGGATTCATTAGGCATTACCTTGTCACCACAGGCATTTTGCTTCCTCCTGTGCCACACCTGGTGACATCGGAGTTTTCCCTGGGTGTCCTGGCTCTGTTGGTGACCAGCACAACAGCTTGGTCCCCCTATGCTACCTCTTAATTATTTGCATTTTTCAGATGGAAAGCATTTAGAAAGTGCTAAGTATTGTTATTTTCTTGCAAGTTTTAGATCTTCTTTTCCAGAATACTTAAGTTGTGCTTGTGAAATAAATAGTAGGTGTATAGAGTAGCATCTTAAATAATGTCATCAGATTACTGTTTCTTAGCATCTGGGTCATAGAATCATTGAATGGTTAGGATTAGAAAAGACCTCAAGATCTTCTAGTTCTAACATACAGGGATGCCTCACACTAGACCATGTCGCCCAAGGCTCTGTCCAACCTGGCCTTGAACACTGCCAGGGATGGAGCATTCACAACTTCCCTGGGCAACCCATTCCAGTGCCTCACCACCCTGACAGTAAAGAACTTCCTCCTTATATCCAATCTAAACTTCCCCTGTTTAAGTTTTAACCCATTACCCCCTGTCCTATCACTGCAGTCCCTAATGAATAGTCCCTCCCCAGCATCCCTGTAGGCCCCCTTCAGATACTGGAAGGCTGCTATGAGGTCTCCACACAGCCTTCTCTTCTCCAGGCTTAACAGACCCAACTTTCTCAGCCTGTCTTCATACGAGAGGTGCTCCAGTCCCCTGATCATCCTCATGGCCCTCCTCTGGACTTGTTTCAACAGTTCCATGTCCATTTTATGTTGAGGACACCGGAACTGCACACAATACTGCAAGTGAAGTCTCACGAGAGCAGAGTAGAGGGGCAGGATAAACAACTTCGACCTGCTGGTCACACTCCTTTTGATGCAGCCCAGGATGCTGTTTGCTTCCTGGGCTGTGAGCACACAGTGAAGCCAGCTCATGGACCAGCACCCCCAAGTCCTCCACAGGGCTGCTCCGAATATGCAGACATACTTCTTAAGAGTGCATAATGCCAGACTTGCTTATTCTCCCTTAAATATCTGAACACATTTTCTCTCATTGTAATGGTTACAAATAATTTTTCAGGTGTTTGATTGCCTGTTACTCTGGCAAACCTAAAATGTTATATAAACCTACAAAGGTTACATATATAGGGTAATTCCATTTAAAAAGGCATTTCTTCTTTAATGCAGTTTCTACTTCATATTCTTAAACCCCTCCTCTTCAAAAGAACAATTTAAAGCACATCTAAAAAATAGATTTATTGTTGTCGACTGAATGAGAAATTTCATAAAGATTGCATTTTGATTTCCATTAAAAATAGTTAATTTTTCAAAGGACTGAAGAATGTAGGTTCAATTTTTAACTTTGAATTTCATATTTTGTTTTCCTGGTCTACAATCTGTGTACATGTCGATGTCCTAATTGGCATTACACTTGGCATATTTCTCTGCATATTTTTTCTCAGTGTGAAACTGTTAGAGGGTCATTGTGCTGGTTAATGAAAGAGAGATGACATTCTTTGTAAGTCGTGAGTATTTGAATATCCTCCTATGCAAATTTTATCTTCTCATGAAAAAAAAAAGTTGAAAGAGACATCTTAAAAAAAATCCTTAGAAGTGTTGAGAAATGCAGGTTACATTCATTCAAAATCTAGATATCCAGTGGTGGGAGGTGATGACACATTTCAAATTTGCTACTGTATAATTAAGAGGGGATTCCATGTAGGAGATGTAAGCATAAAAATTGGGTATGGCTCTTCACAATGCTGCTAGTTTTGCAGCTTAATTCCTCGGTACTTTTCTTAGAGTGTATAATCAGTTACGCTTGTGCTGATTTAATCAATTATTCTTGTGCACAAACAAACAAACACAAACAAAACCCAGCTAATTTCAGACTGTCTTTGAAACATCAGGCCTAGAGATTTCACTTACAGTGGAAGAAGCATTATTTTCAAGCCTCTAGAATGATCTTAAAAATGGCAAAGATATATTTGGGAACTATCATACTTCTGGGTACCGGCAGCTGTGTATCCTTATGCAAAAGTGGATTTGGCTGAAAGACCAATTCATAAATATTGTATCTGAAGATTGCAGCAAGCTTTCATATTTGCAAGAGATAATATAAAATGTGCAACATTTTTTTCTTCACTCTAATGAGTTTCAGCTTAAACAGCTCGGTCTCCCAAATCTGATGAATAATGGCCAATGAACAAAAGTATCCATGGCTTCCCTAACCACGGGGGCTGGTGACCATTCTGTCCGTGGAGGAGGAAAGGTCAGCCTGCTGTGGTCAGTCTGAAAGCCCTCCAGTGCACTGCCAAGCTGTGAAGCTGCTTGGAGGCAGGAGATGTCAATAAATAACTTGATTCCTGCACTCCGTGACTTCCCATCTCGCGGTCTAGGAGCTTCTAAGCAAGCAACAGACTGCTCCTAGCTGCATTGCTTGGAGAAACCAAGTGGGAGATGGGGGAACCTCTCATTTCTCTGTTAAAAAAAAAAAAAAAGTAATTTTTTTTTCCCTTTTTTTCTAGTCCTCCTCCGCCTTGATCTGCTGTTTGGGGAAGTGAGGGGTGTAGTGGGGGAGGTAAGACTTATCTTTGATGTGATGGCTCCTTTCGTTCTGGGCTGCTCTCCAGGAAAAAACTTTTCCCCTTGGGGACACAGCGTTTTTCATGGCAGAGGCTCTGTGAGTGAGAGTGCTGTGGAAGATCCTGAGCTTGCCTGACATGCGCTTGGCATTTTAGCACAGATTCAGCAAAGCAGCTTTATTCAGGTAAACACTTAGGCACAGGCCTTTCATTGCATGTTTGCTCCAAATTTCATCTGAGTTTCTTTCCTGAATGTGGAAAGACTTAAGCACATATTTAAGGGCTGAGTAGGTCCCCAGTCTGACTCACATACAGCACAGCGAGGATGGGTTGGGTGGAGAGGGAGCAGTCATCGCAGTAGCACGGCAGCTGAGAAGTGGGACGTACCATCTGAGAATCAACACGCTACAAAGGGTCCTTGTTCTTCCTGGAGGCAGCTTTTTAGCTGCGTGTGGCCCCAAGAAGAGGAGTGGGCCCAGAGTTTTTAATTTCACCTACCCGTTTGTTCTCCCATTTCTCTTCATTTTGAATTACTTTCGTGGGGCTTGGATGATCTGAAGCAGGTTTATAATTAAAATGAGTTTGGTTGTTCTGCAACCTCATGTTTGGCAGCTTTAAGATTTACCCATCTGGCACCCCAAAAAGAGGATGGCATTCTTCTGCAAAACACCCTGGGTGACCTGTATGTAAAGACAGTGCTGTTTGCTGAGTCCTCTGAGGATTACTCAGACTGCATCAGACACAGAAGGCTTCTGAAAATTATTAGGTATTTGTCAGCAGTGCACACATACCCAAACCTTTTGGCTCTTTCTAGCTTCTTCATTTGTGAAAAACCTTGGTTCACAGTTCTGCCTGTAAAACTTAAATTGACTCAGGCACTGATGTAACCTTTTCTGCTTCTTTTGAAGATCTGAAATATGAATCTTAGATTAATGTTTTGCAACACAGAGAAGGGAAGAGAAAGGTGCTGCAGCGCGAGCTCAGAAATGCTTCTGCAGGAAGGTCATTTTGGCGAGCCAGGTCTTGTCTGCTGCTAAAGGTCTTTGCTGACAATAATATGTTTCTCTAGCAGATTCGTATTGTATGCAGTTACTCAACTGACAAAACTAAACTCTTTCCCCAAACAGAATGAACTACCCCAGCAGAAAGATGTTTGGAGGGAGTATAGTAGAGTTTTCAGCATAGGGTTCATTGGAGGTTTTTCCACATTCCTCACTGTCAGTGCTGCCCAAAATTTGAAATACAGACTACACCTAAACACAATATGGATAATGGGTTCCAAAACCTCGTCTGATGAATAGCTGTACTTGGTGCATTTCTTCCTGCATTTCAATGAGGAACATGGCCCCAGTGGATGTTGTGTGGTTTTCAGTGACCGTAAGATAGGAAATGGCACACTTTTTTTCTGCATTTAATCTGGAGGTAATAATTTTTTGCATGTTTCTCCTTAGTCTTGTTTCCCAGCTAGTTTACAAGCTTATTCTGGAGAAGTTTGTTTGATGTGAAATTTCTCTCTGCCAAAGCACGACACCTCTTGCAAGGCAATTGTCTTAAAGAACAAAGCAATGACTGGGGAGTCATGAGACATTTCTGGCATGAACTCAGGCAGCACTGCCCCCATAGTGTATTCTTCCATTTAAGACTGATTTTCCATTGCTTTTATCAAATCTTACTCATTTCTGCTAAAGCCATAGATGCAAGACTGCTTTAATCCATGTAAGGTTCTGCTGCTACTGCAAAGAATGATCCTGCCTTACTCCCATTTCTGGACACTCATTTCTGTTATTTCATTTGTACTGGACAAGTGGACTAGAGCAGGAAGCCCATCTTGCTGAAATTTAAACTTTTCTGTATGTGGATGGGTTAATTTTCAGCTGTTGTGTTTTCCTAAGCTAGTTTACTTGCAGCCACACAAATGGTGGTGTTGGGGTCGAAGCAGGAAACTGGGATTTCCTTTGGAGCCGGTATGGCCTTAATCCATTTCACTTTACAGTGTTTGCTGAACATTTTCTGGGACATGTGAGTGTCCTGGAGGAGAAGTGAGGCTGGGGTTTGTTCTGAGGGGAGCTGGCAAGTGAAGAAGTGGAGGTGAGGATATCAACTGAGGGAAGTTGTACAGATCATGCATGGAAATGGTGAGCTGGGGAGAAAAATGGACCATCAGGAGATGGAACAGAGAGAGTGGATGGAATAGAAAACAATGACTAGCAGGAGAAGGAACATGGACAGTGGATGAGAAGCAAGTGAGACAAGGAAATCTGAGCTGCAGTCCACAGCATTGGAGAGAAAAGAGAGAGGAGGGATATAGAAAGAGCCCTAGTACAAGCTTGAGTAGGGAAGGGGTTCTGTGGACAACTGGAAGAAGAGTGTCAGGAGGGGAGCAAGCATAGAGCTGAGCCAGTTAGAGGGAGGTCAGGGTGGCAACATGATGCAGTGCAGGAGGGAGAAAGAGGTTGGAGAAGAAGCCAGGGAGATGTTTGGGCTAAACAAAGTCTGCAAGTTGTGTTGGTGATGCTCAGAGTTGTTTGGGAATTATGTGGCACTTGGAAACCCAGAAATAAAGATGAGCACATGCTCATCCTAAAGTGTGGGGCTGGAGTGAGGAGTCAGAGAAGAAGCCATCAGGCTGGAGGTCTGTGAGACAGGCGGGGGCTGCTCTCTCATGCAGGCACCTGGAAGAAAAGCCTGGTGCTGGCAAACTTGGTGCTTCTCTGCTGCCTCAGATACCAAAGGGAGAGCATCTCATCCCTGCCTCTCACTGTTCCCCTTGTGCCTATGTACAATGGGACCCTATGACCACTGTAGCTGCCACAGCTTGTTAACTGAAGTGACTGGAAGACTGCTGATTTTGGAAATATCACAACAATACCAGGTAATGAGGTTTTCCCATTTTTGAAAGACCTAGCGAAGACACATGCTCATAGAAACTGCATTAAATGCTAACCGCTACGGATGCGAACTCAAGCACTCAAAATTTAGGAAGTAGTATAATTAAATCTACCTGTGTAATTTTAATTTATTCACTTCCTGCGTATTCATTATGACTGAAAGTGGTTTGTTGATGTTCTGTGTAACCAAGAAAGGTTCTCTTAATTGGAAGAACCAGGCAGGGCTTCCTGGAAGGTGCTGTCCCCAGACTGCTCCATATGAAAGACAAGAGCTGAGAGTGGTCCAGTGAGGCTATCCCTGAAGAAAATTCGTATTTCGGGCAGCCAAATACATGAGTCTTAATAAAACCCTGAAGACGTCAGGCTTTCTCCTTGATAATTCTGCAGAACTGTAGGTACGTTTACTGAGAAAAGCTTTTCTTAGAAGAGCTCCTCAATTTTCTATTAAAATTATTGTTTCTCTAACTTTGGATCAGAGCAGAAATGGAAGGAAATGGAAGGAAAAATGAAGCTCATGTGTAGCTGTACTGGCTACAAGTAGTTCCCTACAAAAACAGGACTAAGAAGTGGTATTTTTTGCACAACAGAGCTGAATCATGAAGGGCAGTGCCAGAGTACCTACCACAGGTAGGGAGTGGCGTGGTCAATGGCTTCCACCACAAACAGCACTGCCTAGTTCAATTATTTTAGCTCCTAACAAGCCCAAAAGATCATTTTGTAGAATAGGATGAGCACAACACAAAGATATTGCTGGGTTATGGCCAAGTCACTTATATCCCCTGTTCATAGCAGGCAGGGGAGAGGGTGCATGGTGGCTGGCTGAACTTTCCAGCCGAAGCATTTCCAATGGCTAGATACTGGGTTCAGATCTACTTTGCACTAGGCAAGAAGTGACAAGCACATTAAGGATAAAACTCTGACTTCTTTGAACTTCAATGTGACCAAAATTTTGGCTTTATGACCCAGAGGTTTGGGTCTGTGCTAAGGCCATTAGATGCTGTTTCCTGATGTGTCCTCTGTTCACCACTATATGCTACTTTGACCCAACACACATCATTTTATGGCCTCTTTATCTCTTTTAAAAAGGGGGTTGCATGGTTCAGCAAGCTTGACATAGTTCAAAATAAAAAAAAAATTGCATTTTGTTTAATTGGAAAGTATTTCCCTGGAAACTTTGTTTCTAATAAGTTATACAGCTAAAATAACAGCTATTTTAACAGATCAAATTTGACAAAGAATTTTTAATTTGTATTTTGAAATGCATATAATTGAGAAATAATAACTACTGAGTCCACAGTGCTATTTTCTTGTTCGTTTCCAGGTATTTCAGCTGCTTAGATAACTGTTTTGGTATGGTTAAATCAGCCTTTCAAGACTTTAAATTAAAAATTCTAACTGGTTTATATAGACTAATGAAGACATTTTCTTGCTAATCACCAAAGTAATTTTTATGAATACCTCAGTGATATTATTTTCATTTTAAAGAACTATGCACTATTTTTATATCTTAGAAAATATCAGTTGTTCATGCTTAGCACTATATAAAGCTTCAGCAGCTCTTTCTGGTATGACTTATTTCAAGATTGTCAGTATGTAACCAAACTCTTGAGATCAAACAGGCTTTCTAATTAGTTTTCTGATCTTCTAATTACATCTTTTAGAAGCAGATTGACAGGCATTAATGAAACTTTTTATGTGTATTTATAATTTACTCTCTACAAAATCTTGTGCAAAAGGAATTTTATTGTCTGTTCATATACTCCTTAAGCTAATGAAACATGAACTTTCAGAATATTGCTGTAGCAACGTCGCTTCTTGCTTGCTGAGCTGGAATTGTGTGTGTTGTTTCGTATTATACCTGTAATTCAACAAGGTATTAAAACTTGTGCTTAAGCTTGAAGTTATTTTTATTGTTGAAGTGTCTTGATTACTCTCATGCATCAATGTCTTCATGAGAGTAATAGGTCTTACTTCTATCATATATTTTTACACTCCAAGCCTATATATATGCAAAATATCATCCTTTAGTTGTGAGCTGTTTAAGAACAAAGCTTTATTCATTTCTCTTCTGCTGTGCAAAGCTGGGAAGCTCTGGAAAACAGAAAAATGTAAACAGTAAGAATAAAAACCTTTGCGGTGTCCATACATTACATCCTGTCAGATTGATGCATTCACTTGCTGGATTATGGGCTTCAGTCAGCAAAAAGCAAAGCAAACTGGTAAATTAAATTTTGACCTGGTTTTCCATATAATTAAAATAGTCAGTAGACTTAAAACTGATGGAAGGCAGCGGACTTTGCTAAAAGAGCAGGCAGAAATTGAAAGCAAATATAAGTTACCTGTTAGACAGCTCTTCAGGAGAGAGAGTCATTCTTTCATTTATTCTAGGTTATGGAGACCAAAAGCTCCCCCGTGGACTTTCAAGTGATCCAGTTAACATCTGAAGTCCATCTATTATAGCTACAGTAAATACACTGTTGTCTTGGTAATGCAATGATCAAAGTCTCAGGGAAAAACTCCGGCATTTCTATGGTTCATAGTGGAAAAGAAAGGCTTGACAAGAAATAGAATAGAATTGATAAGCATTTAGTTTAAGTTGATTTTGCAACCTAGAATCACAGAATCATAGAGTGATAGAAGAATCGTTTGCATTGGAGAGGACCTTCAAGATCATCTAGCTCCAACTCAACTAGCATGGGCAGGAACACCTTGCACTAGACCAGGTTGCTCCAAACCCTGTCCAACCTGGGCTTGAACACTGCCAGGGATGGGGCAGCCACAGCTCCTCTGGGCAACCTGTGCCAGCACTTCACTATCCTCACAGGGAAGAATTTCTTCTTTATATCTAATCTAAATCTCTCATCTTTTAGTTCAAAGCCATTTCCCCTTGTCCTATCCCTACATGCTCTTATAAAAAGTCCCTCTCGAGTTCTTGTAGGCCCCCTTTAGGTATTAGAAGCCTGCTATCAGGTCTCCCCAGAGCCTTCTCTTCCCCAGATTGAACAAGCCCAACTCTCTCAGCCTGTCTTCACAGGAAAGGTGGTCCAGCATCATCCTCGTGGCCCTCCTCTGGACTTGCTTGAGCAGGCCCACATCTCTCTTGTGTTGGGGTCCCACAGCTGAACACAGTTCTGCGGGTGGGGTCTAACGAAAGCAATGTAAATGTAAATCACCTCCTTCTCACCTCCTTCGACCTGCTGGTCACTCTCATTTTGATGTAGCCCAGGATACGGTTGGCTTTCTGTGCTGCAAGCACATTCTGCTGGCTAATGTTGAGCATCTTGTCAATGAACACCCACAAGTCCTTCTCCTCAGGGCTACTTTCAGTCTATTCCTCAGCCTGTGTTTGTGCTTGGGATTGCCCCAGCCCATCTGCAGGACCTTGCACTTGGCTTTGTTGAACTTCATGAAGTTTGCAAAGGCCACTTCTTAAGCATGTCAGGGTCCCTCTGGATGATATCCCTTCCCTCCAGCTTATCAACCGAACCACACAGCTTGGTGTCATCGGCAAACTTGCTGAGGGCGCACTCAATCCCACTGTCCGTGTTGCTGACAAAGATGTAAACAGTGCTGGTCCTAACACCAACCACTGAGAAGCACCAGTCCTCACTGGTCTCCACTTAGACACTGAACTCTTAACTGCAACTCTTTGAGTGTGACCATCCAGCCAATTATTGATCCACTAAGTGGTCCATCCTTTAAATCCATGTCTCTCTGGTTTAGAGACTAGGATGTTGCGTGGGACAGTGTTCAACGCTTTGCACAAATACAGGTAAATGGTGTCAGTTATTCTTCCTCTATCCACCAATGCTGTCACCCCATAGTAGAATGCCACCAAATTCAGTCTGTACTTAGTAAGCTATGTTTAGCTGCCACCAATCACCTTCTTATTTTCCATGTGCCTTAGCATAGTTTCCATGAGGACCTGCCCCGTGATCTTCCTGCACACTGGGGTGGGACTGATTGGCCTGTAGTTCCTTGCTGGTTTTTCACGGACTAGCAGTAAGGATGAACAGAGCAGGAAAAGCAGGAGGGGCAAAAGACCTCCTGGTTTTGGTGGCCATGAACCATTTGGCTGTCCTGCTGGTTGTGGCCTTGAGCATTCAAGATGCAGAGCCTGCTTGCTCACCAAGTAAGGGAAATGCATGTCCCTGAGGAAGTACAGGGTAGAAAGGTGGCTTGAAACCCTCCCTTCCTCTGCTACTGCAGTGGCTTATTAAGGGCTGTGCTTAGGGCCATCTGTAAGGTAAGAATACAAAGCCCCAGTCCCTTCTGCATTTAAGCAACAAGTCTTTCCCTCTGGCTTGTGAATTCTACCCCAAGGTGGCCTTCTGCCCCCATTATATTGCATGGGACACCTGATTCAGGATTCTGATTTCCACTCCAGTACGAGTTGCTTGAACACTTGGCCTGGGTGCCAAGATTACCTGTCTCAGACCCCTTTTCAAATTAATCCTCTCCTTTGTCAGCATGGTCACAATATTTTTCTAGCCCCAGTTTAACAGTACTTGCATAAAATGAATATCCCATTATTCCAAAGCTGTGCCCTTCACTTTCTTAGTGTAGCCTAATGGCATATACACATGCATGCTCATAAATCTTGATGGATCAAGCTGTGCAAGCTTTAGTCCCTGTGAAGGGTGATGACTCACCTGGTGAAGTGCTCACTAGTCAAAGCAAAAGCTGCACAAATGAAATCCGAAGTGTTAGAATAATCTTTTGTCAACAGGAACAGATTCTGACCTCCTTAATCACAGTGACTTCAACTTACAAGTAGTCCCAATGAATGAACTGAAATTACTTGCAGAGCAATAAAGTAGATCTCCTGGGAGAAAGGGTACTGAATTCCAGCTATAGGTCATCAACCTTGTGTTAAAAGTCTCAATCCATTTACTTGATGTCTCATGGTTAATGTTCCATGACAGCCCTTTAATACACAAGAAAACAGCTTAATCTGAGAGAACCCTCCTGGCACATTATACATTTCATCAGCATTGAAGGGACCATTGAAATTACAATTACAAAAAAGATGTGAAATGTCCCACAACATGGTGATGATGATCAAATGCTGAGCACGTTCCTAGCTTGTTTCCTTGGGCACTGGAATAGGCCCACAACTCATTGCCCAGCAGCCTGAGATAAAGGCATAAATATGGAGGGAAACACAAATGCGAGAAAATTTAAAGGGAAAAGTGCAAAACCAAAAATCAAAGTAATAAAGGAAAATTTAATTTCCAAAGTGCTTGACTGTCTGAGCAGAATTGATGAGAATATGGAAACCAGAAGGGTGGCCTCTGTGCAGGATTAAGACTGCTTTCATTGTATTTTTTAAACATAGGCAGTACAAAAATAGAGTACATGTGAACATCATGCATGAGACCTGTATAAACACTGTGGCGGCTAATCTGGAGCCTTCCTTGGATTTTTAAGAAAATCCTTGCCAAAAAAAGGATTGGTGACCTTAATATTATTTTATTCAATAGTTACTGTGTTAAAAACCAATTTAACTTTGCAGACCTAAATGCAAAAAAAGTACTTGTCTTGAGGATATTACTGCCTTATGCAGTTTTTGACCTAAACAAAGTAAATAGAAAAGTAGTTTTGTCTGAGTAAGGACTTTATGATATGCCCTAGAGGAATTAAAACTCCAGGAAAGGAAATGGAAAAATCTAGGTAATGAAGAAAAACAAGTACTACAATTTAATAGCATTTTTAAACCATATTCTTATTTTAGAACATGTGCTCAACATCTTCCCTTACTGGGTTTTTAGGATGTACAAGTAAGTACCAGATGATGTGTATTACTAAATCACAATGCAAAGATCGATAAACGTACCACAAAACTTGCATTTTTCTGGACTGCAGCCTGGATATGAAAAGAAAATAATTGAAAGAGAACAAGGAAATTGAAGTATTACATGCATTTTTTTACCTCCAAATAGACCGTAAATCAAGCGTACATAAGTTTTTCATGAGTCTTAAGGCAGCACTTAGCTGCATAGAATATCAAGCATCTAAAGGGAAGACCATCACTTCTGAGATGCACTCACAGTTCTCATTTGTAATTTATCCTGTAAAAATACAGCAGCAGAATGTTAATGCTGTTTGGTTAGGTTTTTCAAACTCAGGAAATACTGAAGCCAAAGGGACATGCTGAGTCTGACAGACTAATAGTTTTTTAAGAATGAACTTGAAGGGATTTCAGAAACTCCTCTTACTCCTGCATCATCGTCATCATCATGTGCAGTTCTGCTCCTGAGCATTTAATACATTAATTTCTCTGTTTCTGATAAGGCCATCTAAGCAGACTGCAAGCTAAATGCCAGGTCACATGTCTGAAGGGATAACAAAATAAAGGGTCATCACACAAACAAAGTAAAAGGTTTTCTTTAAGAAGACAAAGATTTCTTCAATTTCCTTCAAGTTATTGTCTTTGTGCATTTTTGGAGGGAAAGAGAAGACTTGATAGGCTAGGTGAAGAGGCTGAGGCCTGAAACAGGGAAGAAGAGGACTTTGATTTGTTCAGGAAGGTAAGGAAGAGTGAATGAAAAAAGGCAGTAATAGGGTTTTGTGAGATCCTGGGGAACTGGAAAGAGTGAGGAGGGGGTTAGCCTAATCCTGGTCCTTTACCATCAGCTGGCACATCTCAAGCAAGAAGTATTTGACTGATATTGGTAACTTTTAAAAATGGGTTACTCATGCCCTAATAATTCCTATTTCTCCCCATTGAGTGCAAAGGCAGTTTTGCAGTACTGCTGCCAGTATCTGTACTGTAGAGACCTGAAGTTAGGTGAGATGAATCACAAGCCAGATGTATACAAGTTAGACCTTGTTACCTCTAACTTACTAGTTTGTTAATCCTTACAGGATCCAGTTTTTACAGCCTGCCTGGTTTGGGTGTTGAGGTAACAACAATTAATTTCTTGGGGAAATAAGGAATAATTGGTGGTGATGTGTGTCTGTGTGGTTGTATTCTTACCTGTCTTTTGAACCAAGCCTATTTGTTGAGTTTGAGAGAAGGGTAAAGGCCTTGAAACTGCTAAATTTCTTCAACTTTTGTGGTGATTGCTGTCCCTGCAGACAGCAGAGAACCTACACAAGAGCTTTCTGACAGAAACCGGTAGGACATCAGCTGGTGTTGGTTTCACTGTTCAAAAAGCTTAATTTATTATCTGCAAATGCTTCTTTTTGGATCTGGATTCAGTAGAGAATTACGTGGCTCACATCTGCAGTGAGTCGTTCCACACCTTTAACATTGCTGTCATCTTAGGATTTAGGAGTAAAGGTGGCGTGGAGCTGCTTGCTGCTAGTGCTGCCTTACAGTCAACCGCAGCTGCCAGCCTCTGCCTACAGTCATCCTTGACATGGGTCCTGTCATGTCTGGGAACATCCTGGTTCTGTGCATTTGGTTTTAGAAGATAAACGTATTAAAAAGTCAGCAACCAGGAAAGAAGCAGGAACCATTAAGAAATTGGGAAAGGTAGATGGGCTTAGGGCCATGTTTCTTGAATTCATGGTGGTAGCAGTTTTGGCAGATGAAATATTATAGCTGTGGTTGCTCTGGAGAAGTTTCTGTGCCGTGACTGCACACTTCATCTCCTCTGGCCACAAAAAACCAGAATCACAAGTGAAAGGGATTACTAATGGGAAATGCCATATTATTTTCATAGATCTAATAGATGACATAGAAAAGGGAATGGTCAGGGAAGGCCAAAATCTCTCTGAACACTGTAGCATTTAGACCTGCTCTTGGCTAATTGCTATTCTATAGGCATACAAAAACAATCCCAAACAAGCTAGAAGCATGGTGCCGTTGATTACATCAGCAGGATCCACTGATCTGAGGACTCACAGACAGTCAGCTTATCTTTGAATTTCAGGAGCAGCTTTGCCTGTGGCACACGAGCTGGGTGCAAGAGGGGAAAGGCAGTCACGATGCAATGTGAGAAGATAAAGAAACTGCCCGCTGACCACCAGGCTCACAGCCTATGGAGCTGCTGATAAATATCACAGCTTTTATCTGGAAGGTCTGAGGTCTTCCCTGTCATGGAATTGTTATATTTCTCCTCCTCCACTGCGTAACATTTCAGAGCATGCAGGAGCTGGCTACTCTGCTTGCCCTAGATGAGTCACTCCTCCAGATAAGCCTGACTGACTTCAAAACTCAAGTTACTCTGCGTTGAGTATAAAACGTTGAGACAGAAAAAAGCAGACTGCAAATGAGGAAACGCTCCTGCCAAATTCCAGTCCCCATCAAATAAAGCAATGCTATTTCATGTGTGAGGTGACGTGCTGTTTTGAACTGGCTTCAGCTGATTGTAAAACAAAAATGATGTTGTAATTGTCACATAAAGGCTCCTGACATAGCAGGGGAGAAGACTTCAATCTGTCGCAACCTGTTCTCTTTGAGGAAGAAAAGATGACTGAGAAAGTGTTATTTGGCACAGAACAGAGAATCAGAAGTAGAAATATAGTCCTCTATCAGTTTTTGGATGCGTTTACACTTGCTAATATGCCACTCGGTGCTCTTAAAAACTCAACTCTTCGTTCCTACCTGGCAGCAAACTGAGAATCTACTTTCCTAGAAACGTGCCAGAAAAATATAGCTCCTTTAGAACCAAAAGTTTCAGTCAAATGTGCAGTACAGCAGCTCAAACAGCGATGGTTCACTGACCTGCAGGCAGGCTGCTCTCTGTGTGGGATGTCCTGAATGGGGAACTCCTGCATAGGCCCAGAGCAGGAAAATTGCCTTTGCACTTTCCCATCTCTACACATCTAAACATAGCCAGCACACTGCCAGAAAGCTAGTTAATGTGCAGACAGGTCTCAAACAAGATATAAAGGTGGCTATTTAGACCCTCAGAGTTTGGTTGTAACACCTACTTTATCATTAGAGAGGCTGGGAGGAGCGGGGAATGTCAGTGCAGGACTGATAGGGAACCTGCATAGGAGCCTCCTGAAGCAAAGCAGTACTGCTTTATAGCAGTGCAGTCAGGCAGCACCAGGCACCCACCTCACCATGAAGGATAAGAGCTGAGGCTTTCTCAAACGAATTCTCCAATAAGTGAAAAATGGAGTGACATTTATTTGGTATTTTTCTAGAGAAGAAAGGGACTATATGAAAAAACTGAAATTCTCTTTTGTATTCTATGCACAGCCATAACCAGGCAACAGTATATCCTATATACTTAACAGTATATGTATCTTCCTAGAACAGAAGAACTTGCAGGACTTAATAAATATAGCTCTTTGGTCTCTGATCTTCCTAATTCTGACCACAGCTATATCCATAGCTGTAGGGTCCTCACCCAGATGAGACAGTAATACCCTCACCATGTATGTCTTGTAGCACCCATTGTAACGCTCTGGACCCAAACGCTGGTGGTAAGATGCACCCAGGTCAATATGGAATACCACACTCAAAGCTACCCTCAGCCCTTTTCTCCACATAAACCAGCTTCTTCTGCTTGGCCTTAGGGTAGAGAAAATTAAAACTAGGATTAACATTCAGGTTATTGCTAGTAATCACAGGGGCAGGAGAGTTCAGTTTATTGCTACAAGAGATCACTGGGATACAGTTCAATACTAGATGACAAGAGGAAAACCTAGGTTTATTGCCACTTGAAGCCCAGCTCTTGGAGCTGTAGGTGCAGAGGCTGACAGCCAGCTGTGGAGGAAAGGAGACGTTGGGCAACTTTTACACAGTGTTTGCGATAAGAGATACGGTCAAATTTTAGATGTGGAAATACTGAGAAGTACACCTGGATTGCACAAGGCCAGAATGCTGGTATGAAGGGAGTGCTCACAGGATCAGATGCTGTAAGCTGAATTTTGGCCCCATGCGGGTTGCTGCAGGACAGGTAAGGAAGTCTGTGGATATGCATGGAGTGGGGCTCAGTATTATGAATTGGAGGGATGGGCAGTTCAGTTTGCTGCTGTGTCCTACAAAATCTGTAGGTGAAGAGGTAGATGAGGCAAGAGACAAGCAGTTTACATTTACTTTTTTAGCTGTGAGGAGTCTTCAGGTGATAATTAAATATAGGGTAAGGCTTAGGATGTTGTTTACACCTAAAAACCAGGCAGGACTGAGGTGCTCAGTCTGTTGGTGTAGCTAGCAGGGCTTGTTGGGCTGCAGTGAGGGCTAGCGACCTCTGTTCAGAGGTAGCTGTTTCACAGAGTTTTAGTTGCTTACATTTGTTTGGGGTTAGGAGAAATAGGATTTGAGTAGTTTAATTATTGGATTATGTAAGGTGGTAGGATGGCAGAAGATTCCCTCAAGGCGCTTAGAGAAGGTCATTTCATTTGGGTTTTAGGAGAGACTGCAGAAACTGAAGCACCCCACCTTCACCGCCACAATTAATACTCAGTAATTGGCTCATTCTTCCCCAGGCTTTGTCCCACCCTACAGATCCAGTCAGATAGGAGACTTCTATCTCAGTTGCATATCTAAACCTAACTTGAACATCAAAAGAAGTTCACATGCCTTTCCTCACAGTACAAATAACTACCTGCTATTTAGCCCCAAAGCCAGCTGCCGCCATCCAGCCCTGCTGAACTCGCACGATCTACCAGTTAGCATTCCTGAAACCACTGCTGCCCACCACCCCATTTGTCCTGGCTTAAACAGCACATCCTTTACTCCTACCTCTAATGCTCACCCTCATCCCTGCTATACTCTAGCAGCTCAGATCTACTCTGAGGTTGTTCACAAGCCATTTGCTCTGCTGGCATTTATGCTCAGTCCAGCTCAGTGGGCCTACAGGGCTTTCTGACATTGCTCATTGTCATTCCCACCACAACATGGACACTTGTGCAGCACCC
Organism: Melopsittacus undulatus; assembly: GCF_012275295.1. NCBI lineage: Eukaryota > Metazoa > Chordata > Aves > Psittaciformes > Psittaculidae > Melopsittacus > Melopsittacus undulatus. The sequence goes on along the minus strand of NC_047528.1, from coordinate 64,626,491 downwards.
AACACAAAAAAGGCTTTGTTCCAGCATCCATGATGTTCCAGCCAGAGCTGTTGTTTGTAGGGTTGAGAAGACAGCAGAAGGCAGGCAAGAACCCTAAAATCTTTGCTGATGAGCATATGTTGCATACAAATATAACGAAAAATGGAAAGCTTAAGCTGCTTGACTCTCCATTTCAGTGATTGATGCTTCCCTCATTCACTCAGAGGGAGCAAGTCATTGACCAAACACTGTTTTCTTCAGTAGCAGAGACACAGTCTCAAGGAATAGTTCCTCTTTCTGCTTTCTTAATATGGGCCTACTGACTTTAACAGTATTATTCCTGAGCTACCTGCATGCAAATCCTCATTAGCTTCTGCACACACGCGGCTTTTGCATGATATGCATTGATAGGACACATACATTTGGCAAGATTGAGTCCATACTTGTTTTCAGGTCACTTTGTCCTGGTTTTATATCAAAGCTTTTCATATCAACAGCAGTTTCATTTTGGTAAGCTAATAATAGCCCTTGAAAAATCCTGTGTCTCAGCAAGAAGAGTCCCCACAGTCAAAAATCAAAGTCAAGAGTTTATGCTGCACAAGGGTGAGTGATGAGGAAGCCTACGTATTGGCCCAGCTAAAGCATAGCCCTGTGTTTGCACAGGGATGTCTGTTGGTAGGGTTTTGCCATTGTCTGTAACTGGAATATCAGTTAAGTCCTGTGAGGTCCAGTAATTAATACAGCTTTTTGAGTCCAAACTCTGTTTCTACCCCAAGCCATTTAACCTCAGATTAACATAACCTAAAGCACGTTATTCCCATCCAGCCTTACAGCTGGGCATGCATTACTGTGCTTATGCTCTGCTGAGCTTTATAAAGCTAACACTTGCTTTTCATCCCCATCAGTCCTTAATCCCAACCTCAGCTCCAGCCATACCATTAACAGACTTCAGCAACTCATCTCCAGAATAAATAAATATCAACCTAGCCTAAATCAAACCCATGCGGTCTGAATGATCCAGCCAAAGCTCTTCAGCTTCAGCTTTTCCAAAGCCAGTCACCAGCTAATCATAGAATCATAGAATAGTTAGGGTTGGAAAGGACCTTAAGATCATCTAGTTCCAAATCCCCTGCCATGGGCAGGGACACCTCACACTAAACCATATCACCCAAGGCTTCATCCAATCTGGCCTTGAGCACTGCAAAACAACCTCCCTGGGCAACCCATTCCAGTACCTCACCACCCTAACAGTAAAGACATTCTTCCTTATATCCAGTCTAAACCTCTGCTGTTTAAGTTTCAACCCGTTACCCCTTGTCCTATCACTACAGTCCCTAATGAATAGTCCCTCATCAGCATCCCTGTAGGCCCCCTTCAGATACTGGAAGGCTGCTATGAGGTCTCCATGCAGCCTTCTCTTCTCCAGGCTCAACAGCCCCAACTTTCTCAGCCTGTCTTCATATGGGAGGTGCTCCAGTTCATCCTCGTGGCCCTCCTCTGGACTTGTTCCAACAGTTCCATGTCCATTTTATGTTGAGGACACCAGAACTGCACACAATACTGCAAGTGAGGTCTCACGAGAGCAGAGTAGAGGGGCAGGATCACCTCCTTCGACCTGCTGGTCACGTTCCTTTTGATGCAGCCCAGGATACGGTTGGCTTTCTGGTCTGTGAGTGCACACTGAAGCTGGCTCATGTTCATTTTCTCATTGACTAACACCCCCAAGTCCTTCTCCGCAGGACTGCCATGAATTTCCTTTTTGCCCAACCTGTAGCTGTGCCTGGGATTGCTCCGATCCAGGTGTAGGACCTTGCACTTGGCATGGTTAAACTTCATGAGGTTGGCATCAGCCCACCTCACAAGTGTGTCAAGGTCCCTCTGAATGGCATTCCTTCCCTCTAGTGTATCAACAGAGCCACACAGCTTGGTGTCATCAGCAAACTTGCTGAGGGCACACTCAATTCCATTGTCCATGTGAGTGACAAAGATGTTGAACAAGACCTGTCCCAACAGTGACCCCTGAGGGACACCACTCGTTACTGATCTCCAACCGGACATTGAACCATTGACCACAACTCTTTGAGTGCGACCATCCAGCCAATTCTTTATCCACTGAGTTATCTACCTATGAAATTGATGTCTCTTCGATTTAGAGACAAGGATGTCATGTGGGACAGTGTTGAACGCTTTGGAGAAGTCCAGGTAGATGACATCAACTGCTCCACCCCTGTCCATCACTTTTGTAGCCCCGTCATAGAAGGCCACCAAATTGGTCAGGCAGGATTTCCCCCTAGTAAAGCCATGCTGGCTGTCACCAAGCACCTTGTTGTTTTTCATGTGCCCTAGCATGCCTTCCAAGAGAATCTGCTCCAAAATTTTGCCAGGCACCCAAACTTGTAAAAGTGGCCATGATGGACAGCCTGTGCTGTCTTTGAGCCATGAACGCCTAAGACAGAATGATGCTTGGGGAAGCAGCTCAGTAGCAGACATGAGCTTTATTTATGATACCAAGCTTGTCCTTTGAAAATGCCAGTAGGGCATGGCCAAGGTGTGTTTTATTTTGCCTTTTAACCGTAGCCCAAGAACAGGCCCTGAACATTGTCCTATGTTATTTTCTAGTTTTCTTTCTGCAGAAGTACAACAGTAACTGCGCATAGGACTCAAGAAGTGTTTGTGGAGAAAGGTGTTTTTTCTCAGTGCTTCATTGTAAAATAGGCACCTCAAAAACCAGACGTATATGTCATGCTATTGTTGGTATTTTGGTGCTGCATTTGAGAAGGTGGGAGTGCAGTTAGTTTAGTCAAGGTCATTAAAGCAGTTCCATTAGGATAATGCACATTTTCCTGGGCAAATAATTGTAGTACTATTTATCTCCAAGCTATGTTTTCACAATAGAGCTGAATCGATGTATCTGATTCCAGTTCACATACATTCGTTTTACTTACCAGTAGAAACTGATATTACCAGTCTTTGATAAGCACTTAAATTAATTCCTTCCAGGCATTTCATTTAATGCCTTGCGGTCTGATGGAGTTGAATTAGCAGGACTAACTACTTAAGAGTACCAAGAAAGGAAAACATTTTTAGGATTAGATATTTGAGACAGGTTTGCACATTAGCATATTAAACCCATACAATACAGGTGTTAAAAAGGGCTTCAGTTACTCCCTAATTAGAAACAAATCTTTGATAAGAGCAGGGTGTATGTATCTCAAGGCATGGGCTCCCCTGTGGATTGAAGAACCATATTGCTATGCAGCTGCATGCTGTGCTGCCACTATGTATTTTAAATAGCACCATGATATGACTTTTTTGTAGAGAAAGGAATGTATTCTCAGTGTAAGTAAGTAGAAATGTAAATGTATTATTTTCTTCAGTTTGTTTAAGAGGAGCAGTCAGAGCTGCCTTGCTCTGAATGGTTCTCTCACTCAGCAGGACCATTTCCTTGATTGAAACCTGGGATCAGGCACCCACAGACACAGTAGTAGCAGGTCTCCAGTCATGCCACTTAGACCAGGTATAAACCAGCAACACTGTACGGCTTTACCATGGCTCTCTTCCTGGAAATTATGGGTCTGGTTGCCACCTCAGCATCTCTTACACCTCTGGGGGAGAAGGCTCACAAAAGCTTTCTGGTTGAAAGGTATGAGCCACCTCTTGGAAGACCACCATCCCTTGCTGATCTCCCAGAACTAAAAGCTTATGCAGGAAGGTCACACTGAGCCCACATCACCTCCTGGATCTTAAGTGATGATTACTCAGTGCCGGGGAAGAAGCAACAGGTTGTTTAGGAGCGTTTATTCTGGGAAACACCTACACCAGTAGACAGTGCCTACAAGTAGCTTATGAGTTATGTGCAAGTGAGACACTTCTAATATGAAATCTGGAATATATATGTATCTTCCCAGTAGTTATTTTCCACTGAGAAAGTCAGAAAATCTGAATTATTCCAGAAAAAGATGATGCACTCCAGTTTTTCATAAAACCATTGTCCCAAAGATTTCTTTGAAAGATATTCAAAATATCTCTGGCCTTGATTATTTTCAAACAAACTATAGAATTTTTCAACAAAATATAGCATTTTTCAGGTAGCAAATGCTATCACCTATTTGGTAATCATCTCAATTCATATTTCATAAATAACATTTCACCTAACCTCTTTTTAAATGTGCAAAGCCTGATTATATGAGGATCTGGAAACCTTAAATAAAAAAATTAATCTCTTCTATCCATTCCCTCTCTTTTTTTTTTCATTGCAAGGTTGGAAAACTTGGAGTAATCTTGAATTGAATATATTTGAGAAAGACCTTTCATTGGAATGAGCAGAAAAATGTGCAATGCTTAATATAGATGCTGAATTTCACCCTTCAAAACATTTTCCATAAAGTATTTTCAATTCGTGTACTGTTAAGTCACTATGCTGTCATCTGTATCATGCATATGGATGTTTATTTTCCTAACATTTCTTCTAGAAATATGTAGTAGCAATATGTTTGTACTGTATAGATTTTTGCATTATAGACTTCAGTCTGCTTACACTGTCCCTCTGAATTATAGAATGATTCATAGAATGTTTCGGGTTGGAAGGAACTGTAAAGTTCATCTGTTTCCAACCCCCTGCCATGTGCAGGGACACCTTCCACTAGACCAGACTGCTCAAAGCCCTGTTCAACCTGGCCTTGAACACTGCCAGAGATGGGGCAGCCACAGCTTCTCTGGACAACCTGTGCCAGCACCTCACCACCCTCATAGTGAAGATTTTTTTCCTAGTATCTAATCTAAATCTGCCCTCTTTCAGTTTAAAGCCATTCTATAAATCTTGTTTATGGGTCAGTAATGGTGGTGCTCTGGATTTCCATCTTTGTAGTTATTTACTTAGTCATTTTACTGCTTGAGAGATATGTCAACTAGCAAGAAATGTCAAGAAGTACTTTGTGTGCATTACAGCTCTGTCTTTAATATTGGGCATTTTTGATGGTGTTCAAAAGCCAGGATTTTTTTTCATTTTTCTCAGATACATATCTGGCAGAAGTCCATATACGCTAACAAAATTAGGCATAATAGAGTTCTTATTCATACAGAAGTAAATAAAAATAAGATCTAAAGTAAAAGCTGCAGATATTTCAGTTTTCCCCTAAATGGGGGGAAAAAAAAGGAAAATCTGTTACATTTTATACGTACAGACATTTTCAGAAAATTTAAATCTCTGGTTAGGCTACACTTCTGTAACAGAAGTCAGATAGTGAAATATCCTTGACTCAGAATCCCAGGTGTAAAGTAAGTGTGGAATTAGGGAGGAAAGTCTGTGAACATTGTATTGCTTCTGCCTTTCCCTTGTTCATTTTTCCTTGTGCTGAGAAACAAAAAATGAGGGTAGGGAAGGTCAGAGGGAGGAGATGGAGAAAGTGAGTCTCAGGGTTTCTTTACTTTTTTCTGCTGCTCCAGAAAAAGCTTTTGCAATCCAAGGAGCACATATGAAAGCAAATAGTCAGACCACCAGTCAGCTAAACCCATTTCTCAGCCCTTAAAGGTGCTGTCATAGGTGCATGCTACCTCTATCGCGATGCAACTGTCCCATTTTTAGTAATGCCAAAGCAAAAGTTTCCAAGTCAGAGCAAAGGCCAACCTGCTTGCGTGCATGTGAAGAGCTGGAAGGGTGCACCTAAGGCTGGACATTTGGATTGGGAAGTGGTGGCAGCCATGGTGGGTAAAGCAGAGGGAGACAAAGCACTTCTGGAAACGTTTTGGTTTGGGAACTTCTTGCTCAGTGGTTCAAGATAACGTGCCTTAAAATAAATAAATACATACATACATATATTTGCATTTCTGTGACTTGAGTTAGGTCCCAGCAATACCATGTTCTCCTGAGCATTTATCCCTGCTATGCTACAGAAACAGAATGTACATATTTGAGCTCCTTGTGTGTTTCCTCTTTTCTGACTTGTCTGTTGAGAGTCGCTCTCCATGATGTTCTAAAGCATGATGAATGCCCATCAGTATTGCACTGCAGGAAGTTTAAGGGTAAAGGAAAAAGAATTGTTTCTGTGCCACCTTTGTCCTGCAGGAACCCTAAATTAAAAAAAAAAAAATACAATAGTCCCAAGAAAGTGGTACAATGTCAGAGCACTTACAGCTTCCTAGACCTTCCTGAGCTTTTTGCTCTTCTGCTCTTTCTGTTAAGAAACAAGTCATCTCTCAGATTTTTATCTTTCTGAGAAGAGTCACATCTGTTTGTAGCTAAGGAGCACCCAGCTTGGCTTAGTCAGAGGATGTCTGAGTAATTCAGATGTCGATTGGTCCTTGGTGCATAGGACAGATACTTCAAACGGCTTTGATTTACACCAGAGACTGGCACCCAAAAGGAGCCCAGGACATGCTGCTTCTGCCCTGCCCATGCCCTCTGTGGCTGGCACGAGAGCTGCAAGCTTCTCTGAAATCCTAGGGCTTCCTTTCTCACTCTGCTGTGGCTCAGCCTTGCACTGGAAAGTAGGTTCAGCACCTCCATAAGGTCCTTATCCCTGAATCACAAGGATCAAGAAAGCAGGACAGGCAGAATGGACTTCATTTCTCCCTTTTTCCTTAAAACTTTGCATTCCTCCAAAATGGAAAAAAATATATCAGAATTCCCCATCTCTCCTGAGGCTGCATGTTCCAGTGATGGCATTTACCACCCGCCTGACAGGACAGAAGATATGGGCAAGGGAAGCATTGCTTAGATTAGCTATTGCAGCTACCAAGGTGCTAAAGTTGCTTGTGCATGCTTAAGTAATGACAATGCTGAGGATAGTGGAGAAGAGTCCCCCAGGAACAGAACATGAACGTTAATTATAGGGGGGAAAATGTAATATTAACATCAGACTGCACACTACAGGAGATCCCAGTGTGACTATTAAAGGAAATTAATTACCACTTCTCTTTACCTTTCAGATCAACTCTTCTTTATAATGAGAATAATTCTTTCATTGTTACCACTAGTATTATCAACTGTAAAAGAATAATTTTTCCTGGTACTCCATTCACTGCTATTGTGCAGGGTTATGTTTGAAAATAAGTACTTCCAGTGGATGCATTGCATCCCCTTCAAGGGGAAGTCCCACATACTAAGATAAGGCTCTGCAAAACAGGGCGATACGCTAAAATATTCATTCCTCTGCACTGATAAGTATGAAATAGTAGCATCAAAGTCATTCAGTGTGGCAAATACAGGATCAGACTTTAGGAGGCAGCATGTCAGCACAGCTCAGGAAAACTCTTTTTTCCCATAACAACTTCTCTCATCACATCAGCCACACATGGCCATCATACTGGGTTTGTAAATTCTGGGATTTAGGAGCTCTAGAAACAACTAACCTTTCAGAAATAGACATGAATCCCTTTGAGGCCAAGTTAAAAAAAAATAATAGGAATTTAAAGATTCTCAGTCTAAATTATTTTGCACGTACCCCATTTCACTAAAATAGAGCTATTGAAAGCAAGAAGATACTCTTACTTTTCAGACTACTCCTGCTTCACAACTCCTGTTTCTACATCCCAGTAAATTTCCAACTATGTTTTGCATGAAGTCACATGAGAAATTTTTGCTGGTAAAGTCAGAATTGAGGTCAAAACTGGACTAAAAGAAAGCTCATTACAACTTTAACATCCATAATCCACCCTGAGGAGAGAGATGAATGCAGCAAGCAGGCTACAGATGCACTGTTTCCATTGTACTCTTGATTAACGTATAATTCACAAGTGAGGGAGTGTGAAGGAAATTACTGACTGATGGAAGGTCACCAATTCCAAGAGGAAATAAATGATATATAGGCATCCCATTCATCACTTTATTTGTGTAACATCATTTTGGATTCTGTCTCTCTAGGGTAAAACCCATTTAAAATCTTTTAATATTTTTGCAAAGACAAGGCTGGAAAGCTTGTGTAATCTTGGTAACAAAAGAGCCATGTATAAAATCCACATCATCCCAGAGCAGCCAGTGCTTTCTTCCTTGAAGAGGGTGCTAATTCCCTAAATTCTTCATGATTGCCCTTGCACAGATGCCACTAATTATCATGATTCTTTTAGCCCCACATGAAGACCTGCCATCACCCTGCTATTTTTAGCATTATAACAACTTTAAACTTTGTTTTAAGGTTCACCTTTGAATTACAAGGAGCATCGCTTCTTGGAAAATTCTGATTTTAGGCTCTAATTAGTATCAGGTTCCCAAATTCTGGTTTTAAGGAATATATAAATGTGTGCATGATCCCCTTTCCTCCATCCATCCTCAGTTTTTACAGGAATAAATTTATTAATGAACAAAAGCTATACAGAGAACATACTGCACTGATTCCTCCCTTCCTTTGTAGAAAAGCAGGTACCCCTCAAACAGGCATCAAGATCACAAACCAGCTTTATCACATTGAAATGAAAGCAGTTTAACTGTAGCTAAGACTGGAAAAAGTAACAAGAAATCAACATACTCTACTTGCAAAGTCTGTAGAGAGTTTGGCTAAAATAAGAATCAAAACCAGAAAGTGGTCAGTAATACAGACATCATGGCCAGACAGAGTAAGGTCCTGTGCATATATCTCTGTATTTACTTCTCTTGTTAAGTAATAGCACAGCAATAGGGCAGCCAGACATGAATGAAATGCATTTACACTTTATTTTCTTCTACAGTTTATTGCCTAAATAATAAACACTGTGCTGCACAGAGTCAAATTGATGAATGTGGTCTTCTGCATTTTTGGTGGCTAATACAATTGCTTTGGAGCAGGTCAGTGCACATTCTCACTTTCACTTACTTGGGGCAAATACAAACCAAGCGTACCATGAAAAATTTCATCACATAACATGGCGTCCAGAAGATGATGTATGTCTCTACTGTGATATTTTTATTACACCTCAGAGAAAGCACATTTTAATGCAGTGCTGCAAAAAGAACCATGGGTCTTAGTGCAGGAACATGGACTAACTTTTTCTTTACATAACCTGACAGAACTGCAAAAATGCATGAGATGGGACATCAGCCACATCTTTCTGAGTATTTGTTTTTTTGGGGGGAGGTTTGCAGTACAAAATTTGAATTGAGTCCTAATGCTGGATTTGATTGAATTGCTAGATAAAGAAACAAGGGAAAGCTGTGGCATGTCTATAGAACCTTGAAGTGCAGAGGAATCAAGACACAATATTAAACTAAACTGCAGGGATTTTCTTTGTTCAGGCTGCTATGCAGCAAATATGACACACAGAATGACAAAAAATAGTGGTCATGTTGTGTGGTTTAGGGGTGTACTTAGCAGTCCTGTGGTAAAGGTTGGACTTGATGATCTTAAAGGTCTTTTCCAACCAAGTTGGTTCCATGATTCCAAGAAAAAAGCTTCAGCCAAATTCTGACTCCATCACACCTACAGCGTGGAGGGTGGCCGGAGCTGTGCAGAGCAGGCAGACTCCTCATCCAAACGATGACTCTGCATTAGCAGGAAATCTCTGTATAAAAGGGAAGCTGCGGCTGCGCTTGGTCATTCCAGCTCCACTTTAGAGTATTTCTAAGTCACAATTTCAGGTCAGTTTTACAAGAGTGTTAGCTCCGCTCATTTCAAAGGACTTACTGTCACTGCTCACTAAAGTGAATGAGAACAGACACTGGCCTCATTTCTCTATCGCAGCTGAAGTGCTGGGGGATGCTAGTAAGCAAATGGTATTTTCCTCAGTACCACATATGGATGGGGTGATGCCACAAATGAAGGGGTATGAACGGTTAAAGAGGGCAGGTTGAATAGCTTCATGCACTCCAGAGAGGGAAAAAATCCAAACTGAGCCCAAGACAGTAGGTTTGGTAGTTTCAAAATAAGGAAAGAGCAGATGTCTTCAAATGCATGGGAAGAGCAGCAGGTCAGAGTCTTGGCTTCATGGTGGTTGGGTTTTTAGAGAGAAGGAAAAGAAACCTATCTTCTGAAATATGGCACAGAGCTTCAGTCTTTTTTTGAATGCTTCTTTGGGATGGTAACCTATGATCCCCTTTTATTTATCGGTTTTACTTCCCATGGTTCCCACATGAGAGTGACTGCTTCAGTCTACAGTTCAGTTCCTCAGGAGTAGACTGGAGAAGGAAAAGTGCCTGCATCTGTGAACAGGATAATATAGCAGAAAGGGTCAGAGAACCTCTGTTTGCCTGGGAGCCTTCCTAATGCACCTTGCCATTGACTCAAAGATAGATTGCAATCCATGGCATAATTGATGCAATTCCTAGGAGCACCTGGATTTTCTTCCAAGGTTTCTTATCCAAGCTTTGCCCCACCTGTTACTGCTTACCTGTATGATTGAAAGATATTCTAGCAGCCAGGAAATTGAAAAGCAACACAAGCTAGCTGAAAGCTAGCTATGAATTTAGGAGCTGTGCTAGCCATTCGGAGATATATTATCTTTCTTTTTCCTGGGTAGGTTAGAACCTGTCGGTATTTCAGAAAGAGAGTAGAAGAAAATAACCCTGAGGCCAAGCTGCCTAAGCTCCGATCCTGTGTGTGAAGTCCAGTACCAATGTTTTTTCTCATGAACAAAGTAATTGATTCAGCTAAAAGAGAGTGAGGTTGACTTTGAAAATTAAAATCAATGCTTTAATTCAATACACATACAATTACCAGCTATTGAATGGCATGTAATGCACTTTTACTGACAAAAAGAAAACAAGACCACAAAAAGACCAGAAAGGAGGCTTTGACAAATGTGAGGATTCTCATAATGACTTTTTTTGTGTGTGTGTTTTTGAAAGCAAGACTGCAAAGTTAAGCACCACAGATGATAGGGCATTATGCAGAGGGCGTAAACGGACCAATGGTGTTTTTCATATCACTGCTCCCTGTAATGCTCTGTTGTCACAAATATATGGTGATTAGCTATTTATCAGCATGAAAGCACATCATAAAACATTCCACATATCATTGGGTTTCTAATAATTTGTGTCACTGTGAAGATTAATACATTAAGTCAGACCACAAAACTTCATGAAATATCTTCTTTTGCCAAGATTTATGTTGGGTCTGGCAAATGGAGAATGGAACATTAATGAAATGGGAACATCCACTTTTGTTGAGTGGTCTGTGAAATAACACTGTTTTGAGGTGGTAGTAAGAATGCATTGTCAGTATCCAAAACATCTTACCTGCCTTCTCTACTACTTGTAGTCCTCCTCAGAATGTGTTTTGGGACATAATTTATCTGTATCAGACCCTTGCAGATTCTTTCGCCATATGATGGCACACTAAAGGCCAACACTGTATATCAAGGTCAATATTTTCAGTTTTGGATGTGAACAGGTCAGCACTTAAATCCATGTTTACCCATCTGACTAACCACCCTTCCAAGCATCCGCACAGTCTTTCAGTTCCAGTGATTTATCACTTCCTGTGTTTTGACTGATACTTACACAGACCTCCACTACATTCACTGTCTGATACTCACCTAAAAGGTAACCAGTGTAATTACTGCTTCTGGAATAAATAAATAAACAAGCAAATAGGTCTAACTAAAGAAACAAACTGACCTTAGCATTGCAAAAGGGGAATTGTTTCAAATCACAGAAGACCTCTGAAAATCCATCCACGTATTCCAGCTAATTACGCTGCCACCACTAACTTTAAAACCCTGTGCTTGTAAATGTTGCTCTGAGACCATTCAGAAATTCACGATTTGAAATGAGATTAATGATGAATCCAAGGGAAATATAACCTTCTCAGGTTAGAGTGTGACTGATGACACCCATCCACAGCTCGGGGGGAGCAGGTGGAAGTTCATTTAGATCAATTTATTAACGTTTTTCCCAGAGTCAGTAAAATACATGATAATTAATGGCACAGAAATATGAGTTCAGCTGAAATCCTCCATAAATTAAAAGTATTTCATCTAATAGTAATTTAGAGGATTTTGCAAAGTGCCAGAGCAAGATAACTGTATTTGCAGAGGAAGCAGGATTGAGAGAACTGTCTCCTGGACTGATGCAACTAATGTATCTTTATAGCCATGCGGGTCAGAATTCAGTGGCAATATTACTATCCTTTACATCAGTATTTCCATGAAGAAAGAGAGAGAAAATATATCAGGAAAAACATTATCTCACATTTCACTCCTCACTCTTTATCCAACTGAAAATTTACTGCGTGCTTCAGAGTATAGTGTAAGACTCCTCATTATTTCTCAGGACAATGCCAGTTTTAAAATAGCCCAGAACTAGACAGTGGACCAACTGAATCACAGCTGCAACTGCATTGCAGTTCATTCTGGTAAAATGTTCCTGAGTAATAAAGAGATAAGAGGAAATCTAAGAATGTCAGCCTTTTAATGGCTTTCTGCTCAAGCTTCCCTTGACTAGCATCAGCTTAAACCCTTTTGGTCACCCAAGTGGCAGCCAGATGCCAGTTCCTCATGGCCAACATGTTCATCAGGCTGTGGCTGGTGTAGCTCACGTGCTCCCGAATATCCAGCTCCAATGCATGAGAGGTTATTTAAGGCAACGCACAGCCTCTGACCCAGGCACGGGATCCAGTACGATGATGGGGAGTGGAGATGGTGTGTGCTTCTGCAGGAGGAAGGCATTGGAGTGCCATGGCCCTGGGGGTGGTTCCTTTTGAGGGGAGAGGGTGCTGGCCCAGGGTACCTTCAGCAGGGAAGGAAGCAGGGCAGGGAGAGGCTGCTGCTGCCTGAGGGGAAGAAAGCCCATGACTAGGTTCCCAAAATGCACACCAGCCCTTTCAGCTTCCAGGGGTTGGACCAATATACCTGTTTTTCTAGAGAACAGGTCAGTTAGACATTAATGGAGCAACACGAGAAAGGATGGGTGATACAGACAGACCCCAATGGCACTGTAAAAGTGCTTATTAAAACTTCTGTGCTATTTTTGTAGGAAGTTAGGATAGTGGAGCATTTCACTTTGCTATGGTGTTCCGTTTTGGTTTTTTTTTTCCTGACCCATGTCCTTGAGAGTGAGGTGGTTAGAAAGAGCAAGGTGAGAGTTTCAAAAGGAGCGAGCTAAAAACTTGGAACTGATATTTGGATGAGGATCTCCCTCTTTTTCTCATGCCTATTTGAAAAAGCCCCAGTCTGCTTTAGGGGACTTGAGAGACTCCCTGCTGCAGAGTTTAGGAGGACTGGAACATGTTCAATCATGGTCAGAGAGGATAAAGTGTACTTAATTCTCTGCACTTTAGGTGGTTTACATTGGCACAGGCTGAAAGGTTTAGAGTTCTGAAGTTTACACATTCACAAAGTCTTGGTGTTCAGATTTAACATCATGTACTTTTTTCACTTCAAGTAGGAAACAATAAGAACCAGTAGAAAAGTTTCTCAGGAGCTTGCCTAAAGGAAAGAGGATGAGGGAGGAAAAAGCCACCCGCAGGGAGCCAAATATTTTCCTGTTTAAAAGCAAAAGTCCCCAGACCCAAATACCCCCCAACAGTGTGGCAGTAGGATGAAGTCACTTAAAGTGAAGTGCTATGATACCCATTTTTATACTACCTTTGGCACAGTTTCTATAATTTTATGTCTGTTCTGCAGACACTAAAGTTGCTACAGTTTCTAGAGCCACCCTACAGATTGCTTTAAACACACCAGACAAGGAGCAGCAATAGCATCTCTGTCACCAAACATCCCAGTCAATCCTGTGACAAGAGCCTTCTTCCTGGGGTCCTTAAAACTGCCTTCAGAATCCCCTGTTTTGTGTGGATTTTAGAAGCACTTTTCTCCTCATCTCAATCCATAGCCCTGTGTTTTACCTCTCTCAGCTGCTTCACATCAGGCTGTGAGCCAGAGGACCTGACCCAACCCCAGTCTCAGCTCCCTGCCAACGCTTCTCTTTCTTTTCTCCTCTTTCTTTTTCCTTTTTTTCCCCCCCTACACTGAGCTGCTCTAAACAACCTCTGTTTGGTGACACTGGGTAAATATGTAAACTAGAAGACCTACAGTGAGCTGCACTGATGCTTCACTACTTGCTTAAAGCCAGATCAGATATGCCTACAAGATCTCCAGTCACAGTATTGGCTACAGAATAAATGGGATGTAAAATACCTTATTTTCTGCAGGACAGGACTTCTTTAGACTTGCAGAATTCATGATACATTGAGGGCTCAAGTCCTATTTTTCTATATGTAGTGTTCTAGTAATGGCCATGGCACTCTGAAATAAAATGTGATTCAGCATGAGAGAGATCGAAAATCATGTTAGGGCTTTTTTCCCCTCTCCTACTTTTCACCCTAGCAATTATGAATGATAGGTAACAGTGTGTAACAACTCAGGCCTTTTGGGACATAAACACGCAGTGTGGCTGCGTGAATGTTTGACACAGATGGCGAATAAAATAGGAAGTCATCTTGACTTTCTGACAGCAAATTTTCTTGCAAATGGAAAGGAAAAATGCACATTCAGAATGGAAAGCAGCACCCATCATAGCCAAAAGATGTTTCCCTACCAATACCATTTGGCACAGAAGAGGTATTATTTTGCAGTTCTAAGTCATCCAGTACATAAGCATGAGGTGAATCAGCACATCAGTATTTCACTGTGGTTTTCAGTGTCTCTATTTTTTCCTTTCAAAGTTAATATCTGGCAGAGGCATGATTTGATAGTTTGCTATGGGGCTTTCAATGACTTTTCTGAAATGCCACAGTTGAGTGAACATGCTAAAATTTAAGTGCATTTTACACTCTCTGGAATATATCCTGCATTTAACCTGTGTGCAAGAGAACATTAGCCCGAGACTTTTTTAAATCTCTGTTTCATTTTGGCCAATAGGGAGAGTTTAATGTACAATGTTAAGTAGAAAGATGCTGGTGTATGAATAAAAGATACAAACAAAAGCAGTTATAGTTCTCTCTCTTTTCCCCATTTCATCAGCTTAGACCTAATTTTATGGTAATCAGCCCTCAGTCACTGAAATGCACTATGGACAAAAAGTTGAGTTTTTCAAGTTATTTGCTTTTGTAGGATCCCTAGGAGGATACCTGAATTCTGGAGCCAGATCAGTTTTAATTGATCCTAAATAATCAGATTCAGGACTGACTACAGGTTGAGACTGATTAGTTTAGGCTCTGCATTTAAACTGAACACACAGGCTAAGCTATAAAATTTCTTATCTTAACTATTTCTCAGGATCCCCCTTTTCAAGTCACACCCATCTAAAGGGATGCCTGGGACAGGGTCTGTTCCCAGAGCACCAAGGGAGAGCAAGGCTGGCAGCTTTGCAAGCTCCCATGCAGTACTGCCATGTCATGCAAGGCAGTGGTGTTGCACCACAAAAATAGAATACCTATCAATTACAGTTGAGGAGGCAAAAGCCTCCCTATAAAATTCAGACAAAATCCCCTGCGACTGTTGAAGCCAGCAGCAGAACAAGTGAGACGAGGTGCAGTAAGGACTGATGAATTAGGGCATTTCCCATGCAGGAAGGCGGTATCTCCCTTTAAAGCTGGTCTCCACTGGAGAATGATTATGAAGAGATCTTTCCTGCTTCTGTACATGCTTTGGGTTGGTTTTCTTTTCTTCATGTCTTATTTTTTCAGTTGTGCTGACCCATAAGAGTTATCATTGCCTAAAAAAAAAAAAAGAACAGGAATGTGATGTGCTCAGTACAGTAAAGGTTTGAATTTTTCATCTCTTAACATTTTGTTTTTCAAATCACTGTATTCCCAGTAGCACAGCAAAAATCATTTGCTTTAATGCAATTGCTAATAAAGATGATATCAACACAAACCTCTGTTTGTTCATATGTTGAGCTCGTTGAATAAAGAAGCTTATCATTTATCTGTGTAGAAGCTTTTAATTAGTTTTCTGAATTTACTCCAGAGATTAATGGGCAGATAATATTCAATAGATGCTTTATTGTTTCAATTTCTTTATTGAGATATCTGAATTTGTATGATCTTCCCTCTTTGATCTTTCACTCTCTGTGCTAGTAAACATAAAATTTTTGGCTGTGAAAAGACTCATAAAAATATTCCACTGGTCCATTGCATCTAGGTGGTGGTGGGCGGTTTATAATGTAGGACACAACGGCAAATTCTACTCTATCAGGGATTATAAACTGTGCTCAGAATAGATCGCTTACACTGGTGTCACTTGCTGGCATTTTTCAAGACTTCCAGTAACTGATAGGGAAGGTGCCTTTACTTGCTTGCATACCAGATGAATAATAGTTTGTGAACTTAGGCATTTCTTTTTCATTGAGATTTCTTTTGACCTTTTTCTCCAGCTGCCACCTTTCCCCCTGACCCTGACCGTATAATAGAATCATAGGATGGTTTGGGTTGGAAAGGATCTTAAGAGTATCTAGTTCCAACCCCTCTACCTATTTGCACGGTGCGCACAGTGTTGTCAAAGCCTACACAGGCTTCCCAGGGAAGTGATGGAATCACTGTCCCTGGAAGTGTTCAAAAACTGTGTAGATGAGGCCTTCAGTGACATGGTTTAGTGGTGGTCTTGGCAGTCCTGGAGTAATGGTTGGAGATGATCACCTGAAAGGTGTTTGCCAGCCTAGTTGCTTCTATGATTCTGTGATTCTCTAGGGAGCCAGAGCAGGTGACATTCAACCCTTGGGATGTTCAGAAAAAGGGCTTTAAATCTGAGCTTCAAAGGAAGCAGAAGTGTCAGAGGCATCCCTGATGGTAGCCAATATCCACAGGCAGCTACCAGCCTAGTGCAAGGCCTGTGCCCTCTTGTTGCTAGGAAGAGAAATTGAGCCCAAGCTGCTGAATTAATCTTTGCTTTTCTTCATATCTTGTGCCTTGGGAGAAGGTGCACCTTCAAAGTGCAGATAAAAGGGAATGGAAATCCTAAGCAAACAGTGCATCATTTTTATTAAAAACAGTGCCCTGTGTAAATATAAAGTTCAACATTATGGCTTTGTTGGCCCAGTAGGAGAAGGATTAAAAATGCTCATTAATGGGATTTAAAAGCAGGAGTTCAGTAATATTAGCTACAAAAATATAATTATCGTAATTAAGATTGCAAAGTACTAACGAAGCTCTTTAATAATTATCCTTTTTCCTTAGAGATTAATTTTGTAAAACCTGATTTGAATTTTACATCACACTGGAGAAACTTTATCACTGTAAAAATGGGAGCCACTGGTAGCACTGAGAGGCTGACAAGAGCGGCACTTCACACATAGGTGGGAATGTTCTGGCACTACAGCTGGAGTGTGGCTCAGACTGGGGTAGGAAGGATTCAAGGGCATAAATGTTCGAGATCATGCAAAATACAGGTATAATCTTGGTCTGCTGTGTCTGAACTCTTGGCAGATCTATAGAATCAGACACAAAATTGGGGGACTGCAACTGGAGAGCACTCATCCACAGAAAGCCATGTAGGTTGTGTGTCTCTGGCTTCCCAGTGTCTAGGCTTAGTGGTACCCAGACAAACCCTGATCTGACTGCACCCTCCTGCCATGGTCTTGTCAGAAATAACCCAAAAGCCCTGTAGGTTACATTATTCACCTGCAAGAGAGACAGCAAGCTGTACAGAGCAATAGTCTGTATGGTCTTGCAGGGTCTATAGGCTTGCAGGGTCCCTCCTGAAAAGAGAGATGCAGCAAGTTCTCAAAATTAAATGACAACAAATATCCATTTAAAAATATCTCCCCAAAACAGCTTTTTGTGATTCATCTCCCCAGATGATTAAATATTTAGTTCTGCTGACAGGAATACGATAGTTACCATAAAGCAGAAAATTTAGTGCGGTGTGTGAGTTATAAGCAGATGTGTTATCAAGCTGTTAACACAAAAGTGATGGGATTATTGGTGTTGATATCTGTATTTATTCCTTTATATTGTAAAGGGATTTTTTTTCCTCTCTACAGCAGCAGATTTAGGCCACAGCTTTGCCTCTTGTACTGTGCAGAGAAGTTGTTGCTTCTTGCAGGGTCTCTGCAGGGATGGTCATGTTTCTTCTCCCACCTCCCATATCTAGCCCACACCAGTGGCAGAGCAGCTGAGCCCCCATGGGTGTCACCATGCTGGGATGCACATAAAAATGGAGAAGGTTGAGGAGAGCCCTCATTGCCTGGCTCAAGTCCCGGTCCACTCCTTGGAACTGGATCCACCAATTCTTGCTGATTGAAGAGGAAAGGCAAGGTCCCACCAGGGCTGGGAGAATGCAAGGACACTAAGGAAGGACAATCTTTATCCTCAGGTCCTGCTCAATGGAGAGGAAGCTGCCACATCAGCTTAGGTGCCTAAAACTAGAAGGAAATCTAGTCTTGTGTTTACTTGCTGCCTTTCCTGCTGAAATCTCAGCAGAAAAGAGTGGCTGCTTGTTTCAGCATCTTAACTATGGAGGGAACACCATCGCAGCTGGTATAAATCTACACACTCAAAAACCATGTAGATGAGGCCCTTAATGACATGGTTTAGTGACAGACTTGGCAATCCTGGGATAAAGGTTGGACTTGATGATCTTAAGGTCTTTTCCGACCTACCTGATTCTATGATTCTATGAAATTGTGACATTTAATTTGACAGCACTGTGAAAAAAAATCAGAATTCCTTTCTGGAGTCAGTATTTTTGCTGTTTGCAAAATTATTCCTAGGTCCAGAGCTTTTATAAAGAGTTAAATGGTTAACAAGTAAATGAATGTGGGGGAATGATACAAACCTATGCCAGCTCCTGGACATCTTGCTTTGTACTGCCACTATAGCCTGTTTAATTGGATGGAAGGGATTAAAAGGATCTTGTCAAGACTATTGCTGCCAGAAAAAAAAAAAAGGAGAGTGACTTTGACAATAGTCCCATCGAACAAAACTGATTTTCTGCTTGTGTTGGTGTTTCCCAGGTAGTTCGTGCCAAACAAAACAGCAGTCCTTGAGGTTTTGACAGATAAATCTTTATAGTGTTATACTTGTGTATTCTGACAGTTTGCTTGTGCTGGCTGAGCATTTGACCATCAGAAGATCATAGGTCAGATGTTATATTATTCTACTTATGCAAATATTTGCAGAAGCAAATAAACTTTAACAGATTCTTACAACTGAGAATACTTCATAACTGAGACCATTTCCAAGGGAAGATTTTAGAGCTCATACTTGCAAAATAAACTTTGCAGCTCTACCTCCACATTTCGGCCTGGATTTTTGCGAAGATACACATATGTGAGGAAATTCTTATAGCAGTATAGAGTTAAGCACGTGTTAAAGTATTTGTACGTTTGGGGCATCTGATACAATGAGGATCAAAGTTTTATAAATACCTAAAACAGATTAAGAACATGAGAAGTAAAGAGAGAAGAATAACAGGTTTTGCAGTTATGGGCCATTCTTATGGGAGTAATTTTTCTTTTTCTTCTTTTGTTAATTCTGTCATAAAGTGAACATATTTTTTTTTTGAGTTAACATCTAAAAGTTACATGACAGACATACAATGTTAAGATGTATATCTTGCATTCTTTTCTCTTAGATGGCAAGTTTATAAAGCAGGAGGGATGTCACTGTAGGGGAGAATGCACAGGCTATGTGTATCACAGAAGAGCAAAAGCGTAATAAAATAGATTTCAGTAACATATATAACAACTAGTTTAGGGGACTGATATGCATAGGAGCATGTGTGTTGCCAGTGGAAGCCAGCTCAGCAGATCCAGAATCAAAGGACAGTTCAGATTGGAAAGAATCTCCGAAGATTTCCAGTCCACCCTCCTGCTCAAAGCAGGGCCAGCTCTGAGGTCAAACCAGGCTGCTCAGGGCTTTGCCCAGTCAGGTCTTTCAAGCCTCCAAGGATGGGAATGTCATAGGATGGAGAAACGTTTCCTACCTCTATTTTCAGCTTACGCCCAGTATTTCTCAGTCTCCCATCCTGCACCACCATGAAGAGTCAGCACTGGCACCTCACTGACCCCTTATAGGCAATAGAGGGACTGTTAGGTGTCCCCAGTGCCATGTCTTGTTCAAACTGAACCAGCCCAGATACCCCAGGCCCTCCTCATGAGGCAAGTGCACCAAGCTGGACCATAATGAAGGCTCTTTGCTTCTTCCAGTTAATCTATATCTTTTCTGTGCTGGGGGGGGAGCAAGTCTGGACACAATACACAGGATGTGGTCTAACAAGTGTTGAGTCAAGGGGCATAATCCCTTCCCTTGATCAGGCTGTGCTCCTGTCCGTGGTGCTGTTGGCCATCTTCATCACCACAGCACACCACTGGCTCCTTTTCATTGCCTTTGACATGCCCTGCAAGTGTCAACTTTCAGTGAGCTTTGGCTTTCCTGCCACCATCCCTACACACTCAATAAAGCCAATACAGAAAGACAGTACCTCCAGCGGATGATTTACCATCCCTTGCTGCTTTGCTCATGCATAAGTTTTGACAAGTATTTGGCTGTGCACAAACTAGTAATGACTAAGTCTTTAGCTGCCCCATGCCTCAGTTTCCCCATTGAAATGCACTCATTAACTCCAGCACACTGGCCAGGCTTTGCAAACCCCCTTCTTCTACAGATGGCACATGTTGTCATGTAGGGATGCAGTGGTCTGAGCGACCTCATGTGCCCCATGACAAGCCCAAGTGCTTTGTCTCCATGGCTCATACAGAAGGCGAGAGGGCTGTCAGCAGACCACTGCAGTCACATCCTCCTCTGTTCATCGCACGCAGCAATGTTACCAAACTGACCTACTTTCCCCATCCACCCACGGAAGGCTAATCCTGTTTAGCATTGCTGGAAGGGGACGGGCACGCAGAGAAGTGCTCCGAGTTATACAGATGGCAGTCTTTGCTGATTAATGTTAGTTTAATTTGTTTGCCTTTCTGTTTCCAGCCGTGCAAGGGGAGAGCAGAGCAGCACTTGGAACACAGGGATTCACTCAGCCTGTTCACTGAAGTCTGAATGACTTTAGTCATTCCATAATAATAGTAATAACAATAACAACAACAAGAAGGAAGATAATGAGCATGTATAGACTGATCTGCATGAGAGATCCCTAGCATCGCACAAACTTTACATGTTGCTCACAAACTACAGATAAATGACGCCTCTCCCTTATCCTGGCCAAGCTCCAGCATGGAGCTGCTGACGTCGCTCCTGACTTACACTGATGCGAATTACACCACATCTGTAGAGCATTTGTAGGCTGCACACCCTAAAAAACAGCCGACACCAGAGTTAGAGGAGGCAGCTAATAGCACACAGTAGGAGATGCAAGGTTTCTGATATGCAGAAAACAATACCTCTTCCCACTGAATAGAAATACTGTAAAGAATAAAACCTGAATATGCTGTGAGCCTTTACTTCTCTTGATCATGATCTTATAATACTCAGCTGCATTACCTGTGAGCATCTTCCTGCCGTCCCTTGTTCAGAAGAATGGAGCATTAATTTATGCCAAATTCCATAATTTTCATTGTCTGCATTTGGATTATGTTTTAATATCTGTTTTGCTTTAAGCCCACTACCATCTAAAGATTCATTGTACACACATGTATGAAACATGGAGAAGCCCATAAGGTTCACAAAGTCCACTATTTTCTCAAAAAGTTTTTTTTTTTTGGAAACCTCTAACAACCTTTTATGTAGTTTAACAAAAGGCTGTAGTCTACTGAATGCAGGAAGACAAAGCTGCACACTGACAAAAATAGTCTAAAGCTGGACACTTACCATGTTACTGCATTTTTCCTTTACTTGTTAAAACTGTAATTCCCACAATAATTGCAGCATTACATGACCCATGGTAACTGCAGACCGTCATTCTCCCACTGAAAACTCACAGTCCCTTCTCAAACAGCAATGTGTATCATCAGGAATGTGATTTTTTTAGTAGCTTTTCTTAAGATTTCTTAAGGCTACTCTGTTTACTTTTTGATAAATCAATTTTGATTGCTAAAGGTAGGATTGCATTGCATTTAGATATGGACTCCAATGTCTTCTTGTAACAGTTCATAGGTTTACACCTGAAAAATAAGGATAAACAAGTGCAGTCCATTTGATGTACCTGTTAATCTTTTGATTTATTCTGATTTGTGCTTCTACAAATCCTTCATGTCATAGCCCTCTCCACATCACAGAAATGTGGACTAATGCATTTAAAGTGATCAGATGGTCACTTCTTGCCTGTCACTCTGGGACCTCTTCTGCCACTTACCATTTGCTAATCTTTTTGTTTGTCCCAGAAAGGCTTGGAAGGGAAATATTTTACTTGTTAGTGTGTTTTACTTCATTCCAGAGCTCTGCCCTTACTGAGAAGAAGAGTGTAGAGCTGCTAGCACCAAGCTAAGAGTGGTGCAATGTGAGCACATGCCCATCTAAGCCAGCTGTGGAGCACTCATGGGACAGCACCATTGTCCAACCACAGTGCCCAGAGATGGCACTGGAAGTTGAATGATGTATCTGGAAGGCACAGGAACATGTTCCCCCTCCACTCTGTTGCTCTTTTTCTTCCCTCTTCACAAAGATAACATTTGTTGGGAAAGGTCTGCCTAGAGGCCAGAAGGTAGTCCAAGATGTTTCTTCCCAGTGTCCCAATTTTCCCTGCAACCCTTGCCTGTCCCGTTTCTGTGAGAGGATTGTTCACCAAGTCCAATATCATAATCTCTTCTTTGGCTGGTGGTATTATATTAACATTCTGAGTGGTCTGAGGGTGAGGTCCAAGAGAGGGCTCAGGTATATCTGCAGTGAATGGAAAGCAGCACCCCTCTCCTCAGGGCTGGGCATGCCCTGTACAAGACAAGTTGGTGAATACTCCAAGCAGACCCATGGGGTGGTAGATACAGACACCCCACGATGCTGGAGATGGAAAGGGAGGAAAAGCCCAGTCTTTCCCCCACAGCTGCCCAACACAGGGCTAGAAGAGAACAAGCACTGCAATTTCTCATCAGGCTTCCCCAGACGCATATCAGGACCTCTAAAAACAATTTGTCTCTGATTTAATGCAGCTGTGTTAAACGAATATGATTAAAAATTCTTGTTAAATGTCAGGTTGATTTGTAGGAACTGAGATTAGCTGACCTCAGCTCGGTGGGAAATCAACAACTGATTACTTACATTTGAGTGTCAGTCATTTTATAGCATATCCTTATGAGCAGTAGGGCAGGAAGGATTGAAACCAACCTCACCCACACAAAAAAGTAGTAGTTTAATTTCGTAATGAAACATTTCCAGTGCAGGATAAGGTGATCAGTGCCAGATGAATTTTATAGTGCAAGCTTTGTGTCCACTGAGAATAGACTGTATCAAAATAAACATGTGCAATCTTTCTTCTGTGGAGTCCATGGAACAAGTTGGCACTCTGCCTGAATTACTTCTTTCCCAAGCAACTATTCACTGTATGAATGAATGTGGGAGGGATGTTTGTGCTATTCTCCATCTGATAACTAAGCCACAGCTATAGATCTAAGTTTTAGCCAGTCTTCTGTTTCCATAATGTCACTCTTCTCTGCCTGTAGGTATGTGTCTTTCTGTGTGTCTGTCCAAGTACCACCCTGACAGTAGTACTTGAGCTTTCTCCTCCTTATTTCAGGTGGTTCCCATCTTTTCAAGTAATGGCATCTTCGGTGGTTGCTGATAATGATATTAATGAACTCCAAGCGTAACTTGGAGCTGTTAAGTACTCTGTTGGCAGGAGTTACATCATGTGGTGGTGTTACCTTTAGGTTTCCAAACTGTTTTCATTAGGATGAAAGAACTGTTCAAATTTTGATAAATCCTTGTGACACCAGGAGTTTTTTACGTTACCTCTTTGCAGGGAAAGGTGGCACAGAGCCACAATGTTTACTGCCTGCCTCCATCATCGCAACAAGCCAGAACTGCCTCAGAAACCAGGCACTGATAGGAATGAGAGAGTAGATTTCCAGTTTGCTATCTGGGACCTTCCCAGCTGAGGGAGGATAACACAAAGCAAGCAGGTTGCTCTAAGCACATGCCTAAGCTCCATGCCATGGAGTTCTCTTCAAGATATAAGCCAGCATCTGGTGTGGCTCAGGAGAGGGATGAAAATACTGTTTCATAGCAGTTGTGTACTCTGCCATATCTATTTTATTTATTTTAATTTCATATGATACATATGTACTGGCAAAAGCTGTTAGCAATGCTTACGAAGCTCTGGAGATGTTGCCCTGTGAGCAAACAGAAGTGAAATGACAATTAGGTATTGTCTAACACTAGCAACAGCACAGCAGGTCCGGAATTTCATGTCAGTCAGTGAGAAACCTTGTTTACTGGAAGCTGGCCATGGATTGCTTTACAGATGTAGCCAAATCCTTGGCAGAACAGACCAGTTAGACCTGTTGTTCTCTTGTAAGGGTAGAGGCTTCCCAACCATGTAATTCTTTGATGGCTTATAGGGTACAGCTCTAGAAAGCCCCTTTCCATTAGGTACATTGTACTTGTGCAAAACAGCTGATCCTGACTGCTCCATCTATCCCCATCCTTCATCAGATCCATCCAGAGGTCTCATCCCCATATTCCTGCTTTCTAGTTGGAATTTGTTACAACCAGAGGAGGCCTTGGTGCAGCAGAGGAAGAACTTCAGGGATTCAGAGAAAGCATCTTCTGCTGACACTGCCCCATTTTGCTTGTCATACCCTAGATTCAACGAGGGTGCAGGTAACAGAGCATTTTGAGCAAAGGTCTAGTAAAGAAATACAGCAAAATCCTAAATGCTAACCCTTGCCCTTGTTAACTGGTGCCTTCTTTGTTCTTGGATAATGCAGGTGGACATTTTCATTGCAATAATGACCAAATAACAAGAAAAACCACTGAACGTTATCTCTACATTTTAGCCTGAATCATTTGAAAACAGACTTGCTGGACTAGCAGTCTGATTCTGCGATTGGGCAAATAACCACTGAAGTGTTTGTGAAACACTGGTGAATAAATTTTAACTGGGTCTATAAATCTTCTTAGTCTAAAATGTGAAGAGTGATATATGGCTCACTTGGCTGTTTTGCAAGGCCAAATAAATATCTGAAAAAAACATTTAAAAATTACATGGCATTATTCATTTTATTCTGTATGGTAGAACTCAGCAACTTAAATTTGCCAGTTATGACTAAAAAAGCCAGTCCCTCGGCTTTCATATTTCCTCAATCAATGAACTGAATGCCATGAGGCATTATCTTTACCCTCCAATCAGTGACCTGTGGCTATAATTCCTCATTCCTCTTATATTTGATAAACATTACAGGGTAGTTTCATGTTCTTAGCTAACTGTTGAGTAATGAGCAGGTGGAATATTACTGTAGGAGAAGTAGTAGCAGAAAGACAGAATTTACCCACTGCTCTTACTATCAATAACTTTGCATTCCTGTTTTTTCATAAAATGTTCTTTAAACAAGCCTATTTATGTGTGACTCATATGTGGAAAACACCATGGGCTTAAATAATGCCTAGCAATTAACTTCCCTTCTCTCCCCCTCCAATTTTATTCATGTCATATTTGTTAAGAACTCATTAAATGAGAAACATTGATTTTTGAAAGCGAGCATTATCATTGCCTGTCATTACACTGCTGCTTTGAAAATGACACATTGACAATCCAGGGTTTGTAGCAGTATTGTGCTGATGGTTTGGAAAATATTTGTGTGGGATGCAGCACCACAAGGCTTTTGTGCCTGACATGGGCATGAGGTGCCCTGAGAGGCTGCAGCAGCGCAGGGATTCCTCCTTGGGCTGAAGTGCTTACAGCTCAAGCATTGCTTTTCATAAGGCCATGGAGCAAAGGAGGGTGGGCAGTGATCTGGCAACAAGTGTTTCTGAGGATCTCAGCCTTTAGCTGGGCTGCTCTTGTGTTTTCCCCTTTGCTTTGCCCACACAAGTTTACTCAATTACCCCCTTTTATTGTGCAGCTGTATGAACACATCTTGTACTCAGAATACTTTCTCCTCCCAGCTCAAAGTGCTATTGGAGCAATTGGACTATAGACCTTATGTCAGGTCACAACATGTTGGTGAAGATCAGCAAAAAGAGTGACAGGGATGGCGCAGTCCCCATGCTCAGTGTGGCACTGCCAGGCAGATGATTTGTCTGAGCTATGGGGAGGGGTTTTTCACAGTGCGGCTTAGGCACTGGGATTTATGAGAACACTTTGAATTTGGGGTGTAATTCAGTAGGGTTACTACTGTCTCTTTTGGCTTTGGGTCAGGACCCACAGAGGAGGACAAAGATCATGCCAGTAGGAAGCCCCACCTGAGAAGTCAAAGGCATTGGTGATGCCAGCTAATGCACTGGGGGTGGCTTTGAGGCAAATGGGGGGCACTGAAAATGCCTTCCCAACTTGGCAGACCCCAGGGCTTATCCAGCCTGCAAGTTTGCAGAGGGTAACCTCCACATGAAAAAATTCCCTCAAGAAGTGGCTGTTTTTGTACTGTGCTGGCGCACCATGTTGTGCCTGGGAGCCTTGATCTCTGGCTGGAGCCCCTAAGGCTAGCATGACGCTCAGAACTAACATTATCCACAACGGATGTTTCCTAAAATCAAGGACTGTGGCATAAAGCACTGCTGACACATTTATCTGACCTGAATATCATCGCTCTTATTAAAATGAAATAGAGCAACTCTGAGATTAACCTGCAAGTAGAGCTAACAAAATGACAATTCATAATGATTCTCGCATTCCTTCTACAGAAAAAACTGCTTAGACAATCTAATGGATGAAGATGAGAAAGACAGGGCAAAGAGGTGAGCATTTTTTCTTTTATAACTCTCTGTTTAACTTGTGATGAGCTTGATACTGTTTGTTGCTGCAGAAGCTGTTTTATCCATGATCAATTAATCAAAAAATACAGCCAAGCACCACTTGAAAAACTGCCATGTCACAGATTCCTATTCTTGGCTACCCTTTAAGAAGAAAATAACGTAGCGATGTTTTCTGTGGAAAATGTCAAAAAAGCATTGATCATTTTCTTCACATTACTGCACAACATGAGAACCAAAGAACCAACAATGTACTCCTGCCACTATAATACATCATCTGAGCTTCCTGAGTGTATAAAAAACATGGGGTTTTACAGAGTACAGTTTGCAAAAGATAAAGAACTAAAAAATTCTTAGAGTGGCCCTTTATTCATCAATGCCTATCTCACAGTGATAAAAACACCCAGAAGTTACCTTCAGAGAAAAGAAAGACCACAGAAAGTGCTTGTGACAGGCCTAAGTAGGCACAAAACTTCAGTCACATACATTCTTCACTCCATCATCAAGTCCCAGTTGGCAGGAAATTGTTGTAAACACTTAGTGAGGAGGGAAAAGGTGTGTTTCAAGGCAGAAGACCCATGGCAGTAAAACTAATAACTGTCAGATCTGACTGGCATCTGCAGAAAAGCTATTTGGAAGCATTTGAGGTGGTTATTTTTCTGGATGTGTTATCAATACCACAGTTTAATTGCTTTAGAGGGAGCCATGGGTTGCACACCTCTTCCCCCTTGGTTCCCCTCTAATGAGAGTATTGCCAGTCCAGGCACAACTAGTTGATCCAGTTTCATCTCTTTTGATTCCAACACTGCTTCTTTCCTCCCTGCAGCGTTTTCTCCCCAATATAGGTCAGCACAGGCTGCAGCCAAGCTCAACTGTTTCCCTTTGCTTCCTCCTCTTAATGTGCGCATGCTCAGGCTGCAGAAGGCCTGCCTTTGCTATCAGGAGCAAAGTGCCAACCCAACTGCCTCCCTTTAGGCTTGCAAGGGATGCCCACTGAGGCCAGGGCAAAGAGATGGCTCTTCCAAGCATCTCCGTGCTCATCCTGCAGCACAGCAGGAGGTGTCACCCTTCCCCAGAGCCCCAGGGTCAGGGAAGGGGGAAGAAGGGGAAGGAAGCCCACCATAGATCATTGTTTCATATTCTTAAGGCCTGATTATCTTCAACATATCTGTGTGTTGTGGTTTTTTTTTTAAATGCATTAAATGAATCCATATAGGAAAAAATAGGCTCACACATATCCTCACTATCAACAATTGTCATCGCCATCTGGTATGGTTTTCATGCCATTTGTTCCTGGAGGGAATTTTTGTCGTACCCTGCGGCAGGACTCTATCAAGGTGGATAAAAAGTGATAACTTTGAAAATGAGAAAAGGAAATTGCTTCTTTAAATTGTAATTAAGTACATTTTGATTCTTATAAATAAGGCTGAATTTGAAATTAAGTTTGAAACCATGAGAGACTTCACAAAGGTCTAAGCTTATACTAAAATCGCTCACATTTATTTAAAAGGTACAGGTTTCCTTCCAGAGCTTTAAAGAGAGTTAGACTTGGGAGAAGCCATTTGCTGAGCATCTTGCTGTTGTGTCTTGAAAACTCAGGACTCTCATCTGTCCTGTGCCTCAGGGGAAATGCTTTCTTTGTTTTCTTCTATTTGGTATAAGGACTGGGTCCCTCAGTGTTGCGAAACATAAGAAGAAATAGAAAAGCTAAGAAAATTGTTCTTTTCTTTCATTTTCTGTGTTAAAAGTAGGTGAGATTGGGATTTTCTAGATCTAACTCTTAAGGGATGGACCAGAAGCTGGGTTTCTTAGGTTAGACACACACACATACACCCCCCCATTTTACTATCTGCTGCAATTTATTAGGCACATACAGGTTGTATTATACAGAAATTAGAAGAGGATCCATCTTCTCCCAAGGAGAGGCACCTGTGCTCCCAGCCCTTTGCTAAGTGTTTAGTATTTGGCCAAGACATAGAGCTCTTCCTCTGGGAGAGTGGTTATTTTGAGCCCCATTCTGCATCAGCTGATTCCCTAAGGTACAACTTCACTCCAAAGCCGCAAGGACTAAAATGTGGATATGATGACACCACACTTATGGGGACTGAAAACCTCTTTGAGGTCTTCTGATCCTCTGGAGATCTGAAACCATAATTTCATTTTCAATTCTTTGATCCTAGATGAGGTTTATTTTGGTCTATGGATTTATTTTTTTTTAAATTTGCTTTTATTTTAGTTTAATTTAGTAGTTTTTGTTGGGTTTTTTTTTTTGCAATTCATTGTATTCAAAATTCCAACCAAAACTAGCTTGAAGTGAGCCATGAGAAAGCACTTAAACAAACAAGACCACTTGCCTTTTTCCACTCCATGAAGAGTAAATCTAAGAATAAAGGTATGTGGTACAATTACTTCCTTTGTTGCATATACAGCATATCCCACTGGGCAGCAAAAAGAAATATGAAATTTAGTGTAAAGTCGTATTTCATTGCTAATCACCAAGATGTAATGACCGCTAGTCAGCAGGTATCAGTGTCTCTTTAAAATGACAAGCAGCAAATATATAAGAGAATAAAAAGGCCTGTTTATAACACATGTTAAAATTGATGATTTTGACCATTCCGATTTCAGGCTGTCCTGGATTGCCTTTAGCTGTATTCACTAAAAAGCCACATTTTACTCATACCATGCCTCTTTCTTCCCCTTGGATATGCTGTTTGGTTTTGTTGTTTTTTTCTTGGAGTAATGAAGAGGGAGCAGAACTGGGACAAATAGTATGGAATTAAGACAGGGACTGTTTTGGCTTACTGTAAATTATGTGCCCTAGCAGGCATATTATTTCCAAGCCTAGGAAATAATCTTCCAAGGGAAGTGATGAAAACTGCATTATTTAACACATTTACAACTGGACTGAACAAAGCATTTACAATTGTTCAGGGATAGTTTTTCTCCCTTTTTTCCCCCCATTTTTCCTTTTTTTTTCCTTTTAAAGATTTTACTGCGATCATCAATTCAGATTTTGGTAGTGTTGTTTCCACTAGAGGAGTTTTTATGTTTCCTTTGTGAATAAAATGTCAAGTGTTAAAAATAGTTACTTTATATTTTAGAAAAAACAACTTTCCCTATAGATGGTTGGTGTTTTATTTTCAGGGCAGGAGATCAAGACCCTTTAAGCTTAAAATGAACTGAGGATTGAATTATGAGGAAGTAAAATGTTGGCGTTCTTAACATCCCCTTGAACTGTACAGAAATAGGATAAGGCTGGAGCTTTTCACATCTTGTTCTGACAGCCTTTTGCACTGTAATAAGAACAGGCTGAAATCAGTCAGGCGGTATCCACCCAATCTCTTGTGCTCAAAGCTGTGAAATAATCAAGTGTTGGCTTCTATCCAATGTATCTCCAAGTGTGTTCAGGGTTGAGAGCAAGACAAACAAAAATTACCCCTCTGTCAGTAGTAACATCCAGAAGCCTCTGCAGTGATTTCTCTGCTAGAGTTTATTGCTGTCCTGGTCCTTGGAGGGGATGTAAATGCTGGGCGAAATTCTTCTTTGATTTTCAGCAGCATGCATCTAGAGCTTATGAGGAATGGCAGAGTTAGCTGGGACTAAGAAACTCAGAGTGAGAACTGGCCTCTTGGCTTTTCTTTCCTCTCTACATGTAACCAGATTTTCAGATCTTTATGTAATTAACAAAGCAAATCTTGTTTGCTTGAGGACCTTTCAGAAGAACAAAAACAAACCTTCTGGGTTATATTTATCTGTATGGCTACATGGCTACAGAAGCCGGGGTGATAACCTCCAAGTAGAATGGCTATTGTATTCATGGGAGCAATTCAGAAAATACTTGCTTGTGTATAGGTTTACATACAATTAAAAAAAAAATAGAGTACCTACACCGAAAAGATTATCAACAACCATAATGACAGTATTGCTTTGGTGCCAAAACACCCCATATGAAATCAGATCCTTTCTTCCTATGAGCTTTTCATACACAACAGCAGAAGCAGGCTTTATCTGAGGAGTTTGTAAGCTAAACAAACAAGACTGGAAAAGAAAGCTGCAGGACTTCTCAGCCCCCAGGTTGGCAGTCCATGCTGGGTGGGATAAAGACATGCTGGATGCCCTCCCTCCTGCTTGCCCTTGTCACCCTGGAAAAGAGACTGAAGTAGGTGACATATGAACTAGATGGGAGCTGCAGTAACCTCTACTCAGATCCCTGATCTGAATGACTGGGAGACAACAGCCTGATTCCTCTCTATAAGCCAGCCTGGAGGTAACCAGAGGACCTGTAACCAAAGCAGGCTGGTCCCTCTAGACGGAACTAGCTACAGTGCGATGGCTGAGCTGCAGGACCAGGGTCCCTCTCTCCTGTTAGGACTGCACAGATGAGCATGACCCATAGTTTTACTAGTCCCCACTCTTCTTTATGGGTGATTTTAGTGTTGTCACAGTATTCTTATTTCTTCTGGCTCTGAGTGCCTCCTCAGAGGCTTTACGTGCTTTCAAGATTCTGTGCATGCTTAGGACATGGGTACAGCTCCTTCACCTACAGGCTTAAAGCCAACCTGATGTAGACAAAGTGTCCAGCAGCAGCACAGATGGGCAAGCAGAGCCTTCATCTCCCCCCTGGACTCTAAAGACTAGAGCAGGAGCAGGAGGTGGGAAGAGTTGCCTCCTATTTGTCTCTGCAGCTTTGCTGGAGGCCAATGTCAATCTTCATGTGAGGCACACAGCAAGTTAATTTCTATTTGTGTATGTTGCAAAGAGCAGGCACATGGTGATTTTTCCTCTTGGTCATCCCTTTTTTTCCCTGGTCCACAGGGCTTCACGTAACAAGTCTGAGAAGAAGAGGCGTGATCAGTTCAATGTTCTCATCAAAGAGCTCAGCTCCATGCTTCCAGGCAACACTCGCAAAATGGACAAAACTACCGTGCTGGAAAAAGTCATTGGCTTTCTGCAGAAACACAACGGTAAGATTTACTGCAGCTCTTCGTGCACTTGCCAGACAGTTACTACAATATCCTCTTTCCTTCAGTGATTATCAGAACGGCTCAAGGGGCCTAAAAGTGCCAACGTAAGGTTGGGAGGTTTTTTCTGTCTCATCCAAAAAGATTATTTTCAGGCATTGTGCTGCCCAGATCCATCTCCTTGACTACTTTTCATCTGAGGATGACTCTCCACCTGCTAGAGAAGGGGTGAATGGCAGGAACCAGGGGAAGGAGGGCAGCAGTGCCCTGCAGCATGCATTAAGAAGAAAGACACTTTGAACAAGAGAGATTTGGGGCCAGAGGCAAGAGTCTCTTCCTTGAAACCTGCAATATTGTGAGCAGAAGAACAAAGCATTCACCCCAGCTTCTCTACAGAAAAATGGAGGGAAGCAGTCTGCTGAGCCCCCCTGCTCCTCTTCAGTGGACTGTGTAGAACTCAATTCTCCAGTGAGCAGAAAACATAGACCAGAAAGGGCCCAATTTTTGAAGTCAGCTTCAGCAAATTACATCCACAGATAGCTGACGTGCTTCACCCAGCATGTGCAAGCAGGAGCTACATCGCAGCGTGCAGTTGCGGTGGTAAAGTTCAGCCTCAGAAGGCCAGGAATTTATTTTTTAATGCACAGAGCAGTGACAGTTGAGTGCTTTAGAAATGTACCCTCAGAGAGGGCAGAGGAGATTTCTGACCTTGCTGATTTAATCTGCTTGGTCTAGTTTCTAGTCAGTGAGAGGAATGTGTGCTGTGGGCTCCCTGAGGCATGGACATCCACCAGCAGCGGACAATAGAAACGCTTCTCCCTTATAAATCAGGGAACTGGTTTAATGGGGCTCCCTTGCTCTGTCTCTGTGAGGAAAAGGCTTTGGTGAGTGACCAAGGGGAACGTCCCTGGTCCCACAAAGCAGAAAGGGGTCTCACGAGCCAATATACTGCATCTCCTAGCTCACCTTTGCTTATCCAGCACCACACAGAGCTCACTGGAGAGCTCTGGGTGAAATGGAAGAGACCATAAAAATTCTTATATAATGACTCCCAACATAATGGAGTCACCAGTGTCAAACTTACTGAGGAAATAATTATAGTGGTTCTGTTCTTAGAGCACAGGTTTGCCTTAAATGAATTTTTGCCACAGACAAGATGATTTCATACAGGAGGGCATGACTAGGACATCTCAAAGTTTAATAATTGTATATACCCATTAAAAAAATGACAGTAATAACATGTGGGGTTTTTTTTAGCTGCCCAAGGCAGAGTAAAGGAGAATGTGAACATACTCAGTCATAAAGCCAAGCAAAGAACAATCACACAAGATCTGAATAAATGTAGATAAGTGTAGCTGATAGCTCAAATGATTTACTGCAAAAGGCACTGCATTTCTGGAAGAACAACTAGGTAAAAGAAAGCTAGCAGTCACAAATCCTTGCACAGTAATTGGGTCAAAATGTGACTGGGTTTTGTGCACTTGCTAAAAAAAGCAAATGTTATCTATTTTTAAACCAGATTAGTAGTTACACAATGCAATACAAAGCATCAGCGTTTTAAAATGTTATCTTCAGCGTACTTTGGATCTGGTTCATTCAATCATATTTCCCTTTCATTTTGTAGGTTAAACCACTATTTTAGTCATAACAGAGGAGGAGGTCAGTTTTCAGTTGATTTTTTTTTTAGTTCGTAAACGGCCTCCTTATTCATAATCCACAGAATCTCCCAAATCTCAAGTAATTCTTTTAGCAGTTGCTGTTTCATGCATATCAACTTTTCCAAGCTATGGATCTGCTGAAAGTACCCTGTATTCTGAAACTATATAATAAAAATCTGTCAGGCTGATGTCTCTTTTCCCTCAGTCTTGTTTTGAACCTCCATGTAGAATCATGGGGGCTGTGGAGAGCTGCCATGCTATCCATGACAGCCCCCAGCAGTGCAGAAAGCGAGTTGAACAAGCTAGTAGAAGCAGGCAGCTGCATTTCCACTAATAAAGACTGAAGGAAGGCTTTGATTTCTTTCTAGGCAACGATATGCACAGGCACTGGTATAAACTTGCTGTCTTTAATATCATTTAGCCATTTGGATTTATCTGGTCAGTTTGCCTGTGTGCTCCAAATGGAGAGTGTTGGGTGTTACCTGTTCTGAAAGTGTTAATCAATAGGATTAATTAGCAGGCAGCACCAAAAGAAGACAGGTAGTGCTCAGCATCCTCTCGCTACTAGAGCTGAATAAGGGAGCACCCTTGGACAAGCAGAGGGAGAAGTGAACAAAAACCAGCTCAGGTCTCTAAATTTTAAGATCTGTCCCCCATAACCCTGTCTGATTTGGGTATAGGTAATGTGAGTGGTTGTTTTCGAAGGAAATGGCTCACCAATGTGCACCCAGTTGCCCCCAGTATGGTTCCCAGTTTGAGTGTGGAGCTGTGACTTGTTACCCCAGTGTGCCTCTACCCTCCATGGAAAGCCCTCAGGGAACAAACATCTTCAGGCTGCTGTGGGGCTAAGACTGGCCAGCAGCAGGGCAAAACCCCATGGTGTTTGACAGCACAGGAGGCCCTCTACTCCAGATAGAGTTTGGGATGAGATGCTGGTTCTCCATTCCCTCTACGACACTGCTATACATTGTGGGGCTGGCAGTAGGCATGGGAGAGAGTGGGGGCAATAGCATCGGTGTAAGGCTGCTGCAAACACTTATATTTCACACACATTTTGGAGAGCAAAGCAATAGCTCTGCTGTTCAGGGTCACAGCTCCCTGGGGCTGTTCCAAAGGAGTTTTCTTGCTGCTCCCTATTTGGCAGAGAAGCTGTAGGCTGAACCGGAGCTGTCTGGCACCCTAATTTTGAAGCTGTAAATTGTAAGTATCAATTTGACACGTGCTAATCTTTGCCTTGATTTTATTTTCATGCAAAGTGGTTTTATCTTTAGATCAATACCCAAGTAAGGCTGCTTGAGGCCAACGGCTATGAGAATACAGACTCCCACTGAAGTCAGTTCAAGCTGAGCTGAGGAAAACATGAGGAAAACATTTCAAGATTGGGCCCACTTTAGATAGCCATTACTGTCTCTGTATGTAAGCCCATGCTTGAAAACTGCAATTTGTTGAACATGAAGATGATTTCTATCTTTTCATAGCAACTCATATATAGTCTTACACGATACAAGTTTCTTTGAATTTAAAAAATTCAAATGTTTTATTTGTCTAGAAGTCTCAGCACAGACGGAGATTTCTGAAATTCAGCAGGACTGGAAGCCTTCATTTCTCAGCAACGAAGAATTCACCCAGCTGATGTTGGAGGTGAACATGCATATATACTGTTTCTAATTTTGTCTAGCACTCATCAAAATGCCCGTGCATCTAGAATAAAATGTCATCTGCCCTTCTGAAAGAGGAGGTTTCAGGTATTGCTGTATTTGACTGTCAAGCAGAGCTGTCTCTGGGGCAAGGGATTAGAGTCCCTACATCTTTTCACTCTTGACGGTGCCATCGCACCATGCTGCTTCAGCCCTCAGTGTTGCCCAGGGACTGCCAAGAAATGCATTTCAGCAGAGGGATTCAAATCAGAGGTTACATTTTAGTTTTACAATCAGAGGTGAGGAAAAGGGCACACAGCAGCTTTTTCTCCTGTTCTTGGAAGGCGTTATTATTACCTAATATTTATGCAAGACTAGCACCTAAAAAGCAGCAGTGTCGCATCCCTCTACTGCTAGGTGCTGTACAAGCAGATAAAACCTGACAGCTACTCTTGGTTTGATACAGTTAATACTTCCACTCTAATGCTTTTCAAGGCCCTTATCAAACACTTTTCATTCTAACAGGGAACAGGGTTATTTTGCAATGATAGTTTTTAAATTACTTTTAAATTATACCATAGGTGCTTTTAATGCTAGCTGGGATTTGAAGAGAGGTGACTCAATGGCATTTATGTAGGTTCAAGATGAAATGCAAATGAGCTGCTAAAATTCATTTTTCTTTCTCAATAACAGCTAGAACCTTCTTTAGCAAGGATCTTCTCCTGTACTGAGCACATGGAGGTTGCATGGTCCCACAGTGTCCTTTGAGAACAAGCTTCTCTTCCTCCCACAAACAATGTGAATGTGGGATGTGATCAGGCTCTGGCAGCAGACAAGGAGGAGTGCAGGGGAGCAACTTCACCAACCAGGGGGTGGCACAAAGCCAGGGCATAATGCTGGCCCCAGGGGCTGGCAGTCCCTTGGCCACTGTAGTTTGCTGTGATGAGACTCCCCTGTTCCAATGTTACGAGATGCCTTGCTTTCATCGCACTGAAAATCCCCCATTCCCATCTCAGTGTGCAGGAGCTTCACATACATAACTCCTTCAGCCTGCACTGAAATACTTCCTTCAGATAGCAGTAAATTGGCAGTTGTCTTGACTGGCTGGGCCTTTGTTGATTCTACTTGTATGCCACACAATTTTAGATTAAAACAATTGCTTTTAGTTTCCCAGCCTATAAATCACCTTCATGGTCCTGTGATTTTCCATGCCCTTCAAGATAACATTGGGTATTGGGATGTCCTGTTGAGCTAGCTGTTCATCATTCTCTGCTTTTTTGCCTTTCTATTAATCTTATTTTATTAACATTTGGACAAGACCGCTTGAAGTTTTTCCCATCCTGTTATTAAAAGATGGGAAGGGTTTTTTCAAGCGCTAATTCAAAAGAATCAGAGCATAATTGACTGCGGTGCTACATCAGCTTTCTTGAAAATGGCCTTTTCTTATCCCATTGAAAAGGCTGTCATCAAATTACATAAAAGTAGGTATTAGGCTCTGTTTGTTCAAGCAGGACTGTTGCAGTAGTTAAATCTTCGAAGGGGGATATGCCCTCTTAATGTTAGAAGGACCAGTTGCGAGTAAATAAAAATAGAATTTGTATGCATGCATTAACTCGATTTTACCACAGAATTGTGATGTGAGTCACTTGGTACAATTTGCATTGGATATGAAATAAAGACTTGATTTGAAAAAATAAAAAAATCCAACAACGTTCACCATAGTAACATGCACAATCCAGCTGCCTTGTAAAACCTCTGTTCTCTTCCATGGGTTAACAGCTATCCTGCTTTTTTAGAAAACAGCTTGAATGTACTACACGAAAGAAAAACATATTCTCTGCACTTCGATTAACAAAATCACACTAACTGTAGGAGCTGGAGGGTTTTCAGAGATGCTAAACACACTCTTCTACTGGGGTATAAGTTATTGACCTGCTTTTCAAAGGATTGTAGCACCAGCAGATTCCCATTGACTTAAATAGTTGTGGGTGCTCAGCATTCTCTGGAAAGAGGAACATATGTTTGTGTCTTTATTCAAGGCTTTGTGTTTTCCTTTTTTTTCCCCCTTTTTGAAAAACAATTAGCATTTTTCAGTGCTCTCAGAATTCTTTTCCTTATTGAAGTCAGCAGGAGGGAAGGATGTGCTGCGGCTCACAGGATCAACTGCTAGTCTGGCTTGGAGGCGTGCCTGGGTTTGCAGTAAGGTTTTGTAACACCATGGCACCCTGATCAGGCTCTTTGCAGTACCCCTGTCTCCTGAACAGGTATCACCTCTGGAGTACAGTCAAACTCTGCTCTGATTCAGTTGTGCTTGCCATGCCCATACTGCTCAAATCCCGCAGGCAACACTGACTCCAGATAACCAGTGAACTCACAGGAAGGACCCAGACCTGATCCACTTGAAGGCTTTGGGAGCTTCGCTAATGACTACTTCATTACAACAGGAAGGTTTTAATATATTCCCTGAGCACCTGCTACTGAATCTTAATTTTGGGGGGAGGTCTGCTCAGGGTAGATTGCTGTAGACCTGGGAATCTACCTAGATTTAACTCTGAGCAACATTTAGGTCAAAACTTTGCAACTCAGAGTAAAGAAGAAACTAATTTTGAAGGTTAAATTGCTCCTGTACAGAGGATGGGAATGAGGCTGATATTCCCCATCAGTGCTAGGAGTGAAGGAGCTTACTGCAAGGTGGGACTGAAGAAGAAACTGCAGAAGGGTGGAATGAGTAATCTAATACCATGACCTTTAAAATAAATCACTCAATTAAAACTCAGGCTAAGGATTATTTGATCATTTGCATTGCTTTTACTTACATGAAAGCCCAGCAATATACAATGTTACATTAATACAAACTGAGATTTATGGGGTTTGCAGAGAAGTACCATTTTGAGATAGGGCCGCATCCTTTCATCATCCTTTGATATTTACACAGAGCTCAAATGTTCATTTTAATAACTTCCAAGGGATCCAGTCTTAGTCATTTTGCATTATTAAAATGTGTGATTAATTTAAAAACTGAGACATGAAATGTTCCTGTGAGCCCTTTGTTGCTTCAATAGTAGGTTTTACGAGACTACAAAGAGTGCTGTAAAAGTTAAATCAGACTGTAAAATCAGAGAATTACTGTTCTGCAACTTGAGATAACGTTCCTACACTCGATAACAATACGGTGCTGAAGTCAAACTGGTTTGATCAACATACAATGAGATGCCCTGTTTACACTGCTCATTCCTGTTAAAGCATTCTCCACTTGTCTGTTTTCCTTAGGCATTAGATGGCTTCATTATAGCAGTAACCACTGGTGGAAGCATCATCTATGTGTCTGACAGCATCACACCTCTTCTAGGGCATTTACCGGTGAGTAATGCTGTCATTGGCTTTTCTACTACACACCGTAGGACTGGGCCCTGTGTTTTTAGAAAGAGATGTAAAAGGGTGGTGGTGGGGTGTTGTTTTCCTGAAAACGCAGCTAGGGGCTTTATCCCTGCATTATGGTGGCTGCTGCTGTTGATCAGCTCTGTTCTTTCTCCGTCTGATTCATACCCTTCAGGTTTTTGTTGCTATGAGGCACTTTGGCTTGAATGGAAAAAGCTCTGCGGGAGTACTCTGGACAAGGAAGAGACAGGGTGACCTGGCTGATCTCTTCCATCTCTAAGCTAGCAGAGAATAGCACCAGTGCTGCTGGCAGCCTGGCAAGGAGCTTGTTAAGGGCCTTATTCTGCTCCCAGGGAGGTAAAGGATAAAAACCCCATTGAATTCAGACCTAGCCAGGGGCTGCTGCAAAGCTCTTCCTGCAGCTCTGCTGTGCTTTCCCAAGGGGAACACACCTTGCTCCAGGGAGGAGCTGGTGCTTGGGTCCAGCACATACAGCTTGTTTTATCTGCCGGCTGCTGGGTTTCGCTGTGGGAGACACTCCTGTGCGTGCTAGCTTGGGCTGGAGG
Source organism: Melopsittacus undulatus (assembly GCF_012275295.1). Classification (NCBI taxonomy): domain Eukaryota; kingdom Metazoa; phylum Chordata; class Aves; order Psittaciformes; family Psittaculidae; genus Melopsittacus; species Melopsittacus undulatus. The sequence continues at coordinate 64,587,676 of NC_047528.1, read as the reverse complement.
AGCAAGGGAGACGAACTGCTCCAAACCGTGTTCCTGTTGCTAAGGCTGCTCTAGGAGAAATGGCATAATAATTAAGGATTAATCCTCACACTCATTTTTAGCAGCTTGGTCTCAAATAAATACATGCCCAAGAGAAAAAAATAGCTGCCAAATCATTATTGTACCACCCCCCTGCCATGTTCTTAGGAAAATTGCAATTCTTTTTCTCTCATTTACTTTTTCACCAAATACATGTTATGTTTTCCACCCAGACAAATGTATTTCACACATGCAACCTTGCTGTAATATGAACAAAAATTATTTTCTTCTGAGACGAAAGGAACTTGATGAAAGGAGGCAGCTCCTGGTAAATGCAAGAATATTGCTATGCAACAACAGATTGAACCAAATCTATTTCAGTTTTCTAATCCACAATGGTTGAGAAAACCGGTAGCTGACTATTTTCTGACATGTGCCTCCACTTCAAAGGCTGAGAGAACCCTGTCCAGCATTCAGGGTCTTCATACACTTACCGATTTCTGTGGAATCTGTTTGTCTTTCATGGTTTGGGGTTTTCATTGCTATCCCTTCCAAATATTGATTCTTACTGGAGATGGTCAATCTGCTGTGGGGAAGTATTACTTTTCAGGAACTGACATTTCAGACCATCTGCCTAAAACCTTAAGCCCAGGGTGAATGTGGATGGGTTCAGGTTCCCTGAACTGGACCATCACAGACTAAATTGGTTTTCCCTCCTGAAGTCATGCCTTGTGCGATAATCTTGCATGGTATCCAGCTCAAAATAAGGACAGAGATGGGCATTATTTTTTAGTTGCAGCACATAGCAACCCAAGCCAGGGACCAACCTGCTGGGGCTGGTGGTGGAGCAGAAGTTCCCACAGACCTTATCAGAGCTGATGGAATGATGATGGTTAAAAACTGCTCCACCAGCACATGCCTGCAGAATGACTGGGTGCATCCCTGAAACCGCAACTGAGAAAGTCATAAAGGCTTCTGCCTGCCCAGGGTTGGCATATCGTTATGGCCATGGGTAGTTAGATGCACACTGGGCATTGTAGTCCCATGCTGCCCTTTCCATATGTCGTTTTTTAAGTTTTAAAACTAATCAGAGTGCTATCTGGAGAATCTGTGTGGCTCTTTTTGTTTACCTCCAGGATCTATTTGTAAGCTAAGTGCAGACATGTTTTGAGGGACAAAATACCAATTCTTTCTCCTCTGAAGCTGCAAGGGGAAAAAGTGCTCTGCAAATCTTCTGCTTTGAGTACTGAAAGGAAAGCAAAACTGGGCAGAATGTGGAGTAGGACTCTCTGAGGGCCCCTATCAAGAAATCTGATGCATTTTCTTTCATTAAAGTCATAAAAGACTCTGGTGCTGAGAACAAATATGTCCAATTCTCTTTAATACAGTTTCTCTAAGTTCCATGGAGTGTTTTCAAACACAGACTTCTTCTGTTGTAATTCTAAATAGTTTGTTTTTACAAGATCTGGAGGCTACTCTTAGGGTCGGTTGATGTAAAGAGAGGTTTAGCTCACACAGTAAGACTGACTACAGTTGAAGTGAAGTGAGCTTCTGGAAATGTAGTCACAACTCACAGCATTTACCAGTCAGAGGGTCCTCCCTGTCCCTTCTTGCCTGCTTTGCTGAGTGCAACAGTTAAACACAGGCAGCAGAGTGACTTGTTTCCATGTTACAGGAGGAGACGTAGTTTTCTCACAGACATTGCTTGCCCATGGACTCAGGCAGAAGATGCTGCACAAGCTCACAGACTAGGAGGGTGATGTCCATCTCACCCAGCTTCAGTCCCATAGCCAAGGTGTCCACACTCAGCTCCCGCCCATATGAGGACCCACAAGGGTTGGTGGGCAGGTGGCTGTGCAGAGGCAGAGCTGAGCTTCTCCTTGGTGGGTTTTTCTCCCCAGGGGTTCCTCAGTGAAGCTTAGGCAGCTGCTCTGCTGTGTTGGGCACTATAGCTAAACATCAGGGTGGAAAAATCCAGGCCACAGCACCTTATAGTGTACAAAAGTTAGATATGCTGTGTCGCTGTTACAGGGTAGCAATGGGCATCACTGCAGGTTATACAGGTTGATAGAGGGGCCAAATCCCAGTGCACAATACCACAGCTATCTTTCTGTTTTGCGTTGATGGGAAAAAAGCCCATATCATTTGCAACCCTCCACCTTTCCATTCCCGTAGTGACTATGCTTGCTGAGTTTCCCTGCTTTTTTTCCCTCAAAGTGGGAATAACTCATCATATTTCCTCCTTATCACCTCCCAAAAGCAATGAAATGGTGAGGAAGGAGCTCCATTTTGGAGTACAGTTGTTTTACTGAAACTGCACACATATTTTATCTCTGCATCAAATGATTGCAGAACTTGGTGTACTGTACTTAGAAAGGACCAGTATCTACATATGCAAACATGTTGTTTCTTTCCTGCCATAGCTATCAGGGGCAAATACTCAGAAGTTCATGTTAGCAGGATCCATTGATTTGAGGGTGCAGAGTATATTCCAAGCTTAGCTTGGCAGCATAAATATGCACTAACATAGTCCATCTAACCACTCTACCCGCAGCCGCTGTAATTTGTCCCCTTTGCCTGTCTCATTCAGCAATGCTTTGTGGCTGTGCCTGCCAGCAGGGCAGGACTGCCCACTGCAGAATAATTAGAATAATTAGACAAAGCTGCAAACTGTTCCTCTCCAACTGATGCATTTTTGTCTGTGATGATCACATTTTGTCCATCTCTCCAGTCACCTTTTTGCTGTGGCACCAGATGTCTGCTCTTTGGGTCTGGTGCAGAATTAACTCTGAATAGCTTCCCTGGCATTTCCCACAGCTCCAGCGAGACTGGAATGTTTTTTTCCTTCTCTCTGTTTGACCTGTTGATATACTCTTGATTGACATACTGATTCAAGAATATTATTGGAGTCTTGATACGTACAGCATCCAGACATTCTGTTCCGTGTGCTGCTTTACAGGTATGCCTAACCTGCCCAAGAGGCAAGAGCTGTGAAACGCAGTGAGAAGTAGAAAAGATGGTACTTCTAACAGCAAAGATGCAAACCAAATACTACATTCTGAATATGGTATACAATGGCAGCAAAAATATAAATGCCAGGGCTCACAAATCAATGAATAGCTCAGGGCAGGAGGTTGCTTTAAGGGGTATGCAGAACAGAAGTCTCCTGTAACTCCAACTGTAGGTGTAGTCACAGGCCTCTGCAGCTACTATCATCAACAGAAAAGACACTGCAGAACCAGTAATAGGTTTTGAATGGGAGCTTGGTCACAGTATGGAGACAAAAGGTGGCACATCCTTGGGTAAAGAAAGAAGCAACAGTGAGTCCGAGGAGAGGTGGCAGCTCACATCTAGTACTCCTAGAGTTACTGCTGAGTGAATGGGAGATTAATTAACCTCAATGAGACTTGTGGGAAACTGGTGGATAAGTATCATTATCTACCATTTACAGGTTGAAAGGGAATGAGAGAGAAAAATTCCTGTTCTGAGACTGTACCAAAAGCCTTGAACAGGACTCACCACTGTAGTTTCCCATGAGATGCTTTTTCTTCATATGCACCAAATCGCATTAACAATGTACTTAATTTTGTATAAATACATATAAATATGCATATATATGTAAAATAAATGTGTACGTCTAGAAAATAAATATAGATTACATAAATATCATTTATGAGATCTGCTTTTCTAAAGAGAAGAAGGACTTCTGTGGGTGTACTGAAGGTAGGCCTAAAGGGGACCTACAAGCAGTCTGGAGAGGGACTTTTTAGAAGGGCATGTAGGGATAGGACAAGGGGGAATGGCTTCAAGCTGGTATAGGGTAGATTTTGATCAGATATTAGGAAAAAAATCTTCACTGTGAGGGTGCTGAGCACTGGCACAGGGTGCACAAAGAAGCTGTGGCTGTCTCATCCCTGGCAGTGCTCAAGGCCAGCCTGGAGAGAGGTTGGAGCAACCTGGTCTAGTGGAAGGTGTCCCTGCCCATGGCAGGGGATTGGAACTGGATGGTCTTTAAGGTTCCTTTCAACCCAAACCATTCTGTGATTGTATGTGTGTATATTTATACATATTTATACATAAGTATATAAGCTTAATCACATACTGTATCAGTAGGATGCATATTAATGAGGTATACACTAAAGTCACAATAATTTTCAAATATTCTTAACAAAAAGAATATTCAAGTGTAACAAGCACATGTAATAAATACTTTAAACTGAATACTCTAAAGTTATATATTATCGCATCAAGATAAGTGTATAAAGCATAGCACTCTGATTTTCAAAGTACATTTCATTACTCTAAACAAGAATTCCATTCAGAACAGCAGGCATGGTGGAAAGGAGAGGGAAACCAAAGTGCAATCTTACATAAATGCATAGGTAAATTATTGTGATTAGTAACTTGCCAGTCTCATACAGGGCTAACACATTTTCAGCACGACTGTACAGTCTGATAGGAGCTGCTCTGGTGACACATGAAGCTGTGTCAGTGTGCCAGCTCTGCCTGAGGTAGTCATAAGTGGGATGGATGTAAGTCAATGCTGTCAGAGGGTCACTTTATCTCACAACTTCCTTCCAGACATGCTCTTCTAGCGTTAGGTTAGTTACCATGCTGAACACAGTGAGACCTTCTTCTTGGCAACCCTGTGACAGACTCTTTGTCTTCTCCACCCTGGGCCAGTCATGGCCTTTTGCATAAGCCCATCTCCTCTTTCCATTCCCAGATCTCAGTACATAGATTTCAGACGGGTTCAGGTTCATGCCAGCTAACCATGGGGCCAGAGACACCCAGGCATTCAGCTGATGGCTGGCCAGAGGGCTTGTGCCAATGGCACCATGAAGTCACCCTCCCTAGGGACAAATTACTGCTGCTGCAAAGCAGTGTTCAGAGTGGGGAGTCTCCTTCTCCCTGCTCCCACCTACCAGGGTGCTGGGAGCAGGGACCAATGGCTGCTGCTTCAAGGCCACTTCCAAGAAGCTGAGAGGGCTCCCTAAGGGGAGGACTGGATCCAGAACTGATCCAGCTCTTAGGTCTGGTGGCCCAGAGTGACCCCCACTGCTCCTGCTAGTCAGGGTTTGCCATGGAGAGCACAAGCTCCAGGGATCCATGACAGGCCTGTGCATGGAGCTAGTGAGCAGTATGGGGAGCCAGGCACCCACTCTCCAGCTCACTCCCAGGTTTCATCATTTAATTGTATGGATATACTTGGTGCATCTGATGGTCTCTGACAAACATTAGAGGAGCATCACTGAGTGCTGAGAATTAAGCTGAGAACTGGCCCACAGAGAAGTGGCTGCTCTGTTTGCCCAGCAGTTTCCTCCGTTTTAGACTTTGTCAGGAGTCCCTGTAAATCAGTGGGAAAGCTCCAGCTGATTGCCAGAGGCTTCATATCCACATTGCTGTGCATCTCTGCAAGTGTTGCTCGTTGTGATATTTCTGTTTCTCTCAAAGGTCCTTTTTCTTTGCAGTGTGATGTCTTGGATCAGAACTTGCTAAATTTCCTCCCAGAACAAGAACATTCAGAAATTTATAAGATGTTATCTTCTTGTATGCTTATGACGGATTCTGCCTCATCGGACTACCTAAAAAGTAAGTTTTAGTTTATCTTTCCCAGTAAATGAAAAAGCAGGGGCAGGATAAAATTTTTCTCTCAGAAAGAGTTTCTTATGTGATGTGCAATATAAAACTTAGGTTCATAGCCTTTTAAAAAGATCTTGCCACCCGGAATGACCCTTTGGTTCTATTTTGAAATGAAACTCATCGCCTTTATTTTACTAGGCTAAGACTACTTGCAGTTATGTTAATTATTGAATATCGTATCTTTTGAGACAACTGAGGAAAATAGGTTAGTTGATGGAAACTGAGAGTTCGTGTGAGACAAATCACATCTTAATTGATATTTCAGTCTGTTCGAGTAAGATGCTGTTCAGAGGTATGCTAATGTGGCATAGCTTTGGTTTGCATTCAAGTTGAAAAGTATCTGTAAAATCATTGTAATTATTTTCAAACGAAATTTGGTTTTCTTAAAAATGCTTTTATTTGCCTCATCCCTATTCACTTTAGGAGGTAAGATATAGGAAACCTGAAAACACACGGTAATGTAAGATGTACAGCTGCTTCATCTACCGTATATACAAAACCTGCAGCTGATCACTAATATGCCAAAGTTAATTTAATAGATATTTTGAGGTAATTAGGCATAGTTTTCCAACAGAAGATGTAGAGCAGCTGTGAGTCATGAGAAGCCTACATAGAAAAAAATGCTATAAATGAAGGAACCGGTTCTCTCCTTTGCTACACCAGTGCTATGGCAGTGGTGGAAGTGGTGTGAGACAAGGGCAGGCTACCCACAAAGGCTGCCCCTGAGCTGTGGGCAGACCTGTGCAGAGCCCTGAAGAACCTGCACCCCTGCAAAGTGATTCCGTGTAGACACTGATCCTGCCATGTATAGCATGTAGTACAATGGTGTAGAGGACTCTGAGTGGTAAGAAGCTGCTCTTGTGCTGCCAGTTGCAAGATTGGGGTTGGAAGACACCATTGGTTGTGTTTAGCTTAAATAGCATATTTATTTCTTCTTCTTCTTCTTTTAACAATCCAGCTGACAATGAACTAGAGTTTTATTGTCATCTTCTGAGAGGAAGTTTGAACCCAAAGGAATTTCCAACATATGAATACATAAAATTTGTAGGAAATTTTCGGTCTTACAGCAATGGTAAGCTTTAATTGTTGTATAAATGTTACTTTAGCTGTGTAAAATAAAATATCAGTATTGCTCCATTGAACAAGACAGGCTTTTAACCAAAAGGACTATTTTTAATGTTATGGGGTAAATTTTGCTTCCCATGGATCTCACTGCTCATTTGCAATATCTGGACAAATACCTATGAAGAGTGAAACTGCGTTAGTTGCTTTTGTTACTGCCCTTCACTTGTTAGCAGTGATCCTTTGCATAAGTTTGCAATAATGGCAGGTTCAGAGGAGTGTTTGCGCTCACTAATACCGTGTGCTAAGACTACCTATTAACTAAATAATAAGCTTGCTACCTTAGCTGCTGGCTTACATTAAACACAAGTGCTGTGCCAGAACTGACAATCTGCCAAATCTGCCCTCTCACCCTGCTCTGCAATCTACTTTGTAATGGAGTGCCTACAAGCACAGCTCCACACTGTGGTGAGGGGTCCCCTGCCACTGGCATAGGAGTGTCTGAGGACCCTTCCACCTACCTCCTTCTCCAGATGCCATTTTACATTCCAGCACTGCAGAACCCAATACCCTCAAAAAAGGGAAAGACATGCAGTCAGCATAGTCACTAGTGCACCACAGCCTGTCTAAGGGATGCAGGGCATATTTCCACCTCGCCCATTCCCTAACAAACAGATTGCTGCATGGCCATTAGTGTCAGAAATAAAATACCCTTTTATTACTTTCCCTTCCCCTGCCTGCCCAACTTTGCTTTAGTTACTTGCCTGATTGAACTCCAGAGTGGCATTTCCAAAGTTGCTGGTATTGTTCCAAATAGGTCATCCTCAGCAAAAAAAAATCCCCACCGTGCTTTCCAAAAACCACACGCCACACTGCGAGAAAATAAGTCCCTGTCCCCATTTAACTTTCTGCTCTTGCTCCACATGACTAGAATAGAAACCTACGTGCAGGATGGAGATATGTATTTCTTGTTTGGTGCCATCTGATTTGAAGCTTTATTTGTAATAAGAAATGTAACTGCCTGTATGCTTTCTAGTTTGAATGAAGTGAAATGCGGCTGCCTGACAGACGCACACACCAAGCTGTTCTGTTTTCTAGAGCAGAAACTGGCTTTCAGGTGCTGACTCATAAGGATACATTTCTACCAGGGGAATTTCTGATCCATTTTCTTCAAGGGTTTTTCAGCCTTTTATTTTGGTATGACCTTAATATTGCCTTTTTACCTGTTAGGATTTCATATCGAGCATTTGTATGAGTGGCTGTTTCTCAGAAGGAAGATAAAACTTGCATTAAAGGTATCTTCCCTAGCTTGATGCATATAAATTAAATGGGAACATATTGATTTCAGAAGACACCAAATCATTTTCCAAAGACCCCAGCTTATAGTTTTCAAGTAAGACTTGCTTTCTGCTTCATTTTTTTTCCTCTGTGACACCTTTTTCTAAATCTTCCATCTTATTTTGTCTCTTTCTTCCCATCTCTGCTGCATTCAGGCCCTCTGTACAATAGGGAGGGGATAGCCCTTTCCCCTGCTGTGTGAGATGGTGCCTCCTGGCCCCATTCCCATTTTCCCATTGCAGAACCCAGGAGCTTGCCTATCCTGACTTTAGATTCTTGAGTTCAGTGCAGAGCCTGATGGAAATACTTGTTCATCAGGGCATCCCCAGCACTGCTCCCCCTTGGCTGGAGGACGACCCCATAGCCCCCTCTGTTTCCAATCCCCAGCACCCTGACTTCTAATCCAGCCACAAAAGGCGGAAGCAAGTGCACCAGAGTCGTGATGTCGCAGCAGTCACCCCTGTTTGCTTAGGAGCTGATAACCTTGGGCCAAGGACAGAGCGAGCAGCCACAGGAGGGTGCTGTTGTTAGCTCCACTGGGCTTCTTGCATCAGCCAGCTGCACCCTGAGCAAGGCATGGGGACACCAGCTCAAGTGAGCACCCTATGAATACAGCTGCCCCTTGGGCAGCTTTACAGCCCCAGGCCTGGGGGCAAGGAACTGTGCTTTGGTAAGGGGACTTGTGGCATGACATCTTTGAGCACCTCATGGGCACAGCGATGGGCTGGGTTCCCACCTCTGCTGGCTCCTCACATTCCAAGACACCCTGTCGTCAGGCACTGTCCCCCCAGCCAACGCACCTCCCAGACCTGCCAGTAATTTCTTTCTTCTTCCTTCCATGAAATAAATACCCATTCTCCAGCCATCCCTCCTCTAGGTGTGAGGCCAGGGGGGTGAGAAAGACAGTGGTGGGAAGGGTGATGGGGGAGACACATATCACTTGCAGGGCAGCACTCTTCCTATGTGCGTAGGATTAGCTGGCCCCAAATCCTGCTTTTTGGAGGTGTTTGTGAAGGAAGGAGGCTAAGCTGGAGATGAAAAAGAGTTAGCTGGGGGAGAAAGACAGAAATTGCAAATTAAGCTTAATTAGCAGGAGACATTGCTTATGAATGTATTCAAGAATGTTTTTCCCTGTAGCTTTTCACAGCAGTGGAAGTGTGATCATGTTTTACACATGGGAGACTGATACAGGATGTTCTTCTCTAAATACAAATCTCTGCTTTTTAGCCACCCAATCCTACTTTTGTTTCCAGTGGTTTGCTGAGTGTACTCTGGGGCTGCCCTGCCTGTACATTCCTGATGCAGGGACACCAAAGCCTCTGTGGCCAGGGAAACTCTTACCCCTGGTCAGGCTGTATCCCATCAGGATACTTAACTATTCTGTTGTCATTAATTTGGGGTCATGGCAGTGACAGTCCTAACACTTCACTTAACCTTCACTAATGTTTTGAAGAACTGGTAGGTCCGATTTTGCCCTCTTTAACAGAAATGTCATTAGCTTTATTCTACTTCCACATAATCTTTTACATAATTTCCCTTGAATTATCATCTTTTTAGGCTCATTTTACTATTGTTCATTGCTCACATAATGGTGGTGCCTGGGGAAGGGGGTCATGAATGCTGCAGTCCCAGTCACTTTGCCCCCTCCTGTTCTCCTTCGTATTTTCTCCTTTGATTGCATTGTACCTTATGGCCGAGAACATCATATAGGGATGGGTTTGAATGGATTAATTTGAAGGACTGAGGCTTAGAAAGCCAGTTAGGGGCTTAGCTGCTCTCCCTAACTTTAGTTGGAGCCCTGGGGCTTTAAAGGCCATTGTACTGATAAGCCAAAGAGATTTTTTTGTCTGCTAAAGTAGAACAAATACATGATACCTACCAAGGTGACTTGTAACCAGGATTGCTGTCAGGGAGCCAGGTCATGCATAACCTACATCATACCCATGCTACTCCCTGAGAGGAGCAGTCACTGGCATCTTCCAGATCCCAGAAGGTGCATGTGCAGACCCAGAAATTGCCTGGGAAAGTTCACGTAGGTGATGGCATGTGTTCAGTCTTTCGGAAGATCACTGTCCCTAGAGCTCCTGTGCTCAGCTATAGCTAGAGGCAATAGGGGCTGTACGGCCCAGTGCCAGGGTTAGCAAGTGGGTCCACTCTTGGGTTGGTCCCAGGGATGTTGTGCGGGAAGCTGTGCTCCTAACCCCTGCTACAAGGACATTTCTGCTGCTGTATCTACACCAGGGATGTGACACGAGCCGCCTGCACATGAGCAAAGCCCACTTGAATTAGTGTGCCCAAGCAAGAGCAGCCGACCGGAGAAACAGCAAAGTGAGCTATGTGGAGTGACTGCATGAGTCACTGGCTGTGCTAAATCAAATACAGGAGATTTGATTTTGCATTTGGGAGGATTATATAATCGTCATTAATTAAACTTCAATGAGAAAAGCAGGACTGTAGCCTGACATGAAGAATCAGCTGTCCCTTGAGAGGAGCGGAGGTGGCCCATGGGCCACTCAGAACAGGAAAGTGGAGTTCCCTCTTTGTTTCTGTGAGACATGTCTACTTGCTCTTAGAGCATAAAGTCTGGGGGGTTTATTTGCAAATAGGAACTCTTCCAATATTTTTATGTATTTCAGTTTCTGGTTCTGTACTCCAGATTCTAACAAGCAAGATGAGTGTATGCAAACATCTGAGACAGCCAAGTGCCATCACTATACCTGTTGACCTGTAGTGCCTGATAAGGGACAGAGTCATGTCAGCATCACCTATGAATAATGCAGTGGCTCCCATCCAGTCTTGCCTGAGGGCTGATGGGGGGCAGGGAGGGCAAGTAATAAAAGCAACCCTCAAAAAAAACCCCAAGAAATAAATAGCTCACAGTATAAAATGTCAAATTAAGTGAGAATAGATTATTTTACAAAGCTGCTTAATAGCTTACTCTGATAAGAAAGGATAAGGTGGGCTGGATTTATCCCTCCTGTGAAAATTGTTTGTACATTTGTAAACAGTAAAAGATCTCTCATAATGATATAACCAAATATTGGCCTTGGTATCCTATTTCTGAGGTGACACACTTGCTTAAAAACTCCTGAAATGGACAGAGCCAGAGTCCTGCCTTTCAAAGTGTTCACCAGTACAAAAAAGGACCACCAGCATCTTTACAGTGACAGATCCATCCTTTCATCCAAAATGCCTGAAGTTTTCCTCTTGAAGGAGGAGACAACCGTTATGTGAAAAGAGTTTCTGATCAAGTAATATCATTAAATAGTATAGCAGAATTTAAAATTGAGCATTTTTGTTCACAGTTACATAGAAACTCAGGAAGTATCTGGTTACTGGATGCTAATAATGGCAGATACTCTACTGTTAGCTGATACATTTATCAGAGATAAGAATAACCATCTAGAAAATTATTATGCTGAGGGGAAAAAAAGTCTTTTCACTCTCAGAAAAATTAATTAATTCTGAATTCCTTTTTAAAAGAAACAAGCAGATTTATACAGAAGATACATTGATCTTGAGCCTCCATCAGCATATGCAGAAACATCTGATAAGAATAACTCAAACTGAAATGTATGTTTTGATCAGAACCAACAGCCACACAATTATTATTTGCTATTCACAATATCATGGAAGCTGCGGCTATCAATCTGCAGTGCTTATGTTGGGCTCTCCATGGGCACTTAAGAAAAAAGGCACTATTCCTGTCCTGAAGAATTTACCCATATCAGCACAGGATGGTGAGGGGAGAAACAGGAGGAGGAAAAAGGAGCGAGTAGATCAAAGCAGACAAGTGATGTATGGACACTGTCACTGTTACTCATCTGATGCTACTGAGTGCAGTCTGGCTTGCTGCTGGCACTTGTTTTCTTCATTATATATATTAATTGCTGAATATTCTGTTTATCTGTGGTCTGAATGTATTTATGTAAAGCAGTCTTGGTTTTATTCTGGTCTGTTTGGCTTGCATTTTTTGAAATCACTGCTCAGTTTGTTTGACAGTCACTTTGGCTGGTTCTTTAAACATTAACATCTACTGACAAAACAGGAAGGAGAGGTTTCTTCTTTCAAATGGCATAAATGAGAGGTTTGCTGTTATGGAAAGAATATGTTTTGAACAACCTAAGTTAAAATAACTGACCAAGCAACTGACTGCTACACTATTATTAAATGAATAATGGGGTTTCTGGGGGATTTTAAGCATGTTTTCATTAATTTCGTGTGGCGTGATTTGTATCCCTAAGGATGAAAATCTCTTCATCTGTGGTAGTTAAGGGCTTGGTTCCTTATATGTATTACTTACTGTTAATGTCTTGTCCTTAGTGTTCTGGTCTTTTCTGAAAAAACCCAAAACCAAATAACAACAACAACAACAAAAAAACCCTATATATAGATAATTTCTTCCTATCTTCTTATATGGCATTTGTAAGTAATTTAATACTTCTGCAAAAGTATTTTGTGGTAGCTCTAAGAGCAGCAGGTCTGATAGTTTATTGCAAAAACTTAAAATTCATGGTAAGGAGCATCAGCTAACTGATATATATGAGATAACTGTTACATCTTCCTGGTTATGTATTTAGCTTTGTCACACAACCTTCTAATTCCCTACTCAAGCTATTTTGTCTAGATCATTTAATTGTGAAGCACACATGTCCTTATTCACCCAAGCCCACTTGTTTATAGCCAGCTTAACATTTCATCAGTCACCTTCTGACAAAAGCATTCTGAGACCTGTATTTGACTTATAAATGTTAACATCACCATATCCTCAGACTTCATCCTATGTTTTCCATTCCACTGTTTTTCTGTGGTGCTCTCAGAAAGTTCGCTACTGAACTTTGCTACTTCAAGATGTTGTGTGTTTTCTTTTAAAGAGACTTGGAGAATTATAAAGTACAATTTTTCAGAAGGCATGCTTAATTTTATTTTTTTTATGTAATGATCTCTTTTTTTAACTACACTTAAAAATTTGTCAACAAAAAAGGTTGAAATTTGCTCATCAGCTGCAAGGGCAGAGCAAAACAGGCTGTGCAGATAGAGCTGTGGAAAGAACAGATACTAACAAAATAAATCAGGCAGCAAAGTAATTAAAAAACAAATGTCAGGGATTCTTTTTCCTTTCAGTTATTGCAGTTGTTATTTTCAGACGGCAAGGTACACTCCAAGGTGGTGGCTATCTGCCTGCACCATTGAGGCCTTTAATGCTCTGACTTTGTCAAAGGCATCTGAACATGGAGATGGCACAGTACTTGTTCAAAGTCAGGATGGATGACTTTCAGCCAGGCCAGCTCTATCTTATCTTCTGGGGCTTATTCATTCACTGACACTTACATTCAAGATTCCCAAACACTTTACGTGAAATCCAGAATTGAAATTCATCCAAAATAAATTATTTACTACATAATTTTCATATACAATAATTATTTAATTATTATATAACCCTTTTAGTATTGCTTTCACCTCTTGGAAATATAATACTATTTTGTAAATGCCATATTCAGGGATGTATTCTCCTCTCTTCTGTGAATACATCTCAGGCCCATGGCTGTTTACATCAAACAGCTGACGCAGAAAAGCCATCTGCTTTCTTTGATGTGACTTGGCCTCCACTCCGTCTTCACTTTCTTCTGCAACTGGTGTCATTTGCAAGCCCGTGGGTTCACTAACTAGGTTAACTTATCATACCTGTGGTTTGCAGGAGGAATGTACTTATTTTCATATCTTAGAGCGCAGTCTGCTGGGCTCTAAGATACAAAAGCATTTGCTACTGAACTTGGCTATTGCAGAGAGAAACCCCATTAACTTCAAATATGGCAACATATTTCACTGGAAGCCTGGAAGTAACTTTTTACAATGCCCTTAATGTGGGTTTATAGCAATCCCATTAATTTTTAAACAGGTCTGGCTATGAAAAGCAACAAACTTGCACAAAATAGTCACATCAGAGATGAACCAATACCTCTTTACTCAGGCTTCTCCTGTTTCCTGTAGCTCCTAACTCTTTCTACATTTTTTACCATCTCTTGTATTAATAATCCCATAGAGGCCCTCATATATGCACATAACCCCAGGAGCAGTACAGGAACAGATATTCCTAGGAAGTCCCCAGAGCAAGTGCGCTTAGCTGGTGAAAGGAGGAGGATTTTGCCCATATTTTTTATCTCAATATCCAGTCAGCCATGCCCTCCAGACTCAATCGCAACAGAGAGCTGTAATGTCTGTGGATGTGCACATCTGTGCTTCTCAAATGAGGAATATTGTGCCCCTTTTTGGCACAATATATATTGTGCACACAGTGGCCTAAACCTATTAATCACAGGTGTGAATTCTCCTCAGAGTACTTACTTTTTCTGTCTCATACCCTGTTATCCTTGTTATCAGTTACTCTTTTGTATCATTATTCTAAGGCTTTTAATAGGTTGAAATGGGTTCCAAAAACACGTGTGTAAATTGAGACTTCTTCCATCTCTACAGTTTATGCTAGTGAACTAAGCCTAGTGCAGAAGCACCCCAGAATAAAAATTGCTAGTTACCTCCTCCACAGATAGAAAGCTCTTAATTTTCACAGAACGGTCATGTTTAACCTTGCTTTATCCTGTGCTGAAGAGACAAACTGTAGGAAACTGCACAAAGTTGGATAGAGGGACCTAATAGTAAAGAATATTAGCATTTATCCCTTTTAGCATTAGATTAACTCATATTGGTGAACTCCAGCTGCTAAATGGGACCTTCTCTGCCCCCATGGGAGATAGTTGGTTGGCAGGGCAAGAGCTTGTGGAACCAGCCCACTTCCCACCGTAGCTTAGCACAGAGTTTTCTTTCACTGCTGTGAAAGTAGGATTACCATCTCTAAACAGCTCAAATTTGGATGAAGAATTTGCATCATGTTATTCTAACATGGGACTGCAGGCTAGCTTAAGGCAACGTGTTCTTGTGGCAGCGTGTCTCTGTGGCAGGAGGTGCTAGTGGGCTCTCAAAGCAACGCAAGAGCCGTGCAATCATGACAGACAGATAAAAAAACCTATGCGAAATCTGTAGCCACATCACATCCAGTTTTTCCTTTTGCCCAGTGTTTCAGAAGACAGCTGACCATTTGCAGCCTCACCAGAAATGCCTAGCTCTGTGAGCCTCTGCATGCATGAGGTCCTTTTAGGGTCTCTTTTATTGAAACAAGGAGAACTCACACACACTGGGGACAGTTCATTGCTAGCTCAATGGAGCCTCACTGGTGGTGGGCCCTGGTGTTTTGCCACTGATGACTTGATGATCTCTCTTCAGCTACCTCCCTTGCCAATGCTTTTTTCCACTGCTTCATGGAAGTCAGGGCACTAGGCATGCTGCAGCATATACTTTTTTTCTTGGTGGTGAAAAAGAGCAATTGGATGCATGGGGTTTCTTTCCAGAAAGCTGGTTTATGCTCTTTAATACCGTTTGGCCTTATTTTTATCAGGATTAACCTATAAGATTCATACTTGAAGTTAAGCTCTGATGTCTTTCTGCATAACATGACTGACTTGGATTTAAATATATGCATATCAGCTTTAAAAGCTTTTAGAGCACTTCCCTGAATAAAATTAATACTAGTACGCTTCATGTGTGCAAAATAGTCGGAAGAGCAAATCTTGTATGAGGAACGACTTTGTGTCCTGGTTTTTTCTCTACCTAGTGCCTAACTCCACTTGCAATGGCTTTGATGAGGCTGTCCCAAGGGCTTACAGAACATCCCCTGGAAAGCAGATCTGCTTTGTTGCGACTGTTCGTCTGGCAACACCTCAGTTTCTAAAGGTAAGTGCATACCTTGGGTCGCATTCATTTCAGAACTTCTCAAAACGCTTTCAGATGGGGTGACATGCAAAGTTATTAGTTTTGCTAATTGAATGGATTACAGATATCACATTTCATGCATAGAAATCCAGTGAAGAGGATTATCAGTGCGAGCCAGGATCTGCGGAAGTGGTGTCGCTTCTCCTCCCCTTGCATGGGAGATGGAAACCCTCCTTACATTAGGAATTGCACAGTCAGTTTGAAATTGGCTTCTTCATTACTGCTTTCTGCTCTGGGACTTGCAGGGCACTCTTAAGTGATTCATGGCCCCAGCAGGCTACTGGGGGGCCCCAGCAGGGTCTCTTCTGTGTGAGTAAGAACATTTCCCATAATCTTAACCACAGTAATATTAGTATGAGGGGCTGGAGTTAAGGTTGTCCGGGAACACTGAAAGCAAATTCCCTTGTCTTCCAGTAACAATGATCTCAAATTAAACAGGGAAACTAAATGGGCTGCACGTGGCAATGAGCTGCCCAATGCTAGGGAGGAGAGGAACCTGGAGAAGGTGTTAGCTGCCACAAAATCCTAGACACTAATTGCTTCAGTTCACCTGAGTGATTAACTCAACCCCCACTCTTCACTTCCTCTTCTAAAGTGAGGGCCAAAATACATATCTAACTGGCTAATGAAGTCAGAATTAGCGTGTTGGTTGCACGAGAAATGTTTGCATGTCGCACCTTGAATTTCAGGGTACATTATTGCCATCAGCATGTATTTTGGCATAAACTGTAGGTGGGGAAGAGAGGAATTTAAGGTATGCCTGAACCCTTTTGCTTCTGTACAGCCAACAACTTTAATAACTTTGTAAGCATTGACATGTATCAAAGAAACACTTGAAAGCAGCGTGTCCCAGCTTGTCCTCTGGTCCCAAGAGGTGGTCTGTATGACTTCCCTCTCACAGAGGAACAGCAAAGACAGAAGTGGCAGCAGAGGCATGAGTGGGTGTCACTGAGCCCACTGCACAGGGGAATGTGTCACCAGGGAGTAGGAGGATGGGCACACTGGGGGCCAGTGGGCAGGCTGTACTTATAATGATGATGGAAACCCTCCTGCAAAAGAAGATGCCACTAAATCCTGAGTGCTGATGCTGGCAAGTCCCAGGCCAGGGGCCTCCAGGTTGACTCCAGGCAGCTCATGGAGCTGGAGGTGCCCCTGCAAACTGCCAGTGGGAGAAGAGATGCTGGCAAAGGGGATCTGGGGCACACAGCCAGTCCCAGCCCATGCATGAGTGTGCACCATGGTGCCATCCTTCCTCCCCTTCCTATCTCCACCCAATGACTAATCATCACTGACTGCCCCCTGATCTCATCCCTCTGGGCCAAGGACATCCTGCCTCACAGGCAGCCCTGTGCCCTGCCTCCTTCCATGCACTTATTATTTATTATCAGAAGTGCTAAGGGCTTCTGAGTCTTAAGGGACAGCTTCTTCACTTCACTGGAGTAAAGTACAAGGCAAAACCACTACCTTTCACCAGTCTGACAGGCTCCATGCAGGCTGTCTGCCTGAAAATACATGTACTCCTCTTTGGCTGTTGAGTAGGAAGGAGAGTGTCCCCCTTTCTCAAATACGGCTCGGAGAGCAGACATCCAAAAGGACTGGGCAAGGGTGGTAGGTATCTTTAGTAACACAAAGAGAGCAAGGAAAGTCATGACAAGCCCAGATGGGACCAAGCAGAGGCTGGATGCTGGAAAAGGGCACTACTCCTTGGGGCTGTTGGCAACACAGCCATCACACCCCAGGCACTGCCTCAAAACCATGAAAACTCTGGCTCCCTGAAGAACAGTCTCAGCTCTTAAGTCCACGTGAATCACAAGTTCTTCTTCCCAACTCCTGCAAAAATGTTGGCATTGATAAATACAATAGATTGCTCTTTAGAGTTGCCAGAAAATGTGTAAATTCTCTGTATTCGCCTCTTATGCACTATGTATTTATAGCTAACAAAAGCTAAATGAAGCAGAACTCTCTCTAAGTCAGCTCTTTACCACATAGGAAATGTGCATCGTGGAAGAACCTCTAGAGGAATTCACATCACGACACAGCCTGGAGTGGAAATTTTTGTTCCTGGATCACAGGTTGGTGGCAAGAAGAGCACTCCTGGTTGCGTTCGATGCTTGTCAACTGTTGTTTTCATAAGTGCAATTCTCTCAAATAGTGTTCCATTTCACATCTAAATCACATGAGCAGGAGGGCTGCCACTGAAATTCCTACAAAAGCTGATGTTTACTATTTTACATTTTGTTCTGCATTTGTTTTTATCAGTCTTTTAAAACAAAATTACTCTGTTTCTCAGGCCAAATTTGTGATTAGCTTGTTCTCATTTCCTTTTAAATTATCAGTGGACCAGAGTCTGCCACATGGCAAAATGATCTAATTGTTTTACAGTTGCAGAAACCATTCTTTCCAAATCCAGCCATTGACTTTGTGTATGCAATTCCCACTCAGTTACGGACAGAAAGTCTGTGCTGGCCTGAGGCAACCGTGCTAGCAAATGTACAAATCAACTGCCCCAGCATGCCATGGACAAGCTCTGCAGGCACCCAGAGGGAAGCAGCACAGATGATCTCCCCTCCTACCCCCATAGTCCCAGTAGACAGTGGCTTCCTATCACCTTGCCATACGTTTTCCCCTGTTCAGAGACTGTGGGAGCAGCAGGAGAGCCCCTGACCAAGGAGCAGCCAGGGAATGGCTCCCCCACAGCAGATTGCTCCCGTGTGAAGGTCTCTGAGAAGCTGAGCTGCTTTCCACAACCACATTTTCCCTGGAAATATGGTGTTGTCATAGCCTTGTCCTGGAAGGATGGTGCCTGCTGGCACTGCCATGCCCAGCTGGGCATCCCAGGCACAAGGAAAGGCAAGTCCAGATCCATTCCGCTGGGGTGGGTAACTATACACTGATAAGCGAGAGCAGATCTGGGCTTTTTGCATATCTGTGTCAATATGCAGAACTGCTTGTTTTGTAGTTTATGAACTCACTTATACTGTGCCTAACCGCAGAGCACCACCGATTATAGGATACTTGCCTTTTGAAGTGCTGGGTACTTCTGGCTACGACTATTACCATATAGATGACCTAGAGCTGCTAGCAAGGTGCCATGAACACTGTAAGTATCGCATGGCCCAGGTTCCTGTGGAGTCACTGGGACACCTCTTTTCAGTGAAATGAAATTTCAGTTAAAATTGTTTTAAACTTGGAAGTAGAGGTTTGACCCTTGCCTCTCACCTGTATGTCTTAGCAAGAGATGTAGCAGATTGGAGGCACTGCAGATTGATCGGCATCTGGATCAGACTTATCAAGCTCTGAAAAATACAATTGTACCCTCCATATCCCCAAAGGAGTCAACAAGACTCACTGAATGGATAAAATATGCCAAATTAGACCCCACTCAATTAGTAACAAACATGCAGGAATAGTTCAAGTAATCTCAGAAAAGATTGTGTTTTGTAAAACTCTTGCAGATTATTTACCTTAATGTCGTGAGCCACTTATTTAGGATACCTGTGAGAATTTAATATAGTCTATTAAGATTTAAGTGAAAAACTCTTTCACTAAGTAAAGAAATTGAGGCAATGCTTTTCAAACATTTACTTATAGAACTGGCTTTACCATCTCAGCTTACTGCCTCTGAGTGTCCTGAAAACATCCAGTCAACATTAGTTTTATATGTTGAGATTAAAATATAGAAAGGCTGAATATGTGCTTGTTTGGGAAACCCTTAACATCACTAGGGGAAAAAAGCAGAGATTAACTTTGTGGGGGAATCTTTAAAGCCTCCTATACTTCCCAGTTTACTGCAGTTTGAATTCCTGTCAGTCTGAGAATGGTAATTTCAAATGACTTTTGTCTTTGCACAATGTTATCTCCTATACTCACTTCATTCTGAATCCATCTGCACACAATGCTCATCTTTTTAAGCATCTTTATCCTGTACTTTTCTGATATAGAACTTAAGATGATCTCTCTTAGAAATTAATCCCAGATGCCTAATTAAACCGTATGTGATCAGCACATAAACCAGAGTAAGATCTCTGTTTAAACCGTAACTGATGTTAATGCATTAGTGTCCAAATTTAATGTCAATTGTACTGAATAGGAATGTACCATTCAAAGAGCCAAAGAAGATACCTACTGATCTTTCTTACTTTTGCTCTATCATTAACACTGACAGGACCACCCACTCAAAAGGTGCTTTGACTCCTGTCTCCCAGGAAAATCAATGGGGTCACAGATGCTTCTGTCACTTTTTTCACATTTCTTGCCATTTTCACATCAGAAATTGTGCTACAAGCCATGTGTGTGTTTTCTGCTGACAGTGATGCAGTTTGGCAAGGGGAAGTCTTGCTGCTATCGGTTTCTGACCAAAGGACAGCAGTGGATCTGGCTCCAGACCCATTACTATATCACCTACCACCAGTGGAACTCCAAGCCAGAGTTCATTGTCTGCACACACATGGTGGTAAGGTATGGAAAATCATATCAACTAGCATGGACATAAAGCACAGTAAGATAAAGACATCCTCACGACTGCCAACACTTTATCTTAAAAACATCATGTTTTACATAACAAAAAAATAAGCTTGAGCTCTCTGAAGGAAATATATTCATTATAGAAAACTGATCAAAATAAACATGTAGTGACAGGACAAGGGGAATGGCTTTAAGCTGGAAGAGGGCAGATTTAGATTAGATATTAGGAAGAAGTTCTTCACTGTGAGGCTGGTGAGGCACTGAACCCATTGCCCAGAGAAGCTGTGGCTGCCCCATCCCCAGCAGTGTTCAAGGCCAGATTGAACAGGCCTTTGAGCAATCTGGTCTAGTGGAAGGTGTTCCTGCCTGTGGCAGGGGTTTGGAACTAAATGATCTTTAAGGTCTGTTCCAACCTAAACCATTCTGTGATTCTATGATTCATGAAAACTTACCTTATGCTAAACTTGATTTGTCAGTCATTAATTTAGGGGCAGATTGTTGCGTTTTTCCATTTTGTGCAAAAATAGAGAATAGACAGATCCCTTAACTATTCACTTCCTCTAATCCTCATGTTGTTTTTAAAGAGATGTGTGGAAGCTTTTCAGTGAAGTCATAAAGCGCTTGTAAGATGTGAACTTGACCTTTATATATACTTCTTTAATATACCTCTTGACTTCAACAAGATAGATAGGAACAGAGCAAAAACTGCAAATTGAAACAGTCTCTCAAGTGTTATTCAGTAGCATTTGACTTAAGTGATTTTTCAGCTGTTAATTTAACTTGTAAAATGTTACAGTAATATGTCCCTCCGCTTGTTTAAAGTACATTTAATGAAATATAACAATACCATGTTCATACAAAGAATTATATTTTCCATTCAGTTATGCAGATGTTCGGGTGGAGAGGAGACAGGAGATGGGCTTGGAAGAAGTGTCCTCAGAGGTTGTGTCCTCAGCACTAAAGGTACAACGAGAAAAGCTTTTTTCATGAATATATGTAGTAATCAGAATTTGTTCCTGTGTTAATGTCACTGAAGACTCCAGCATTGTCTTTCTGGATGGATTCCCTCAACTTCAGAATTCATTACTCACTTGAATTATTTTAACGTAGATTGTGTAAATTCATGAAAGGATAAGCCTGGTGATCAGTAGCAGCCACAGATTAAGAGAAACATGGGCAGGGACAATATAAGATATTTCCACCTGTCTTTGGCAAGATACTACCATTTCGATTCACTTGAGCATGTTTTGGCAATCAGCCTTCTTAGCTACATCTCAGTGATCTGCTGAGGGAAGAAAGAAAAGCTCCTCCTCAGTGCATGGCTGAGTGTCCCACAGAGGTTGCAGTTGCTGTTGCGTCCAACTAAACACAAAAGATTCAGAAACACATCTGAAGGCACAAAATTACTATGGCAGTAGCTTGCTATTTATTTCCAACTCAGTGATAGTTCTTTGTAAAATGCATTGTTAGATAGGAAATTGACACCTGTGCCCAGGTCTTCTGCTGGCCTAGCTGGGATTAGTTCTACTCAAGTTATTTTAGGCCAGCCAAAGAACTGGGTGTCCAACCGTTGCTAGATGTATTTCACAATGTTTTTACACTGACAGATGCAATAGCCATTCCCTTTTCTTGTTTTGGTTTGGTTTTTTTAGGACAGTGGCACCAGCTTGGATCCTGAACAGCACTTTAATGCACTTGATATTGGTGCCTCAATCCTCAGCACTAGTCGGACACCTTCAGTATCATCCAGGAGCTCACCAAAATCTTCCCACACACCCAAGTCAGACCCAGCATGTGAGTGGCATTCCTGTGTTACTGCAGTATTTAGCCAAGTTACAGAATGTGTGCATATATACCACAGCCTCTAATTTAACAGTGAGTGATGAGGTATCGATGATACGTGTTTGTCACTCACAATGAAGTGCATAATCTGAAATGCTAACATACAAGAGGTATGGTTCTAGTGCAACCACCTGTACATGGGAAAATGAATAGAGGGACTAGCTGTGAAACCTGCTGTTTCAATCTGTTATGAAAATGAGAGCTTCTGTCTTCAGATTTGAGGGCATCAGTATGAGCATGAGATCCTTCTAGACTCACATGAGTAATAACAGTGATTCTCTTCTGGCCAAGACTCAGGATGTTCCAGCATTGACTTGGGCACACCTTATGCACTCTTTCTGCTCCCTGGTCTGGAAGAAAAGTCAATGAGCTAACCTAAATTTACAGTTATTTAAGCTATTTGAAGGGAGTTCCAGCTGTTTTAGCACAGTTCTTGGTTCCTTTTGCTCTGTTCATTGGAGCACAAAATCATAATCTGTCTCATTTACTTTTATCTTTGCCCAGACCCTCCTTATCAGTTTAATTTTACTGCCATTGAAGTCAACAAGAACAGCCTTGACTCCCACTGGAGTTTAGCGAGGCCGTAATCATTTCTAGCCAGGTCTCATTGTAATACACACTTCAAACAGGGATGTTTTCCAGCATGTGAAATCTCACTGGTACTTTTCTTGCAGCTACACCAACAAAGCTGATTGCAGAGCCTAACACTCCCTTGCCAAGAACACCGAGTGCTCAGCAGGATTTATCCGTGCACAGACTCAGTCAACCTACTGCTCTTCAGGTAACTTCACAAAGAGCTGTCAAAATAGGCAGACAGTATAAAGCATGTGCCACATAGGCAGCTTAGTGGTTAAAAACAACTTACACAAAAGCCATGGCATTAGAAGAAACCTAAAATTTAAAGGAGACAAACTTATAAATAAGTTTTGTTTTGTTTTGTTTTGTTTTAATCTAGGTTTCTTTGCCTTCTCAGCCTTCACGTGAGCTTCTCCCACAGCAGCTGCTGCCTCAAGCAACTCTGCAAAATCAGCCTGCACCTCTGGCACAGGTTAGTTGGGGATTTGGAAGTGGAATAGGTCACTTGCTTATCTCCTGATATTGTCTCATTCTGGGGCTTTTAGGTTACCTCTTTAGTACCTGAAATCCCCAAACCCACCAGCTCTCAAATACATAAAATATTGTGGGGAACTAATCTGAATTTTACACTCGTGTGTTTTAACATCTGCATACTGGTATTTAGAGGAGGAGCCCAGGTACCTGTAGGTTCAAGTGAACACACACATCTATTTCATGGGAAGACAAAAATATAGATGGAAAAAAAGTTTTCAGTTTTGCTTCTACAGAATCAGGTCCCATCAAAATCAAAGTCACAGACCAAAACCTAACAAAAGTGCTCAGTTCTCCTAAGAAAACCTGCTTGGCTGTGCTGATGCAGAACTAACCAGCAGTAAAGGACATGTGAGTTTAATAAAACCCATTTTGTGAGTGTGCCAGTAATGGTAAGAATGCCACTGAAGATAGATTCCTCCAGTGAAATCTATTAACCTGCATGTCAAAAGCAGGCAATGGCCCCAAAAGCGACCTCAGTGTTTCATTTGCAGTGCATTTTGAAGAAGCATTTTGAGTACCATGCTCCCATCACATTGTTTCTCTCCTGTGGTTATGCCATGATGATACAGCCCATCATCCTATGATTTTAGGTATGGCACAGTATTCCTGGACCTGAGCTGCTTCTACCATTGTTATGCTGTATTCCCTCAAAATATCCCAGAGTTTCTTCTGTAGCATATAAAACATTCAAAGTCCTGAGGAACCCTGATTTAAAATAACAAATTCTCATTTATCTTCTATGTTTAATATTCTTTTCATGACTCCACACCAGCATGCAGTGAAGAAACAGCATATCAATTATCTGCTCTGAGCATTCATTTTCTTTTACAGATATTTCTCTCAATTATTCATTAATGCACTTCCAAACATCAATTAGTTTATTTATTATAAACCTGTGTGTGTTTTGTTTGACGTTTTTCTACCTCCCTTTCTTCTCCATCAAAGCTCTTTGTGAAAAGATTCCAGTCGTTTACCAAGAGCTTTGCTGCCTTGCCTTTTCCCAGTAAAACACTCTTATGGCACTCCAGCTCCATTTCTTTTCCACCAAACTGAAGCACCATCCAGACACATGGCCACTGATTAAACCTCCTCAGGTCAGCTAAATCTTGATGAAAGAAGGCAGACCTCTGGCAGCCCTCTTCTCAACTGGCAGCAAAGTCACAGCAATGTTGCTGTCAAAGCTCAAGATGGAGCTTGATGTGGAGCAGGGGACCAACACCAGGATGTTGCAGCTCAGGTTGCTGATGCTCACATTCCATAGTGATGCTCCAGGGAAAAGTACCAAATCTATATGCTCTTAGGTGATTTTCATGAAATATTGTGAAAATTACTGAACTATTCTGTACTTCCCACCTTAAAATAATAAATGTCAGCCTACAGCAAGATAATCCATCATTTATAGGACAAGGTGCCTGCAGCACCTGTAGCAGGGTACCCTGCTGCCAAACCAGGAGGATGTACTGTGCAGGGTGCTCCCCACTGCCTTTCTGCCACTTGCCCTCAGCTGAAGGTGACTGAAGTCAGGAGCTGAAAGGCAGTGTGCTGAGCCTGGCCATGCAGGGAGCTGAGGACACTCTGATGGGTGTCCTTTTGGCTAGCATTTGGCTACAGGGCAGCAGTGTGGGGAAGGACATTTTAAGCATCCACATCTCCTGCATCTGCCTCAGGCACCATCTGCTTGAACTTTGATTACTTTTATTTTGAGCAAAGGCTGTGATGGTTTTTGTCTCACTGAAATGCAGTTTTAGCTTCTGCCTTGCTTGTCTGAAGAAACAGACAGCACAGTACTAATGTCACCTGAATGTAAATGGTTTACGTTAAACCAAGTGCTCCCTATCAGAAAATGTTTGTTTGCCTTCCTCATTGTAATAAATTAAAATCCCCTACAACACAGCGGATGTTGATGACTGAATAATAATTAGCACTAATAATCCATTAGGGATTGTGCAGGTGTTATTCAAAAGACAGAAAGAACGAACATGTTGTTCAATGAACTGCAAAACTAATGAAACACGGTTTTCCAGGGGCTGTGCCTTCCAAGGCTGGTGCATGGACCCAGCCTTTCTGAAGGAGGAAGGGATGACTGGATCCCTCTCTCCTTTGCTCAGCTAAAGCTTTCATGAAATTCCAGCAGCCTGGTATTTTTGAGGCTGACAACTCTGTTGCATGTCCCCAGCACTGGCCAGAAGGACTGAAAGTTGGACAGGAGGCAGAAAATAACGTTTTACAGGAAACTGAGCTAAGAAAAAGTAAATAGGGTCTCTTTTCATTGCCCAGCTACCTAAGAAACCAGACTAGAATTACTGCTGAGGAGTTTTTCTGTCTGTGTTAACAGAGCTTGATTAAACTGGTAGGATTATAGATATATCACAGGTTTAGTCTTCAGTGTTTGCATCTGGAAAGCTGACTCTTTTCCTTGTATAATACACTTCTCTGAGGATCCTATGAATGTTTGTAAATGCCTAAGTGAGACAAGGAGCAACATCATCTGATGCCAATGGCAGAGTTAAAACTGTGCAGTGTTTTCTGTGGAACATTCTGAGTTAAGCTCTTTTAATTTATTATACAATTACAGATTTCGCCCCTAATTGGTAGAGCAGTTAATGATCTTGAGATAAACACTGTGGTGGAGGTCAATGTCTGTTAGTGTGTCACTGTACAAAAACAATAGAAGCTCTGTAATCACAGGGGTCATTGCTAGAGTTATCAACAAGTTTTGGGGTTAGTGTGTGTCGTGGTTTAAATCAAGTCTCCCTACTCCCGGAGAGTTAGGAAGAAGAATCTAAAGAATGTAGCCCCCACGGATTGAGATAAAAACGGTTTAAACTAAATCTGCACAGTTCCCCCTCTGTTCCCCTTCCCCCCCCCTCTCCTTCCCACTCCCGGAGGGATGGGAAGGAGAGCCGAAGGGATACAACTCCCACGGATCGAGGTAAAATCAGTCCAGCAATCAAGGTATAACAGAAGTAAACTACCGGTACCAATAACAAATCAAAGTTAGAGGAGACAAACAGAGAGAGAGAATACGATACCACCCGCCGCCACGAGGCCAGCAGCCGGAACCCCTCCGCCGGAAGCCCCAGCCCGAGCTTCCCCTTCCCTTCCCGAGCTCAGCCCGGCGTGTTAACTCCTTCCCTCCCGGCTAGCTTCCGGTCCCCTCCCCAAGCAGGACGTGCTGTGGTATGGAATACCTCCCCGACTAGCCCAGACCAGGCGCCCTATCTCTCCCTCCTCACTGGCAGAGCATGAGCTACTGCTGAACCCATGACATTATCCACCCCTTATTCCATACCATTCACGTCATGCTTAGATCCCACATTTTTCAATACATCATCACATAGATATACACACACATATATATACATCTGCGCACACCCAGACAAACAAAAAGAAATCATTTCTTAATATATGGACCAATCCCTACAATGCAATTGAGTCCATTTGGTCCATGACATTAAGTTTGTAATAGTCCTTTATAGCAGGGAAGTCTGTGTGCAGTGCTGGATAGTTGCCTGCCGATATTGATCATCCCTTTACTGCAGAAGTCATCTGGTTCTATCAAAGTTCATTCTCTGTTGGGACGATGGTTAGAGGGAAGTCAGGGCCAGTTGCTGGTGACCTGAAGACATCTAGTTGATGGACTATATATATAAAAAAAAAATTACACAGCAAGCAACAACGTATAATTAAGTTCATTGGCTGTTTTCCCCTAAAATCAAATCCCCTTGAGGTATACATCGGACTTCCCCATCTTCCTGCATTACCCACCAAGTATATCCGGGTCCTTGAGCAAAAGCAATCCCACGAGTGGGTTTGCCTTGGCCTGAAACAGGAGTAACCCAGACTGTCTTCCCTAGCAAATTTCTCATGTGCACTACAGGCACCTTGTCCCCCTCTACAATATGTAAAAGTTCTGACTGGGCTGGGCCAGCCCTGTTAGCAGATCCTCTGGTGTTGACCAACCAGGTGGCCTTTGGTAAATGGGTATCCCAATGCTTGAAAGTTCCCCCACCCATTGCTCTCAGTGTAGTTTTTAACAGCCCATTGTACCGTTCAATTTTCCCAGAGGCTGGTGCATGGTAGGGGATGTGATATATCCACTCAATGCCATGTTCTTTGGCCCAAGTGCCTATAAGGTTGTTCCGAAAATGAGTCCCATTGTCTGACTCAATTCTCTCTGGGGTGCCATGTCGCCACAAAATCTGGTTCTCAAGGCCCAAGATAGTGTTCCGGGCAGTGGCGTGGGGCACAGCATATGTTTCCAGCCATCCTGTGGTTGTTTCCACCATGGTAAGCACATAGCGCTTGCCTCGGCGAGTTGGTGGGAGTGTGATATAGTCAATTTGCCAGGCCTCCCCATATTTATACTTCAGCCATCGTCCTCCATACCAAAGAGGTTTCAACCGTTTAGCTTGTTTAATTGCAGCACATGTCTCACACTCATGAATAACCTGGGCGATAATGTCCATTGTTAAGTCCACCCCTCGATCACGAGCCCATTTATACGTTGCGTCTCTGCCCTGATGGCCTGAAGCGTCGTGGGCCCACCGGGCCAAAAATAATTCGCCTTTATGTTGCCAATCTAAGTCCATCTGAGCTACTTCAATCTTAGCAGCTTTATCCACTTGCTGGTTATTGTGGTGTTCCTCAGTGGCCCGACTCTTAGGTATGTGGGCATCTACATGGCGTACCCTCACCACCAGCTTCTGCACCCGGGCAGCGATATCTTGCCATAATGCAGCAGCCCAAATGGGTTTACCTCTGCGTTGCCAGTTGCTCTGCTTCCATTGCTGCAACCATCCCCACAGGGCATTTGCCACCATCCATGAGTCAGTATAAAGATAGAGT
Organism: Melopsittacus undulatus; assembly: GCF_012275295.1. Taxonomy (NCBI): domain Eukaryota; kingdom Metazoa; phylum Chordata; class Aves; order Psittaciformes; family Psittaculidae; genus Melopsittacus; species Melopsittacus undulatus. The sequence continues at coordinate 64,559,527 of NC_047528.1, read as the reverse complement.
ACTGGCCACCTTTCTCGCTCAGCAATGTCCAGGGCCAGCTGGATGGCTTTCACCTCAGCAAACTGACTCGATTCACCCTCTCCTTCAGCAGTTTCAGCAACTTGTCGCTGAGGACTCCATACAGCTGCCTTCCATCTCCGATGCTTTCCCACAATACGGCAGGACCCATCAGTGAACAAGGCATACTGCTTTTCACTTTCTGACAATTTATTATATGGTGGTGCCTCTTTGGCACGCATCACCTCCTTCTCTGGTGACATTCCAAAATCTTTGCCCTCTGGCCAGTCCATGATGACTTCCAGAATGCCTGGACGACTGGGATTTCCTATCCGAGCTCGTTGTGTAATTAGTGCAGCCCATTTACTCCAAGTAGCATCAGTTGCATGATGTGTAGAGGAGACCCTGCCTTTGAACATCCAGCCCAACACTGGCAAGCGGGGTGCCAAAAGGAGCTGTGCATCAGTGCCAATCACCTCCGAAGCAGCTCGAACCCCTTCATAAGCTGCCAATATCTCTTTCTCCGTTGGGGTATAATTGGCCTCCGAGCCTTTGTATCCCCGACTCCAAAAACCAAGAGGTCGACCTCGAGTCTCCCCTGAAGTTTTCTGCCAAAGACTCCAGGTAGGACCATTCTCCCCAGCTGCGGTGTACAGTACATTTTTCACATCTGGACCGGTCCGGACTGGTCCAAGGGCCACGGCCTGAACTATCTCACGTTTAATTTGCTCGAAGGCTTGTTGTTGCTCAGGACCCCATTTGAAATCATTCTTTTTCCTGGTCACATGATAGAGAGGGCTTACGATTGAACTGTAATTTGGAATGTGCATTCTCCAGAACCCCACAGCACCCAAGAAAGCTTGTGTTTCTTTCTTATCAGTTGGTGGAGACATTGCTGTTATCTTATTGATCACTTCTGTAGGGATATGTCTACGTCCATCTTGCCATTTTATTCCCAAAAATTGAATTTCCCGTGCAGGTCCCTTGACTTTATTCCGTTTTATGGCAAAACCGGCTTTCAGCAGGATTTGGATTATTTCCCTCCCTTTCTTAAAAACTTCTTCTGCTGTATTACCCCACACAATAATGTCATCGATGTATTGCAAGTGTTCTGGAGCTTGCCCCTGTTCCAGTGCAGTCTGGATCAGTCCGTGGCAGATGGTGGGGCTGTGTTTCCACCCCTGGGGCAGTCGGTTCCAAGTGAACTGGACACCCCTCCAAGTAAAAGCAAACTGTGGCCTGCACTCTGCCGACAAAGGAATTGAGAAAAATGCATTGGCAATATCAATCGTGGCATACCACTTGGCTGCCTTTGACTCTAATTCATACTGCAGCTCTAACATATCCGGCACGGCAGCACTCAATGGTGGTGTGACTTCATTCAGGCCACGATAGTCTACTGTTAGTCTCCACTCTCCATTAGACTTTCGCACTGGCCATATGGGGCTATTAAAAGGTGAGCGGGTCCTGCTGATCACTCCCTGCCTTTCCAGTCTACGGATCAGATTATGGATGGGAATCAGGGAGTCTCGATTGGTGCGATATTGCCGCCGGTGCACTGTTGCGGTCGCAATTGGCACTTGTTGTTCTTCGACTTTCAGCAACCCCACAACAGAAGGATCCTCTGAGAGACCAGGTAAGGTGGACAACTGCTCAACTTCCTCAGTCTCCAAAGCAGCAATACCAAAAGCCCACCGGTACCCTTTTGGGTCTTTGAAGTACCCCCTCCTGAGGTAGTCTATGCCAAGGATGCATGGAGCCTCTGGACCAGTCACAATGGGGTGCTTTTGCCATTTCTTCCCAGTCAGGCTAATTTCAGCCTCTAGTACAGTCAACTCTTGGGACCCTCCTGTCACTCCAGAAATATAGATGGTTTCCACCCCTTGACAATTTGATGGCATCAGGGTACACTGTGCACCGGTATCAACTAGAGCCTTATATTTCTGTGGGACTGATGTGCCAGGCCATTTGATCCACACAGTCCAGTAAATACGATTGTCCCCTACCTCCACCTGGCTGGAGGCAGGGCCCCTCTAATAGTCATCGTCGTCAGAATCTTGGACACCTAAGTCGTATTGAAATGGATCATTCTTCTTTATCACAGGAGCTGGAGTAAAATCAGCTCTTCCGCTCCATCTGGGAACCTGTTCACCAGAGACTGAAGCTGCAGCTCTCATGGGGCGATCAATCTTGGCCCTTGCTCCTCTTTTCAATTCACCCACACGTTCCTCCAAGACTGAAGTAGGTTTTCCATCCCACTTTGTCATGTCTTCTCCGTGATCCCGCAAGTAAAACCATAGGGTGGCCCGTGGTGTGTATCTTATATATCTTCTCTCTCGAGCAATAGGACGCCTTTTGTTAATAGCTGAAACACGTATTGGCACACGTGAAGAGCTAGATAAATCAGACAGATTATCCCTCAACTGTCTGAGATCCTGTCTGAGATCCTGAGACATTTTTTCCACAGCTGAGATGATGGAAGGGGTAAGATTGTCTTCAAATTCTCGGAGTTTATGAACCATTTCATCCACTGTTGGTGGTACTATGTCATTCCAAGTTACCGTTGCCAATGAATGGGCATATGACGACGGTGCGTTTCGTGTAAGCTTTCGCCACATGGGTCGTGTGCATTCGACTTCATCTGGGTCTATGGGTATATCCCCATTATTCGGCTTGATGTGATAAATCATCTCTACGATAGCTGATTCCCTCAGGGACTGGATGCCTTTGTCTATAGTATTCCACTTGGCCGAACGACTCATAACATCATCCTTGTATGGAAACCTTTCTTTCACAGCTGCCAAAAGCCGCCTCCAAAGACTGAGGGACTTTTTCTCTCTTGCAATTGCTTTGTCAATTCCCCCTTCTTTAGCAAGTGACCCCAGCTGCTTGGCTTCTGTACCTGCTAGTTCGTGACCATCGGCCCCACTATCCCAACATCGGAGCAACCAGGTGATGATGTGCTCCCCTGGCTGACGGGTGAAATCTTTTCGCATATTCCGCAGCTCAGTTGAGGTCCGAGATCGAGAAGTCACCTCTTCTTCTTCGTCGTGTGATGATGACCCCTGATCAGATACTAGACCAGGTAGTGGATGCGTAGTTTCTTCATCCTGCCTCGTCCTTCTTGCCTCTCTTTTGGTTTTTCTCTTGTGTACAGGAGCAACCGATATTGGTACGAATTGGTCCTGTAGTTCAGCTGCACTGTCTATCGCAGTCGAGGTTTGAGTAGCTGCTGTACTTGTTGCTGGGGTAGCAGTTTGGGTAGCAACTGTACTTACTACTGGGGATGGTGTAGCTGCTGTACTTGGAATTGGAACAGCTGCGCTGACTTCTGTGTTGCTATCAGATCCAGGGGCATTTTTCTCCTTTTGAAGATGTTGGACAATGTCGATCAAGGCCCTATAAGCATAGGCCAAGCCCCAGCACGTTGCTGTAATTTGTCCATCTCTGGTATGGCCAGGACGACAACACACCTCATTTAGCTGTTTTACTAATTCTTCCGGATTCTTCACTTGTTCAGGAGTAAAATTCCAAAGTACTGGAGGGGCCCACTGACCTAGATGCTTGCCCATACTATCCCATACACCCTGCCACTCATGACTATCCAGCCTCTGGGAAGATTTCCTGGTCCTCCTATTTCGTCGTTTAACCCCAACACAGGACCAGACCTGACTCCGCTTAACTCTTGAAATCAGATGAAATAACTGTGGGCAAAACACACTCTGTATGCGTGCTAATATGGCGATCCCCATCGCAATCAGCATACAAGTCTCAACAGTATTGAAAGGCCATTCAAAAACTTCAAAACCCTCAAATGATGTTGCAGACCATCTGGAGAGAACACTGGGAGGATAGCAGAATGTCTCCTTCACAGGTTGACCACCCGAGAAGGAGAAAAAAGATGTGAAATTCCCAAGCATTTCTATTATATACCTCCCAAAATATAAAGTTGGTGACCATACCGGGAGCATAAACCAAATCAGTTTCATGATTAATGTTTCTATTGTATTACAAGTCATTACCATAAAGTACAATGAGACCAGAACCTTAGCCCAAATCCCATGATTGATAAACACTAACACAGCTAGTATATATGAAAAGTAATTGGTAAAATCCTGAAACCGTGAGAGCAAGAGAAAAAACTGTGAGAGCCAATAAAACAGCATTGTGACAAATGACTATAAATCCGCTCAGATCTGTTCTTATCTCAAACCCTCTGCCCCACGTTGGGCGCCAAAAAAGTGTCGTGGTTTAAATCAAGTCTCCCTACTCCCGGAGAGTTAGGAAGAAGAATCTAAAGAATGTAGCCCCCACGGATTGAGATAAAAACGGTTTAAACTAAATCTGCACAGTTCCCCCTCTGTTCCCCTTCCCCCCCCCTCTCCTTCCCACTCCCGGAGGGATGGGAAGGAGAGCCGAAGGGATACAACTCCCACGGATCGAGGTAAAATCAGTCCAGCAATCAAGGTATAACAGAAGTAAACTACCGGTACCAATAACAAATCAAAGTTAGAGGAGACAAACAGAGAGAGAGAATACGATACCACCCGCCGCCACGAGGCCAGCAGCCGGAACCCCTCCGCCGGAAGCCCCAGCCCGAGCTTCCCCTTCCCTTCCCGAGCTCAGCCCGGCGTGTTAACTCCTTCCCTCCCGGCTAGCTTCCGGTCCCCTCCCCAAGCAGGACGTGCTGTGGTATGGAATACCTCCCCGACTAGCCCAGACCAGGCGCCCTATCTCTCCCTCCTCACTGGCAGAGCATGAGCTACTGCTGAACCCATGACAGTGTGAGAAAGGGAAAAAGGCAAATGAGAAAGTTCCTTGTCCCTTGTTTTCCTCATTAACAGCTTTCACTCTAATGTTTTTACTGTATAATTGTTGTTGTTAAATGTATTAATACAAAAAGCACATGAAAAAGAGAACAAAAAGACAATTGTGCATGAATATGCTAATTGTAAGAAGGTGATGCAAAAAAAAATAATTAAGGAACAATAACGTAAAATCCACAGCAATTATTCTGGCGTGTGACTTCGCAAGACAAAATCAAATTCAAAACTAACATCTGGAAATGGATTTTGTTTCTTATTGAAGTATCAAATGATTTTAAAATTATCTGTCATAAAATTGCTTACATTTATTAATTGATGAAAATTGGGTTCCTTTCCCAAAGTGCCTTCAAGGAGTTCACACAGTAATGAAAAGTCTACTGTCAGCAAGCCAGGCAGATAAAACAAAGCTTTTGGCTAAAATTGCTTTTAATTCCTTTCCGATAAGGGCCCTTTTAAAGACTTCAGAGAAGCACTAACAGGTCATATAGGGAGAATTAGTTTGCCTTTTTAAAAATTCCTCCTATACGGTCAGGTTAAGGCAGGAATTAGCTGCATCTCATCTAAACAAGGCGTTGCTACATAGCGTCATTCCACTCCTAAAATCAGGGTCCCAGGGATTCTTCAGAAACAGAGTCATGCTATGACAAGCAGCACCAGCTGCTCCTTTGGGGCACTTGTTTCCAAACATCAGAGGTTTCCACTCATCCATTCCCATTTAATACCTTATACATGGACTAGAAAGAGAGAGACCCAGCTCTGATTTCTCCCCTTTAACATCAAAAAAAAGTAACACAAACTTCCCTTCAGGAGCTTTGACACCATTTTTCTGCTCTGGGAGAGGATGGGGTTGCAGATGACAGTGCTGCTGTTTGAAGGCAAAAGTGACATGAATCACAGCACCAGAGGCCAAGTGCTCACATTATCTCCTTGGGCAGGTGGCACAAGCAGCAAACACTTGCAAACACCTCTGCCACCAAAGTGGGCTCTGAGAGCTTCTGCTAGCCACAACTGCATGTGCCACCTTAGCAGCCCTTTCTTCCCCCTAACCAGGAGGGCCATGAATCTCCCTTCCACCTTGCCACTACTCTTTGTGCAGTGACCTCCCAGATAGTGCTGGAAAGCTGCTCTCCACCTGGTAAATAGAAATAAACCCTCTGAAGTTTTTGCCCTTTCTCACCTAAACACCATTGGATATCTCAGCTTTGCTAGAGGGAATGTGAAGGTACTTTCAAGTATTTAACTTGACATTGTACAGGACAAATCAGAACAGTCACATCTAGGTTTCTGTAAGTAGCCAGAGATTTCATTTAACCATACAGCGTTACTAGCACTAGAGTGCTCCATAATTCCCTTCTTCTTACCATTTTTGTTTTCCTGGTAAAAAAGCCAGAAATGGTGTAAGCCGGGTCATGTCTATGGAGCAGGAAGGCGCTAGCACAGGGCCACTGGAACAGCCACAGGAATGGAGCACCATTTTTAAGTCACAGCAAAATTATTCATTTTCTTTTGCCTGGACCCTCACAGCACTACATGTTTTCAGAGAGGTCTTAGGTGCCTCAAATACAGAAAAGCTCACAGATCTTTTGGAGTGTTTTGTATTTTTCCAAAGACTGCTTTTGGAATATGAGCTCATGCAAAGCAACTATTCCAAAACCTATTAAAATAATAATTAACTTTAGTGGACTTTGAATCATACCCAAGAACACCAAATAAAACTAAGAATTTATTGCTGTGTTAGTCCCCTCCACACGTCTTGAATGACTGCCTGTTGTGGTAGGTACTGCTGCTACTGAAGGCTGCACTTTCTTCTTCACCCTGATTAGCGATCTACATTTTATGCTATTATTTAGAGCAGCCTTTCTCCCACTGAGCTAAGCTATTCATTTTACATCACATATAAAAATGGCTTAATGAGCATTCCTTTGTAGCTTGACTAGTACTCAGCTGTAGAGATCTAGAAATTGTTTGTTGTGGTCAGCTGTTATGTGATGCTACAGTAAGTCATCAGCAGAATAAAGCGTTGCAGCACTGCTATTTCAGTGAGGAAAAAGGAAAATGTAAGTAAAACATGTCCGGAATATGCAGCTATGCCATAAGGGCTCCAAACTACAGTCTAATAGAAATAATGCACTGAAGTCTTATGAAGAGTGTCTGAGAGAACTGGGGTTATTTAGTCCAGAGAAGAGAAGGCTCGAGGGGTGGGACCATATAGCTCTCTAAAACTACCTGAAAGGAGGTTTTAGTGAGGTGGGGGATAGTTTCTTCTCCCAAGTAACATGCAATACGACAAGTGGTAATGGCCTCAGGCTGTGCCAGGGGAGGTTTAGACTGGATATTAGGAAAAATTCCTTCACTGAACACTGAGCACTGGAACAGGCTGCCCAGGGAAGTGCTGAAGTCACCATTCTCGGAAGTGTTCAAAAAACATTTAGATGAGACCCTCAGTGACATGGTTTAGTGGTGGTCTTGGCAGTCCTGGGGTAACGGTTGGACTTGGTGATCTTAAAGGTCTTTTCCAGCCTTGTTGATTCTATGATTCTATGATTTGCTCTCTAGTTAAGATGCTCTTGATATTTTAAAGTAGCATACTGTCGTGGTTTAAACCAAGTCCCCCAACTCCCTGAGAGTTAGGAAGGAAAATCCAAAGAATGTAGCCCCCATGGATTGAGATAAGAACGGTTTAATTGCTAAGGCATAACACAAAACCCCTACTGCCATTACCACTACAAATAATAATGATACAGCAAACAACAAGTGAAAAGAATACAACACCCCACCAGCCACCGACCCATAACTCACCCCACCCTGCCCGGCCGAGCACCGCGTGCTCCTTCCTCCATTTTCCTCCCGAGCTCCACCCCTCCAGCTCTCTCTCTCCCAGTATGCATCCTGGGCATCATGTGCTATGGTATGGAATACCTCATTGGCTAGCCTGGGTCAGGTGTCCTGTCTCTTCTGCCTCCCGGCCTCTCCTCCTCCCCGGCAGAACACGTGCCTTGAACAAAAGGCACTTGAACAAAAACAAAGGCCTTGAACAAAAACACCCTCAAAACATGCTCACTATCAAGCAACTGTTCCCAGCCCAGAAGTCAAAACACAGCACTGCACCAGCTACAAGAAGGAGAAAAATGACTGCCACGGCTGAACCCATGACACATACTCTCAAAAACCAGTCCTTCTGATATTCCCTAGCGGAACAGAGTCAGTTGTAAGCAGAACATTCTAACTGAAGTAATTTAATATATATGTGCATAAAACTGAAAATACACAGATTTATCTCTGCCTAGATGTTAGTATGTTACAAACACATCTTCTATTCCTTGGCTGTTCCTTACAATCAAGAAACAATAACTTCTTATAAAACAATGTTTACTGAGGCCTGTTTGTATTATAATGACTGATTTTCTCCCACTTTTTTCTTTCTAGTTCTCGGCACAGTTCAGCATGTTCCAGACCATCAAGGACCAGCTAGAGCAGCGTACCCGGATCCTACAGGCCAACATCCGGTGGCAGCAGGAGGAGCTCCAGAAGATACAGGAGCAGCTCTGCCTGGTCCAGGACTCCAGCATACAGGTATGTTACTGCTGGAAGAGGTATAGAAAACCATCCTCTCTCATGTGGCTATTGGTAGGGTTGGCAACTTAAAATTAGCTCCAGAGTCCAGGAACTTTGGACATGTGGAAACCAGCTCATTTGAATGAGGATGTTACCCTCTGAAAGCCTCTTGAGTAACCTATGCCTAGAATGATTTAAGAGCCCTCTGAAAGAAGTGAATGGAGAAATACCTCAAGCTTAGGATGAGAAGTCGGGTCTTTTACAGTAGCATTTTAACACTTTGTTTACTGAGTCTTCAGACTGAGCAGCTGTAGTAGAAAAACATTCAAGTTCAGACTTACCAGTTATTATGCCTTTCCAGTTCATCAGCTTCCACCCAGTCACTGCTTGCTTCATGTTGGTATCACTTGTGCTTGGTATCTTGTCTGTCCAGCTTTTCCTTAGCCAACAGCCCTCCTTTAGGCAGTGCTCATCTCTTTCATTCACCACTCCCTGTTTTCCTGATCCTACCCCAGCCCAGATACAGAGCACATCAGGTTCATTTCCTTGTCACATTAAAAAAAACAAACCTCTGCTGATGATCATTTGTTCACACCTGGAAGGTGTCAGAATTTGTTCTTCACTGGACCAGCTTAAGCCTTGAGGGTGAGGCTGACTACTCTGCCTCTAATACCTCCTACACAGAGCTAGAATTCACCAAGTACAGTATCTGCTTTTAATTCACCAAGTACAGTATCTGCTTTGTACAACCTCTTCTGTCTAGCAAACCTCAGAAATAATAGGAAGTTCAGTATATCGCCGGTTTCATTTAATGACAAATGGGCAAATTATCCAGTTTTATGCAAGTTTTCTGGATGTGGGATGATTACTTCTATGTTTCTCATAATTTAACTATAGATGCCAGGTTAAATCACCCTTGCTTGAAATGCTGCATTGGGGACCCACTGTGAATACTGTACTAACAAGATTTTTTTAGAAGACAAGCTCTGTCGCACAAATGAATGTCTCAAAGAACATTTTAAGCACCAGATGAAAACCTGGGACCTGATGAAATCAGTGGGATTTTGCTCCTGACTTCCACAGAAATAGACTTTCACCCATCATCAGCATCTGTGAAGCGCAGTTTCACATATTGAAACAAATTGGGATTGTATGTTTAGGCAATTAGGGATCACTGAAGCCAAATTAGAAACTTTGCCACTTAAGTTGCTGCATGTGCACTGCTGTTACACAAAATAGCAATGGTGGGTCCCAAAACTAGGACTCCCTGTTCCTGGTGCTATATAAGCATATGAGTAGACTAGGTTTAACTTCAGTGCATTTCTTCTATTGGTTCTGCACTGATTTTGATTAATGGGAAGGGAAAGTCTCTCTGCAATTAACTGGCCTTCAGTTCAGAATCATGTCATATGTCTGAAAGCTATTATTGTTATTATGAATATCAAGAGACATGATATTCTCACTTCTTTTCTTTTTAATTGGGTGAAAACCATTACTTGCTCCTGGTGAGGCCTTCAACAGTCACATACACTCATTTTTTTTTTTGTTAATGTATAATTCAGGCAAAAATAGAAGATCAGAGCACATTCTTATATGCAGGAAACTGATTTTATTTTTAGAAAGTTGTCTCCCATATGCGCTGAAGTGCATTTAATAACCCAAAGACCATGGGACAGATTCTCGGATATGCTCACAGGGAGCTCAAGCAGAGAGAAGAGGAGGCCCAGTGGGTAAATAGTGGGTAGTTCTGTACTGCCCTTCCCATACCAATTTGTAGCTCTGAGATACACCACTTGGGTGATCCTCTGCCTCTTGAAGACTGCATCAGGTTGGACAAAGTCTTTTCAGACCAGTACAAGTTCTCTAGTGTCAGTACTGACCATTTCCCAGCAGAACTGAGAGGCAGGGGGAACGGAGGGCAGCTCAGAAACAAAAGGGGCTGCACATCTGCCTGCAGGGGCAATGTTGGACGGGGAGGGTGATCCTCCATAGTCTGGGTGCCTTTCAGTGTCTTTAGAGCAATCAAAGCAACGAGATGTGAGCGGTCACACTGGCTCACAGTCAGGGCCTCTTCCTTCCCCCAGTTTCTCGAGGTTAAATAAACAAACAAGCACAAAGAAATTACTGTGCTGTTTGTAAGGATAGAGAGAGACCAGGAATTAGCTTTGTCTTTATTTGACTAAGGGCAACTCAAAAGAAAGATTCACACTTTTGCAAGAAGCACTTTTGTGACTCACAAGCAACGAGGAGTAAACTTAAATCAGAAATCCAACCATGTGCTTTGCAGCACGTATTTTGATCATTCAGGGAGCTGGATGTCTGCAGACATTGATCTGTGTCTATTATCAGAGCTACAAAGCATTGTAGCAAACAGGTGAGATTACTATCAAGCACATTTCTGGTCTCTTTAATATTCTGCGAGGAAGAGCTGTAAGCATGGGGGAGTGCCACAGGCTGTCTGAAAAGGGGGAAGTGTTCTCCAGTGTTCCCTCATTAGCTGATTTATTAACATATCTTCCCCACTGGTTCATTCACTTCCACACAGAAGTTGTACAGGTTGCTCTGTGGAGAATTAAACCCCATTTCCATTTCCTTCAGGGATCTTCAAAACTGCAGTACCGCAGTCCACCAAGAAACAGTTTCCCAATCGGACAGATGTTGAGCACAGTAGTCTGCATCAGAAAGTATTTCCAAGAGCCTTGTGTGATGAAAGATGAAACTAGCAGGAGGTTTGTGGGCCCTGAACAAAAGTGTTCAAAACCCCATTAAATCCCTATTACTGCTTTTCCTACCAAACAAAAGCGTGAAGGACAAGAGCAGCAAGAGTAACCTCAGAAGTCTGAAGGATGCTGTGTCTGCTCCAGATTTGAACAGTCTAGCTAATGAATTGTGGATGGGGTGGAAGGCAGAAGGGCTGAGCCTGATCAGCCTGCAAGAACTACAAATGAGACCATCCATAGCCACCTATCATTTGCAAACCAGGCTCCCTTCAAAATCCACGAATCTCAGCTCCCCAGTGCAGTGCTTATCTTCACATATTTCACATAAAGAGTCTTGATGCCTGTAATGACGAGCCCAAAGGCTATAATGCCCTGATTATCCAAAGGACAGGTAGAGTCAGAGAGATGTTTTCCTCATGATGTCTTGCCAATGTGATACACCCATTAGCTGTGTAGGGACCATCTATCTTGGAATGAGGGGGCAGAAGTGTCAGAAAGCCCCTCCCCTCCCTTGCTGCTTTTCTGCTTATGTTAACAAGCTGGCCAATTAAAAAGTATTTGTAAGATGCTTCACTGACCTTGCAGTCCACAAAATCAGCCATGAGCCATGTCATTAGCAGCAACGCAGTTAGGGGGCTCCTAATTTATCTACTCGGATTTGCTTAAGAGTGGGCAAGATTTCATTCTCTATTAGACAGTTTCTCTTTATACTTAAAGCTGACATATTTCAGTGTTTCAGGGGAATTCAGGCAGTACTATCACAAAAAGGGCACATTATGAAAAAAAACATGGTTAAATTTTGTACAAATGAAGCATGTTCTTGCTTTTAGGCTTAGGTAGGCAGGTAGAAATTCCATGCTTCCAACCTCTTTCAGGTTAATTCTTGTTTTGATGAGGCACCTTGAGTTTTCCAGTTCTGCAGAGACACGGGTTAAATGGCACCATTGCTTCCTGCCCTCAGCTTGTTTTTTCCAGGGCATTTATATTCAGATGGTAATGATGCTGCTTTGACTGTTACAATGGAAAAGAGGGTCCCTAGGTATGAAACACTCAGAGCCCTCTCAGGATATGAACACAGGAACAAACAAGATTGGTTTGCTGGGATAAGCTTGATTGTAAATTTAAGAGTGTGTTCACTGCCAACTATTAACTGTGCACGCTCTTACCCAGTGGCACACTCTGGTAATTGCAAAGTAGGTTACTCTGCTTTCTTTCAAGGATAAGTTCCTTGGCCTTCATCTGCAAGTGAAGCATGCACACAGGCAGGTCCCTGCAAAGTAAGTTGTTCACTGCAAGTTCGCACACTGCCTGACATTCACAGTGATAGATGTTAATTTTGCACTGGATGAACTCAGTTATTTCTCCAGCGCTGTGCACCACATATAGGAAGGACACTTGAGATAATCTTCCTAAAGGTCTTAACTTGCAGTGATCTGGCTAGTACCAGTAGGCTTCAGTACAAGTAGGCTTGTACTCCCCATCACATTTTTGAAACACACTATTTGCTTTACCTGTTCTGAACTTTATATCAAATGTTTTATATCGGGTTTCATATCAATGTCAATCAGTTTCATTGCTAGAGTTAATCAAGTGAGTTCATTTACTAAACATGTCCAAAGCTGAGCTTCTATATACAGAAAATAAACAGGAAAATGAATTTTCATGATTTGTCTTTGATTTATTCATAATAAGACCTATTTACTTGGCAGAAGTTGTGAGACCATCTGTCTTTCTGATATGTAATGGCTCCAAACTCACTGAGCAGTGTTTTCAAAAGAAAACTCAGAGCTCAGAGCTAGTTTCAGACCTGCTGCGAACAGCCACAACTCTGTTACTTGACCCATTTATTTCGATCAGACATCTTTGAGCTGCAGTTAGCCTACAGCACCTGAAACAAGCCGTTGCTTTGGGTCCATTAACATTTCCCTTAATTGCCCCCCTCTCCCAGCTGATTAATGTAAGCTTTGACTGTATCTTTTTTCTAAGATCTTGTCATGAAGAAATTAATTTTTTAAATTATCATATTTAAATAAAACCTGTGTTTTAAAAGCTAGATAAGTAAGTACAGACATGATGGATCAACCCACACTTATGCAAAGAAAAGCAATGCATTGTCCTTTGGAGAAAGGAATGGGTTTTTTTTTCCAAGAAAAATTAGAGGGGACATGATAGTTTAGGGAATTGTTAATATAGCAATAAGCTGCAGAAAGGTGTACTAATTATTGAGTGTACCTCAGCTGTACCGCTAGGCATGAGACTGATCAATGAATAATGAAGGGAATAATTCTGATTTTCATTTCATTTAAACCCTAAGTAGCTCTGCTTAAATTAATGGAGTTCCACACACATAGCAGTGGTGTGGAATCAGAATCAGATCCAAAACTGCCTTCAACTACGTGGGATGCGTATTTCCGTATAGTGCTTGGTGGCAAGAGGCTCAGTTCAAAATACTGCAAAGACAGATTGTAGCATTAATAATTCATAGTTTTTAAAGATGTCTTTTTCCGTTGTACAGCTATAACAAAAGAAATAGCCCCTTGAAAAGCAAAAATTTCCCAAACCCTGCAACTTTTAAAGAAGAAAGCTCCTCATGCAATGCAAGAATGGAGAGTATATAATTTACAGGAACATTTACAGAGGAGCTGCTAGCCCTTTTGCACAAGTCAAATGCATGGCACAGTTAGGAAGAACATCAAGTGACAGTTACCTGACAGGAAATCAGATAAATGACAGTGACTGTCTGTTTACACATCTTCTCAATGATAAGGACACGGCCATTCAACACGAAGAGCTCTGGCCTGCCTGTGGCCTCATTAAAAACGTCCAACAAGCCAACTGTATGTCAGGTGTTGAGTTTCCAGAGACACATTCAAAGGCAGCCCTGTCTGAAAGACAGGATGGTTTTTTGAAAGGAAAATTAAAGGACTGACAAACCATGGAGTTACTCTTTTCTCTGGTCAGGATGCCCCAGAACATGGTGAATGTATAGTGAACCACTCTTACGAGGGCTGCACCTGCCTCCCAGAGAGAGGACTTGTACCTTCAGGACACACTGTGACAGCAGTGAATGCACCTGCAGAACAAGAAACCAAGAAACTAGACACAGCAGAACTGTTAATGCAGGAAAGATCAGTGATTTCCAGTTACAGTAGATGCATAGTGAATATAGAAATGTGGTAACTTCATTTCAGAATATACCTTTGGATATAATTCTGTCACCTTTGTTATCAAAGACAGCTGTGCTATGTAAATAAATCCTCCCCCCCTTCTTTTCCAGATGTTCTTACAGCAACCGACAGTGTCTCTGAGTTTTAGCAATACTCAGCAGCTGGAGCCACAACAGCTACAGCAGAGGAGAGGGACCATTGCTCAGCAGCAGCTTGTCCCCAGTCCTCAACTTCAAGGGCAAATTGCATCTTCACAAACAGTGAACCAGCAAGCACTGAGAGAAGCAAGTGTGATATCGAGCCAGGTAATAATTTATTTGAACAGACAAGCATTTATATGCAAAGAAGACACGGACCTGTTATTACGCAAGCAAGTAAAAGTATGTCAAGGCCTCTGCATGTGCCTTTGCCTTTCCTTCCCTATTCTCTTACATAAGGGCAGCCTATATGAAGGGTCTCCCTACAGCATTTACTTCACCTTAAAACCCTGTTTTAAAACATTGGCCAAGCGGGTTACTTGAGTAGCTGCTTCAGCTTGAAAACTGAGTAGGGGGACATGCAAAAGGTGCAGATAACTTACTATTCTTCCATTGATCTTGAAATAAACCTGACTGACCACACTGGAAACCAGCAATAGTGGTGTCAGCAGTGTGATCTCTCACAATAAGCTTTACCCTTCCTTGCTTCTTAAATCCAGTCAGATGCCACCAACACAGCAAAACCTGTCTGATGTGGTAGCACACAGATGAAATACATTGAGATTCATGTGAGACCTACAGGTTGTGAGTATCACAGATTCCTGGATTGGGGAATGGATTTCAGCCTCAGTCAGTAGAAACTGAGATCTGTGAAGGCCAGTAGTTTTGACATGGGATGTTTTTATTTCTTATTGCCGGTTTCTCAGCATTTCCAGTGTTTGCTCTTCCACCCACCTGTTGTACCTGCCTTCACAGAAAACTGAGCTCCTATTGCTTCCACCCACTCCTTGCTCCCTGAGTGGGTGGAAAACATTATCTTCAGACCCCTCAGCTGTAGCTCTTAACCTCTATTATAACAACTTATTAAAATAAAGACTGCATCCGTATTATAAATAGGAGAAAAAACACCATTTTTTTTTCTCTAATGAGATTTATTCCCATCACCCGGCTTTTATTGCAGTGCTAATCACCCCTAACTTTGCCTATGCCATCATGGGAGTGTCATTTGTCTCCTCAACTGCTTCACGGCACGACCAGGGCAGCTTTGCTTTTGGAGCGCTCAGGTCCCAGGGGTAGAACAATCCGTGAGGAAGCGTCGCTTCTCGCACGCTGACAGCAGCCGGGCGGACTCTCCGCCAGGCATTACCGGCGGTGACCGTTGCTTTCAGCGCTCACTGCTCACGGCATCGCTCGAGTTCTGCTCTCTGTCTCCCCGCTCTCTTCCAGGGCCCGAAGGCGCCGAGGAGCGCGGATCTGGCCCCTGGCGGCGGCCGCCCCCCCCGCGCCGCTCCTCCGCCCTTCGCAGCAGCGCCCTCCGCCGACGGCACTGCGGCGCCCCCTGCCGGTCCGCCCGCCCCCGGCTGCAGCCACGACCAGCAGCTCAGGTACGGCCCGGCCCGACCCAACCCGGCCCCGGCCGCTGCGCATGGAGAACCCTGCAGCACCCGGGCTGGTTTCGGCGTGGCATCGCTTCCTCCAGCCTCCCAGCCCCAGGGTGGTGGGATGTCTCCGCTTTCCCTTCGCTGTCTCAGGCTACCCTGGGTACGTGGGGAAGGATCCAACTAGACATGGGAACCAAAAAATCACGTAATGATACTCAGAACTCAAAACACAAGCCATTCCCACCAACAGGAGCAAAAGAAATCCTGCTTTTCTAAAATCCTAGCACCCAGTCTCACAGCGAGGCACCCACATCACCAGGGAGGGCATGTGCCGCCCCAGCCCCCAGGTTACATCACTCAGGTTGCCCACCCAGCACACCTAAGAATTTAGGTTAGGCTTCCTCATACCTAGCCCTGTGCTGTACCTATGAAAGCACCCTATTTCTCTCTTCAAAATGTGGGATTCATGTGGTCCTTCTGTTTCAGCGATGTTGCTTTTTCTTTTTTTTCCATATACCAGACTGTTGCTCAGCCAGCCTATTCAGCCCATGATGCCTGGGTCCTGTAATGCAAGACACCCTTCAGACCTCAGCATGACGGGATCCCAGGCTAAGTATGTGACTTGTCAAAGATAGAATATCAAAGTTGCTTTTGAGCAGAAATAAGCCTTCTTTAGTTAAATGACTGTTACTGTGCTGAACCTGCCTCCCGGGGTCAGGGTCAGCCTTACCCTGCCTGGTCACATCAGGAAGGATGACAGAGAGGCACACAGCATGCCAGCAGTGTTTCAACAGGCCAGGGCTGGGGGAATTTTTCATTGAATCATCATCATAGAATAGTTTGGGCTGGAAGGGACCTTAAACTCATCTAGTTCCAACCCGCCTTGGCCTGGTTGAAATACCCATGCTGAGAACACCCATGCTCCATGTGCAGTGAGGCGTTGGTGTAAGGCCACTGGAGCAATGCTTAACCTACACAGCAGAAAGAATCAACAGGCTCCTGCACCTGAGCTCACCTGGAAAAGCTGCTGAACAAACCACCTCAGTTTGTTTGCTGCCTCAAGACTCAGATGAAGAAAGCAGAAAACATTTATTGGAATACGCATATTTTTTTATTTAGCTGTTTTTTTGTCACTGTACTTAATCATAACCTGCTAAAATAATAGGCAACTGTTCACATGTCGTTACTTTAAAAGTAATTATGTTACTTTGGAAAAGTATGTATTCAGTACTTTTAAACATCACTATTGCTATTTAAGAGTACCTTGAGATACATTTGTCAACCTTAAATACACAACATTTTAGATCTGCTCTTAAGCATCTCAGTAAAAGAGGCCTGATCTGCAAAAGCACATCTCTCAGTTCACATAGACTTCCTGACTCACAGGACTCTTTTTTAGGAGCTCACATCCTAGTACAAGAACCCAAACTGCAGCATTTCTGACTAACCCCTAATGTTGAACAGCTGTTGAGTGAACACACGCCACACTGTGATCTCATCACCCATTAGACGACAAACAGAAGGAGGTTGGGTTGGCAAAAGCTCCACTGTGGTTCTGCCCACAGCCTTCTACAAAACAACACATATTTTACATTCTGCTATGCAAAAGCATGCTGGCAAGAGGAACCAAGTATTTTGTTTCTGTCCCATCCCTAACCCCAGAGGACTTCTAGAGGCTTCTTCAGTTCCTACACTGTGACCCTGCCCATGGGCAGTCGTAGAGGAGCACAGGCAGCAGAATGGCGGGTGTATTTACTTTTCTCTCACTGTAGTTCAGAGCTCAGCATATTAACACAGAATCAAAGACCACTTGGCTTAATGAACCTGCAATGTGAATACTGTGGCTGAAGACTTGCATAAACCAGAATCTTCAATGAATCTAAACTGTGGTCTGTATTTGGAGGTGAGACGTATTGTGTCCTCCAAGTCCAGGTCATGCACAGATTAAGGGGAAAACAGTGCTGCCAACAGTGCCATCATTCATATTAGTAGGTCCCATGAACTGGAATCCTTTATTAGGAATTACTTAAGAAGACAAGGGACTTCCATCCCTACCTTATGAGAAACCTCTGCTTTCAACAGTTTGTTCTTGATTGTTTCGCTTCTTTCTTCCACAGGTATTCCCAAACCCAACAAATCTTTCAAAGTTTGGAAGTGCAGACTTCCAGCAGCAGCTCTCCAATCGTACTGATGGGACAAGCAGTGTTAAACCAAGGGTTTGCCACTACACCTCCTTCCCAGCCATCCTCTCTGCCACCTATGCAACTCCAGCACCAACAGCATCAGCAACAACGCTACCTGCAGGTAGGGTAGGACAAAGAGGGCCCCAAACAGGGCCTCAGGTTTCAGTGGGAGCCTGAAATTAGAGACACTGAAACATGTGAGACACTGATACAGTGCCATGTACCCTTCCAGTACAGCAAGGGAGCAGTGAGAACCGTCAGAATATTTAAAAGCAAAATTACTGATTCTGTGCATTGGAAACATAATCAGATTATCCTGGATATATTTAAAGTGCATTTCTAGATGGAGAAAATTGCTGCCTTAGGATTTATTCTGTACTCTTTATTTGGTAGAAAAAAAAATCTTAGTTTATAAGTCAAAAGATGATTTTTAATTACCAGCGTTGACATAAAATGAGATCTGGATCAGGTATCTGGATCCCTGCAGTAAATTAATGTATTTAAACATATCAACTCCACAAGGCAAAGAAGATAAGCTGGAGCACATTGCCTGGAAGAACCAGGTGATTTGAAGGTGTAAAAATACTTATTTTTGACCTAATTCAACATATTCTAAAGGGGAAGGGGGAAATGAGTTGTCTCTATTAATTCAAAAGAGTTGAACTGAGTCTATAAAACCTGATCACATATCCAGTGGTATCACTGAAAGAGTATCATCAACCTCAAATGATTAAACTCTTGTTATTTAAATGAAATCCTTATCATAGCTGAGAATTAATGAAAAACCATGAGAGATGCCGTTCCCAATAAAAGCATCTGCAAAATTCACATTGACTTCACATCTGCAAGTTCACACCCTACTATAAACTCACAAAAAGAAAGGGCTAGAAGGGACGGCATGAGGTACACTAGGATCCTCTGTTTCATTTCTCCTTCACTTCCATCATCCGTGTCATTTCTGACACTTTCACTCACCCTGTTCCTAAACAGGCTTTTCAGGATAACCTGCAAATCCTAGGCAGTGCACTCCTATTAGAAAACTTTTCTCAATATCTGATTGTAATGCTCTTTGTTGCTATTTATGTCCATTCCTTCTAGCATTAGGTAAGCTAGCCACACACGAAACAGCCCCAGAAATAAAAGTCAGCAAACTAGTAGTATTTTGAAGCACCCTGTACATTGAGGATGAAGACCCTTAACGTGTGAAGGAATCAACACCACAGTGCACTTTATTTTATCTGTAGGTGCAAACACCAAGTTCTTTGCACAATGAGCAACCTGATTCTTTGCTCCTGCCACCGTACTCGCCACAGCAAGGAAATATGGGGTATCATCAGACACAGCAGCAGCAACAGCAGCAGCAACAACTAACATCAAGAAGAAGCAATAGCTTACCAGAATCATCAAATTTACCACAGCCACTGCGATAGAGTCCCACCAGCACAATCAATGCACGATTAGCTTTAACCAATGGGCACATGGGGCAGAAGAGAATGACTTTGTACTTCTTTTGCACAAGCATTTCTTTCAAAGCTCTATGACAGAAGTATGTCACAGAGTGCAGACTGCCACGGACAATGCATTTGCGGCATGCTGGATTCAATTTGTGCTGTCTTGTGAGCACAGTATGTACTGAGAGAACAGAATTAAAAGGAACACTATCCTGTGCAGCCTCCATCATTCTTGGGTGCATGGGAGGAGGTGTTCAGTCTTGGCGTGTCGCTCTGAAAGCTATCTGGCAATTCCAAAAGACTGTCGACAGACTCATGAGGTACTTGGCCTTCACTGTTTCAGTTCTTCTTTTGAGTATGAAAAGCACTGCATCAAAGGTCTATTGAGGAGAGAACAAGAGATTATTTTTATTATGATTATTGTTATTATTTTGCACAAATGCACAGAGGACAAAACCTAGGCACTTTCTGTAAAGAGAAGTTTGTTTCCTTATTCTTGTGGCCAAATTAGCACATCCAATCGAGGAGAAAGACCAGTTATTGGTGAAGATGGTCTACAGCTCATAACCCTTGTTTTAGAAACTGAAAAGTATTATGCAGCTTACCCTAACTGTTCTTCATTACTGAAAAACAAACAAAAAACCCCACAACCCACACTGGACTGTTTTCTGTCTGAACTGTGATTGCAAAGGAAAACTCAGATTGTGAGCACAATCATGCAACTCTCCGATAGGACAGCATGGATCCTTCTTCAACCTAAACTTACCCACTGCAAGTCTCTGAGAAATATGCACTGTGTTTTGGCCCACTGACTCGGGATGCTGCGGACTATTACATATCTCTTTCATTATAACATTTAGGATTGAATTTTCCTTTGGGGGAAAAAAAGAAAAAGAAATGCACTTTTCGCTTTTTTTGTATGTTTTCTGTTGATATGTTTCTAAGAAAGATTTTATGTAATTATAAAATAAAAAGTAGTGTATTGTACAGCTGTTGTAATAATGACCTATTTCTATATAAAATAAAATTATATGGAATTATGTGGAAATTATTTTGTATATGAAATATCAACTCATTTCACAAGTATAAAGATTGTGCTTGTGCTTTTTTGTGAGTGGATATTTTGTAATAAACTAATGAATTAGAAATGTTTTTTGTGGAGGGAACTACTGTTTCATGCTATATACAACTCAAACTATTATTTTTTTTCCATTAATGATGAACAGTTGTCTTTATTTGTAGAATAAAATAAAATAGCCAAAAGGCTTTATTGCAGGACTTGCACACATTTTCCTCTGGCTGTTCAACTATGTGAATAACATCAGATTTTTAACATTATCCATAACCTTGCACGGTGTTTGGTACCCAGTTAACAAAACCAAGTATTATCCTATGGGATCTTTGTCACGGCACAGACAATGAGAATGGTAGTTCAAGAAGTTATATTAGCTGCTAGTCAAGACGGCTAGTTCTAAGCTCCTTTAGAACTTTAAAAGACCTTGGGCAGCTCTGCACTTCCAACTAGTTTTAGCTTAGGACAAAACAGATGGTTTAAAGAATGGTTTGACCCAGCCCATGCCAGGGCTTTGACCCATGTCCAGCTTCAGAGTTTTAAGAAATCACTATCCTGAATTTTGTGACACACCTCTGCTAGAATTGCTATCATGCCAACACTGTAGACAGTCTAGTTTCCACTTTGGCATCCCTGTGCAGATTCTTCTTCACATTAAATTCAACTATATTGCAGGATGGAGTAGCCAAGGTACAGGTCTGATTTCCCTCTGCTGAAACTGTGGCAGGAGCAGCAATCTCCAACACAGAACCACATAGATAACTCAGCATAGCACTGTTTTCATTCAACACGGCAAGATGGAAAGGGGATGGCCCCCAGGACAGCTTGCAGCCATCCAAGTCAGTGTTACCTTCAAAAGGGTGCAGACCATGCTGCTCTTCCCACTATATCACACGTGGGTGTTCAGCTGTGGTTTTCGTGCCATAGGGGAACAATGGAGGTAATTGGACTGAGAGCAGGAAATGGTAAAGTAAAGCAAACTTTCTGAGAAATTATAAAGGTTCATGTGCCCTTAGTTCAGAAAGAACTATAAATCTCCTGAAGAAAACCCACTGGCAAAATGACTCCACTCCTTCCACAGCAAGACTGGCTGGTGTCACTGATCAGTACACCTGTATTTTAGTCCACATTAGCTTACTTCACTGAGAGAAGATCAGGGAATCAAGTATCTGTTTTCTAAACGGTGTTTAGATATCAGATCTGGTCTCTAAGAAAGACGGCTAAGTTTAGATACTAGTCTGGGTTAGCCTACTTATTGTTTGCATTCAGTGAAGCAAGAGTGACCCCACCAGATGAAGTGTAAAGAAGCTAAACCTGAAGGTGCTTCCACTTCATGTCTGAGGGAACCTCTTTCTTTCCTTTAACTATAGACAAACCTAAGCAAAGGCCAGCTGGCTAAGTTAATCTAACTTTATACATTCCACCCAGTCCTGTACAGGCATATTCTGGGAAATGGGAGAATAAATCTGTAGGCCAATCAGTGCACGCAGGGAAAAGGTAATGAAGGAACATGAGCACCTCAGAAGAAAGCACAGTGGAAGCAGCATTTGATAGATCTCAACTACTATGATGAAAGTCACAGGAAGAGAAAACCCCTTGAGGGATTTATTTTACTCTCAGAGATAGTTATAATACACCTATATCTCTTCTGACTGCAAACAGGTATGTCCAAACCGAGCTCAGCCCTGGAGCAAACACTTATCTTTCTAAAACCAGCAGTACTGTAAGCTACTAACAAGGAGCAGCTGTAAATAGGGTGGGTTTTTCTAATAAGCTGTTTTTTTTACACTGTTTGGACGGGTACAGAGCACTTGCAATAACAGATTTATGTCAGTACCTGGTTTTTCATGCTCTGCCTCATTTCATTCCTGTACATACATTCTGGGTTTGGATAATTACACTTGCTTCCTGTTGAACACATAACGCAATGTCAATCCTCTTCATAGAGGTGGGCTATTGTGATTCATTATACCCGAGACCAAGCTTGATCGGGGAAACACTATTTCAACTTGGGGCATGCGTTCTCTCTGGGCTGTGGAGACAGGGCCACTGCAACACCCAGCTTCTGCCTCGAAAACAGGAGCTGCGCATCTGAACAGGAAAAGCTGCTTGCTAGAAGCACACCACTCCATCTGAAGCCGAGCTCCCCACACAACACCCCACCTAAAATGAAGGTGCCTATGGCACAGAGGCAGGTGGCCACCTGAGGGACACCCTGTATCCTCAGGGATATCGGATCTGGCTGCACCAGAAGCAGCCCTCGGCTCGGGAGAGCCACAACCAACACCCCAAACATCCACCGGGACAACCCGCTGTCACCGCCCGCTAACATCAGACGCGGAACCCCCGGACGAACAACGCCTTGCACATGCGCGGAGCCGCTTGCCAAGGCCCCTCCCGGCGCCGGCGCAGTCAGCCTCACCCGCATCCCGGAAGGAGTCTTGACTCCCACAGTGCTGTGCGCTGTCTCTTCCGGCCTGTACCCGGGCAGGGTGAGTGGCGGCCCCGGGGCCGGGCTCTTCAATCCGTGTCCATCTGCCTTGCGTACCTCGCTGCCGGGGGAGCTCTCCGCCTGGCTCGGCGCGGGGGGACGTCCCGGTGCGGGAGGCACCGAGTGGGGCCTCTCGGCGGTTCGTGTTCAATGGGGCTGGGGCCCATCTCCCTGTACCCCCCTCGCTCCCTTAGGCCTGCGCTGAGGCGGGCAGGGCGCTGGCTCGGGGAGGTCTTTGGGGTCCTTGTGGGGGTTTATGACTCATGCTGGGCCTTGGTGAGGGAGGAGGAAGCTGTAGACCTCTGTCAGAGCTGGAAGGAGCCTGTCATCGCTGTCTCCTTTTCGGAACGGGCTGAGCTACCCACTTGGGTCGCGTCGGAGCACGAAGGGACTTGGAGCATGCTGCAGCGGGACGGAGTGGTCTCAGGGTCGCTTGGGGCTGTCCAGGAGCCTAGTCTTAATGGGATGTAGTCAGTTTCAGATCTGTTTCATGTTCCTTGTCAGGGAGATGAAAGTAAAGCGTTTGTGATGCTGGAAAGTTGCTGTGTAAAATCTGCAACTGCTGCGACCCCGGGGATGCATTAAGCTTAAAGTTAAGTTGCTGAACGTAGGAGTGGTGTTGCTTGTGAGAAGCTGGGGAGGGAAGGTGATGGGAAAAGTTGGGTCCGTGTTTGAGACATACATGGATGTTTTTCAGCGTTGCTCAGATGGCTCCCGCAAAGAAAGGTAGTGAGAAAAAGAAGGGACGCTCTGCCATCAATGAGGTGGTAACTAGAGAATATACCATCAACATTCACAAGCGGATCCATGGCGTGTAAGTTCTATTTATCATTGATACAAGTCTTACATAAAGGCAGTGTTTGGAAGTTGGTTCAGTTGGTTTTAAATGGCAGAGAACAAATTCTCACTGGCACTGATGTTACTGTGTGACAGCTTAGTCTGTTGTGCTACAGTTGTGTCCTGAGGAGGCAGCTCTCTACCTGTGGAGACCTCCAGTTAAGATGTGGCTTTTGGGAACAAGCAAGTTTCCTTTTTTGGGGGTGTTCCTGGACTTAATTTGAAGCTAGATCTGTTTACATCTGTGCACAGGTTGCCATCTATCCCAGGTGAAGTTTAAAGTTTATCCCACTATAGCAAATTTTAGAAATGAAATACAGTTGTCATCAGATGATTGGCTTATCGCTAAATTGTGTGAGGTGTAAATCTGGGTATGACTTGCTTGAAACAATACTTGTGTGCAGACAAGAGTAACTTTTTACCTGACAAAATGTTGAACCTCATACAACCATGTAGTGGTAAAGTGCTTGAGAGTGCTTCTTGAGAAGATGCATCTCCCTTTGATTCTCTTTGTATGTGTATGGCTGCAGTCACATGGAAGAAGACAATATCCAAATCAAAACAATTGGTGAAAATGCTGAAGCTGACTTAGAATAAGAGAGAAACAAGACAGTATAGCAAACCTATTGGTTACATTTGGTAGCAGTGGCACCTTTAAATGGCAATTGCCTTGCCTGTTTGATTGCTTATGGCAATTCAGCCTATTTTTAATACTGATGATCCTGCTATCCACTTTTCGGGTTATCCTCTTCTTAGGCATGAAGTACTTAGGGGTGCAATGTTTGTTGTTTAATGCTTGTCTTAGTTGTAATCGCTCACACACTTCCAATTTCCAGCATTAAATATCAACAGCGGTATGCAAATAATACTAAATAGAACCCACTGTGGGACCTCAGACACTACTGGCACTAGTTGCGTGTCACAGTGTGGAAATAATACATCTGGCACAACACTCACAGTGCAGCTGTAACTTTTAGTGTAAATGTCTAGTTGTGCAGAATCTGTATATAACAAGCATGAGACAAGCTATACTTGTAAAAAAACCCAAAGCCGTTCTCATGGTGGCATTGGTGCAGGTGTGCTGATGTGAAGAACATAACCATCAGCAGCCTTCTAGTATCTGAAGGGGGCCTACACGGATGCGAGAGAGAGACTCTTCATCAGGAATTGTAGTGATAGGACAAGAGAGAATGGGTTTAAAATAAAACAGAGGAAGTTCAGGTTAGAAAGAAGGAAAAAGTTTGTTCCTGTCAAGGTGATGAGACACTGGAACAGGTCACCCAAAGAAGTGGTAAATGCTCCATCCCTAGCAGTGTTCAAGGCCAGGTTGGACAGAGCCTTGGGTGAGATGGTCTGGTGTGAGGTACACCTGCTCATGGCAGGGAGGCTTGAACCAGATGATCTTAAGATCCTTTGAAACCCTAATTATTCACTGATTCTGTGATCAAAATACTGTTTAGCAGAAGCTATTACTTAGAATAGCATAATTTTCATCCTGATTTCAATAGTTTTGTCAAGTTTATGTTACTATTGTACTGCTTTTCTCATCAGCGTTACTCAGTATTTCTGAAAGCTCTGATCTCTAAAGTAATATTGTGATAAGTTTTGATGTTATCCTGTTTGAATAAGACATCTGGCAATCTGGCAGTTGCAAAATTAACTGAAATTATTCTACATAAAGTGTTAAAGGCCAGGGTGGGTGGGACTTTGAGAAACCTGCTCAAGTGGAAGGTGTACTTGCCCATGGCAGGAGGGTTGGAACTAGATGAGTTTTAGGGTCCCTTCAATTCAAACCACTCTATGATTCTCTGTGTGGTTTCTATTAGGCATAGGTACTAAGGTTAGCAGCTATCTACCAGAGTAAAGTTCTAGTCATGTTATGGTGCAGCTTGTCCTAAAGTTAAAGAAATGGCTTTTGTATTTGTCCCAGGGGCTTCAAGAAAAGAGCACCACGTGCTCTTAAGGAGATCCGCAAATTTGCGATGAAAGAAATGGGTACTCCTGATGTTCGCATTGACACCAGGTTGAACAAAGCAGTCTGGGCTAAAGGAATAAGGTAGGTTTCTGCAACTTTCCTTATTGGTGAGGAAAAAACCTTATAACTGTATGTGGAGGTACAGGACTTGGGGAAAAAAAAGAAAAAAGTATATGACTTCCAGTATTTGCCTATTCTTTGCAAATGCTTGCTTTCTTACAGCATGCTAAGATAAGCTTTCTGTAACCTCTGTGTTTATGGTCATCTCCCTCAGCATATTTGATAAACTCTGGCACTGAAAAGAACTTCCTCCTACCTCTAATAAGAATAAAGCAAAAGAAAGAAGCAATGTGGGCCTGGGGGCAGAAGGCAGGGGGAATGAAAGGATGGGAGTATTGTAATACTGTAGTATCCCAATCCCTGTTGCAGCAGTTTTTAGAAACATGTCTTTTAAGTGATAGCTGCAGTCCATGATAAGTACCTGGGATTTATGTTATGTGTTTAAACAGGCTTAGGTTTCAAGGCATGCTAAATTGATGTTGAAATACTACAAAAAGTGTGGTGTGTTTTAAATAGGGACATTAATCTTCTTGTGGGAGTACAAATGCTAAGTAATTTAGGGGGCAGAAATTACAGTGTCTGTTAAATCACTGCTACAGAGGTAGCTGATCTGGCGTTTGACATGTGCGAAGATGGTCCAGAAAGACTCCTGTGAGGAGTGGGATGTCTTAAACCGTAGTAAAAGATATAGCTGGTAGGGATTAATACTGTGAGTGACACACTAGGTACACGTGAGCCCTTGTTTTAAACCATGTCTCCTAGGAGTTAGATTCCCAAGTCTAGCCTCTTGACATATTTACAGTATTTTATTTGGAGCTGTGTGCTTAGGCCAGCCCTTCCTTCAAAGATAGAGTGGGAAGATGGGACTAAGTTACTGGGCCTTCTGGACAGGGTTTCTTTGTCCTTCCTGTTAAGATGTTCCAGTTCATAGGCAATGAAGAAGTAGCAACTGAACCAGCTGACAGTGTATCTTCAGAGCTTAGTAGTGAGGCTGCTAATCAAGACTTAGCTAGTAGAAGTGCAGTCTGGAGGAAGGAGTCTTTCCCAGTGTAATTTTCACTTGCTAGAATAAATATGCAAAGTAAAATACCTTCTTCTGGAAGGATCAGGAGAGGCTAAAATCAAGAGGCCAGCTACTATGATAGTAATCTAAGTAAAGTAGTGCAAAATGCTATTGACTTGTTTCAAGAAGGGAGTAAGTCAAAGCACATTCCCACCTCAAGTTCATTTGAGGTGAGAGGTT
This sequence comes from Melopsittacus undulatus, assembly GCF_012275295.1. NCBI lineage: Eukaryota > Metazoa > Chordata > Aves > Psittaciformes > Psittaculidae > Melopsittacus > Melopsittacus undulatus. Next base: position 64,532,371 of record NC_047528.1, on the reverse strand, counting down.
ACTTGAAAAATTATGTGGATTAATTACTTTGTGCCCTCCCTCAGCAGCGTATTTTAGGCAGTATTAGTGGAGGGTGCTAAGCTTTGACTTTGTCTTAGGTTCCATGCTACTAAGAAGGAGAAAAATGACTGCTACAGCTGAACCCAGGACAGACTTGCTATCAAAATCGTCTTAAGTGATTTAGTTGTGTTTCCACACGCTTTTTGAGGAAGAAATATTGGATCAGTTGTATGCTTGTGAATAAGATCTTCATTCAGGTCTGCTGCTCAATAGAATTTCCATGCGATTTCTGGCATACAGGTTGGACAGAACTCTGACTTGGACATGGGCCTCAGGCCTTCAGAACAGATTGCTGGGGAGTTTTTTCCTCACTCTGTTCTAGTAAGAAATGTTAGTAACAGCTGCTTGCTGATCATCCACACTGCATGATCATCTTCATAATGTATTTCCTCAATTAGTAGTGGACAGAAGATCCACTTCTGACTTTATGCTCCCACTGGATTATGGGAACATCTTATTCAAGGCCCGGTTAAATCTTAGCTGCTGACTTTAACAAAACTAAAAAACAAAACAAACCAAAAAGTTCCTCTAAGGCAAACAGTACAGCCTCTAAGGTACAGGATTTCTGTCTTGTTATGATGCTGAGATAGAAACAGAATTAACTCATCGTGTCTTTGTACAAATAGGCAAAGCTTAAGAATTTGAAGAGGGGGAGAGTAATCGTGGAGCAGCAAACTTTTCTATGGATTATCAGGTTTCTGTACATATTTTACTGAAAATTAATCTGTTGTCTTTATTTTAGGAATGTTCCTTACCGTATCCGTGTCCGTTTGTCCAGAAAGCGCAATGAGGATGAAGATTCACCAAACAAGCTATACACACTGGTTACCTATGTACCAGTCACAACATTCAAAGGTGAGGTTGCATGCCATCTCTTTTCCTCTGTGCTGTGTTTTCTGAGCAGGTAGCAAAGTGGGACAGCTCCTCTTGCAGTGCAAAAGCATGCTGAAGGGGCCATACTGCTGGCTTAAACTAGCTTTGCTGTAGAGAACAGTGCTGCTAGCTTGCCTGATCAGCATTAAAAAGTAAATACAGGATTTAGGGAACTATCATTTAAATTTTGAGAATAAACCCCACTAGCCATAGTTGTTAGGATAGTTTTAAGATTTGTTCTCCCATGTAAAGTCCATCCTCTGATGTCAAAAGCTCAAGCAGTTTGAGCTTTTTCTGCTTAGTCATTTGAGAAGTGTCTTATTTGCAGAATTATTTTAACATGAAGCTTTTGGTGAAGTACTTGTCTGTGTAGTATGCTCTTCCAGAACACGATCACCAAACTAGCTTTGAAACTGTAGGTGTACTTCCTTGTGAAGACTTGTATATACATAAAGGGAATTGCCCTAGCAGCAGGTGGTGATACAGTTTCTTGTTTTGCAGGTCTACAGACAGTCAATGTGGATGAAAATTAAACTGATTTTCATTACAATAAAAGGATAAAAAGAAAGTTTATTCCCAAGTTGGTTCTTTTATTGTCCAGTCTCTTCAAGCTCTCATTCATGAAGCATTGAGTTGAACAGGTGACAATATCTTAAAGGATCTTACTTTCTTTGGGCTTGTATATAAGGGTGTCTAACTTTCTTAAAGGAAGAGATGTGGGTGATCCTATGGGGGTGGCAAAGTCCTAGTGATTTTGGTAATTCCCGTGGGAATTAAGATCCACTACACAGCTATTTTAAGTTAAAGACAAGTTTGTTTAAAAAAAAAATAAATAACAACCCCAGCCCCCAAAACTTAGAGTAATACTTCATACGTGAAATCTCTTATGGATAAAGTAAATTCCCTGTATTTAGTGCCTCTCTAGCCTCCTAGACAGAAACAGTGAGCTTTTCTGAAGCAGGACTGTGCTCTGCACTGAAACATGGCCTTCCATCCCATGAATTAATTGTGAGCATGCTAGCTGAGGGAATTGGTTTAATGAAGCAGGGACCAAAGGCACTTACTTCTGTAAATCAACAAATACTGTTAATACAAGTCTAGTATAAAAAGGGTTTATTGAAAAGTGCATGTTTTCACAGACCAACATCAGAAGCACAGTCCATGTACACTTAACGTTTCAGCAAGACATACAAATTGGAATACAATCAAATATATTAAAATAGTTTCAATTACCAGCATTGAAACAGTTTTCAGTATTAGTGCAAAAAAGGCAACCCAAACTGCAGACAGTAGCTGAGAAGTGTTTTCCTCTGATCAAAAGGACAACGGGAGCCAGCCTCTGCTCTCCCAGTGTGGAAGAGGACTCAGTGTCTTCACACTGTAGACAGATGTTTCCTTTGACATTCAAAACAAGAACACAATTAATAAATCAATGGCACAAAACAAACCTATACATCTTTTAGCTTTTAAAGCTCTTAAACTGAAAACACAGACCAATACATTGTTTATCAAAAGTCCACTGCTAACTGAAAGCCTTTTACAGTATGTGCTTTGGCATTACTTCAGTGCATTTCGGTTTTGATGGGTTTGCTATGACTGTGTGTTTAGTTTTGTATGTTCCCCCCGTGACTGGCAGCTCATTCCATTTGTTTTGAGACTATATTGATTTAGCTTTGCATTCTCAAGTTTGGGCTTTATTTCTAAGGGTTTTTCAAAGAAGTTAACTAATGATTGTTCAGTCAAGAGGGATGCTAAAATATGTTCAAAAGAGACGGTCCAGTCCCCTTCAGTCACAGGAGAAGGTTGAGAGTCTTTCTGAGGGCTCTTCACAGTGTCAGTAAAAACAGCGTCCTGGTCTGAAGTGGAGGCCTCAGGCTGCAAGTCCTCAGTGAACTCGTCTGATCCACTCCCCAGGCTTATGCTTCTTTGTCCTACTTCTCCAATCTGAAGTAACAGTGTGGTCACAGTGGCAATAGCTTGATACAAATCATTCTCCTCTGGATCTTCATGAAACATGCTATACAAGGTTTTGCAGAACTGAATGAACTCCCTCTGTAAAGGATGACAAAACAAACTACTGAACAGCCAGGTTGTGGCTAACTAAGCATAGGAGTCAGGTGAGGATGCAGTACTGCAACGGAAGGCAGAATGCCGTGTACATTTATATCCTCATTTATAATTCCTGCCTGCTTTTAAAGAAATGCTACTCAAGAGATTTCAACCCACAGATACTAGGAAACCTTGTTGCTGCAAATAAAAAGGGAATAGAGCAGAAAAGTTTTTTGCTGTCTTGATGGAGATCAGAGCATCCCAGATGTCCAAAGGTCAAGTAAGATGCAAGGCAAGGGATACAATCCATTAGTGGTGGGAAACTAGCGGCTGTTAAAAAGAATGAGTTGCAACCAAAGCAGCCATGCACAGGTCTGTGAGCAACTTCCTGTCTGCTGTTTCTGCCATCTTTCCCCAGCTCTTCTAACAAAATTCAGACATCTTCCCTGCCTCTCCCCCCATTCCCCACCCATCACAGATGATTATCAGGCTAGAGAGGGTGCTTCCATACCCTACCCTGCTAGGAAATTTGTGAGTCCCCAAGATTCATACAATTGTAGGATGGCTAATTCAGGTTGAAAGGGACTGCAGGAAATAGTCAAGCAATGCTTTTAGAAGAGATATGTGTCTCTGCTGAGCTGATAGCATAGGTACGTGACCCATTAGCAACACCAGCACAAAGGGTTTCTGGGTATAGTCTCATCTTTGCATGTCTGTACATTTGTTTGACTAATTCAGGACCCTTTTCCCTGCAGATTTCCTTAGGCCAACAGGATACACAGAGCTCTACTAGCATTAGGGAGGAGATGGTAAGATGATGAGAGCCTTCAGCTCTTTCTTACTTCATGCAGTTCTAGCTAGTGTTTGGCTAAGACAGGCCAAGGGCCAGTTGGCAGTGGGCTAAGAAAGAAGTTACAGCAGTCTCGTGGAGAGGAGGGAAGACAGAACAGCAGTATTCATTCTTGGGAATTCTTTGGGCTTAGGAGGAGGGCTTTTCCCAGCCTGTTACACTGTGGGTCAGTGAAATTCTTTCACCAGCCAATCTGAGGAGAGGGAGCAGCTAGAAAGGTAGCTCAGAGTCCTTAAACACATGCTCTCTGGATGAGAGGAGCCCAGTTCTCTAAAGGACTGAGTCTAAGCTCAGGCTCAAGTTACGCTTTCTCAGGAAGAGCTGAACTGTTGTATTCAGTCACTGCATTTTTGAGTGCTCTCCCTTTCTTTAAAAACAAACTAACACTTCTAAGACACATACCTGGCTCATTTTTGGCAGTTCTTTTTCAGTTTTAGTATCTTTTTCCTTGGCAAGATCCTTCAGCATCTGCTTCAACTGCTTCTGGTAATCTACTGCATCACCTTTTTTGAAACAGACACAAAAAAGAATTAGTTTTGAAGTCACTGGAGTAAATAGACATTTCAGAATAAACAGACAGCAGAGATGATACAGGGTTAGCAAATGGGAAGTTGGTTCTCTCATATGCACACGCATTAGGGAACCATTCTGGACACATACCATTTGATTTTGCAATAACTAGTGGTCTTGAAGTTGACAGCAAAGGATTCTTCAATGGTGACTGGCTGTCTCGTTCATTCTCTGTGAGAGCTATCAAAAAACAAGTGATAAATGTAATGATTAATTCTTCAAATGCTGCATAATGACTATTTATTTTAAATATTTAAAAAAGTCAAAGTAATTGGGCCAGGATGTTTTTAAACAGTACTGCATTAAGTCCTACTGTAAGGTTGTGTTACTGTAAGTAAGACAGACTGGTGCTGCAGAAAGAGTCAAAAGTTTGCCAGGAGTGGTACATTTAATTAAAAACTTTGCACAGAGAAACTACCACAGAATTTTGTCACCTCATCAAAGCTGGATCAAGATGTGATAGAGATCTACTGTATACAGAGTACAAAGCCACCCAAAGCCACTCCTTCAGTTCACATTTTGTCTGGAAGTAACAGTATAATTGGCTGCAAATTATCTCTGAATGCAGCAGATGTGAGCCTTGACATTATATATCTATAAATTTAATCCAAAATGGTTTTGACTGGAGTAATTTTTATAATGCAAATTACAAATGCACATCCTATAAGCTCCCAGCTGAAGCAAGCAAGATGGAGTTCTTCATTATGCAGCCTTTTCCTAAAAGCTTTAAGCAAGAGGTTATCTTTTGGAAACGGAGGTATTCCTTCCCTTTTAGAATTCTTACCCGGTGGGATATGCAGCTTATATAGTAACTTTATCTTTTCATTCATTTCTCCATTATACATAACATCTGCAAGGGAAAAAAAAAAGAACAAAAGGAAGTGGGACCAGAGCATTTGCTTCCAGAGTTTAAAATAAACTAGGCATCTCTCTGTGTATAAAAAGAGAATTGTTTGTATGGACAATACACTAAAACATATGGCCAGTATATTACGTTGCAGTATTTTAAGTTGTGCTTGTCAGTGTGGAACAGCAGGTGAGAGCCATCTGGTTTGGTCTTTGTTCTTGTCAAATAGACTGGGAATACCTAACCTTATGGAGCCTCAGCATCAGCTAAAAATACCAAGGAGGATGGAAGGGAATCTAGCAAGGGCTATAGATTAACAGCAGCGTGAGAGGGGAGAGGCAGAAAATTCCCATTGGGGCCACCATATTCTTAATATTTCTCCGCTTCATCCCTTCTTGCTCTTCTGTAGAGTAAGCCCAAAGGAGAAAACTACATCACATATAATTCATCTGTTCAATGACCAGTAGAAATGAGATTCTAAACTTTCAATTGCACTGGAATACTGTGAAGACCTTTTTTTTACATTTAATTCAAAGTTGAATCCTAAGAATCAAAATCAAATAATGTAATATAGGGTGCCCTGGTTCACTTCAGAAAGTTCTAAAAAACATAACTGGTGCAAATACGGAGTCACTGATTTTTATTGAAGCTCTGAATGTTGATATATTTTTTTTCACTTGGGGTCATGCAACAGTCATGATTTGCCACTTTCTTTTTCAGCTGGATTTTGGGATGAGCAGTTTCATCTCGTTAGAGCAGCTGGTGGCCACAAGACCAGCCCTAGTGCAGCTCTCCATCCATGCTGGCCAGATCTTTTTTGTTCTGCTTATTGTGAACATACAAGGCAAAGAGCAGTCAGTTGTGTAAGATTAAGTCTTCAAGAAGCAGCTACAAAGAGGTATAGTGAGAACAACAATCCCATAGAGAGGATTTTTTAGCATTCAATGCAGACCCAAATAATTTTAATACACAGCCTTGGGCAACCTGGTCTAGTGTGAGGCATCCCTGCCCTGGGAGGGGGGGGTGGAACTAGATGATCTTAAGGTCCTTTCCAACTCAATCCATTCTGTGATTCTATGAGTATTCAGTCTTGTCCTTAGGCTGTCTTTGAAATATAATCAACTTCAGGTGATTGGAACACAAAAAAATTAGTAAAGGTCACTGACTAGGCTAATTACAAGCCCAAGAAAACCATCTGCCCACATGCTCCCCTGCAAGCTGAATGGCATATTATACATGCATGTCTCACCCATGTGCCAACCCCCTGTTCTCCCCACCTTCCAGCCCACAGGGAAGTGGATACCTAAGCAGCTGGCGAACCCCTTGAATTCAATCAACCTGTCCATGTTCTCATCCAGGAGCCTGAAAGTCCTTTGAGCGAGGACATCGGTGTGCTCCCCGCAGGTCCAGGGTGAGACCAACCTGTACAGGTTGGCAAACTGCTGGGCATCGATGCGGTACTGCTCAGCGTATGGTCTGCTGGGGTCATGTCGCTCACTGACTGCACTTGTCGTTTCCCAGTAACACCTTATTAAATGTTCCCTCTAGGAGAAATCAGAGGTGGGAGAGGTGGGGTTGTGGTGTGCAGTATCAAGAGTACAACCAGCAGAAAAAGGCTTTGATTTGCATCAAAGTACACTGGAAAAGCTTAACATTCTCTTTGTATGAGGTGTTAGAATGATACTAAGCCCATTCCTGTGAGAAAAAGCAATCTTTAATTAAAGCAGCCAAGCGTTCGCATGATTTCCAATGGATGATTAATAAATTTGGAGGGAGACACAGCAGATTCTTGGAAGAAATTCACTGCAGGCTACTGAAACTCTATTAGCCACATCTCACCCAGGATGTCTCTAACCAACCAGAGGTACAGAGGGTCAGAGAAAATCAAGAGTAAGTATTACACAGGCCTGACCTGCTCATTTATTCTATCTCAGACGTCTCCATTTGGATACCACACCTATTAGTCTTCCCTTAGGGACAGACTGATGGAAAACAAGGAGTCCTAACAAAACAAGCTGTCCCAGGGGAGCTAATGAAAAAGGAACCACCAACAACAAATGAATTGAAGAAAGGGGTGGAGTGCAAGCCAGTCTATGCTTAAAACCAGAGCAGCAAGAAGCAGCAGGGAAGCACTGAAGAGCAAGCCCCAGCAGCAGCATCTTGCAACCACTAATTGAGGGAGGATACTGCTGCTTTTAGCCACAAAGCTATGTAACAGTAAGAACATACCACAGTCATATTCTCAGTACCTAGTATTTATGACTATGAACAATACACAAAAGAAATGGTCCATTAAGGGTGATAATTACATGCTTGGACTTCTAAGTCAAGTATAGTTGTACAGGCTTAGATGACCCTGTCTCCAAATAACCTTTTTATAGTAGTTCTTTCAAATATCAGCTTGAGAGAAAAGAATGAAAGTAGAAAATGCTTTTAGTTCTAAAAAAAACCCTAAACCATTAGAAAATTTGGAATCAATAGCAGAGACACAAGTTTGAGGGTATTTTTTTTCCCCCATGGAAAACAGTCTACCTTTAAAGAGAGCAAGACACAAACATACTGCTGAGCAGAGTGAGCAGAGCTATGCATTTAATTTATTCTGCATGTGAAAGTTACCAGAACCTAATTTCTTATGGACCATTTTCAAGCAACAAGTTAGAAAGGAAACTGAAGCAATTCTCCTTTGAAGGATCAGTACATTAGTGTTCCTCTTTAACAACTAGGCAGCTGCAGAAAGGACAAAATGCCAAGATCCCATCCAAACAGTACTGCTGTGGCAGAGGATACAAGGTCTGAAGCAGCACTGCATCCCCTGCTTCTCAAGGACACCAACCTTGAACAAGTCATACAATTCCTCTAAATCTTCAGGAAGAATCGAAACATCTGGGATGACAACTCGGAGCTTAAAAATAAAGATAATCACATTAATAGCAATTGTTTTTCCCATGTCATCACTTATATGGGCAGACCCATGAGCCCCACAGGACTGTTTTTACTTGAGACAGCTGACAACTACAGTATTGAAAAAATCTTTGCAGTTTTTTTCCCTTCTTTAGGTTCATGGGTTGGACTGATCCATGAAAAGAGAAATCCCTCTAGGGCTGTTGGAAACAAAGACAGGAAGTCCCTAAGCTACAGGTCACAGGAGGCCAGGGAAGCATCGAATGGCCCTTGCTCTCTTCTAACACTCGTCCCCGGGGCATTTGCCTAGGGCCATGGACAAAGGTGCTGAGCTGGACAGTCTTGCCATTGTTCCTACTGTTAAAGCCTTCATAATGTTAAATCCCCAGTAGAAAATAATGCATGTGGCCACAAAAGAAAAACCAAACCCATGAGCATCACCAGGAAAGAGCTCTTTCTAGACTCGGTAATGATTCTTCCCTTTTTCCAGATCTGGTAGTGCCTGTCACAAAACAAAAGGCACCTGCCTCAAGAGAGGAGATGTTAAGCTACCTCAGTCAAAACAGTATCCTCCTCACCACATTTTGCTTGGTTGTGTCTTCGTGGCTCTGCAGGACACGTATTCGGTGTTTGTAGCGCATATGCTCTATTTGTGCCACAGAGTGATCTCCAAATTTCTACATGCAAGGAACAGAAGTTTATTATTTTTATAGTATTTTATTATATTTGTGTTTCTTATTTAATGGAAATCCAACTTTTTACATATTTAAGGTATCTTATGAGGAAAAAGCATACCCAGTCTCTAATATATCTGTCAGTGTAGGTATTTATAGCACACTTAGCCTTGTGCATTTGAGCACTTAGTCGAGGAATCTGTAAAATGTGTATTAACTTTTTAAACATCCATGTTGAATTTAATCTTTTTCTTTTTTAAAACTTAACTGACCAGTCAACACAGAGCAGCATTTTACCTCATAGGAATCATGAATTAGGTTAGCTATTTCAGTCACTGGAGAGGGTTCTTGGTCATCACTGAAGAATGCATGGTGGTTACCAATAGGTGGCAGAGGACTTTCCTCGTTTTTGACATGCTCTAAAAACCTGAAAGGAAAAAAATAGAAGCAACACAGATTACTCTGCACTTCGATTTTCTCTATATGAATAACCAAACAGGTCTTATGGCTCAGACTTAGAAATAAATTGGAATTTGGGCTGCTGGGCTTTTCAAAAGTGCCTTCATGATTACTCATCTGAGGAACAGCAAGCCAGCCAAATGACTAAATGCAGCCCAAGGAAGAAAACTTCTGTCTCCTTGAAGCCTGGAGCAGGAAGCCCGTCACTCTGGGGAAGGCATGAAGAGCAGCAGTAAATACTGCACACTGACACAATCAATGCATGTCTCAGCACCGCCAAGAAATGTCACAGGACAGCTACTCATCCATGTACAAAGTCCATTGTTTAAGGCAGACACTGAAAGCAGCAGCAACACAGTAGGTCTTGCAGGTGCCTACAGGGTCCATAATACAATGGCACCCAAAAGCCTTTTTTAGGGCAGAATGGTCCATGATGGAAGGAGTGGTCCTGCCCAGCCATACCTGCTCAGAATCATCAGGGCCTGCCCATCATCCTTGCTATTACACAGATCCACAGCATTGGCTTCCAGTATGGCCAAGCCCAACTGGAAAATAGCTTTGATCCCATCATAGAAGAAGCAGTCCACAACATTCACAGCACTTTCCAAGGGCATGATGCTAAGGAAAAGGGTAAGGAACCAGGAAAGAGAGATGGAAGCTAAGGCTGTCAGGTCCTTCATATGTTCAGCCAGCTCTGGAAGTTGCTCTTTTATAAGCTCTTCGAACACTGACTGGTCTACCTGAGCACCTGCAAGTCATAGAGAAACAGTATTAGCCAGGACTGACACTGCAAAAAAATATTCTTTAAAGCTAATGATCGTTGTCAACTATCAACTGCAAGATCTTCTTAAAATCTAAACTGACAAGATACATACACATCTACAATGAAAAATCCCACTATCCTCCTGCTGGGACCTCAGCCCCAGTCCTCATGTCCATAATCCTTACTGTACAGCCAGCTACAAAAAGACTGTGTTGATTCTCCAAAGTGCCTTTACAGTGCAATGAAATAGTAACAGCAGAGCTGTTGCTTTTGGCTAAAAGAGCACAGAATAATAAAGTGCTAGCAAAAGCAATTTTTAAAGTGTTTTACTTTTCAACTTGGGATCTATGCAATGAAAATAAGACGTTCCTCTCCAGTGTATATACTCAAGCAAGCAGGCAGTGGAGCTTTTGTTCTACATGAAAAAAATACAAGATGGAAATCCAGATATGGCTACACACACTGAGCAGGAAGAAAAATATTTACACATCAATACATGCACAGATATAAACATATACTCATATATATCTATATATAAAGAACAAAGGATTTCTGCAATGCCCAAATACAAGCTTTCTTAACTGTCTCAACCCATCTTTCAAAAGGAGCAGATGTGGTCTCTGTTTTAGCTACTAGCTCAGTCCTGCTTTATCAGCAGCTATCGTAGAATCAGTGTAGTTTCATATCACTGAAGTGGCCTGTGTCTACAAACCAGATCTGCCACATCACAGGCTTTAACCAAAAACTCCACAAGTTAAAAATATTCCCAAGCACAAAATGCAGGTAGCTTTTCAAATATTTTTCTTTCCTTTCAAGTTACTTCATTTCTTTCTCATAGTCCATGTTCTGCTAATACTAGGAGACAACTTTAATCACTATGAAATTCCAGAGACATATATACCTTTATCACTCAAAACTTCTGTGGCCCAAAAGCAGAATGTAACCCAGACAATTCGTGGCAGACAGACAGCATCTTTTGGCTTTCCATCCAAATCATAAAAACCCCCCAGCTATGACACTCATCTGTCTTAGAACTTCTCACATGAAGCCACAAAGAGCTTCTGCTGGTGGCTGAACAAACGTAACAGCACCACTAATGAAAATGAAGTGCCCAGGGACATGCAAAGAGCTCTTGAGAAACACATCAAGCATGGTGCTTTGCTTTGAAGAGAGAGCCTTCTCCCGTCATAAATAAAAGGGTAAAGAAAACAGAGGAGAAAACAGACTGAGGTTACTCAACAGAGGGCAGGTTTTGTTCAGGTTTGTTTTTAACAAGCTTAATATAAATAATTTAATAGCCATAGTTAACATTGCCACAAAAGACTGAGCTGGCTAAGGGGTATTTGGAGGAAGCCAGAGACCGATAGGCACACACATATAAAAGACTAAGGCAGCACTGGCAAAATCAGAGGTTTAAAAGGAATGTGCGACGCTGCCCAGATCTTTCATATATCTTATTGTAATTAAGTGTTGACACTGTAGATGAAAGTCAAGTATGCAAAGTGACTTTTATGCCCACCTCTTCATTAGGCTCCCAGAAACCACAAAATCTGAGCAACTGAATCTCTAACATATTATAGCATGGAACCATGATGAGGTAGAAAAATACCAGGGTATCCATTTAAAAAATAACGACCCAAGATGCAAACTAAATGACATCTCCAAGACTGAAAAGGTAAATCATAGAAATGAAATTAGATTTTCAGTGCTTCGAGAATTATTATATCAAGATGAAGACAGACTAACAGACAGAGTAAGACTGACTGCTGGTTTATGGAGAAAATGGAAAAGTCATGGTAACATGAGAATAGAATACGTATGACCTTTGCCACCACTTTTGACCCAAGTATAACTTGTTCCTATCTTTATCTATTTATAATTTCCTCTAGGCATTGCAAAAAAAGGAGGACAGAGGGAATTCCTGAATAAGGAGATAATGTGTGCCATCCCTGCCTGCAGGCTTTCCCCATTTACAAGCAGGGAAATGATGAAAAGACTTGTGAAAAGACAGATTGGTCATAGCTGGCAAGACAGAAGGAAGGAGATGGTCATGTAATAAAAAGACTGAGTAGGACTGAAGTGCCTACAATTTGAAAGCAAAACCCATTAAAAATAAAATAAATAGAATATTTTGAATATCATAAAGAAAAGGCCCAAGAGAAGATGGAGCTAAGAAGGCCTGTTATAACCAAGGTCATTAATTCAGTAGCTGTTTTGACTGTACACATTACTGGCTGACACTGAAGAGGAAAAGCACAGTGACAGGTAGCAAGGTCAGAGATCACCAAATGTACAGAGACCAAAATTTGGACAACAGTGTTGGCAGTGCAAAGAGGGAAAGTTAGGTCTTGGAAGTATTATGCAGTAAGAAACAATACAAAATTTAGACAAGGTCAACAGAAATGCAAAGCCAAGAACACTAACTCAAGCAACAGGAACCAGAGGAGAGGCAGGGTGAAGAAGACCTGTAGCACGGATTTTGGCACACTAAAGTACATCAAAGCTGCACAAATAACTGCTTAGTGAAGCAACCATGCTGCAAAACTACCCTGCTGCCATTCGAATGGGGGAGCAGGGGAACTTCTGAGCTGAAGTCCCTGGCTCTTCACACTGTGGTGAGCCACAGCAGTACCTCTTCTTCTAGAGTCACAGTACTTTTTCCTTTGGCTACAGAGGACAAGGAAACAGAAAGACAGGATGACAAAGACTATCAGCACTCAAACAATGCAGGCTGTAGCCATGGCAAGTAACAGGCAAGATAGAAAACCAAAATTAAGTACAACTCAGGGCAGCAATTTGGCTGGCCAAGTGGCATAACTCAAGTTTGGGTGTGGAGAATGTTACTTAAGGGCAATAACCCAGCAAGTACCAAAGTTATCAGTAACTCAAGACAGGCTGATGATATCTAGAAATGCACAAGGACAGATAAAGCTGTGTTTCTGTTTTAATCAAGGAAGAAGATAGACAAACATGGAAGTAAGTCATCAAGATAGCTTTTTAAAGTCACATTTGGAAACAAGAACCAAAATGCTGACAAGCAGGATAGTTACAGTGCCCAATCCATAACTGGAAAATATCAATGGCATTCAAAGCACCACAAAACACCCTTACACATCCAGCTAACTTTGGAATAACTCTGCTTTAACTTTCCTTATCTGCCAGGTCAGTAACAAGACAATAATCGCAGCAGCACAGTGTCAGGAAGGAGGCGTAATGATCCTATGCTCCAAGCAAAAGATTTGATAACTCAAATGTGTTCTCCCTCTCCCCAAGCAGCACAAGAGTGCCCACACCATTTATAGCTCGCAGAACCACTACTGCCAGGGATTTCCTCCTGTCCCCACCTCCTAACTTACACTGATCCCTCCTTTTGCTACAGCGGTGGTATAACAGCAGACACTAAAGAGTAGCTAAAGAGTTAAGAGTAGCTAAAGGCTGATATTAAAAAGGGAATAAGCTATCAAACGTTTGTGTAAGAAAAGGAAGTAAAGCAACTACAAAGAACAAAAACTCTTTCTTGTATGCATACCTGCAATTACTGCCTCAAGCTGCTCAGCCCTTCTCTTTCTGTGCATTAGGCAGCCAGACTCTGCACAACAGTCTTAAAAATAGTTGCACTGAAAGTAACAGGAGGCATAGCACATGCAGTAGAAGGCACACACAGCAGAAGGACTGAGCTTAGTTCTTAATGCAGCATCTAACATTCAGAGGGTTTTGTATCAACCCTCATTACAAAGGGCCAGTTCAGATGCAAGCCTGTATTGCTCCAGCAGCCAGGCAACTCAGACAAGTCAGATCAGAAATAGCTACCCTAGCAGATCTTTCCTAGGTTCATCTTAAACAGCTTGAGTCTCCAGTACTGAACACATACACATACACACACAAACCCCAACCAAGATATGCAGGCTCTTCTATTTTTACCTAACAGGCAAAAGCGTCACTGCCTTCTGACCAACAGGTTAAAAACAAACTGTAAAACTGAACATATATTTATAGTTCTTGCAGTTCAAACCCTTCAAACCAAAACCAACCCTAGCTGGAACCTGAGCAGTCACCACTGCTGGCCCACTGCACAAGTCAATGGACCACCTCACCTATGGGTTCTGGATCTCAGAAGACCCTGAGCATTTCACTCACCCCAGTGCCATTCATCTGCCCCTTCCCAGTTAGCAAGAGGCACGAGCTCACCTATCACTCGGTGATTGAAGTAATCCGGCAGCATTCGCTCACACACAGCAACCAGCAGCCAAAAGGCTTCTTCCTCTTTGGCATACAACAGCAACACGGAGGTCAAAATGTTCATAGACTTACAAGGGCAAAGAAGAAAATGGGATTTGTTAGTGACAGCAAATCCTACTGACAAAAGCTACATTGTGGCTAATTTTAAAGAGAGAAAAGTAGCCTAACATGATGTAAACTGAAATAAAGAACCAGCAAAGAAACCCTAAACAGCAAAACAGCAAGAGAAGGGTAACAGACAGCGAACACATAGTTGCAACCTACAGGCATAACAAGTTTTTCAAGCTTCTGTTTACTGCTGTTCTTAAGAGCAATAGGAAATAGTGGAAAAAAACACAGTATTGGATTTGCCCAGATAAAAAGCAGGCAACTGATAGTGTAGTATGTTTTGGGGCTGCTTTCCCATCCTTCCTGCATGACCAGTCTGATGTCAATCAGAATTCGGGGAGCTGCACAGATGGTAAAGTTATTATTTTAGCTAGCTGGCTGGGCAAAGTACTTCAGTAATTTGTCATCAGTTTGGGAAGAAAGGGGTAGAACTTCAGTTCATTAAACCTCTGCCCCAGTGCTCTATGTGAATCTCATCTACTTTGCACTGTCTCTAAGTCTTGTGCAAGAAAAACACTTCTGAACACAGAGAAGCATCAGAAACAACTTTTTTTCCCCTTCTTTAACTCTAAATGCAGTTTGCAAACTGCTGAGGGAATACTTAAGCCAAAGCCCTCAGTTAAGCACTTGTTTTCCAGAGTAAGTTATATTTAGTAGCTAAAATTATGTTTTTTTCCTAACTAGAAGGACATTATTTATCAAAACCAACATTAAAAATACTCCCAAGAGTACAATAAAACTGGGAGAGAGAGGAAAGAGCTAAAGAGGCAATGAGTATTATCCCACTGGAGGTTTTTCACCTGGCAGTATCCAATTTTGGGGTTCCTGTGCGCGTACGCCGTGAGCACCCTCCTTAGGGCAGCTATTCCCGTCTCGCTCTGGAAGGCAGGGTGCTCAGGCAGTGAGCGGTGGAGGTCACGCTCGATCTCCTCCGTCGCCATACAGCATTTGCCCATGGATGCCTCCACCAAATGTACATAGTAACCAGGATGTGAGGCGAGATCCGTCACAGCATCTGAAGGCAGCAGGAAGAGAGAAAGAGGAAAACACAAAGTAAATTAGGATGATGCTAAACTTGGTGCTGTGGGAATTACTGCGCAAAAGGATGTAAGCAAAATGATCTTCCCCAGGGTTTGTGAACCTAGTGAAATTTCCAGACCAGTGAAAGAAATTAAGTCCCAGCAGAAGACAAAATAAATATCAGCAAAGCTTGCATGACCCAACATCATTCAAAACACCTTAATACTGACACTGAGCAGGAAACTTCCCCAGCAGAGAATTACAGTTAGAAATGTACTCAGCACTGCTCACACCCTCTGGAGGAAAACCACCACTTTTTACAAGTGTTTGAACATGTCATATACTGGATTAAGGACTAAACTTGCGATCGTATTGTAGGATTCTGGTTCTGACAGATCTGTGTATGAAATGAGTTATTTTTTCCATCTCTATTCTCCCTGCCAACATTCAATAAGAAGCAGCAGCAGGACTGCTGATGCCCTTATTTTGCAATAATTTGATTTGCCTAGGGCTAAATCAATATTTATGCTACAATCTAATTGTTGCTTGAAGATGAACATTATCTTATACAAACATGATGTTAAATGACACAGATGAAGATGACGTTATTTCAATTCTCCTGCACATTATGTCATGTCATCTTGAGACAGAGATTTTACAAATCTATCCAGCTACTTCCTTGCATTTATTAGTTCAGTTCAGGTCATCTCACTCCTGTAAGCAGTATCATAAGCTCCATGAAAACAACATTTAATTGCCCTTGGGAGATTTCCTGCCGAAAGGTTTTGCCATGTTCAGAATCAGATGATGGCTACAGCCAACATTTCTGAGCTTGCCCACCTGAGAAGAGCAGCCAGAGTTTGCCTCTTAAGGATTCAGGGATCCCCATGGCAACAAGTTTTCTGATCTTCTCTGTGCGGAACATGCACACGGTTCTGCCATATTCTACAAAATGGTCATCCCACAGGTTCTCCTTGATTTGCTCCCTAGACTGGGAACAAGAAGATGTGTTTTAAAAGAACAAATCACGTGCATGTGAGAACTGGTAAACAGAAATATTTTGCATATTAGAAATTCCACGAGGTATTTCCAATACCAATGGAAATGGGAAGTCTACTCTAAGGACTACAACTTTCCCCATTTCGCATATTCAATTCACCACACAGGGAGAAAAAAATATAAATATTCATGAGAAAGAAATGAAGAGGAAAAAACTCCAAGCAAATGGAAAAGCTGTTATCCCATAACCAATTTCTCCAGCCAATACAGAGTTCATTTTACTGAACATGATTATCTGTTTGAATGTCACCCCAGATTTAAATAAACAAACAAAAAAACCCAGACCACCAACTGCTACCACTTCCCCAAAATGTTACATACCTTTCCAAAATCCAGGCCCACTATTCCTGACTGATGGAAGTCTGATCTTAGTGCTTCTGCATTGAGCAAATAACTGCTGTCCTTTCCACATTCACTTCTCTCCTTGCTTTGTGAAGCCTCTGTTCCCAGACACACAGGTTCACTGTCCCCAAGCATGCATGTGGACCCAAAGGCAGAACTGTTCTGCAATGCAAAATCAAAGCAGTAATGACTGAGAAGAGGCTAAGAACTATGTCCCCAGCTATCTTTAAGACACAGCTGGGTTAGTTTTTGCCTTTTACATAAAAACCTTCTCACTTTACTCAAGACCTTATACAAATTCTCATTCATTTGTATGGCAGGAAAAAGGCTGTTCCTTAAAAAAAGAAGTTATTAGTCTAAGAGTCCTTGATGATAAGCTACCAAACAATCTACTTCAGCTAAGAACTAGAAAACAGAATCATAGAACTATTTAGATCAGGGGACACCATCTTTTTCAATCCCCTGCTCAAAGCAGGATCCCTCAGACCAGGTTGCTAGGAGCTGTGTCCACTCATGTTGAGTAGCTCCAAGGAAGGTGCATCCACAGCTCCTCTGGGCAGCCTGGTCCAGCTCTGCCCACTCTTGAGGTGAAAGCTTTCTCTTTTCATCTATTTGGACTTCCCCTTGCTACATTTTGGGACTGCTGCTGCCCATCTTTCAGCTGGCACCTCCAAGAAGTCTCTGGCTCTATCTTCTCTGTAACTCCCCATTAGCTAGTAGAAGACAGACTGAACAAGACCTGCTCCATCAACCTCTCCTCAGAAAACACGTGCTCCAGCCCTGACCATCTTTTAGCCCTCCACTAGACTTGATCCAATTTGTCAATGCTTTTCTTGTGTGGAGAGGCAGAGTCAAAACTGAACTCAGTACTTCTGATCAGCCTCAGAAGTGCTGAATGGAAGGGAACAGTAATATCCCTTGACCTGCTGCTTACAGTCCTGCTAGTTCAACCCCAAATGCTCTTGGCCCTCTATGATATGAGCACACTGCTCACTTATAAAAGCTCAGCCTCCTGTTGTCCACCAGGACCCTCCAATCTTTTCCACATGGCTCTTCTCTATCCTTCAGCCCCTCCTTTTGTATGGGGTTAGTCTGCCAGGCATCACATTTGCTTTTGTTGAACTTCACAAGGTCTCTGTCAACCTATTCCTCCAGACTGTTGAGGTGTCCATCACCCTGCTCCCTACCATATCCCTGCTCACTGCAGGGTGGGTGGACTAGATAACCTGTAAAGGTCCCTTCCAACCCAAACCATTCTGCAATGCTATATTCATTGCTTCCCTCAACATGCCAATCACAACCCATGCTCTGGGTGCATTCCATCCCATCAGGCAGGTCTTTAAAGAAGGCATCACACAAGTACTGGCTCAAGATCAACCCCTAGACAGGACAAGAGACCAATGGATAAACAGATTGAATTCATATCCCTAAAAAAAATTCAGAAGTTCGGTACCTGGTTCTTGTTGTGCAAGTTGTTACAGTGTACTGGGTTGCTGGAGTTCACTTCTTTTAGCCTCTGGAGCAGATTCTCCACCAAAGTATCCCGGTCCTTCAGTTCAATGAACTGAAAGGCCGTCTTGCTCCTTATGCTAACAATGATGGGATTAGGGAGAAGGCTTGTGTCCTCCATCTTCTCTATACTGATTACCTTTTCCAGAAACATTGCAGAAAACATGTTATGTACCACTTCCACTTACACATCTTCAAATATTCTACATGTATTAAAATGTACAAACACATACGCACGCACGTTTTAAACATCGTTATTAGAATCATACAATGGTTAAGGTTGGAAGGGATCTTAAAGATCATCTGGTTCCAACCCCCTGCCATGAGCAGGGACACCTTCCAATAGACCAGATTGCTCAAAGCCCTGTTCAACCTGGCCTTGAACACTGCCAGGGATGGGGCAGCCACAGCTTCTCTGGGCAATCTGTTCCAGTGTGTCATCACCCTCATAGTAAAGAATTTCCTAATGTCTAATGTCTAAATCCTAATGTCTAATCTAACTCTAATCCCTAATGTCCAATCTAACTCTACCCTCTGTCAGTTTAAAGCCATTCCCCCTTGTCCTGTCACTACATGCCTTTAGAAAATGTCCCTCTCCAGATTTCTTTTAGGCCCGTTTTAGGTATTGAAAGACTGTTAGTAAGGCCTCCAGGTTTCCTTGATCAGACACATCCTACCACCTGAAGCTCGTGGTCTCTTTAGAAGCTCAATGCAGACACCAAAAGAGTATTCCTGCTTTTTTTTTTTATTTTAATTTTTTTTAATGATTTTGTGACCCACTCCTGCAGAATGGGCTGAGGGGAAAGATAAGAAAAGGGGAGTATGATTAAAACAAGATCTGAGAAAGCATCAACTTGCTCACATGCTGAGGGATGGAGGAGGAAATCTCACACTTTTGACGATGGGGGAAAACAGTTGTTTTGTTGTTTCTGATTAAGTGTGTAACACTGTTCTCTTACTGTTTCTGTAACAGCGGAAGGTAAGTTGCTACAGTTAGAATATCATTTGGATGTTACTCTGGTATTAGTTGAGGATGAAAGGAAAGCTTTAATTAGGAATTCATAACAGCCTTGTATCCATAGTAGATCAGGCAGGTGGTTTGCTGACAGCTTCCTTCTCCTCTTCTACTCCCACCACCTTTCCATGTGCTCTCCCTCCATTTAAATAAGTCTCTGATTTCATGTAAATTTGGCAGCGGTTCATTGCATTCAGAACATCTCCTTTTTCTCTCTGCCCTACAGTCTGCAAAGTATCCACAGGTTTCCTAGAGTGTGCCTATGAAGGGAGAGCTTCAACACTTCAAAGTGTTGATCTCAGACAAGGATGCTTTTATAACGCCAGGATGGGCCCAAGCTGAAGTCTCCATCACATTAAGCTGGATGTGTTTGTGGAGCTGGAGGGTCCAAGTCTTGGGACTGAGCACACTATGCTTTTGCAGTGCTGTCTTGCTGCATTAACTGTCTGTACTTCGCTTTGTAGATCATGTTGAACCACCCATATATTTAGGAACTCATGGCCAAATGAATCCCAGAACAAGCTGTACAACAACCCCATAGACATGATACACACAAGCATCCTACTCTTTTCCATCAATCAATAGTGTGCAGGTAAGTCAGGTGACAGTGGATGCTTGCAGCAGAAAAAGGCAGATAAAGATCTGAAATGAACAACTCTACCTCTCCTAAGTGGGATGATAACATTGCAGCAGCCATTTTCTTTGCTGGCAAAACAGATATAACTGTCTGAAGTATACATCCTTCCTGCTGTGTGACAGCGACTAAACGGCGTCCAGAGAGAACAGTCTACAACTTCATGCAGCTTCTCCTTCCTGGGTAATCTGAAGAAGGCCCGAAAGAATTCATTCTGGGCTCTGGCTTCAAGATCCCTTAAGAGAAAACAGTGAGAGGGAATCACAAGACCCAAAAGCCAGGACATCCAGCTCAAGCTTTGCTTTTCTTGTTAGCCTCAACAAGAGCGAGGGACACAGAATAAAAGCACCATCGCATCAACCTTCATTGCCTATGTGAACAGGATGATAAAAGCAGAAAAGAATCGTTATCAATACTTGCTTGTTTAACATTAAGGTCAAAAGCAACTACTGTGGTGACTAGGAAAGGAAAGGACACTGATTTAAATTAGCTAGTTTGTTGGAGTCTTTTTAATTATTATTTAACTGTGCATTTTCTATGGCTGCTGTATGAATTTCCAGACTCAGAATTACAGATTTCAATGCCCAGGAGATAACAAAATTTCTCGTCTGATGAATGTACATTGAGCAACAGAGATGAGTTTTATGTTCCTTGTTTCCCTTCCCAAGAGCATTACTAACAGCACCCCAGGGATTTGCAGCTGCATCTGAAAGTAATGCATTTGCTCCGTGAGTAATTCCAATGCCATCAGTAATAAAACAGTTAATGATGGTGGTATTTATAATCACCAAATCCTTGACTTGCAGAGGTATCACCCTCTTAGAGCCCTCAGAACAGCTGCAAAATGCAGAACGTTTTCAGGTCACTTAAAAGACTCAGCTGGGAATAACAGCACCAGTTACTCTCCATTTGGACTTGGCTTCCTTCCAGTCACCCATCCACATTTACATGGAGAGAAAAAGTTTAAATAAATTAGCCTTTCCATTACTTGAGCTATGCTTCTACAGACTTGGCTTTGGGGATTTTTTTCTCTTCCTTTCTTAATGGAGAAGTCTGCAGTAATTTAAAGATCTGTGCAATTACATTATAAACAGACCACAGCTATTAGCTCACAAACAGCAGCTACAGAATCATTAGGGCTTAAATTCTATCATTTTCTTTACTGCAAGTAAATTTTTCCAAACATGATTCACCTTGGGGGAATTAAACAAAAAGCAAAAAAAACAAAAAGCATTGACTTTGTTCCATTGAAAGAATTTTAAGCGTGGGCTGAAGTACAACAGGGAGTGGTACCTTGATGTTGTAAATCCCCTCTCCGCTCCTTCCCAAACCCTCCTCTTCTGCTGATGCTTCCCCCTTATCCCAGCCCTGCTGTTTAAAAGTAAGGTGAGAGAGATGAAGCCTCTGCTTCAGTAAGTAAATGAATTGTTTTGGTTTGGGGTTTTTCTTAATTTCAGTTTAATCCATAGAGAAATGTAAAGCCATGTGAAGCAGGAAGGAAGACATTCCAGAACAAACCGAGACCTGTGAAGAAGGGAGGATCTGTATCTGAGACCAACAGAAAAGACAGAACGCACTCAACCAGCGTTTGGCTGCTGTTTCCTTCTCAAGCATTATCTTCCTTAAAAACATTATCCAAGCAAAACAGACAAACAGTCTCCTGTTTTTCACACAGAACAAAGAAAAACCCTCTTTGTGAAGGAAGACAAAAAGGTTGCTCCCGAGTTAAAATTCCACAACGAGAGCAACTCTGATAAGTGCCCGCAGCGATCTGCTATTGTGACAAAGCTGGATCAGGATATGCCTCCTAGTTAACTCACCACTAAAATATTTTCCATTTCAGCACAGCACAGATGAACACTGCTGATAGCATCTGCAGTTAGGTCCGGGTAGAGCTGTGTTCTGCTGCTATTGTGCTAAGGTAAGACCCTCCCTGCACCTTTTGGTTGCAAAAACTTCTATACCTTTATGTGAAAAGAGGCATTATATGGAAGAGTGGGACCTCTGTGGAGGCAGTGACTGTCTGTTATTTAGGAGGTGACTGTTTCTAATGCTCCAAAATCTGCAGTTTCTGCGTGTTCAGGATCTTGCTGCATCTCCTGGGGCTGCAGGCTCCAGGTGCAGGGCCTTTCAGACAAGAAGCCACAGGTTTTTAAGCTGAAGAATAACATTTCCCATATATGAAACTAAGTAAATTCACCACGCACTGCACTGAACCTCCATGCCTTGTACTGGGGGAAGGCTGCCAGTCCTAACACCCCTGGAACTGCCTGTCCCCTGCTGATTCATGACACAGGTTCATATAGGGCCAACGCAGAGAGCACACCACAGCCAGGGCTGCACAAAAACAAGTGCTGAAACAGGGGCCAGCTGGTGCAAGAGATCCCAGAAAGAAAATATGGTAGCATGGGGATGGAATGCTGTCAGCATCTTCCACTGTGGGCTCAAACAAGATATTTTACTGGAAAGTGGCACACCATGAAACACTTCCCTGTTAGGCTGGTGAATTCTAGGGCTTAAAGCAATTGCTTCCCTTCCTAAATACAGTCAAATAAAACTAGAGCTTGGTAAAACAAAAAAACAAACAACACCTATAACTCAAAAAAACCCACAAATGAAATTAGCTCCTAAAACAAGACAGGCAATTGTTTAAACATGATACAGCAAAGATGCAGTGACTGGCCCACATCACCAAGTCCCACAGCTTTCATTTTGAGTTTCACAATGCCTCCAGCACCAAACAGAAATGCAACCTTCCTACCTGTGCTCAATCTCTTTGAAATTTGCTCTCCTAACATATCCATTTCCATGTTGGTTTGGTTTTTAAGTAACACATGCACCATGAGAAGCAAGAAAGATGTAATTGCCTTGTTTCCCTGCTTTTCAGAAAACTCAGCAATTCTTTTCAAGCACAGCTCCTGACTTGCATGTTACAGGATCCTGGACTGCCTCCAACTTGAGCACTTCAAAGTGAATGGCAAGTCTGAACTGTGATAACTCCCTGTGCGTGACCCCCACATTGCCTTCCAAGAGTTTAAATTAAAGGAAATACACACAAGGCTAACAAAATGCCTGAAAGTATCAGCACACTTAAAATGATGTCCTCATTGTCAAACGTTTTTCTCTGCTTTAGGTCTAACAGAAGTCAAGCTGGCAAGATTTTAGCTCTGCTGAGTCACTTGCTGCCTATCTAAAATCTTACCAGAATGGCTGACCTCTTGCTTTTAGAAACCAATTACTAGAGTCTTCTTGCTATCCAAACTCAGAAAGTTACAGATTTTGGAAATAACACATCCAATTATATATGTCTTGTTTATTGGCAGAGCTGCCAAATTCGTGTGGCAAGAAAGGCTCCTTGTAAGCAAGCCAGAAGTTAGCTGGGAAGAGCCAACACGGCCTTGTCAAGAGACATGTAAACTGAATATCATTCCCTTATGTCACAGGAATGCTTGACTTCTAGATGGAGGAGATGCAATGGATGTTTTAGCCAAAATTTTCAAAAGTCTTTCTTATTTCCTAATGTAACTAGTAAAACTAGATTAAAGTGAAACTGTTGTACCAAGACAGTTGAAAAAGAGTACCCCAAAAAGCAGCCCTCAAAAGCTGCTCACTAAATTGGAAGGCTGTATCAAGAGGACTTCCTTAGGGAGTCTAGCTTCTGTTCAACATCTTCATCAGCAATCTGCACAATGGATCAAGAGATTGTTGTTATTAAACTTGCACACATCATGAGACTTGTAGAGGCTAATGAGCAGAAGAACAGGGTCAGATTCAGATTTATATTCATAAACTTTAGCGATGGTGTGCAAACAAAGCATTACATATGTTTTCATCTGTACACCATAAGCTGCATAAATGCAGCACAGATATTATCTCCACCAGCAGCCATTCAGCAAAAAGAAAAGACCTAGAGGTTACACACAGGATCGCAAGTCAAACGTGAGCCAACAGCCTTCTGCTCATAGGAGGAAGAGGAACACTGCACTGGGCTGTAAAAATGCATGGCCACCAAGATGCAGAACAGCAGTCCTGAAGATCATAGAATCATAGAATACCAGGTTGGAAGGGACCTCAAGGATCATCTGGTTCAATCTTTCTTGGCAAAGCATGACTTAGACTAGATATCCAGCCAAACCTTAAAAAGCATCCAGTGTTGCTCCAAAGATGGTCATGCTGCTCCTGCCTGGGTCAGCACTGGAAACGCATCTGGAACATTCCTGTATCCCACCACCCGATGAATAAGTGCTGAATGTCCAGAGAAGAGCAAGCAGAAGAGCTAAAATCAGAACTGATAAAGAAAAACCTGGCTTAACTAGGGCAGTGCAGTTTAAACAAGAAAAGATAAAGGAGATGCATACCAACCTCCAAGTATACAAATGGCTGTTCTAAAGAAGCTGAACTCTTTAATAGTACTGGATAGGACAAGAAGTTATCAGACTCAAAAAGAAGCACAAAAGATTCAAGTTAGACTTCAGAAAGACTTTTCAGTGTCAACTGAAGTGAAGTATTGGCATGGATCCTGATATTTCCATTACTGGAAATCCTTAAAAACAGGTTAGGCAATCATCTGTCACGAGAGATACAATCCAAACCCTGCCCTGGAGGTTTTTAAAAGACATTTAGATGTGTTGCTTAGGGACATGGTTTATTGATGGACTTGGCAGTGCTGGGTTAACAGTTGGACTCCATGACCTTAAAGGTCGTTTCCAACCTTAAAGGTCTTTTCCAATGATTTTGTTGGGCAGATGGAATGAAAGCAAGTTCTTTCTAGTTACATCCTCCTTGTTGCTCAAGGTTTACAGCATTCTCGGATTCCTTCTCTGAAGGAATTAAAGTGACTGAAGTGACATGTATGACTCAAGATACTTCAGTTTCTTTTCAGCTTAGATCAATGTTAAAACCCTTCCTTTGTCTTCATATGGAACAAAACCATCCTCTTTGGCAATTCAGTTTAGACATGAAGAAAAGAAACCAAAGGGGTTAGAACCTGGAGAAAAGTATCATACTTTTGAAACCTTTCTGACACCAGTAGTAAGCTTTTAAATTTTGGTTGCTGCTTGGGCCAATTTCCTCACTGCATTTGAGGAATGTAACGGGTATTCCTGCATCCTGAAAAGAGATAGAAATAAGAAGCACAGGAAAGCAACAGCAGAGATTTTAGTGACCTTCCTATTAAAAAAAGACAATACAGTTACCATATGTTTCCAGTAAATTGGATGGCACACAAATATACCTGCAAGAAGCAAACACTTCAGCTTTATTTTCCTTTTTATGGCAATTAACTTCAATTGTCATTAATCCCTTTGTAATCCATTGTTCCAAGCCTTATCCTCTCAATTAAGCTGCATGAAAACTTGTTTGACTCTGGCCACCATACAATTGTGTCAGAGACTGTTGGCCTAATTGCACCTTCCAGTGGTGAGCAGGATGACCCCAAGAACCTCAGGAACTGTAGAAAAGGTTTTCTGGTTTTCAGGATGTAGAGTATGCAGATCAGAACAATATTAAAAGTGCATGTTTCAAAATAAATATATACAAAGACAAGCCTCTTGCAGAAGAAACCCTAACAAACAAAAGCAATCTACAGCAGCTTCAGTAATTTGATACAGCTGGAATGGTTCTAATGATGTGCGGATTACTGCTTTCATTCTGATAGACTACTATTTGCTTCCAAATCATGCACAAGAACTAAAAAAGACAATTATTAGGAGGAAAATGTCAAGAGGAAAATAGTTGTTCTTGTAGTACTAAAATGGCTTCAGAAAAAAAAAGTGGCAACAAAAACTTCACACACAGAGAAGTTCAACACCCCCAAAACATGTCAGCATCAAAAACCAGTTTATCCACTATTCAAACTACAGTCTTGCTTAATTGCTTTACATCAAAGTGGTTGGTGAAGTGTTACAAAGGGCACCAGGAACAGCAACTTATCCAACCACCACCTAATTCATGCAGAGGAAATGGGATTTGGCATCTTCCATGTTTCCATGTTTTCCCTTCTGCTATCTCAAGTTGCAGCACATCAGCACAGGTTAGAGAGTATCTTGCCCAGGAACTATCCAGTAAATATATTTTTATACTTCCTTTTCCTCTGCTCCCTCCTGACTTCTTCGAGTTGGACGGAAGGTGAGGAGAAAACCTGTTTGAATAGACGTGTGGGATGGTTTCTGCTGCTTGTTTGCCATTACTCATACACCTTTTAAAAAATGCCACAAAGTACTTAAAGGTTGAGTCCCTGAAAAACTCCCCATTATAGCATATTACTAAGCTCGCACTTTTCCTTGCAACTGTAATTTTAGTTTATTTTCATTACTTAAAGTACATATCCTGCGTTTCTTGGGCCAAAAGCAACATCCAGTGACATGTACATTGTAAAAAAACCAGTAGCTCCTGTGTTTAAAGGAACTCTGGCTACGAAAAAACAAAAACCCTGCAAAGATGCTTATAGGTGCTCACCACTATATCACCTCAAATGAATTCTTTGACAACATCATGGAAGAAATCCCAGTGTTGGTGATTTTCCTTATCATGTGTACATATGAAATTGCAAAGAAAGCGCATTTTAGTCTTTTAAACTCCATTACGAAACCTTGCAGAAATGTTTCGACAAGATGTACATCCAACACCACTGCAAAAATGCCCCTTGGAAACAATAGAATGGCTGCTGAACATGTGTCTGGATTTCAGGGAAACCACACACTCCATATGTTTTAGCCAGGAAGCAACACCTGGGTGATTCCCTTCATGCCTCTGGCAGTGGGGGATGAAGGAAGAGCATGCAAGGGTATGATTCAGGAGGGGATAAGAGCTCCATTCACACCCTGTTCAGAAAAGAAGTATTTTAACCCAGCACCTCAACCCTGATGCCCCAGGCAAATTCCAGTTTGGACTACTGCATCCTGCCCACCTAAAATTCCTCTGGGCAGTTCCTTTCCCCTTTCCCACAACAGTGAATTGTGTGTTGTGCTACTAGCAGACAAATAGTTATCAATCTTCTCCCTGAAAGCCCAGTGCATTTCTGTAGTGGGAGAGGAATGCAGAGATGCATTTCGGAGATGCAAATGGTAGAGCTGACAATCACATATTAATCTGTTGCAACTGCCTGCAGGGTTTTTAAGTCCAAAAACTGCCTGCTAAGTCAGATACAGCAATCATGCTACTGGGAAATTCCATGTTTCAGATACAACCAAAAGCAGTAATTCTGCAGGATTGATGGCACTAGGAAAGCCTACATATTGCCAAAATGATAAACAAAATAATGTTGCTCTCCACGGAAGATGGAAAATATCCCTTGCTGCAATCTACCCTCCTATGGAGAACAGTACTTCTAACCAAACAAACAAAAAACCACAGTGATGTTTAAGGGAAGACTATAAAACCGCACACAAGTTCAAATGCACCTACTGGATACACCAGAATACATTATAAAATCTCTTTTGTACCCAGTGAAGTAAAGCTTTGAAATGTTACCCAGCTAACATAGCAAACCACAGAGCCCACCAATGAACCTCTGCTCACCCAACAATTTAGCTCTTTACCTCTTGGTGATCTGAGTAGGATCCTGTAGGCCTGGATCCAGTTCAAAGATCTCATTATCCAGCAGCCTTCGGAGTGTCACATCTGCCAGTTGCTCCATGATCCTGAAAGCCTCAGTGATATTGAGGAACGTGGAGAAGTCGCGCTCTTTATTTGGGGTGGTGACACGGACCGTGTCTGTCATGAAGACGTTGGAGGTTCTTTCCAACTTCTGGACCTCAACCCAAGGAATGATCAGTTTCACTGACATCAGAGAAAAAAGGCAAAAGTGGGTTGGAAACTCTGCTTACTTTTTTCAGACTTGGGAAATAGGCAAATTAGGAATGAAATGCAAACATTTCGGAAGAGACCCATTTTTGCAGAATAAGTCCAAGCAAAAGCTGAAATGCCTGTTACTGCTCTACCTCCATTCTCTCCCACTCCAAGAGACTGCCTTTCTCAGAATCTCTCCCTCAAAATTTAACTTCTTTTCATACAAAGTGCTGGTCTGGGGAGTTCTGCCTTTGCAGAATACCTGCCACACGCTGTGCTCTACCTCCTTTACAAGTCACTTCTGCAGCCTGCTTCATTACTACCAGAAGAAACAGTTTGTTTGAAGAGCACGAAGGTAACAGGGAAAGGCTCTGTAATCTAGAAATAAAACTGGAGGCAGGTGGAAAACCAACTACAGGCATGGTACTTTAACTTTTATTTTAAAATAAAGCTAACAACTTCCATACACAAGGAAGCTTTTACACATGGACATTTTTATAGAGTTTAGTTAGTGCTACAAACAGGGTGTTCAAAAACAAAGAGTCTAGGTTTGGGGATCTTCCCATTTTGGTTACTTTTTACTGAAAAGGTGCACAGCCAAATTTGTCCTAAACATTAACTGCAGCTGGACTTGCTCATAGCAAAGAAAAAGCGTAGGACACTGTTCTCTGTACTTAAATATTGCCGAGGCATATAAACACAAACAGGAAAAAGAATCAGCTTATTCTAGATAACCACTGCAGGATGTTACTTGCCTCTCCCATATGAATCTCTGGGTTGAAATTAGGCTGAAAGGACTTTAAAATAGATTAAATTTCTTTTTAACAACTGTTGGAAGCTTCCCAGGATTCTCTGTGCCAATAATATCAAGAATACACCCCCTAACATCCCTAGCAGGTCTCCTGATGCCAATAAAACAATAAAAAAGGCTGTAATAACAAACATTGTCATATATATATGATACTTATCCACAATCATTAATTACCTGCGGAGCTACCCTCAGCAAGGTTTCTGTCCTACATGAACCACAGCTGTCAAGATTATTTGCAGATTACATTTTTTCTTCCTTAAATAAAGCACAGCTGTGTCAACATGCACAAACTGTTGCGAATGGTCATAAAATCATCTGTACCAGAACAGCCAAGGGAAGAAAGATTGAATAGCACCATAGCAATAGCACTATTGTTCAAGCAGGTCAGCATCACATAGGCTCTACAGTGTTGGTTACAGAAACAGCACAGCGGATTGTAAGGGGCCCAAACAACTGATGAAAGGTACAGAGTCTTCAAAGTCTTAGAAAAACACAAGTTTAATTAATAAATATTAAGAAACCTTGGCATGCCCTTTCAAGAAACCCGGTGTTCTCAGCCTCTGAAATCCTGCAAATACTTCATGGCTGAGATAAAAGGGGACTTGTCCGGGAAAAATTGTTCCATGGAGTTTATGCTCACATAAGCCAGAAGTTAATTTTATGAGAAGCTGAAAACAGGTTCCAATACTGCATTCCAGATCATCTCAACATAAAATAAAACAAGGGGAAGAAGACAAACTTGCCAGAAGCATAAGACTTAATGCTCTGCCTATAAACAGACTGCAGTCTAAAATCTGGGGGGGATTTTTAGAGTTAAAACACATTTAAGAAATATTTTTATTGCAACCCATATATTGGTTTTTCTTTCATATGATGTATTGAAGAATGCAATAAATGCAATCTCTTGGAAAGATTTTCAAGAGCAGATTTAACCAGATTTAATTTCTGTTTGCTACCTGACAAAAAAAGAGACAATGAATCACTTGTTCTACATATAATCAGCATCAGCTTCTCAAATAGTAACAACCAGAACCATGGTAAATCTGGATTACTCGATGTAATATAAGTATTTTATAAATGTGACAAAATACTATCTTTGAAACAGCAGCAATTTTCCTTATCAGAATCAAAGAAATGGAAAGCATGTCAGCACATAATGCTTCCCACTGAGCTATGGAAACTTGTTTAACATAACCAAAAAAACCATCAGGTTCTTATTTCAGATTTCCATGCAAATGCACGGGAACACAAAGGCAATGCAACTGGCTGCCATAGAGAATGAGTGGTGCGTTTTCCACAGTCAAAATGAAATTTGCAAACATGTCGTTGTTTGTGGGGGTTTTGTATTTTCATAATGAATTATTATTAAGAAAAAATGAGAAGTGATTTCTTTTTAAATAATACAGCTTGATGTTGTACTTGCAGTATCATTTAACAACCTGTGGCATTGCATAAACAGTATTTTTGGAGAAATATAAAGGGTTCCTCTCTCTCCCTCCTCCTTCTCCCATTATCTATCATTATTAAGCATTGGCTCTGCTTTGTGTGCTTTGGCCGACTGGATATATCAGATCTAATTGGAGAAAGTTTGCAAGAAGAAATTATTGAGAAAGGATATTATTTAATACTAGCCAGCAAAAAAGGAGATTAAACAAGAACTCTGATGTCTTGTATGTTTCAAGATATTCCATTCCAGTCTTCCCAGCAAAACTCAGCTTCTTTTTTTATAACAAATAACAAACATTTTAAATCTAACTCTGCCACCTTTTGCAAACACAACAAAATAATTGGTCTGAAATAATACCAGGGCAAAAAAGGACCTCTAGCTCTAAGCATGTCTTTGTATGTTTTAAGTCTTAGAAGCTGCCAATTACTATCTTTCTTATCTTTATATTAATGTACTTTATTTTTGAACCTACAATTTTATTTGACTAGCCATCCCAATATTAAATCGAGACAGTAAATGGTAAAGCTCTTGCTGTATTTATAGCAGTACAGGCTTATATTACTGTTCTTGCTGAAGTTCTGGCAGGATAAACAGGGCTTAAAACGTGCAGTTCATGCACAATCTTACTAAACAAAAAAAAGCTATAGAATTTAAATGGCTACATTCATTTTTATCATCTAATATCTATTCAGACAAGCATTTCATCAAGCCTTCCTCTGTAGAAGAACACCTTGATGAAAGCCTTACAGCTCGCTGAACAGTCTGAAGGTCTAAAAACCCCAGGACACACTCCCTGTGACCTTCCTGCACTGCTGTTCAGAAGCACAAAGGAATCCCTAAATTGCTGTTGCTTTCCCTTAAAAACTCTGCATTTTCACCTGGCTCTCCAGGACACAGCCTTGTTATGTTTCCTGGGCTATTTTCAGGCAGGCAGCTGGCCCTAGCAGCCCTTCCCATGCTGCTGGGCATCAACAGCTTTGCTTCCTTGCCTATGAGGGGGACCCATCCTCACTCACCATTTCTGGCACTAAAAGTCTCTATTTCAGAATCTGTAGAGATCTGTTATGTTTTAAGGCTGCTTCACCATGGCAAGGAAAAGAAGCAGATAGCAGCTGTATCTGCATGCCTCATTTTTATTACTGGATTCATACTAAAACATAAAGGCTGAAGTGAATACTAAATTACACAGGATCTTTCAGCTGAACAACAAAAAACCCCTCAGAAACTAAACTTCAGAGGTGAAATAGGCTTTTCATAAAAATCCTAGCTACTCTTAGCTTGAAATATAGTTATATTTATACCTCTCCCTATCACTAAATTTCTTACACATTTACACTTACATTCTTTGCCCAGGAAGAAGGAATAAAAGCAGAGGTGATTGATGCTCAAATAAAGCCAGCCTTGCCGAGGAACTTTTCCTTTCCAACAGCAACAGGAATAATAGGTGATCAATTTCTCTGCTTCAGGGAAATTAAATCTGGATTCAAATTTCACCAGGGCTTCCCGGAACTTCTCAGGGTCTTCCTCCTGCTCAGCCAGCTTGCTGCTGGTTTCCTCTGCAATCAGCGCCTGAGTCCATAACGAGATAATGTATCAGGACAAAGCTATGGCATTCACACTCCAGCAAGCTGCTACAAGCTCACCTATTCAAATTTTGGTAACATAACTCTGTCTTACAAGGAAACTCAAGTTGATTTGCAGTTGTCACAAATGGAGAAATTTCTCAGGTGTTTGCATCTCTCATACTGAATTCATTCATTCTGAATGCTTCCAAATCGTGCTTTCTAGGGCCCTTTTTTTTTGCTATAACTTTTTCAATGCCTTGCAGAAACATCTATTTACAATTTCACTGTGGCTTATGAATGCTGTCATTTGGTGTATACAGAACAAAGGTACTGTAACAACTGTGTGCATTGACCAGTACTATTTTCCTATGAAGAAGCAATGCAGTGACATCTGTCAGCAACTTGTAACATGCTTGGAACCATAAAAAACATGGTCTCAAGAATATTTACATAAATATAATTAAGTGATCAGAATGTGAACAGTGCTATTACAGCAAGGGAGTTAAGTATCATTCAGACTCAACTGCATGTTACAGCACCTGGTATAATTTGCAATTACCAAGCAGTCCTACTATACCAAAAGTCCACAGCAGAAGCAGGGGGTCCAAAACCTGGATTTAACAATAACTAATGAAACCTGAAGAATTTTAAGTATGTGCTGTGCTGGGTAACAGCCACAGCATTACCAAGAGAGATTAATTGTATTTGAGCCTTTCAGTGCCCTTAGACAAAGCTCAGGATAAACACTAAGATTTGCACAGTGATGTTTTGCCTCTTTGTCCCCTTATTCCCCAACTTCAGAGCCCCCTGAGATCACAGCAGCAAGGTTGAATTTCACCAAAACCATTATTATTCCTACAGATTTCCCAGACCAATACAAATGGATACTGGGGAAGAGCACCTCATTAAAGCTCTTAGTAAGGAAAAGCTTGCAGCAGGACCTAAGTACAGTGGTCACCAGCAAACCTGGACCCCGGACAGCCATCACTGA
The DNA here is from genome assembly GCF_012275295.1 of Melopsittacus undulatus. NCBI lineage: Eukaryota > Metazoa > Chordata > Aves > Psittaciformes > Psittaculidae > Melopsittacus > Melopsittacus undulatus. Next base: position 64,499,797 of record NC_047528.1, on the reverse strand, counting down.
GCTCCTCTTGGAGCTCCTCAGGACACCAGGCTTTCTGAGTTTTACTGCACGTGCCATTGTTATTTTAAATGTGGTCATCAGTCACCAAATTCCTTTACTTTTAAAATTCTTTAAGCATCCAAAAGGATGCTCATTTCTGCAAGCCTGTGTCAAGCCATAACCCTCACTGCAGTGCCCTGCCATGACTCCCATATCTCACAAAGCCACCATCAGTTTCTATGCCAGATGTATATGATGCAGGTGATACTAAATAGGGCCTTGACCCCTGTCCCTGTGCTCTGGGGACTGTGTGTTTAAAACACAACAGGAGGTTTAGAAGGACAAAACCAGATATGAATGACAACAGCTTCATGACATCACTTCTAACAAACCCGTAATCATGCAAGAAAGGGTGAAAGTAAGATAATTTCCTTACCTTCACTTTCCCTTTCACAAAACTAACAATATCTTCTTTATTGTCAAACACGGACAAAGTATGGAGCAAGTTTTGTTCCAGCCATTCCCAGTGCTGATTTATCTCCTCTGCAGTAGCACCTAGAAAAGCAAGAAGTAATTTACTGAAATTCTTCCTATGAAATAAAATTGAAAGGAAGAAAAGAAAGTAATGAAACACACTACTTCATAAATTCATTATGAGAAACTGAACTTTCAACCTCAAAAATTCTTGGTAGCAAACAGGTCAAAAAGGTCTCATTCACAGCAGTATAGTTAGAGAAAAACAAAAACCTCATTGTTTTACAGAATTAGTCTTAGTGCTTTTAGTTTTATCTTCTCAAACACTCCCAGCCAGCAAATGCTGCATTAAAAGTCAAAGCAGAAAAAACAGCAAAACTTCATCCTGAGCTGCCAGAGTGCAGCTTATTCTGACACCACGTTCTTAAGCAGCCACTGGAACCTTTGATTTACGTCCTGTTCCCAAAAGTTCCTGATCTTCCTCTCTCCCTCCCTCAGTGTGCACATGCATACACACACCACACTCACACATACATGCACACCCTTTGAAAGGAATACACATGGTCATGATCTGCATCTTATTTGAAAACCTCTCTGAAGTACCTAGCATCAAAGAGTTTGGTTCAGCAACACCTGAAGAGTCTCAAGAGCAGTTTGGGGAAGAAATACACTGAACACAAAATCTTGGACAAATAAAAATTTTCACCTCTTTAAGGCTTCCTTCTCTAAGCATATATTTGAGGGTTTTGCTGTTGTTTTAAATGCAATGCGTTCACACTAACTCCAGAAGTAATATTTGAGTCACCACCTATTTGCTTTGGCTCTTTCTGCTTGAAACTGAACTGTCACTGCACAATACAATGGCACAAGAGGCAGATCAAGACAGGCAACATACAGAACAATCTGGCCCCTCCAGATCTTACTGGAGATTAAACATTATAGGATAAAAAGTAAATGCCACGAAAATTGCTTTTCCTAGTGCCTTGCTAGTGGAAGAAACAAGAGACATACAAATCACAGATGGATATGATACTGAATCTCAAATAGAAGACCCATTTTCTCAAGATTTTAACTGTGTGTACAAATAAAACCTTTTAGAGATGCAACATGTTGCCTCACAACAAAAAAAATGATATATATAGCCAAGGATTTTCCACTTTCCCCTGCTCTGTTTTCCATGCAGAATGCCAACTGGCAGGGAAACTTTCCAAGCTTTAACTTCCTTGACAGGAAGGTCTTGTGATGGAACTTCATAAATATTATTAATCAAGGTCAAACAAACAAAAAATCATGAAAGAAAAGACACTTTGATGCCCTTTGGGTAAAGTACACAAACTGTATCAATGGTTAAGAACACCAGAAATATGTTAATTTTATACTAAAATGGCTGCACAAAGCAAATAATGAATTGAATTTTTATTACTGAGCAACCTAAAAGGTACCTATTGTATGGCAGTGCTGGTGGGCTGCCTCTTGTGAAACAGGCCACGAGCAAGAAGCTTTTTACAGCAGCATCCACACTGTTCACACTGCTCCGAGCCTGGGCTCTGGCAGTGGCCTTCTCCCACAGGGGCTCCTTATTCCTCTTCCTGTGCCAATGCTCTGCACAGCATTTTATTCCACCTTTTACCCACCTTCTTCATGTGCCTGTGCCAAATGTAAATGCAGTCTAACCACAGCCTCACTCCTCTTAATCTCTTCTTTAAACCCCCTTTTTGTCAACCCCTTTGCTCTCCCTCTCCCGAAAGCTACTTCACTTGATTGGGACTTGGGTTTCTCTTTCGTCCACAACCCTTTTGAAAGGAAAACTGTAAGTGACTACACTGAGGCTGAGGTTAACCTCTTTTTTTCTCCTGTACTGGTATAACATGATTAACCATCTGGATTGAAACATCTCTGCCAAAACAGCCATGCTGGGCAGGGGCCAGACTTCCTAGCAGCCCTCATTGATCTGCCAAAGTCTGTAACACAGATCTGACCCTTACACATATATTATCATTTAAGCCTACAGCTCCTGGAACAGAGGACTGCCAACATACAATTACAAAATGTCATTTTAATTAACTGCCTAATGACATGATGATCATCCCTAATGAAGTTACACCAGGACTGGCAGGAGCTCCCGGAGCTGCTCCTTGTCTTTGCTGTATTATACAGCAGGGACCTTAATTTGACTCACTGCTTTCCCAAACCCAGTAACAAAACTCTTAACATCTTGTTTGAGCAAAGCACCTTGCTCAGACAGGCATAGCTGGGCAAGCAGCAATGGCCACTTCTGCACAGGGAAAATCCTTCCAGCTTTCTCAGAAAAGGTCAAGTGATGCTGTTCCCCCAATTCCTATCGCTAGCACCAGCCAGAAACAACTTCTGATGCCACAGTTCTTCATTTCTGCATGGCAATGGCAACCATGTACATCCTACCCGCACAGCATGAAAAACAGAGCCCTCTGCTTTCCGTTCTGTTGATATAAATCTCATTTTCTCTGGGCTGAGCATCCATTCAGAAGAGCCAAAGAGAATTTTAGAAAACATTAAATCTGATAAGTTTATGTCAACAAAAATCCCAAACCATTCCAACCAGACAAATTTTTTATTTATAGTTCCTTTAATATAAAACACCTATGGACATTAAGACACTGGACAGGGCAAGGATCAGCCCCAGAAAGGAATTTACATATATTCAAATGATCAAAAAGCCCATGACCGCAACACTGGGTTTACTTTCCCAGTGAAAGCCACCTGACTTCATAAAGGACTGTAAGCCTCTGATGACCATAAACACAAAGCTCTTAAATTCCCCCATGAGATGGCATTGTTTAAATATAAAGAGGATGAGGTAGGGATAGATGCAACTGCACAGAGCAATTGCAAAACAAAGAAAACCTAGCCACAACAAAAATAGCACAGACTTTATGCAAGCTTCTTCACACAGATCTGGCACAGGGAAGAATTCCCAGTATTAATGGGGAACATGCAGAGGGATCTCTGCTGAACTAAGGAATAAATGCTGAATGAGAATGTACAGAGGAACGGGGCAAATATATAGATTGCCCCTTCCATTGAAAGGACTTCCATATCAAACACTATCAGCAACATGTCAACAGTTACATTACCTAACTATTTCATGGCTTGATATATGTAAGAAAGGGTAGGGTAGAACATTTTCAATTAGAAAGGATGTACAATGGCCATCTAGTCCAACTGCCTGACCACTGAAGGCCTGACCAAATGTTAAAAGCACATTGTTAAGGGCATTGTCCAAATGCCTTTAAACACTGATAGGCTTGAGACATTGACTGCCTCTTTAGGCATCCTGTTCCAGTGTTTGACCATCGTCTTGGTAAAGAAATGATTCCTAAAGTCGAGTCTAAACCTCCTTTGGTGCAGCTCTGAACCATTCCCAAAGGAAAACCTGCTGTAAATTTCAGTGCTAGGATTTTATAGGCTGGAAAAGAAGGGATAAGAACAGCCCTGCAGACTGGCCAACAAAGAACAGTTTAATGGAACAAGAGCACTCAGATGGTCTTTACTGTGCTGTGGCAAGGTTACTGCAATTCACATCGTTATCACTCTCCTGAAGAGGAGCTCGACCTTCAGAGGTTGCAGAAACACTGCAAAAGGGATTAGTGCACAACAGACCAGGCAATTAGACATTTCCCCTGACAACTTTATCTCCTAAATCATGTAGCATCTTCCAAATGTTCCAGTCATATTTCATTATACCAACTGCGGGAAGACATTTCATGGTAAGCAAGTGAAAACCTAGACTGGTGAAAGCCTAGAATAAGTAGTTTCTTGCTGTAAGGAACTATTACTGATGTAGGAAAAGATACGCTTATGAACAGACCCACACTACTTTGCAGAAGAGAGAAAATTAGTACGTAACACCCTCAGCTAAACAGGCTTTCTATAGAAATTCAATGCTCCTAGTTAACACTTTTTCATAATTCCTATTTGGAATTTTAACCAGAGATTAATTTGGTAGTAAAACAAGCTACAGGCAATAGCTTTCCGCACACACACTACTAGCTGGGGTTACCTTGAGCTTCTTGGACATGCAGACACTGACCATGCTCAGAATCAGTTTGGGGTTTTCCGTCTGTGACTCACCAATAGCTATGGCCCAGTAAACTTCTGATCCGTTCAATAACTCACCACATGCAATGGCAGAGTAAACCTGTGAGCCTGGAACTTGGAGTAAAATTCGAAACGGAGCGACACGTGCGTTAGAGTCTAACACGGCATCCAGGGCACCAACCAGGCGACCTGCAAAGAAGAAGAGTGAGGGAAGAGAATTAGCACCAACTTTCACTTCTTCTGCCAGCAAGTCTTTTCATGTCTGAAGCCGTAAAATTGAAATATAGAACATAATGATAATGATCCCTCTTCATTTTGTGCTGTGATTTACAGATGCTCGAAATGTGAAAGGCAAACCAAATTAGAAGATCAAAAGCATATAGAGATATTTGTGTTTCCGGTTTTGCCTCATATATATGTATATAACCACAGAATTGAAGTGGAAAGACCTGAGGGCACCTTAAGAAGTTACCATTCCAGCTCTGCTCTGAAGCTGGATAAGTAACACCTATGCCATAAGTGGTGTTTGTCTAACCTGTTCTTCAAAACCTCCCACAGCCAAGATGCAGCAACTTCCCCAGCGAGCCTCTTCCTCTGTTTTTGTTAAGTATTCTTACAGAAGAAAAACTACCCCAAACAAAGAAGTCAGCCACCACAATCTTAAACTTGCTTGCTGGAAATTAATCCTACTCCCTGGAAGAGCACAATTAGCCACAGGCATTTCTGATATTAATGCTTGACATAGAATCATAGAATCATAGTATCGTTAGGGTTGGAAAGGAGCTTAAGATCATCAAGTGCCAACCCCCTTGCCATGGGCAGGGACACCTCACACTAAAGCATATCATCCAAGGCTTCACACTGAAAAAGTGTCAGCATGGTTGCCCACTCTTTAAATGATTTCTCTTTTTCTGAAGAAACCCAAATCACCTCATCTCTTCCTTATGGATCATGTTTTTCAAACAGCTTATTGTTCTAGAGCTTAAGCTGGAATCTCTCCAGCTCATCCCTAAGCATAACACTCCAAACTGGACATGATGCTCACTTCTAGTGAAGTTTTAGCCATAAGAAGAGTGGAAAATCTCCTCCTGTTTTTTGCATACACACCACTGTATCCAAGAAAGCTTTCAGCAGTAACCGCTGTAAATTGGCACTTCAGATAAATACAGGCAAACTCATTTTGGAGAGTTGGAGCAACTGCTGCCCCCAAAACAGACATTCCAGTCCGGAGGCCAGCTGCAGTTGCTGGCCCTTCCTGCTACCCACCTCCCCATGGTCTCCCCTGCCGGCAGGCAGAGCCAAGCTATGCATGAAAAAGTTATCCAAATGCCATGATTCGCAAGCTGGCATACTAAAGTAACTCCAAACTGGTTTACAACACCTACGAATAGCGATTCAGAAACAGCTTTATATTCAGTTCCCTTATATTGTACATCCTGCAGAGAGGGATGGCAGACAGCAGGGAATAGGTCTACTATGTTTGCGTATGTCCATTTTCCCTTTGCACATGTTAATTTCTCCAACCTGTTGTATTTTTGCTCCTTTGCCATTAACCCAAAGAAAAAGGAACCAGTCTCAGCCTCCAAAAGTTTCACCAGCCTTGCAATTTTTATAATTACATTCTCCAGTTCATCACCTAAGTGATTAATGGGAACAATCACCTACAGACCTACAAAGTCCTCATCTGAAAAGACTTCTCACTTGGACAACAAACTACCACTAATTAATTTGAATATGGCACAACAAAGCATCAGTATTTTCTAGCCGAGGAAGTGTAAGAAGCTCACATGGAACAGCATCAAAAACCTTCCAAGTACAAAGAAATTTACACCAAGTACTTCCTCCTTGCATTCACACACACTGTTGATCATGCTTTCAAACCCAAGCAGAAGTTGGACACAACATGTTTGAAAACTGTACGTGAGATAATATTCAGCACCAGTTTGCTTCTCAGCTATAAATATATGCAGATACTATACACATCTATTTAAAACAGAGACCTGAATTTGGAAACATACAGTATCAAAAAACACTAAGCACGATCCTGTAACTGCAAGAAAAGGACAACAAAAATCATCCAAGTACAAAAGATAGCAAATTATCTGTGTTCACAGAAAACACAGCACCAACTTCAGCACATGTTCTTCAAAAAAGCTGGATTAAAGCCCATAAGATACCATCAAATGATGCAGAGAACGAAAACAGGGTTTAACTTTCAAATTTCAAAATACTTGAGACATTACAAGAAAGCAAAAGAAGAAGAAACTTGTGACGTGCTGGGCATGTTTTCCCCTGATGATAAATCTAGGAAAAAGATTTTGTTTTCATTGCATTAAAGTCATGGAAAAAAGTCAACTAACAGTAAGTGCTACTCAAATCCCAAGAGAAAGCTCAATCATTTGTGAAATACTTTTTTTTCCCATCAGAAATCATAAAAAAAAATAATAACATTAAAGTAGCTGCAAAATTTTGGTTATATTTCTTAGCCTGTGCAAAATTAATTCCTTTTTCTGTTCCTGAATAACTGACCAGAAAGGCCAATTCCTCTTCTCACTGGTTACTTCTGCTTACAATTTCTATTTTGCTTATCAACCATTAAAAGGTTTCCTTCTTGCAAAGAAAAAAAATCACCTCCCTTATCTAAACTACCCATAGCTAACATATTAACTAAGGATGACAAAGAGGAGCCGGAACTAAGAATCAAAGAGAAGAAAGAGCAAGGTCACTGGGATACCTGCCAGAGTAAAGCCCAAGTGGCCTGGTCCCACTATGAGGGCTTCACAAGGGCACAGCAACCCCACACCTATACCACTCTAAGCCAATGCTGTGGTTGACATCCTGTCCTATCCCACCTCTGCCAGAAGGGTTTGCAGTGGGGTTGCTCCAGAAGGCACATAAGGAGAGCAGGGGAACATGAAAGCAAGTGCTATTGAAGTCAAGTAAGCACCAAGCATGAGTCCTGTCTCCATGTCTGGGTCTCATCCTACCCCCCAGACAAGGCCACCAGCCATCACTGCAGGCTGTGCAGCAGTCCCCCTGATCATCATCTTCATTTTCTGCTGCCAAACACAGAGCACTAACCTTTTTTGGCAGGAGCCCATGTCTGTGATATAGCACCTGCCCTTCTGCAGTGGTTCAGCTGCACATGAAGTTGATGCTTAAGTGCTGAAACATAAAGGAGAGACTGACAGAGGCAGAGGGGGAGGAAAAAGGGAATTACTAAGAGTGCATTTGCAGGAGCATGAAAAGGATTAATCACTAATAAATACACCCAAGCCTAACATGATGATTTAGTTGAAAATGTAGTAGCATGAAAATTACTCAAACTAGAGGCAGAATTTTTCCAGTGTGAGCTGGCTCCTTTGGAGTAACTTCTGAATCACAATACCTGTGTTAGGCTTCTCACTGAAGCATGGAGAAACAAACAACTTAAGTCCCTGAACACACAAACAAGAAACTTTACACAGTACACTGATTTTGAAACCCACTTTGAAACACACCTAGCTTGTGAGCAAGCACCTTCCTAATAATAAGACCTTGTTCCACTGAAGGGGCTCTTATACAATAAGGTCTGTTTATAAAATAAAAGGGTCTCTGACTCTCAGGTACATATAAATTATAGACAGGATCCCTGGCTCAGACACTGATCCATTAGCATGCTCTCAGTAGGATGCAGCAGACCTCTTTCATATCACAGGCAACACTGAAACCATTTATACTACAGGACAGTCAAAAATTAAAAGGAAACAGAAGCAGAAGCAGGGGAAAGAGAAGAGCTGCTACACTGGTTTCCCTCCCAGAATTCCCATTGTTTATCTTTTGACTATATATGGGTCAAGATTTTTGGGAAGCACTTAAACCTAAGTGCCTCTTTCCCTTTAACAAGCCACTCCACCAACTTCTCATCCGCTTTTTGACCTCCCAAGATGCAGAAGTATTTCAGGAAAGCAGTTAACTGTGCAGTAACTGCACTAAGGAAAGCTGCAGAAGTAGGTTTGCAAAGCCCCCTGCTAAGGACCCCTGGCGGAACACGGCAGGGTCCTCAAAAAGTCCAAGTTTCTTCATGCAGAAAGAATACTCCCAGGGTAAAATTCCTATTCCAGTGTCAGGTGTAACGTATACTTGTGACAAAAAAGGAGGGGTGAACAGAAGAAGTGGAAACAGACATTCTCCTACAGAAATTATATGCCTCTCCACAGTAAATCAGATCACGTTAGCTGCAAGCTGCATTTCAGGTAGAGGGAACATCTACCTGCACTTTTTCAGAGGTAAGTAAGTCTATAAAACAAACCTGGAAAACTCACCACAAACCCCACACTGTACTTGGTAGTTTTTATTTCATCGAAATATCTACTTTTGTGCACACTGTGTGGCTTCAATAGTGGAAACTGGAATACCTCCAAGTAAACCAGACTGTTGCACTTCTAATTGCAAATCCAATTTTATCAAATGTACATGCTTATTACAGACGCAATAACACAAATAAACTGAAGCACAGAAGTTAGCAAGGAACCATTTCAAAATCTGCAACAGGTTGGGAGTGCCTCCCCTTTACAGAGGTCAGCCTGTAACCAAATGGGATGCAATGCACATCATGCACAATTAAGTTGTTCAGCTTTTCTTCACAGAAAACAAAAATAAGTCAAGGGTATTTCGTAACGATTGGGTTCTCAAATGAACTATCACAAATGCACCACTCCTCACCTTCAGAGACATGGTTCTTTATACCCTCACAGAAAGATAAAAGGTCCCATTACAAGTTATCCAGTGTCATGTTCATAACTAATCTAGAAAAAGAAACATGTTTACAGTAAGTTAATCTAACACCAATTTCTCCTAAACGTACCTTATCTTTCAAACTAAAGAATGCAGGCTCCTTTCCTGCATCAGTCTTACTTAACAGCATAGTATTTTTCTGAGACACTGGCCAGAGGGTGATTAAAGCTGAACTCTAACTAAAAACTGCAACTCAAAAACTATCTAATATTTCCACCTTTAAGGACAACACTCAAGAAACGGTCAAAAGCACTAACCATTATGCCCGGCTCAACAGCACATGAATTAAGGCACCATCTATATAGGGCAAAATGATTTCTGCTTACCTCCACCATATTTTAAAGACCTTAAAGGGAAATTTCTCAGAACTACTCAAATGCCTTCCCATAAATGGGGTGGTCACTTCAGCAGTTAAGCCATGCTGTAAGGCACAGGGACTTGGACTGATCACTTAAGAGCTCAGGACCAATTATTTAATAAAACCCTCAAAAAAGAAAAAGGCAAAAAGACAAAGCTGATATTAATTTTTTTAATTACTATTATTATTAAATGTTACCCTTATAGTTTTACTTTGTTTTTAAATAAGATATCACAATCAGTGATTGTGGCTTCTACAATTAGACAGGAAGAATTCTGATGACATGTTTAAAACCTGGGGAGCAGCAGAAGAGGTGTGCACCTGGAAGCATCTCTTCCCACCCATGTGCCACAGCCCTGAACCTCCTAAACCAAGTGCTTACATCCCCTCTCCCAAAACCAAAGGGGTCACACCTGTGTCTCCTGTACCCTGGGGAACAGCTTTAGCCACTGTACAAGCAAACTGACTGCTGCAGAAGTTTGAAGCAGAGAGGAAACTGTCCTTCCACTTCTCCTTGGTCTACTTGGAGTAAAGAAGAGACTTGAGGTTTCCACTTCACCTCAGAGCAGCACATCTGGACAGATGTGCCACAAAGCCTGCCTTGAGAATATCTGCCAATAGAGCTCTTCTGGGAAAACAGGCAGAGGACCACCACAGTACCTAGACCCAAACCAGTGTGCCAAGATGCTCGGCTCCTCCAAAGCAGAGGCTGCTCTCAGCTGCAGGCACCCAGCACTTCCAAGTCAGGGAAGTGGGCACGGAGAAGTCCCTAGGGCCTGTAGTGACTCCTGCTCTACAAAGCCCTGCAGAGGAACAGTTGGTGGCTGTGATCATCCATATCGTGCCAAAAGTTTGTTTTAAATACTCCTACCTTTTTTTTTTCAGACTAGGTTATTTGTGTAAGACAAAACCACCAAATTGAAGGATTAATGATTACAGCCACAGCTCAGTATCCTGTCAGGCTCTCACCTCAGTGCAAAGCCATGAAGTGTAAAGCATGCCTCTGAATTCATAGAATCACAGAATGGTTCGGGTTGGAAGGGACTTCCAAAGCTCATCCAGTTCCACTTCCATGGGCAGGAACACCTTCCACTAGACCAGGTTGCTCCAAGCCCCATCCAACCTGGCCTTGAACACTGCCAGGGATGGGGCAGCCACAGGTTCTCCGGAAAACCTGTGCCTGGGACTCATCAAGCTCATAGCGGAAGAATTTCTTCCTGATACCTAATCTCAATCTCCCTTCTGTCAGTTTAAAGCCATTCCCCCTTATCCTGTCACTACATGCCCTTGTAAAAAGTCCCTCTCCAGCATTCATCCTCAGGAGCTCACTGCTGCTCTTCACTGCTGCTTGCTATCTCTGCCCCTCCATCAGAAAGCTGGGGGCTGAAATTAAAACCAACCCCGGATGCAGAAGCAGGACTATGACAAAACCAATACTTCACTCAGAAGCAGAAAGCTGGGAAGTGTTTTTTAACAGTACAGGTTGCTTCCCAGGTGATGCAGTTTTGCAAGGAGAGTAAATAGCTGCAAGAGGCACACTAAGCTGCTCAGGCATGATAATTGGGAGAAAAGAGCAAATCAAACAATTCAGATGATCACGAAAATAAAGTTGAAGTTTTGGTGGGTTTTTTTTTAGGACAGTGAAATAGAACTGACAGCTTCAATAAAGCAGAATTAATCTCGGCTCTTTGAAGCAGAGAACAACTCCATATCCTGAATCCTAATTACACGTCTTCACATAGTTCCCTCCAACTCACAATGATTTGCAAACAATCAGTATCACAACAGCCATGGTGCACAGCAATTAGCCACGCTACAGGAGGCTAACAAACTGTCTGAAGAGCAGCCCACCACCAGGCAGCAGGACACGTGGATGTACCCATTCCCTGGCCCCCACTATCCCTGTGCTCCAGCTGGAGCAGAAAGGCAGTTTTCATACCAACCAGGATAAGCTCAGCCTGCAAAAAGGCATTCCCCGGATGGCACCAAATAGCAGGGGTTGCTCACCTGTCTATGCAACGCATCTCAGGAGCTCTCCATAGGACCAACATCCTTGCTGAAAAAGGGATGGAGCGGTTATGAACCTGGCTTCCACCAGGAGCCATAACTGGTGACCACAACCCCATGGCTGGCGCAAGGCAAGACCCAGAGCTGAGATGCACTGAGGATTATCACTGGCTTCACCCTCACCTCTTACAGCCCTGTCAGACAGCACCACTCATCCCACGGGCACTGGGCATTACAGGCTGGGGTGGAGGCTTTTGAGCAGCACCAAGGTAGGATATGGCCCAGGACAGTAGTCATGAAGTTACTGCTGGCCAGCAGCAGCCACCAGCATGAATGTTTGGGTACACCTCTAGCTCTTTCATTCAATCCTTATTTGATTTGGTTTCTCTAAGAGTTCAAAACTCAGATGTTTAACAAGTCACTATTTTCACCTGGGCCACCCTAAAATCCATGGGTTTGCTGCATAAAACCACCGTCAGTTATGCAAGGTCACTAATAACAGCAGCTTTACACCAGCCACACTGTCTTCACTGAGTTTTGCAAAACTATATAGACAGGATTTGATACAACACAGCACCGATGAGAAATTATTTCTTATTAGGCTTCCCCCACAAAGATTAACCCTGTAGAACTTATTTGTGCAAGTACATAGCAAAAAAGGATGGAGGACTCCTCCAAGGGCTATAGAAAGGCTGTGTTTCCTTTGTGATGATAAGGGCTCATCCTACTTGAAGATAACCACAGACAACATTAGATTTCAACATAAAGACTTAATGCTCCAAGCATTTATTCACCTGGGTAAATACCAATATTCAGGCCCTTACCTTACTTCCAATATGGGTTTTGGCAGACCAAACACTGCCACTAAGTAAACTGGTTCCAGTGCTCCAGAGAGACTAGGCATAACGAAGTGAGAGGATCTGGGGCATTTCACTGTGGACATCAGTGTCCTATAGTCCCCATGACTCCTGCATCCTTGAGTGTGATGATGAGAACCTGTTCCTTTATTAGACCACTGCATGGGAAACAAAAGACCACACCAAGGAAAGAGAAGTGAGCAGAACCATGTCCCTGCTCTCCTGAGATGCTAGAAACTGCCCCGCGGCCTTGGGGACCAGCAACTTCTCCTTGCCCTGCTTCCCTATGGGCCATTTCCCCATGCGGGCACGCTGCCACTGCAAGGCTCTCACAGCTGCTTATCTTAGTCCTCTGCCTTCAGTCCAGGTCAGGCCAAGCCTATTTTTATAGCCCCAAAGGCTGCACAGCCAAATGCTTCAATTCTCACGTTACAAGTGAAAATACCTGAAACTATTTTCCACCTGACAATGGAGGAGAAGCTGGGACAGTAGCTGCTGCTGCAGCCCTGTAAACTACCCAGACACAGGGCACTGCCTGGGGCAATACACAAAAAGTCTCTAATTTTTAGTGGGTGATGCAATAACACTGAGGAGACCAATCCAGTATTGAACTGTGCCACCACAGACATACTCAATGATTTTATAAAGAAGACATTTTCCCTATGAGGGTGATGAGGTGCTGGCACAGGATGCCCAGAGAATCTGTGGCTGCCCCATCCCTGGCAGTGTTCAAGGCCAGGTTGGACGGGGCTTTGAGCAACCTGGTCTAGTGGAAGGTGTACCTGCCCACAGCAGGGGGGTTGGAACTGGATGAGCTTTGGAAGTCCCTTCCAACCCGAAGCATTCTGTGATTTTCCTGCCTTTTTCTGTGCCATCTGGCCTTCAGAACATGAAAATAAAAAGCCATTATAGCTGTTCACTTAATCAGTGTTGCACAGGCTGGCGGTCACCCTCTGAGCCCCATCTCTCCATACAGAGGTACATCCTCCTCTTTAATACAAGGATTTAACCCAATGTTAGCATTTCAACACAAGCATCTGTGGTTTTGCTTTATCCATCTCAGCATGGCTGCTCCTTAGGAGCAGGAAACCCACCCCAGAGAGGCAAACAGAGGGAGCCAGAGCAGCACACACAGTTCAGAAGGCAGGAACTGGGGTGCCTGGCTTTGAAGGCAGGAGCCTGGACCTCCTGCCCTATCCCTCCTTCCCACTCATGCCTCTTGGAAATACGCTGTAATGGAGAAGCCACCCTCTTGGGGAAGAGCTTATATGCATGCACTCTCCTTAAAAAATGTTACAGTAAAATAAGGAGATAAAAAATAAAAGGAGAAAAAACCCTGCTGATCTGAATTCCAGTTCTGGGCAAGGCTAGATAACATTTTGACAAGATTCCAAGCTTTCAGTAAAGTATTTGGATTTCCCCCTCTCCTTGTGCAAGCCTTCAGAGAGCTCTTCCTTAAGAAAACAAAACCATGAATGCAGACAGTGAGCATGAACAATATCCTTTATTAGCATCATTACTGTGGCATCTTCCTCTCCACAATCCACTGCATTTAAAATAAAACCAATTCTTCCCCCCCCCCCCCCTTTATTCTTCTTAATCAGAGCTCAGATTGAGCCTTTACCTATTAGCATCTCCTTTTGGTATCTTGGACAAAAAGGCAAGCTGTTTTGAAGATGGTATTGGGACAGATCGTTTAATATGATCCTATGAATATAATATGCATTTTGCCTTTCACCCCTCCCAAATGTAAAGAAGTTTATGAGGATATCCATTTCATTCTCTACAAAAACATCAAGGTCTTCAGGGTGTATTTGACACTCCCTTGTTACAGTGTAATGAACAGCAGCAAGGTAGATGGATCCCCTGTTTAAGTCACAGGAACCCCCAAACCTCTGTGGTCCCTTCACTGCCTCTCACTGAAATACACTCTATTATGAAATCATTTACCCAGACTTTTGGAGATGTACAGGGCTACTAAAAGCTGATGTATTTATGATGATTACAGTACTGCTTGGACTCCAGAGTATGAAAGAGTAGCAAAAGATCTTTTGCTTTTTTAATTTCCAGAAAAAGCCATTGTCAATAGCCTTTTTACAGTATGCATTAAAAAATAAAATCCAAGACAAGGGAAAATAAGGATGAGAACTTTTATCATGTAACTAGTCACATCTCCATGCACAACCAAGAGGTACTCTACAGATCTGTCCAAAAGCTACCACCCTGCAAGAATTTTACTTAGAAGAAATAAAATCCTGAGATGGGAGTTATTCCAATTGCTGGCATATAGCTCAAGGAAGTGTATTTATCACACATAAGCACATTTATTTTTATTAAAGGAATACTAAAGGTCAGATCCATATACAGAAGATGCTTCTTTTTGCCAGTGTATTAAAGTTGTGAACCATAAAGGTTTACATGAGATGAAGGAGAAATCAATTTCTTTTCAAAATGTTCATCCTCTGCAAGTTGGAAGTGATGTAAGACCTTCATCCTGCTTAGAAAGTGCCCTTTCATCCAGCTGAAAATGAAGGCTGGGAAAATAGCAATGGAAATAACACAACTAAATTAAAAACACAAGTAAAACAGGAGCAAGACAATTTTTATTGATCTACTTCAGGCAAGCACTTAAAGCAGCACAGTATCTCAGAAAAAAATGAAGACAAAAAGCCGCTTAAAACAAGAGTTCATTTTAAAGTTTTATTTCACCTTATTTTATAAAGGGTAAATTTACAAGTATTTAGAAGAATCTTAAGTGGGTTTTTATGTACTAAGAGTGTGCGATGTGAAGTACTGTGTAAACAGCAACTGCAAAGCCAGCTGCTTGAGAAGAGTGGAAAACCACTCTCAGTCCAGTGCTTGTGATGAAATCATTCCTAACACCTCCCAGAACAAGTGGTTTTGCTGTCAAAATGCACAAAACTAATCTAATCAAACAGGAAGGTGAATGAGGCTTTCAACATCCCCTCATAAAAATGAACGTATTGATTCACATACAGACTATATCATCGTGCAGTATTCTACCATAAGGAATTTGACTGTATTTTTTACTACTGTGACAGCATCTCAAGCTTATCATTAATACACAACCTCAGAACTAAAGATACCTGCAAGTACCAAATCTAACCAACTTCAACCTGTTAATCATGCCTACATTACAAGCCTTTTAGTGGGGATAAAGAGGTCTCCAATTATGGGGAAAAAAACCAAACCCCTCGGACCAGAATCAACAGAAATTGCTGGGCTAAACATTTTTTTAAAATCTGTAAATTAAAATTAGTTTTAAAATTAATAAAAAAAATCAGTTTCTATAAAGTATTTCTAAAATAATATCCATTTCCTTCCTAAGTCTGACCCAAAAGAGCCCTCAAGTAGAGATCCAAGGTAAAGTGCTAAGCTAAACATTTACTTGAAAAGCATGTCCCTCAGGAAGACAGAAACTGGGATGACACTGGTCAGGTAATGAGGAGTTAAACACAGCCTCCATCATTTTTTTGTACCCACTGCTTGCAAGCCCAGCCTGTATTCAGTCACTGCCCTAGGAGGCAAATTAAATAACAGTAGTAAATATAGCCTCTTTCTTACAAACATCTGCTCAAAGTCCAACTGAAACACAGCACTCAAAGAAACAGATACAGAAAGAGCTTTTGTGTGAGGGATCTTCTGTAGCCCATCCTTCAGCAATTAAATCCACATAAAATATACCCTCCAGCTGTGCTAACTTACTCTTACATAATGGACAAAACGCCCTGGCAAGGAGAGAGAAGCATCCAAGAAGAAAAAAAGGCATGCAAATATGAGAATAGGGCCATAAAACATTTGCACTGAACCTACATGAGGACGTGTTGTAGGAAGACACAGGGGGGGCAGCTCAAGCATAGCACCCATCCACTCTGTTTAAATCCAGTCACGTCACGGGTGGTCCCTTGCCCCATCTACACTCTTTACTTATGAAACCTGGTCTCCTGGGGGCTTTGTTCTGCCAATCCCACACTGGTCTGACACAGTCTGAGGATATGCAGCCTCTTCCTCCTCATTGGAGGAGCTATGAGATTCTCTTTTACCATGGCATCTGCTTTCATGTATAGGATCTTCACATCTTTGAATCTTCTACCTTTCCATCAAACATAACTGCAATGGCCAGGGTTCAAGTTACTAAGGGGAAGAGAGATAAGGAGATGTTTCACTTAAGCTTTGCTTCCACAGTAAAACAAAATCTTCTAATGTATGTCTCTACAGCTTGGCAGACCATATCTGAAATATGGTAGTGCTTAACTGCCCTTTGTATCTGTCTGTTTGGAAAGGGCAGGTAGTAGTAAAAGTGTCTCTATAGCCATGTAAAGCAAAAATGAGAAGGTCAGCTTTGCACTGAAAGCAAACAGTCACCAGCAAAGCCCGACTGCTTCTCAGTGCAGGTCTCCATTTCACTTATCCCAAGTAAAAACCGAGGGAGGAGGAAAAAAAGCTATCTATCTAACTCCAGACATGCTCTGTACTCCCCCACACTTGCTTTTTGGGTACAGGACTCTAATTTCTAAGCTCTTTTAAATGCAAACATTTCCAAACGTTTTATGAGACTGTCAGAATTCACAGTTCCCTTTGAAAACACTGCCGCAGACAGGAGCACCTTCCCTTTGCCAGCCAAGAGAGATTTGTGCAAGCCCGTGCACTGTAGATTCAGCAAAATGATTCACCTGCAACTTAACCAGAGAGAAAAGCAGTTTGTTTGGGTTAGGCTTGCAGATTTCTGCCGCAGAAAGCTCAGGCTCGAGGAGTTAACGTTTGTGGATCTGAACCTCATGATTGCCCTGGACCTAAACCAAGCAGCTGTAAACATCTATTTTTAACTCTGAAAATTAATCCACATCGTCCTTACAATCACAAAAGACTGGCTTATGACTTCCACACGGGCAGCAGGAGAAAATATGAGCATAAACACTTAACTTGCTGGCAAAACTTCCATTAACTATACCAGGGCTGGCGTTTCAACGGTAACACAGTGACAACAGGGATCAACCACGCCACAATTAAGTTCTGCGCTCCTTATGACTCCGCATCTAGGAGAAGCTAAAGCAGACAGCAGTATTATCAAGTGGCAAGGGTCAATGATTCGGGAGCAAAAGGTTTTAATAAAGCAAATACTCCCTTTGAAAATAACCAACCATCCCTTCAAATATATGAGCCACTATTAAAAATCCTGATTTTTAAAAGGTGCAAAACAACTTCGTCTGCTTTTAAGTAAGAATTACACTGTTAAACTGCATTAATTCTTCAAAGTATTCTCTGTTTGCATTCAGATACTGATGTCTTTGAATCAAAAGTCTGGCCCAGGTTCCTTACTCGGTTACTCTACAACATCAACGCCAGAGTAGGATAAATGCAAAAATAAGTCGGAATCCACTTTTCCACAACGCTAAACTGACAATCTCCTCCCCGTAATGCCTGTACCGGCCAAAAGCTGTACGCATACATATGACCCCATAACATATAGGGGGGAAGCCGTGCCTCAGCACAGGTCGCGGCCAGTCCCGGGGGGCACAGCCCGGCTGGGGTGCGCCCAGCAGCCCCCTGCCGAGCACAGCGACCTCGGCCCGATCCTGGCTCGCGTTTCCGCAGCCAGCTCCGCAGGGAGCGGGGCCGACCCGCTCCCTCGGAAGCTCTCCCCAGCGGGCGCCGGGCCCCGAGCTCGCCCCCCGTCGTACTTAAGAAAGCCACCCGGAGGGAGGCGAGAGGGGAAGTAAAAATAGAAGTGGCTTTCGCGGTGCTGGAGGCTACAGAAGCACGAAGCTGCTCCCGAGGCAACTCGGGGGAAGCGGGGGCCGCTCTCACGCCCGGCCGGCGGCAGGCTCCGCGAAGCGGTGAGATCCACGCTGCCCCTCGCCCTCCCCGCACTGTCCCCCGAGCAGAGCCGGCCAGCCCGGGGTCTCCGCCGCGGTCCGAACAAAGAGGCCGCTCCCGCCTCCCGCAGCCCGCCCCACCGACGGGTCCCCCCGTCGCGGCCAAGTTGCCGTGGGGCAGAGCGGAGGCAGGGGGGGATCCGCCGCCCGGCCCGGCGCTCCGCAGACCCCCGCGCCACCAGGTACCTGTGAAGCGGCCGCCACCGTCTCCGTGGCCCCGACGCCGCTGCAGGATGAAGTAGCCGCTGCTCTTCTGCGTGACCCACAGCTTGAGGGCGTTCTTCAGCAGCACCTCCTCGGGCTTCAGCCACATCTTCCCCCGGTCCGGAGCGCTGTCGCACTCTCTGTGTCCCCCCCCCAGCGAGCCCGCCCGCCCGCCTTGCCCCCCACCCCTCACCGTTGCACCGCGCCCCGGCCTCCCGGGTCACATCGCCCCCCGCGGACTGCGCGGCGCGGATCTGGCTCCCTCCGCGCGGGCCCTGCCGCCGGGGAGGGGCGGAAGGCGGAGCCCGGCCGCGGGCCGCCCTCTCCGCGGAGCCGGGGCTTTGTGCGGTGGAGGAGGCTGCGATCCGAGGCAGGCACTTAGCGAGAGGGAGGACTTCCCTCCCGGCGGCAGCGGGGCTCTGCTCCCCCCCTCCAGGGTTACATAGCGCCCCGGGGTCCTGGTGACCTGCGCTTAGTGCTGCGGGTTGCGCCGGGATCGGGCCCCCGGATCTACCCAGCCTGTGTAAGCACCCTCGGGATGTGCCCCATGTTGAGGAAGCACCCCCACATCCACGGATCTGCGGCCCCGCAGAGACCCCCGAGCTGGCAGGCAGGAAAGGGTGCCTGGCTTCGGCGGGGGAGAGGGAGGCAGCTCTGCTTTCCTGCTTCCTTCAGGATGAGAGCCTGAAGGGTGAGTGAGCCCGCAGCTACTTACTTTGATGTCTGAATCTGAACGCCAGTGCTTGAAGCTGCGCACCTCGATTGAAATCAGAATCCTAATTTTACTCCCCCCCCTTTAAGAAATAATCAGGCACTGCTTGTGGTTGAGCTGGCGGTGGGATCGTTTGCAAACTTGCACAAATGGTTCCTGCCGCAGCACCTTTACATCGGTAATCCTCTAACGCTGTATTTTACATTTTCATTAACCCAGATTGCCATTAAAACATAAAAACTTTCTTGCAGTCAAATGCTCCACTTCCGATTAGAGCGAATATTAAGTAATGTCTTGATAACTGCTGCAGCAGCAGGCTGCTAAACCTCACACGTTCCTCATTCAGATTCAAGACCTCAGTCACTGTGTGTTAAATCACATTCTCATAATTTGGCCAAAGATCCCTCTGTGTAGAGAATTTTGATTAGAGAAAAAGTCCTGAGCTTCACCTTACCAAGCCCAACCTCTTGCTCCATGAGTTGTAAACTTCCCAATTCTCTGATGCTGCAGTGCGCTGCTCAGCATAGCCAGCCGCAATTATTAACTGGGAATTGGAAGGTGCCCATGGGGACCGGTTTCCAGCTGCCAGTGGGAACATTTAGCAGGCAAAATTCTGTACCCAGCTGCAGTCTAGTACACACTTGTGTGATCACTGTGTGATTGTGTTCTTTACAGTTTCAAAGTAAAGCAATGATTTCATTCCCGTAACTAGAATAGCAAGCCAGCATTGTGAGCATACTAGTTGTCTGGTACAAAAATAAAAGCTGTTAAGAGGAGAAGATGGACATGCACATAACAATGTGCTTAAAAATTCATGGGAGTGTAAGAAGGAGTTATTTTAAATGTTCTTACAGGATAAGAATAGCTCAGAGGTTTCCCCTGCCCCCAACACAATCCTCTGAAGACATGTAAGTCCTGCTATTTGAATATTAATGTATGTTACTGGTTTTGGAGTGGTTTTTACACTCAACCTTGTGTTTTGGACAAGCTGATTTGAGACAGAATTGAGAAGAGGACCAAGGAGATTTGCTGCCCTCTGAGGTGCTGTTGTGCTCAAGAATTAGCAGAAGGGTAAAGCCATTGGTTCCAGGATCCAGTGCCAGGCACACCTGCCTCTGTTAATTACATCTCCAGACACGCTTCTGGTTGAACTCCACCAACAGTACTCCTTCAGCGCCACGGGCTTTGTAACCACATCCAAGCTGGCCCAACAATCACTCAATCAAAATGGGATCATTCATGCTTTTTAGACAAGCAGCTTTTCCAACATATGAAACCAGTGGAACATAACTAACAAACAACTTCTGAGAAATGTCTTTGGAGGGGGAAGAGGGAGATGAATGAGATGAAGGAAAACTGGTCCATGACACCAGAGTAAACCAAAGCCCTTTGTAATATATGTTGTAATAAACACACCTACTGAAAGGAGTAGCGCAGTTCTTTCTCCACATGGCATTTGTGCTCAGCATTCACTGACATCCCAAGGAGGCTGCATAGATGCTAGCTGCCAAAACGCCTGTGAATTTTAGGATACCACCACTCTCACTCCCACCCCCTGAGGATCTCATTTTCCACAGAAGTCAGCAGGATATGTGAACTTCCCAGAGCCATGAGTATGAACCTGTGCAGCGTGCACCATGTCACTGATGATGCCAGCCTTTGGCAGGGTCAAAAAGGCTTGCAGAAAGAAGCTAAACATGTTTCTTGTGTTATTTAACAAAAAAAAAAAAACAGCAAAGTAAAATCACCCTTAATGTATACATCTCATCATCAAATGACGCATCCCCTACCTGCCAAATAGTCTTTGGCAACAGCTAACTAAAGGTTTGTGTTGATGGAGAAAGTCCTGTGTCAATGTGCTGGCTATTTCCACAGACAGTATTTGACCAGGATTTGGGTGACCTGAGGATCTCCTGTGAGGCAATAGTTTCATAATTCTGGTGTTTAGAGAGGCAAATAAAACCAGGGAGGACAGGAATCTAATAGATTTTTAGTCAAAACCAGAGTGCTGTGAGAAGTTATATACTTCCTTTTATATGTCCTCTGATATAGTCTAGAAAAGATAGGACTATCTTACTCAATTGCCTGAAGGTACTTAAGGTTAGTAGGCAGGAGAAGATAGCTTTAGAAAAAATGAAGATGCATTTGAAAGGAAAGAATGGAAAGAAAATGAGGTTTCTGGCCTTATGCCACCCTTAATATGCACTCTGAAATGACCATGTTTGAGTTATTTATGATGCTGTGCATCTCCTAGATTTCAGAACCAAATAGCACAAGGCAGGGAGTCTGCCGTTCAGACTACATTAGAGCACAGCATCAGTCGTACCTGGAATAAACTGCAGAGATTCTGAGCATCCATGAGGCAAAGTACAGACTGCATAGGGTGTAGGGAACAGTCATGGGGAAAAGTTTGCTTTCCTTCCTTGCCTTTGCCACTGACTGCCTTCCCAGCCTGGGCATGCCCTTTAACTTCACACCGCTTCATCTTTTTTGTCCATCAAACACATATATAATTTTTATTCTGGATGTTGTCAAGACGCTCAGGGAAGGGGGATTTCTCATGGACATAAAATGAATGACCACAGTGGTCCAGGCCTCCTGTCTCTGCAGAGGGTCCCAAGCCCCCTGAGCCTACACTGTGGGGGGGAGTGTGAAGGGTGCTCTAGGATAGGCTCCATGAACTGCAATCACATAGTTGAAGCTGATACATGTATGGGCTGCCACCAAAACCAGGTTTTCCATGCTGCTCCCGGCCCCCCAGCCTCCTGTAGTGAATTGCATTAACTAAACTAGTAAGAAACTAACTTTTATTAGTTTAAGTGTTTTGGATAGGTTAGTTCTTTAATCATGTTCTGATTGTAGAAAACTAGGGTGCAAATGGATGTCAGGGGCTGAGGGAAAGAAATAGCCTGATCTTTCAGGCAGGAGACTGTAGGGAGATTTGTTTGCATTTATCATGAAATGAGAGCCTAAATATGGAGCTTAATTTACTTATAACAAAACATTAGCTGGAATTTGGCCAGCATTCTGCAGGTGCACAGTCTCGTCATCTCCATGTTTCCAGTTTTGAGTTTTTACCTAGTGTCTATATTAGTGTCTGAAAAAGCCCTCATCAGTGAACTATTTCAATTCTCAAGACACAATTGATCAAAATCCCAGATGATCCTTCATTTGGATGTATTAGAGGTAGCAGTGAATGCAGAGAAGTAATGTGTAGGGAGCTAGGGAAATAATACATATTAGTGAATGTAACATTGGAAAATCACACTCCTTGAGGGGGAAAATAACTAAAATATACTTATTCCAGGGGAATTCTTCTACACTGAAGTAAGGAGCAGATGTGGTGACATACTGGATCAGCACCCAGCTGCAACCTCAAGCCCTCAGCATGCTGTTCCAGGCACAATATCACCCTTGAAAGGACCCCCAAGATCCAAAATCCCTCACTGCTAAGACTGCCAGGCTTTCCATGTAACATAGGAATATATATTTCCTGCGCTCTGGAGACAAATCACAGACCAGGTAGGTAACAGTCCTCCCCTACAGAAGTCTGAAGGGACCATTCTTGAGATTTCATATTAATTTCAGAGTACTTCAGTGTTTGGATGATGTAGATCTAGTGGAGACAGTTTAAGACAAGAACAACAGACATAATTAAGGGTTTAAAGCTAACTTGTGAGCTCAGACTGGATGGGTTTGATCTATGTGTATCTCAGCTGAAAGTGACAGCTGAAATGAAGCACAACATAGCTGCTTACAAGTGCCAGTGAGTTAAAAACAAAGAAATTGATGTATTTATTTGGTTTAAAAAACAATTCACTAACAGCAGTAAGAGATTTTTTTTTTTCAAGAAGGAAAGGTTAGATTAAATACTAAGCAAATCCTGCTGGCCAGGAAGGTTTTTACTGGGCTGAATGGTGTCCCGAGGAAGTAGCAGCATTTTAGAAATAGTATAAGATGAATCATTTTACATAAGATAGAGTTACTTTCTAATGTAACTGCGATCGGAAAGATTAGGCAACCAAGCAAGGTGCCTTCTGCCTCCTATGACAAACCAATGACTTTCGTCATGATGAGAAATCCCCCACAAGAGGAGATCTTTTAAGATGCTTTGAAAGGCTCCTCTACAAGGCTTTACACATCAGACACCCTCCCAGACATTGTTCTGTTGGAAGGGGGCCATGTTTGCTTCTCACTTGCAGAAAGTCCACTTCAAATTTGGCAGAAATAAGAGGACCCAAAGGGAAATCACAGCAATTCACACACAGCTCCCAACTCCTGGCAGCACGCCTCCATTGAAACTACACTGCAAAAGCCCCTGCTGCCAAACATATCAGATCCTAGGAATCTGCAGAAGCAACCCTTAAAATTAGATCTTTTAAATAGTTTCAAACACAAGATGCATTTAGGTTTGAAAGGATCCAGGAAAAGGCAAAGGTAGTCAAAGTCTTCCACATCGAGAACTCCTGTGGAAATGTCTGAGCATTCTTGGCTACCTTTCCAAGTAATTTAATGTTCATCGTCTTTCTCTGGTAATGACTGGATTGCAAAAGCCAGTTAATGTTTATGGGTCCACATGTTTTTGTCTTCCCACCTGCTCTAGTAAAGTAAAAAAACTGTTACAACCTGTAATTAATTCCAGAGGTTTCACTTATTATCTCTGATTAAATTAATGCTTGTGTAATAATAAAGGTATAAGAAAATATAATACAGTATCAGGAACAAGCACAATTAAGCTACAGGCAACACTGTAAAAACACATTAGAGTTCTGACTCACAGTTTTATGCAATAATATTTCACAGCTTTTTCCCTGTCAACAACAACATAATGTACATTTCTGTATTTCCCCTGGCTGAACCCATTCAAGTACTAGGTCTTTTGATGAACTATTTAGGACAGTGGTGTCCAAAACGTGCTGCTGATTCCACTGCTTGTTTTGCTTCCAGAATCACTCTATGACTTCCAATTGCAAAACTCACTTCTGCAATTTAGGACTGCCAAACCTCTTCTGGGAATCACACAGTTTCTGTGACACTGGAAGGGCTATCACATTTCAAGGTGTTTGACAAACAGTTCTTAAGACATATATGTGGTTTAAGGCAGTAATTCTCCAGCTTTTTTCTTATGTCACTCAACTTCCAGTTCTCTAAAACACTAGAGGAAAAACCAGTCCCTTAACCCTATACTCACATACAGCAAATCCCTGCAGAGGGCACGGGAGACAGAAGGGAAACCCAGGCTTCAAGGCCACTGTTTCTGCAAAGAATGGCAGAGGAGTGTGACCATAGAATCATAGAATAGTTAGGGTTGGAAAGGACCTTAAGATCATCTAGTTCCAACCCCCCTGCCTCACACTAAACCATATCACCCAAGGCTTCATCCAACCTTGTCCTGCCACTCAGTCCCACCAGCAGCACCAGTGCTCAATAATGCTGCTGCACTCTGCCAGAGTTAAGCCACAGCTGCTTTCCTCTCCACCTCCTGTAGGTGCAGAAGACCTCTCTTCATCACAGCTTGCCCAACCCCACTGGTAATGACCCTGGGAAGCCAAAAGGATGTGCTGTTGATGACTTCTAGTACAATGGAAAGAAGAAGGTACTTCTCATATTACTGCCCAGGATACCCTCCCTGTCCATCCTCCAGGGACCTGACCCCTTGTCTCAGAGGCATTTTCATTCTCAAAGACATAGCTATGAATAGACCCCATCCTCTCTGGCCTTTTATATATTACCCAGTTTGACTCTGAAATAAGACGCTAAAATTATTCTGGTACAAAAGGAAAGAATGCCCAGCCCTAGATAAGAAACTGCATTCCAAGAATACCATTTATTTTGGGCATGGCATAGTTGCTATACTGTAGTGGGAATTGAAAAGCTGGCCTTCTAAACTACATTGGCACTCTTTAAGGAGAATGAAACAAACAGCCAGCAGTTTTGATACCTTTTGGCATATAGGGAATAAAACTTGGTGATACGAGCTCTGAAACAACAGAGCAAATTAACAGTGCCAAGAACAAAGGTGGTAGAATCAGAAGTAAAGGGTTTGTAAACTGTGACATGGTGAAAAGCCCAGAGGAAAGAGGACAAAACTTCCTAAACAGAGGTTGTGACCTGCCCATTTCCTAACTGCAATTTTCTGTACAGCAGTGGTTTTTCAGCAGCGAAAGCAAATGACCTTGGTAGGAAAAAGGTACTGCTTCACGAACACGCTACTGAAAGCATAGTTGCTGGCATCCACTCATGCTAGGCAGTCTCAGAGGAAGTCTGAAGTGGAGTGGCCAGTGTTAGCAGCAGCTTCCTCCAGGGCTGTTTCCTGATCTAAAATCCTCATGCTAATTCATCTTCCAAGATCAAAAAGTCTTCATGAGGCCAGTTAGGTGACTTTAGGAAAACAAACCCCAAAACACCTCCAAAAGTACACCAGCATTGTTTATAGTGCCCCATCTTGTTTCCGTATGAAGGTGAGCAGTGGTATTTTTACCATAGCCGTCTTTTACTGGACTTGGATATAATCTGCCTTAGCTAAAAGTATGGCCTAGGAAGCTGGCAGAATTTCCATTTTATTCTGCTGCACTTGGAACCAGAGTCTCTTGTTGTTTTAAAGATTTCCTTTAGGTGCTTACCCTGCTTTTCCTTTGAACAACCATCCCCAGGGACTGTTGTCCGTGCAGCCCGTAAGAGCTTTTGGAAATCGTGAAAGACCCGTGTCTTTTTCTCAGTCAGAGATGACTCAAAGCACACAAGAGATGCAGAACAGAAACACACGAAGGTATACTATCTTCCTTAAAGTTATTATGGTCTCTGCCCTGCCTATATGGGGTCTGATGCTGTACTCCTGTTCCATGGGATTTCTCATAACCCTGCACAAGCAGAGACCCTATAGCCAGCTTGAAGCCACATAAAACTCTGCTGCTCCCCATTTTCTGGAATCCTGCCCCCCTGTTTGAAAGCTGTGGAGAGCTGGCATCTCCCACCACAGGGCTCAACGCCACCTTATGACCTGAGCAGTGTCAGGGTGCGCATGTTGGGGCTGCTGATGGTGCCAGAGCTGGGTATGGCAGTGTGGCAGAAGGAGTAGGGGGAAATCACCATTTCTGCTCACCTCCTGAGGATTTCAAACAACCTATGGGGAGCTGCAGAAGTGGCAGAACTGTGTCACAGCACAAACCTGATTGTCACCAAAGTGTCAGCGCTTTGAGACAAGCTTTAAAATGTGAGTGCCTTTAAGGCACCCTTTAAGATGATTTTTTCTGGCAATATTTTACTCATTTTTGTGTACTGGGGATTCCCAAAGGAGCATTTCTGCTGTGATTCTTACATCTTCTCACTGATCTGCCATGACACTCAAGGTTATTCTGAGACTGTACTTGGCACATTGCTGATAGTGCCTGGCAGGAACTGTGCTGCACGTGCCTAGGACTGGGTTTGAACTTGCTCCCTTTGATCAGTATTGCATTTCTGCTTCTACCTGACTGCTGTATTCTGTTTGAAAGCCCTGTGATTTCCTCCTGTTTTGGCTGCTGGCTGATTTGAACATGACACCTGCCATTTCAAAGGAACCTGGAGGCTTTTCACAACCCCTGTTTTTGCAAGTAGGCAAACAAGATCTTAGTCTTCGAAACAAACATGGCCACATGACAATGAACACTGGAAATGCATCATTCTGAGGAAACAACTACATCTCTCTCTTCCTTTTTTTTTTTTTTTTAAATATGCTGCTATGAACAGAATTTGTGGGGATTCTCCTTTTCTGGACTACCAATTCATGCAGTTTCTGAAGAAGTCCTGTGTTGTTTCTCCCTCATTTCAGTGGAGCTGGTAACTACCTACACATTTGTGTTTTCTGTTCCTTTCAGGAATAAAATATTCATCACACTCTTACAGAAATGCACCCAAACCATCTGCCTAGTCTTTACGGGAGATTGAGAAAGATTTGAAAACATGCCTTGCTTCCCTTCCCATTTGCACGGATGAATGGATTTACTTGGGAGTCTTTTCTTCTAATCTTTGTTTTACCTTGCCCTTTTTATAGGTGTCTTAAGCCCACAAAGTCTTTGTTTCCATTCTTCTCATGGCACAATAGTAACCAATTAGGATGTTTTTAGATACCTGTTTCACTCATAAACTAGTCTCTTCTTATACACTTTGGGCAAACCCAGCAAGCCCACAGAGCCTGAATTTTCAGAAGCTATTGCTGCTATTGACTGTCCAGGTTCAGACCTAGCTTTGCAGAAGGAATCAGCATACAGTTGACAACAATAGCAACAGTGAAATCAATCCCTTTGGAGTTCTGGTACTGAGCATCAAGGAGAGATCTTAAAAGTAGTTTCTGCTTTTGAAAGCTTTGGACTTAAGCCAGAGCTTTCATCTCCTTATCTATGGAAATGGAATACAGCTTAAATACCATTCCAACAGCTCATGAAGCTCATTGAAAAGCACTGTTACTGATTATTTACTAATTCCTGTTGCCTTGCACCTTCACATTCCTTTCACATGTCAAAGAAGAGGATTTTGCAGGCAGCAGAACTAGCAAAACCTGTAACAGCCTCTGCTTTCCTCTCTGCCTTCCCTTACAGTAATAGTCTCCCTGTATGCAATCTGCAGATCCACACATTGCCTTTACATCTTCTATTCCCCTTTTCCATGATGCCTCCTGTATCCCCTCTTTCCAGTGTGGTCCTGGACTCCCTCCCAAGGCCTCTGTGTTGAGGCTGGCAGAGCCCTTCTTCCCTGCCAAGTTTCCATCTGATGGAGCTTGTACACCTCCATCTCTTCCAGGCCCCTGCCCTTTTCTCTCCTTTGGCTGAAATTAGCCACAGGTTTAAGAGTGGCTGGGAATGGGGAGGTTGGTACAAGACTGTGTAAATACACAGTTGGTTTCTTCCTTTGTTGATCAAGTAGACTTTCAAAATGCTCTGAATGTTCAGATCATAAATAAACTGCACTGAGCAAACTCACTTTTTCCTGTTGAAACCATTTATCTAAGTACACTATTGACATTTCTCTGTGCTCCTTTTTGCAAGGCTGTTCTCACTGTGCCATTCATGGCACAGATTAAGTCTTCTGAAGGACATAGTGGCTTGTCTCAGAATTGCTTATGTTCTCCAGCAACAAGACTCAGGACCTTAACAATAAAAACCATTTTCAGAAGCGTTTTCATCCTATCAAGCTATCCTGCCATAGCTCTCACCTACCTTGTGCCTGGCATAGCCTGCAGTAACTCCTTGTGGCCAGAGAAAGGACGCTGTGAATTGAGGAGCTTGCTGGGGCATGCCATCCTCTAAAGACAAAGAACATACCTACAAAACTACAGGAACGTGTACATCCATACAGCCACTTTCTATGCCTACATGAAGAAAGCAGTAAGCTAACAGAGGAACTGAAATCAAGCTAGTTTTGTTAACTGCTTTGCTCTTTTTTGGCTGAGAAGCAGTGCTAGGACTCAGGAAAACCGATGTTTTCAGTTCTGCCATGCATTTGCAGCTCTGGCAAGTTACACCTCAGCCCCTTTCCCTCTGTAGGGCTTACCCTGGCTTACTTATGTGAGTGTGGATACCCAGACAAGCCAAATTTGCCTGAAAGCACACATCTGAGTCAAAGTTCTATATGCAAGTCCACGTGAGGGGTTTGGGAGGGCAGCTAGGTCTTCAAAGCATCGCCAGTATGAACTACCTAAGGAACTGTTCCACCATGTGCTGCGGAAAGATGTGTTTGTCTTTCCTCAGTTCCTGCTCACAGATGGCCCTAGACCATTATTAAACTACCAAAAATAAAATACTTCTGAATCAGCATTTTCTCCCTTGTGTCCTATTCAACTGCTGCCCAGGCATGGATCCTGCATCAGTGAATGAGCTGTTCCTGTTTTGGATGATGATGTTATTTCAGAAGGATGCGCACAGAAGGCTGTGGCCATGAAGGGCATTTCAACAGTGTTTCTTTTTAACCCTTACTTGATGGTCATAGTTCCTGGCAAAGAATGGCACTGCTGATGTAGCAGAATGGAGACAGCTGCTGTTTGCTTCAGCCCTTGCCAGCTGAGGTTTCTGGTGCCACAGGGTTGTGAAATTGCATCAAGATCTAGAGTAGGGGTGATGAGCTGCAGCTACAGAGGTATTGCATAGCGAAAGCCGCCTTCATGGAGCCCTGTGAAGAACTTGCTCTGACCCACAGGTGCTGTTACGCTGTTATAAACCAGGGAGGACCCAGTGTATGAATGGGTCATCACTACCACCTGGGAGATGGCTGTTCCAGGCTTAGGTAACCATTTTCATGTTGATTAGACAGCTCTTAATGCTGTGATAGTAAGATGTTTGTGCTGATGCTAAACCACAGGCTCTGGTGGCTAATACATGTGAAATAGTAGCTGGCTGAGGGAGAGTGCACTTTTCCATCTACACTGACTGCATGCGTCTGTCCTTGGGTGATCTCTGCAAGAAATACAGAATGATTGACAGTCAAGGACATAGATCTGCAGATGGTGGCTGAACACAGGGAAACCTTTATGAACACAGGCACGGGATGTGTAGCACATGAAACAAGGGAAAACCCTAGTTTTTCCTTTGGAGAGGGGACTCAGTTTATTTCCAATAATATACTTACAAATAGAATGTTTCTGTCCATTATTGCATTAATTGACCCACTTCACCATCTTCTGTCCTGGCATGCAAAGTTACATGCTGAGCTCAGATCACCTGATGGGGAAAAGAAGGTTTAATTATATATTAAATACTCACAGAATGGTTTCAGTTGCTGAAGGCAAAATGGCTCACCCTTCAGACTCGTTTGGATGCCAGTGTGCTCTGTGTCATTTGTGTTAACACAGCACTTTGCCCCTTCACAGCTCCTGTGAGGGTGTCAGCTAAGGGTGCCAGTCTTCTGTGATAGGCAGGGGCAGCAAGAGAAACCAGGGGTGCCACAGGGTCTCGTATCTTTGTACTGCAAGAGGCACGCTTGTGTGCATCTCACTTTGTGTATGTGAGAGGAGGACTCTTTTCCCTTTCCCATTCACTCCATAGCCAACTATGTTTAAGAAAGATCTGGATCTGTGTCCAAAATCACTACACACTTGCAGGATAACAGGGAACCTTTATTTCCCCTCTCCCCCTCTCCCCAGATTCCTGCCTTGATACCTTATCTAAGAAGAAAACTATTCCTTGTTGTTGTTGTTAATGGGGGAGGAGAAAAGAGAATTTTCTTATTTATTTAGATTGTTCATCGCAACAGGGGCACCGCTTTTGGGGTATTTTTGTTATCTCATCTCTACCCATTAACCTGTTCAGAGTTCCTAGCAGGGAAGTAGTTTCCAGACACTCACATACTTCAGAGTTAAGCTTGAAAGAGCTTAGGAAGTGAGTAGCTTAGGTTTAGAGAGGAAGGGTAAGGCAACTGAAGAAAAGGCATGTCACCAATAGTGTTTCAAATACATTTTTAGGGTACTAACTTGTTGGAATTCCCTAACAGAGATGCTTCCCAGAACTGACAAGACACCTTATCTCTTCGCTAAAAAGATCTGCTGGTCAGCATATTAATGAACAGGGAGGAACTGAAGGTGGCTTAGTTTCTTAAATGATCTTATCAAATTCTCCATTAAAAATTCCCAAACATCACAATAAGGATGTTAGGAAGGCATTAGTAGATGTCAGACTAAGTTGGAGAAGTTGTCTGAAAACCAAAACTGCTTTTTCTTTCACCTGTGTGCCCTTCTTCCATTATGTGGCATCATGCTACGTATCTCCAAATGGCATTTCCATTGCCACTCGACTTCAAATAAAGGTCACTGGAGACAATGCTGTGATGCTGAAATAGAAGAGAATATATATGCCACAATGGAGAAAAGAACTCACGTTTGCTAGGCTTATAATCTTAGCTTTATCTTCAGACTATTTCCCAAGCATCTGGACTGTTTTCCAGACATCACTGCAAACACAGGTAAAGTACATAATTATGCTACATACTTCCCTCCAACACAGGAACACACATAGGCTGCTCAGGGCTGTATCTTACAGCAGAATAGGCAGTGGTCAGGCAGCCAGGGGACAGGCTGGGATTCTGCCTTGGTCTGAATATACTTGGTATATTCAGCAGGTAAAAGTCTCCCACAGTGACACTGGAAAATCCCAGACATTGCCCACAGCTTACTATGGACAAACCTGCACTCTTCATTTGAGACAGCACACACACTTGCAGTGGGGTTACCAACTGACCAGTTAGATGTGACCCCATCCCTATTTCTCCAGCATATATTATTTTCCATTGCAGGAATTGCCTGGGAAACACTGGTCAGATAACGGCAAAGGCAGTGAGGACCACTTCTCTAGCACTGGCTTTGCATTTCTTTTCCACCATGTTCCTTGAGCCACCACTGAGAAGCTCCCCAGAACATGACCTTAACATTCAGCCCCTTTGGGATATAAAGACCCCTGCCTCCTACATGTCCATCAACCCCACTCCTTCCCTTCCCCTGTGCCACCTCTCTTTCCCCACCCTGAAATCCTTCCAAGCACCCAGGAGTGCCCCTCCGAAGCACCTCTGAACTGCCATCCCAGACCCTCTTGTTCTTCCACCATGCATCACGGTAGTGTTACAGCTATGCAGAGGGTGACTTGCCAGCCTGTGGCCACCTACCTGCTGAATTCAACCAGTACTTACTTTCCCAGTGAGGGAACCAATGAGATCTCTCGTCTGGCCCAGCCACTAGTTTTCATAAAACTTATGTTCATTTAACACTTTTGAAATAATAATTTTCAGTCAGATCTGGCTGGAAAAGATTAATGGTGAGAAGTGTATGGGGGGAGGGAAAGAGGGAAGGGGGCTTATTTGATAGACAGACAAATAGACAATGTGATTGCATCAGTCTCATTTCCTTAGGAAACCGGGCTAAAAATAAAAGGCTTTATTTGCCCCTGGGAATAAAGGAGAATGCCTCTCACATCTTTACAAAACACTTGTTTCTATGTATACTTATAAATAGTCAGGATGAGAGAGGAAGTTTGAGCTGGAGTTTGAGCAAAGAATTAAAAGCAAGAGCAGGAGGTGCATGGATTTCAAAACCTGGGATCCTTATAGGCCTGCAGCAGCACAGGAATGAATGCAAGTTCTTGTACACTGACACCGTATTACCCATGTGTGTATATCACTGGCCTGCAAACCAACTGCCTGTTGGGCAATTTTTCACACCATCGCAGAATGAACACACTTTTTCTGCACCCATGATGGATGATGTGCTTTAGACAAAACCCATTGTGCACTCTGAAGTCAGCAGACCCTCTCAGGTGTGAGTAACAGAAATTGCTATAGCTCATCAGATTTATGGTCTAGAGATTCCTGTCTGCAAGTGACCAAGACTAGCTACTTCAGAGGAAATAGTCCCCAGAAAGGTCTTATCCATCACTAATAGATTGTGTAAGCTGAAGAAGCACTTTTACACCTTCTAAATTTATCCTTTCCCGCATTAACTCTAGATATTTTCTCATCTTTGAGTGTTGTGTGCCTCCTTACGACCTTGGCCTCAGCAATAGCCTGTGGCAGCAAATTCTTTTTATGCATGCAGGATATAAAGTGCTTTTTGTTTGCAAGACAAATTTACTGCCTCTCCATTTCATTGAAGTGGCAGCATGTGGACCAGGGCTTTTACAGTCATACTTAACAGACAGGGAACAAGGTAGTTCCACATCCTCTAGAAACTTCTGATTGTTGTGAGACACAAGTGCAAACATGACATCAAAAGAAGAGAACGGTTTGCGCAGGAGAAGCCAAGGGGGACCTTCCTCATGGCGGTTGGCAGCACAGAAGCAGCTGTCTTGTCCGTCTCCTTTGCTTTTGCCCTAGCTTTTAGGTTTTGCTTCAACGGCCTATGCACGGAAGCCCCTTCCTCCTGAGATGCGCTAGGATTTCCATTACCTGGATACCTTGCAGACCCGACAAATGCTGTACTTAGAACTGCCACTAGAGGCAGTCCTTGTCCTGAAGAATTTATGTTTAAAATATGAAAACCCAGCACTGCCTGGGAAAAAAGGGATACAACTCCCCGGGAAGATAAGAAAAGGATCATATACCTTGTCTGAAGGTATAACTGGAGCTCTTACCAGGAGTTAGCCTCAACTCAGCTTCAAACTCGATCTTACTCCCCTAGGGGATGGGATTGATCTGTCCTAACTTGGAGGTCAAAAACGAGACATCTGAGCTCATCATTCTACAGCCCCTCCACCATCAACCATGCAAATTAGTACTTCCAGGACTAGGATATGTACATACGACCTATCTTAAGTGAAAAGATAGCAGCCATTTCTTCTGTCTTCAGTTACACGCATTTGAGATTTCTGCTCAGACCGTTTTGAAATCCATGCTCTGCTTCACCGCTTTCAGCAGCTACTCCTTCCTACCACCATCTATTCAAAATAGACTATTTTTGCCCATTTCCAAATTTGTCAGCCAAATGAAGATGGTCTTCTTGATCACTTCTGTCACTAGTTAGAAGTCAGAGTCTCTGATACGGGCAGAAATAGAACTTCACTTACATTTTAATCACAAAACATGTGCCTATGCCTGTCACAAATACCTTATTTGTGAAACAGTTTTGGATTCCTTAGGTAGTCTCTAAGAATCGTGTATCTTAATGTCAGCCTAACTTGCATGCTGGGAACTACTGCTATTTCAAAAAGCATCTTCAAAATCACTTATATACACTTAGAAATTTTGCTTTTAAACTCACTTGCACCATGATCTTGAAAGAAAAGCACAGAGATTGGGAAAACATCTGAACAAAATGGCAACCTAAGCAGCTGGTTTGGTTCTTTTTTTCAGCTCAATAGCAAACCCCCTGTCTAATTATACTCAGCTGCAATAAAGTCTGAGTCATGACTTGTCAGATGATCCTCTTGGTCGATGTGGTTACAAACTAACAGCTGCATATCAGGAAAGCAAGCAAAATTAAGACCTCACAAAAGTGTAATTCTTCCTTGTTTCCCTGGTCCTTTTCATTTGTTTCTTCTTCTCTGTATTACCTTATGTGCAGTCAGCCATTAGGGCAGAAACCGTATTTCTTAGTATCTTGATAGTGTCATGCACATTTATCTGTTGCTGCACAGATAATTGCTGTGTAAAGAATGTAAGTGATGCTGTGAAAAGCCGGAGGGCTAAGGCTAATACCTGATGTAAACATGACTTGGATTCGTTTGTTATAAACACTGCTTGAAAGACACATGCCACAGCACTGTAGAAAGAATGTCTTTACTTATAACACAAGGAAAATCTATGGCTGGTGCAGCATGGCAACCCTGCTGCCAGTTTTATGTCCAAGTTTCCACACACACAGGCTAGTCAGGGCACGATATGGCTGCTGCACAGCTTGATCATTGACTTCTCAGAAACCTCTCCTGAAAACAAAACTCCCCATAGGATGTAGTTACAGAGTTACTCATCAAAAGGGAACCTACTGTCTTACCTTGATGTCTATGTTTGCTGGTGTCATTTTTCTCTTTCTGTTTCTTAGTTCACCCACTTAGCTAGAGGTAGGGTGTCTCCTAACTCAGCTATCTCCTATTTAGAGAGCATCTTTGTGCAGTTTACTTTGCTATGGAGCTAATGAGCTGCATTCTCTGACTTGAATGTGGATCATTAATACCTTCATTGTGACCAGGGCAGATAAGCAAAGCTGTGTCTGGATATAGCAATTTTGTGTTTTTCCCTTTTATTTTATTGCACGAAGGATTATGGCTTGCTTGTTTTAAGACACTGAGAATGTCATACTTCTAATGCAGCTGATTGCAACAAACAGATTGCAGGTGGCAGGGGGAGATGTTCAGTAGATAGAGATTGTGGAACTTTTTTTTAATAGAGAGATATTGTGTTGCATTTAAATCACATTAAATATACACACTGTTAAAAGGCTATTGTAATGTTCAAATGTCAGTTTCAAACGAAAATCAATAGCATGCTATTAGGCTCATTATACTGCTGTTATGCATCATTAAAATGCATTTAAAAGCTTTCAGCATAATATAGGAGACAGGATGAATAACAAGACACTAGTATATGCAGCATACTTAGGAGGCAATAAAGAGTCAGGCACAGGAGAAACTTTACAGGCACTTGGAAAGAAAGCACTGCTAACAGCTCACTGGGTGTTTGAAACATATAGGAACATGAGAAAATGAATGACGCAGAACTCAGGATGCAGACAAATACGTGGAGCTGCACCACTGCTGGAGGAAAACAAAATCATCAGATATTTTTAATGACACTTTTATAAATAGGTCTTTGTGATTTGAGGTTCTCTCTTTGCCTGGTCTCTACATAAGACTGCACCACAATGCTCAATGATGCCAATAAAAGTACTACTGACATTTTGTCTTCTTTCACAAAAGGATTGTATTAGGTCCTAAAAGCACATTTACAAATTAGCTTGTCCAAGCATCTTTCCAGTCAAAAGTCATATGGAAAATTGTTACATCATCAGATACTCTAAACCTACTTTTCCTATCTAAAATCAATTTCTAATGAAAAAATTTTTTGTTTAATATTTAAATATGAGTGTGCATGTTTACACATGAATAAGTGTGAACATAGACAATTATGTACATATGCAAGAAAGAGAGCTTCCTTACTCATTTTCCGAAATTTTCTTTCTAAAGGGAAAAAAATGGGAGGATGTGACTCTCTAATGACTAGGAGTTTAAATGGGCAAGAGAGAAAACAGATTTCCAGCCCCTACACGCATTTATTTTTATGCTTTTGTACCTGATTGCCATTGGGTATATTTGCCTTGCTCCTGGAGCAGCACCAGAGCACCATCCTGCATCTCAGCAAGCACACTCTCACTAAAACTGCAAATCTCCCTTTCCCTTGTGGTGAATCTTTGATTCCTATAAACAAAGCAAAGTAACTTCAGCCAGAGGAAGTAACACTCTGTGTGGCTCCTAATAGCCACAGCCTGGGCTGAAGTTTAAAACCATATGGGCAGATAAAAAAAGAGAACCTGAATCTCCTGCTTCCTGAACAAGACCTCTCTAATCAGCTCTGAATTATTGAATACTCTTTCAGAAGATGGATTTCAAATTTGTAGTTTAAGCATAAACTCCTTCCTTTATCTGCATAGGTAAAGATTTAACCAAAATTGATTTTGGATGTAAACAGAAGCATAAAGCACAAATAGAGTTATTGAGCCAGGGAACAGAAATAGTCCTATTTGAGTTAGATGTGCAATTGTATAGCTAAAATTAAAATTGCTGAGTGCTCAAATTAAAGTTCACAATGAAGAGTTCCCAAGTGATGCACATACTGAATGATTTCACACAAAACATGTGCTCAGCTACTTTAGAATTACAGGTGGATTAAAAAAAAAACCCCAAACCTGTTTGATTAAGCAGCAAGAAAAAAAAAAAGAACAAATGGAAACATCATTTTTTTGAGTAAACAAATGCTTCTGAATTATCAAGGAAGGGTTTCTTTGTCAGCTGGGTCTATGTGAAGGTACATAAACAAATATCCGTATTATATGCTGCTTTTATGTACCAATATGACCCCTGCTGTGGAGTTTCACCACTGATTTTAATTGGGACCAAAATGCAATCTCTTCTCAAGCGTGTAACACTAAAGAAAGCAAATGAGTTGACTAACATTAATTCACACATGTGAGCATTCGTCCGTTGAAAACTGGCTTAAAATGCAGAGGTATCACTAAAATTCACAGTAGTTAAATAATTCAGCAACAAACATATTTATTTCCAAACCACCTACTATCCATCACTTGTTAATCTACTCATGTGATGACCTTTTTGGTTTTTGTTAAGTACTCTTCCAGCTGTATCCAAGAGCCCCTGGCATCTTTGAGGTCTGACTAACAAGTCAAGATGTACTCTCATACAGTTACTCAGGAAGGCTTTTAGGCACTGTTAGCAAGCCAGTATTGTTGACTACTCCAGGAATAACAAAATCTTTTCTGCACTGGTGGTCCTATCTAGTGTTTTGAACTGAAGAGATGAACTGGGAAGGAAAACATGCAATGCTCACTAGAAAGATACACATGAAGAGATGCATGCACATTGCACCTACTCCTTCCTCTTTCTGATATGTTGCTGTTTAAAATACACTGTAGACTGTGTGAGTTAAATTATTATGGAAAGAATTTGTGTATGAGAGAGAATAAACAGAACAATCTGGAAGTGCTTTAATCTACCCTTTGACTTTAAGGTGTGATTTAATTCTTTCCCACTGTGTTCTTCGCAAATGAATTGTGGGATGAAACATATGATGGTGAGAGTTGTTTCCCAAGTATCCAGCCTTTTGGTAGATGAAACTCTTCTTGCTGCAGAGCAAATCAATTTAATACATCTGCTTTTCCACTTTTTCTTTCTCCTTCCAAATGCTGTCTTTTCCTATTGATCCTTCACTAGTAGGTTTTTTTTTTCTAGTGCCCACAATGCAGTTCATGCTTCTTGGCTGTCATCTAAAATGCAATAGCAAACAATAATATAATCAATTTTAATATGGCAAGAAGGAAAAACAACTTTTACAGTTAAATTACTTGGCCTTTCCTTTAGCTCAGGAAATCAAATCAAATAAAACTGTACGTGCTCCTTTGGGCATGGACCTAGTTTTCCAGTAATAATAACCATTTATCAAAGGCTGGTGTTCATTTAAATACTAGAACAATTGCATCTAATGGTCAAATTATTTGTAAAGGTTTATTTGTATTTGCAGAGGCTCACTTGCCAAAGTAGATTATCTGTGTCACATTTAGTCTGGAATCTCTGCATCTGTATTAGCGTTTATGAGCCAACAGGACAGAGTTAGATAAGAAGACTGATAAGCATAGCCCAAATCCCTTTATCCCTGTTTAGGAACACAAAGCATGATTTTTACTGAGGTCTTACTCAAATCCAAACATAAAGAATGATGGGTATATTTCATGGTTTTATTGACCATTTAATAGCTATTCTATAAACCATCTAAAAGAAATGGAATATGCTCAGCCTGCTCCCAGAAGAGCAGTTCTGCAAAGGCAGAAGACCAAACTCTTCCCTTTATACCATGAGACTGTACAGCAGTGATGTATCTCCTGTGGAATCCAATCCCCCCAGACTCACTGAGGTAGCTGGGGCCCCAGCCTTCCTCCTTGAGTGCAATGAAATCCATTTCAGAAATCAAATCTGGCTGAGAACTCATTTTATTTGAGTGTGCACTAGTATCACATACTCTCACTTGTTTATCACACAAATCGTAAGTTTTGAGCGCAAGAGTATCTGAGGCACACGTGTGCCCACAAAATACAGCACCTTGTGCAGTTACAGAAACATTCTTTTGCAGCACATTTACTACACTTGCTGCCCCAAGAGTATTTTACCCCGTCTTTTTCATAGATTAAGATTTTTGCTACCCTGAAATATCAATGTTTTAAAATCTTTGCGATTTCAAAATTCCCTTTGCCAACCGATCCTTGTGCCCATGCCACTTGCATAGAGTATTCCATCTTCTAAACTGCTAGCTTTCCTGTTCTCACCAGAAACCTTTTACTTTGGATAGAATAATTTCAGATGGCTGCATTAGCCATGTATGAGTCACAATTTTTTTTTTTGCCATCTCAGTCACGGGGGAAAACTTTTTATTGCTCTGAAGTCCATTTCAGCAATTCTACATTCATTATTCCAGTAAGTGCGATACCCAAAGGTGGCTTGCATTTCCGAAATTTGTAGGAAAATAAGAGGCAGCCTTCTCTTTCTGAACATGTTCATTCTTTTTGTTCTGCTATCTTCAGCAAAGTTTGTTATCAGGAGCAGGCTGTACAAAGAAGACCATCTGGACAGAAGCATCACAGGTCTATTTGACTGTGGGTTAGCACAAACCCACAAAACATCCTCAATTTAAGGCACAATTTTAGGCATGATGTTTGCCAACCATAAACTTCATCCCCAAAATGAATAAATATGACTTTTGCAAGAACACCAGAAACAGAAACTCTGCTGGTCAGTCCGAGGTCAGCAGATAAGCACAACATACAAAATCCTCAGGGAAGGATTAGGAAGAAAGTTAAATTAATTCTTTGCATCTCTACATGGGATCTTGGAGACATTCCCAGACAAGAACTTTTACTGACAGGGTACAAGTGAGAAGAACTGCTTCACAGTGAAGTGTTAGTAAGTGATGTGAAATGAAATGTGTAAAATGAGTCACTACTCATCACCAGGATCAGATTAGATTCACCCAAGAGATTTGTACCAGCTGAAGGATGAAGATGCTAAACTATGAACTGTGATGCTCACAAAAACTGTCTCAATACCAAAGAAATAAGGGTGGCAAGTCTAATACCAACCTTTAAAAAGGCTTTGGGGATAATCCAACAAACTATAAACCACCAAGTGCAATGTCTGTACTGAGAAAATTGCATGAAACTATAGCAAAGACCAGAGCTTGCATGCACAAAGGAGAGACCATGGACTAAAACCTGTGTGTGTGCATAAAGGGATGGATGATGCACTCTTCTCAGGTACATGCTGTTTTCCAGTGAGAAAAAAATCCTTCAGGACTGTAAGAACTAAAACTGGCAGGTAGGTGCTGCAGAGGATTTTCAGAGTATTGTAGCACTCAATTAAAGGGCAGTGATACCAAATATTTGACAAAAGCAAAGTAAAAGACTGCAATGAGGGTGGGTGGAAAAGGAAGAAATCCTCCCTTTTGTAGTGGTGGGTGTTACTTATCCATACCTAATGAGGAAGTCATGGAGGGCGATTCTTCTATAGTGTCAGCTTCACGACTCAAAAGAGCAAACATAGAAAGAGGAAAAGAGAAATAACCAGGACTTGTGCCAAAAAAGGTGTATGAATCTATGGGACACTCCCAGCTTGAACACCAGATGCAAATTTGACCCCCCCCTTCTCAAAAAGTGTACAGCAGAAGTAGAAAAGGGCAACAAGGATGGCACAATGAAGATGCCAGAGAAGAGGATGTGTCCTTAGGGAGGAACAACCAAGATAAGACATGATAAAAGATGCACAGAATGATGAGCAATGAACAGCATTAGAACAAACACTGGTTTACGCAGCACAGCTCTTAAACTGCAGAAATCATTGCCACAGGGTTCATGCACAACAAAATTAAAAATGGCTTCACTGAGCATTTGAGATGAGCTCAAGGAAGAAAATTTCCATGTGGCCTGGAATCATGGTGATGAGCATTCAGCCTTCGACTTGGGAAGTACCTGAACAGCAGATCGCCAGGATCAAAGTGCACACGTGGAAAAGCAGCAGGGATAACTAGAAAGCCAAAGGTCTCCTGGGCTGGGTGACTCTGAAGGAGGGCTGGGACTAAAATAAGCAGCCAGCGGCAGCAGCGCCTGTTGTCAGGACTTGCCAGGGCCTTCTCCAGCACACGCCACGGAAAGCTCTCCCTCCACTCTGTGCCCTCGACACTCCTTCAGGCTACACTTGATACACCTCCAAGCTGCCATCCCCAGAGATACCCTCCCACATGGCAGCCAAGCTGATGAAACACCATTGCACTCAGGGGGGTGTTCTCTCAGCCACACACTGGTACTGCAGCTCACTGTCCTTCCACTCTGCTGAGAGCACCACCAGTGCAGTTGGCAGTTCTCAACTGGACTGGATCACTGAAGAAACTGATGGACATCATCCTCTGGGAAAGCCAGCTCTTTGGCCAGGCAGAGACAGGCGGAGCACCCTTCCCTCTTAACACGAACTGAGGTGCAGCAATGGTGTCTTCCTCTTTCCATCCCTCTCCCAGGACACACAACCTCTCACAGTGTCTAGAACATTTCTCCACTCCAATTTGGGGTGATGGCAGGGGAAGTGGGGAGTGCAGAGGTTTCCTTTAGAA
This sequence comes from Melopsittacus undulatus, assembly GCF_012275295.1. Taxonomy (NCBI): domain Eukaryota; kingdom Metazoa; phylum Chordata; class Aves; order Psittaciformes; family Psittaculidae; genus Melopsittacus; species Melopsittacus undulatus. Next base: position 64,458,628 of record NC_047528.1, on the reverse strand, counting down.
TCTGGGCTACATCAAAAGAAGCGTGACCAGCAGGTCGAAGGAGGTGATCCTGCCCCTCTACTCTGCTCTTGTGAGACCTCACTTGGAGTATTGTGTGCAGTTCTGGTGTGCTCAACATAAAAAGGACATGGAACTGTTGGAACAAGTCCAGAGGAGGCCACGAGGATGATCAGGGGACTGGAGCACCTCCCATATGAAGACAGGCTGAGAAAGTTGGGGCTGTTCAGCCTGGAGAAGAGAAGGCTGCGTGGAGACCTCATAGCAACCTTCCAGTACCTGAAGGGGGCCAATAGGGATGCTGGTGAGGGACGCTTCATCAGGAACTGTAGTGATAGGACAAGGGGTAATGGGTTCAAACTTAAACAGCAGAGGTTTAGATTGGATCCAAGGAAGAAATTCTTTACTGTTAGGGTGGTGAGGCATTGCAATGGGTTTCCCAGGGAGGTTGTGAATGCTCCATCCCTGGCAGTGTTCAAGGCCAGGTTGGACAGAGCCTTGGTTGATCTGGTTTAGTGTGAGGTGTCCCTGCCCATGGCAGGGGGGTTGGAACTAAATGATCTTAAGTTCTTTTCCAACCCTAACTATTCTATGATTCTATGATCCTAGAGTGATTTGGACTGGAAAGAACCTTAGTATTATTGAATTCCAACTCCCTTACCATGGGCAGGGACACCTTCCACTTGACCAGGCTGCCCAAAGCCCCATCCAACCTGGCCCTTAACACTGCCAGGGACAGACACAGCTTCTCTCGGCACCTCGCACCAGTGCCTCACCACCCTCACAGTCAAGAACTTCTTCTCTTTTTCCAGAAAGCAGTGGGATGATCCAGTAGCGAGATGCACTCAACCACGTCACCGTTCACGCCACTAAGCGAAACAGGCAACGAGGAGGCAGCGGCTGGACCCAAACCAGGAGTCGCGAGGGGCAGGGGTGCCGGGTCTGGAGGCAGGCTCTGCTCCAGCCCCTCACTGTCCCCCGGCAGGACAGCTCCAGCTCCACACAGGGCCACCACCCCCAGCTGTCCGGCTGGAAGCCGCTGTGCTCTCCCGGCGAGGAGCTGGGCTGCAGTCCCCTCGCCGCTTCCCAAGCCTCACCATGCCGCCATCGGGGCTCCGAGTATGCTCATCGCTACCACACTCCCTCTACCGACCCCAACAGCCGCGACACCCTCACCCATCTCCGCCAGACCCGCGGGACTGCAGCCAATCCCGAGTGCCGGCCCCGCCCCCGGAGGGCGGCTGGGACCAATCGCGTTCAGGAGGGGCGGGGCCACGAGCCCTGCCAATCGCGTGCGCGTCTCGTCGTCGCCCCGGTTGCAGGGCCGGAGCGCTCGGTCCGTCTCGTCGCCTTACGGCCGCGCCGTAAAGCGAGGCCGGTGCGACAGCGCGCTGGTGGCGTTAGGGAGGCGGGGAGCGGCGGGGCTCTGCCGGAGCGGGCGGATGCCCGGTGGCGGGGGCAGCCCGGCGCCCGGCACTCACGGCGGAGCGGAGGCCGGAGAAGCGGGCGGTGCGGCGGGCGGCGGCCCGGCGGGCGGCAGGATGAGCCTGTCGCCGAAGGAGCTGTCGAGCCTGCTGAGCATCGTGTCGGAGGAGGCCGGCGGCAGCACCTTCGAGGGCCTCTCCAGCGCCTTCCACCACTACTTCGGCAAGGCCGAGCACTTCCGCCTGGGGTCCGTCCTCGTCCTCCTGCTGCAGCAGCCCGACCTGCTGCCCAGCCCCGCGCAGCGCCTCACCGCCCTCTACCTGCTCTGGGAGATGTACCGCACCGAGCCCCTCGCCGCCAACCCCTTCGCCGCCGTCTTCGCTCACCTCCTCAACCCCGCGCCCGAGCGCGGCGGTGACGAGGCGGAGCGCACCCCTCTCTCAGGTGCGTCCCGGGGCCGAAGGAAAGAGGGAGGGAGGGGGGAGAGCGGCACCGCTCGGCGGCGTGGCTCACTTATGGCAGCTCCTCGCGTTTGCAAGACGCGGTGGGAATTCTACATGGCAAGCGTCTTTGCGCTCGGTGTCGGATAGGCCCCTTGGCTGAGCCAGCACGCCCTTTCTCCGCTGGGGAAAAAGCGGTTACAAAACCCTGGACCTAATAAGAGGCTTTTGGCAGCTCTAAAGCTGTGAAACGAACCTGTTAAAGAAATACATGATGGTATTTTTCCCACTTAAGTAAACACAAGAGCGACAGTGATGGGTAAATCACTTTCTAAAGCAGATTGCTTTTATAACTTGCCTTGTGATATCTGGTGATAATAGCACACTAGTTTTCTAGATTGGGCAGTGTGTAAAGAAACTATTGTGGCTGCCTTAGCATCACATGTTGTGTGCTGAGATAACACAGCAGCAGTCATAGAATCATTTGGGTTGGAAGAGACCTTAAAGATCATTTAGTTTACAATCATAGAATGGTATGGGTTGGAAAGGATCATCCAGTTCCAACCCCCTGCCATGGGCAGGGAGACCTTCCACTAGACCAGGTTGCTCAAAGCCCTGTCCAGCCTGGCCTTGAACACTGCCAGGGATGAGGCAGCCACAGCTTCTCTGGGCAACCTGTGCCAGTGTCTCAACACCCTCACAATAAAGAATTTCATCCTAATATCTAATCTAAGTCTGCCCTCTTTCAGTTTAAAGCCAGTTTCCTTTCACTGCCTGCTGTTGTCAAAAGTATCTCTCCGGCTTTCTCATAGACCTTGTTTAAGTATCCATCAATATATTGCTGTATTTTACATCACTGTAGGAGCTGAGTAGTAGTTTTGTATGTACTCACAAAGACTCATCAGCTGCACTGATCTTGTCATAAATAACACACTAGTTTGTGTTTTAGTTATGCTTGTTCTGCATGAAGCATATTGAAGCTATTAATGCTACTGCCTCAAAAATCGGGGTTTGTTTTTCATTGTGTCTCCACAGGCTTCTTACCTCCTATAACTCCTCCAGAAAAATTCTTTCTTTCTCAGCTGATGTTGGCCCCCCCTAGAGAACTGTTTAAGAAGACCCCTCGGCAGATTGCTTCAATGGACGTGGGGAACATGGCCCAGTCAGTGGATATAAGTGGGCTTCAGCTGGCATTAGCAGGTAAGGAAGATTTGTAGCTGTGCTTCACTTGTGAATGGAAATGCCACGTGTCATGTGGCTGTGAGTTACCTGAGAAACGCTCCTTTCTATCCTTAATGTAAAAAAGGCTCAATTGTGCTTTAGGGTCTTCAAGTCTGTGTTCAGAAACATAGAGAAACTTCAAGTAGAGATCATGTCTTAACTGTTTTATCGTAGTTATCAAGCAGCTTTTTAACAGGTACATCATTGCCTTAAACATGAGAACGTTTTGCAAGTATAGGAAGCTTTTCATCTAAAATTTTGTGTGGCTTTTCATTTTTATCCCTTTTCACTTTTTGCAGTATTTCGAGTATGAGATAACAAGCATAACTGTCATGCTGTCATGTACCAGTACTTCAACTGTACCTGGCAAACTGGCTATTACAATTACATCTTCAGTTCTATACAACAGAGTCAGATCTTACAGCATTAGCTTTAGAGTAGAAAGGTGGTCCACTTCACTGAAAAGAAAATCAAGGTGAAGCTTATCCTCTGAGAGGAGAAAAGCAGCAGGAACGTGATTGCTGTGATCACGTTAACTGGTGAGCCACACCTGGAGCTAAAACTGAAAGAGAAAATATTGTTTGGAACAAGGAGCCAGTTCGAACACCAAAAATAGTGGAGGGTTTTCCTAAGTACGTGCAAATGGACTTTCTTGCTTGAAAACTGACCCATCCTACTTCTGTACTCGTATGATGTGGTTTATCGCTCTGAGGTAAAGAACTAACGAGGCTCTCTCTGTCCTGCATGCGTATCTTAGTATTGTATTTTTTTCTGTACAACCTGACATTAACTTGTAGTGCCGTGGTGTAAAAATGTGTACATATGTCCCCTGGTGTCCCCCTTACTGTTTCCAGACTGTGGGATCTTGTGAAGAGTTAGATTGAATAACTTAACATACCTTCACAAGCAAGACAAACCCTTCTGGTTTCTCTCCTGTTCATCCTGTTTATGTTTTATGGAATACTTTAGTGAATTCAGATTTTGTGAAATTTGGGTAACTTGTCATTTTTAGCATAAGGAATATATGATGCCTTACAGAAGCCTGGAGGTTTTTTAATTTGTTACTTGTTTTCCCTTTGGTGCTGTGTTTGCCTCCTGAACAGTTTGTTCTCAGCAAAAATGAAACACGTAAAGAACCTCAAAACTGTAGTTGTATGGGTGGGTACTCCTGGCCATGCATTTTCATTTTTCATTTTTTAAAATGAAAGATACTAGCGGCTTAAAATACAGTACAAAGCCATTAATGGTGCTTCGCAAAATTAAGCCCTGTAAGATATGCTTGTATTATTACTTATATAATCCATTAAACATGCACCATTAATTGCTTACGAGCAGTTGTAGGAGTTATGTAACAAAACACTTAGTGGCCCCTCAAAACTGTGGTACCTGGGATGAATTCAGGGCTATGTAGAACAGGGTGATTTTTAGAATATGCATGCAAAATCAACCACAATAATTTATAAAGCATTATTTATTTTTCAATCAGTGTGTCTATCCCAATCTTTTTTTTTGTAAAGGGAGGAAGACAGTATTTAGCTTTCTTCTGATCTTGAACTCATTGTGACAATTCACTTGCAGCTGTATGTTGGTTGTTGGGGTTTTTTTTTCTAGTTTTGGCTTTCTTTTTCATCTGTAGGATTGTTGTCTCCCCCTCCCCCCCAAAAAAAAAGAAAAAAGAAGTAGAATGTTGGAATAGAACATCTTAGGAATGAGTATTGAAACTTGCTTTCTTCTCCCTTTGGTCTACAGGAAGTTCATTCAAACCTTGGTCTCTCCCTGTAACTTGTTTTTGTTGATCCCGTGTGTTACCATATCAAAGATACCGTTTTCTCCTGGTTTCAGGGATGGGTCTTCTGGCAAAGTGCTCCTGTTTGTCTGCTAACCCTAATTTGATCTAAGAGTAATTGACCTGTAGTAAAGTTAAGTTTGTAATACTTTAAGAATCAAAGAAATTTTTTTGTTGGCTTTCTTTTTTCTATATGTAACCCCCCCCCCAAAAAAAAAAACCCACAAAAAAACACACCAAGAAAAATGGCTGCATAAGGGAACTTAAGTGACAGTTTTCTATTTTTCCTAAACTTAAATGACTTAGTTCAAAATGCTGTATTCTTTCCTGTTAGAACACCATGTTCTAATTCTTGCTTCTGCTTACCTGAAATTTTTGATCCAGCCCTAATTCTTGAAGCAGTGAAGGAGAGTATTTGACCTTCAGTGCATATATCTAAGGGTTTATGCAAGCTTCTAAAATTGGTGAATTGAAGGACTTTATCTTAAACTTCTATATTTTTATTTGAGCATCATTCATCACTTAAGCTTATGAGGACACAAACAAATCGGTGACCAACTGATGGATTTAAGTTCTAGGCTGTAAATGAAAAGACAGAAAAAAGACACGCAATATTCCCCCCTCACCTTCGCCATGGAACTTCACGTGTTAAATCAACTCTTCTGTTCAGTAGCTGAATGAGGGTACTTACAAGATGGAGCTTGAAACAGTTTATAAAGTAGAAAACATTTTATAAAATGGCTCATTTGGACTTTGAATTTAAAATTGGTTGTTTTTTTTTTTTAAATAGCTGCAAAGTATGTTAGTTGTTGAGTTTAAAAGAAAGCCATACCCTGTTGTGCTGCTTCAATGAGCATATATGCAAATGGTTGCATGATCTGAAATCATTGCATAAAGTTGGACAGAAAGGCAAAAAAGAAATTGGCAGTGGTGGTATTTTGTTTTGATGATCGCAGTTTCAGTGTCTCGTGGTTTTGGTTGGAGTCATATGAAATAGTTCATATGCATGAGAAGCTGGGAAGGGTCAGTATGGTTGCATGAAAAGGAGCAAGCACACTTTGCTTAGAAGAGATAGGGACAGAGAAGCTTTTTGCTGAAACAGTGGAAAACATGAGCTCTCAAAATAGTACGGAGAAGGTCAGTCATTAATTCTTCAGATACAGAAGAGTGATAGATTGCAACAGAACACCACCTAAATATCTGACAATGCAAGTATTGAGCCCCATAGTGTCTTTTTGGCCAGTTTCTTCAAGTCTAGCTGTATATGCTAAGCTATTATTTTCATATAACTTTATGTCCTGTAATTTGGCCTTTAAAAAGACACTTTCAGCTCCTTTCAGCTTTGCTTTACAGATGATATATGTAAAATCACATAATTTGATTTTTTTCTTCCCACACAAGCACTTACTGTAGCTTGACAGTGAATGCAAAAGTATCTTATCCAATGCATTTCAGTGGCATTGTGTAAATCTGAATAGCTAACTTCAGGTCTAGTATGACCAGTATCATTGAGAAGTCTATAAATGTATCTGTGTAGACATTTCTATTCCCTGCCTTGAGAAGAAGTGATTACAAAACTAGACATAGCATGTGAACCTACTAATGTGCTTTTAGATGCAGGTTACACCAGTTAGTTACCTTTTCTAAAGCCAAGGCTATATTTCAGATTGATTTCTTCTTTATCCTTGCTGCATACCTCTGTCCTTTGTCAGCTGGCACTCTGAGTACTAGCTGCTTGACACAGTACTAAATTTCTTGTTGATCTTGTCTGTGGTTTGGTTTTTTTAAGCTAGCTGTTTGTTTCTCACTACTCTTAGTATTCCAGGCATTTCTGTTTCAATTTTATGCTTTAATATTAAGGATGGCCCTTCTTTCAGAACGTCAGTCTGAGTTGCCAACACAGAGCAAAGCCAGCTTTCCCAGCATCCTCAGCGATCCTGACCCAGATTCTTCCAACTCCGGTTTTGACAGCTCCGTTGCCTCCCAGATCACGGAAGCCTTAGTGAGTGGACCAAAACCTCCTATAGAAAGTATGTGAATTTTCACATCTTTGGTTCTGTAAACGGTTGGAAAGGACCTTAATATAATCTAGTTATTGTATTGTACTAGACCATGCTGCCCAAGACTCTGTCCACCCTGGCCTTGAATACTGCCAGGGATGGAGCATTTGTGACATCCTTGGGGAACCCATACCAGTGCCTCACCACTTTCACAGTAAAGAACCTTCTTCCTTATATCCAACATGAACTTCCCCTGTTTCAGTTGAAACCCGTTACCCCTTGTCCTGTCTCTGCAGTCCCTGATGAAGAACCCCTCTCCAGCATTCTTATAGGCCCCCTTCAGATACTGGAAGGCTGCTATGAGGTCACCACACAGCCTTCTCTTGTCCAGGCTGAACAGCTCCAACTTTCTCAGCCTGTCATGACATGCTTTGTTACTATATTTCTCCAGATGAAATGTAATTTAATTCAGAATTATGTTCAGGGTATGAGCTGGGAATGAATATGAATAAAACAGTGCAAAACTGTCAGGGTTATCTCCAGATCAGACTCCATAGTGCTTACATTTCCAGACTTAAAAATCTGGAGCAAGCCTGTCTTCAAGCTGTTACCCATGTCACCTGTTGGCTAAAACACTGGGTCTAATGCCCCTCAGATCTTAGTCCCCTACACAGAGATCTACATTGACTGTTAACACCTTCCAAGAACCAGTTACTGTGGAAGGAAAAAAAGATTGTGAAATCAGCAACTTAGTGATCTGAATCAGGCTGATCACTAAAAATCAAATAAATGTTTATCTGGGAGGCAAATAATATTGTAATGCTGTTATAATAGCTTAAAGAAATGTCAGTTTTGGGGGCCTGCTTTTTGTACTGATGTAAAACTGGATACCTAAAGCTTAAAAACCATTTCACATTTTTGCCGTTTTAGGTCATTTTCGACCAGAGTTTATTCGACCACCACCTCCACTTCATATATGTGAGGATGAATTGGCATGGTTAAATCCAATAGAGCCAGATCACACAATTCAATGGGATAAGTCAATGTGTGTTAAGAACAGCACTGGAGTTGAGATAAAAAGAATTATGGCAAAAGCTTTTAAAAGCCCCTTGACTTCCCCACAGCAGACACAGGTAAGTATCATGCAATTTTCTGCCAAAAATGATGTTCTAACAAGCTGTCTATGAACTTGTGTATTTTAGAAAACCCTTTAATTGATCTGTGTTTGGATTCAGGAAACTCCAAGGACTTTCATGTTGTAATAACCCAAGAGTTTTGACTTGGGTTTATATGAATAAGGAAGAAATCTTTTAAACTTCATAATATTGACTGGACATAGTTACAGTTGATCAATGAGTGACACCGGTATTTTTCTGCATGGAAAAATCTCCTTATAATGAAGTCGTTCATGTTTCTGTGGAAGCTTTTGATAAGTAATTATTTCAGAAATGCCAGCACAGGATTTCTTTTTTCTTAAATTTCACAGTATTACCCCTGATTTCAGTGGCCTTTTTCACTAATCATTATGCACTATAAAATATCATTTACTTGCAGAACTTTTTGTGACAGCAGTGAACTCTAAACACTTTCTGCTGGACAGGAAACTGAAGAAAACTGAAACTTTTCATAAGTTTCTTCCTTCCTGGCCACCCACTGATGAAAGACTGCTAAATGCTTTATTAAAGGTTTTATGGGCACAGTTGCCTTTACATAGAAATGTTCAAGTATACCTCCAGTGTCTTTTAAGTAGAGATGCCTAAATCTAAAGGGTTAACATTTTCCTATAGCTTAGATATGTTGTAGCAGTTTCTTCAAGCAGTAATGTGAATAGCTAATAAAAAAATATGCTTTTTTTCTTTCTTCTTTACAGCTCCTTGGAGAACTGGAAAAGGACCCCAAGCTTGTTTACCACATTGGTCTCACTCCTGCCAAATTGCCGGATCTGGTTGAAAACAATCCTTTAGTAGCTATAGAAATGTTGCTGAAACTGATGCAGTCTAGTCAGATTACAGAGTATTTTTCTGTCTTGGTCAATATGGACATGTCCTTACATTCAATGGAAGTTGTAAATCGGTGAGTACTATCTCAAATAGAAGGTTTCCTTAAGTAAGTAACAGAAATAACTGAATATTTGTTAAGTGATTGTGAGGCTGGCCACAGGGCTATGTATGTTCCAAAGACTACCAAAAATAACAGGAATTGAGGAAATAACTAGTCAGATTACAGTGAAGGAAGAATAGTATCAAACTGTCATTCCCTTTTCAATTTCTCTATCCTGTTTATGTTATTTAGGGTTTTTAAATCCTGTTTTAATAGTAAGACTTTTTACTTCTTTTTTAGAACTAAGAAGCTAATTTTTGGCTGTAGTAAGTTCATTGCTTTCTGTGACTACTGGACTGCCTCTTCCATAAATGCTTTACTTGCTTTTCATTTAGTTCCTTATTGGTGGTGCTTGTAGTTAAAGAAAAAAGACCCTCTTATTTTACTCCAGACTAAGTTTGCAAAGGTAGCTGTGGGTTGGTAGTAAAGAACTGACCCACTCTGAAATCTTCAGTGCTAAGTTCAGAGAATGCTGCCATATTTTTAATTTCTTTTTACAGCAGTGCTATTTTAAAATATTACTGTTAACAGCTTCCTATTTAGCAGTAGCAAAACTGCAACTTGACAGGAAAAAACACCCACAATTTCCCAGCATAAATACTACATTTTAATTATGTTTTTGTTGATCAACATTAAAATATATTTTTATTTATAACGTACCATATTTTACCATGTTAAATATGGTAAAAAACACATTTCTTGCACAGGTGCTATGCTAGTTAATCTTTCATTCCCTATTCTGAGTAGGGAGAGGTTTATTCAAGAAAACTACTCTTACTCTTATAATTAAGAGTATATTATTAATATTATCAGAGTGTCTCTACTTTGAAAAGAATGGGGAGATATATATTGTGTTGTGGATAACTTCAACTGGAGTTGATAATTACTAGAAAATACTTTTATCAAACTGGTATGTTCAGCTCAAAACAGTGTTTAAAATGGTTGTCACTCATGGGAGTGTGTCACTGGAATCTGTAATGTCTAATCTTTTATTAAGGTATCAGGATCCTGGTTAATAGATGAATTTCACTAGCAAGTTCATATGCTGTGTCCTAGGAAGGTGCAAATTTTGTTACTCCCTCTGCACATTCAGTGTATTGTGAGGAATACTCCACAAAAAAGTTACAGCCACACACCTAATCTGCTTAAACACAACTTGCAGTCTTGATGCAGCTTAAGTGACAAAAGGTGCTGTTGTTGAACAGCCATCCTGCTTTATGTTCCTGCCCTGTCTTCACTAAGAATAACTTATGCATATACAGACAACCCATTTTCTTAACAGAATGCTTGTCCCTTCAAAGGGAAAACTTCAGACAGCTGTTCTCTACAAACTACAAAAGTACATCTCTCCCACTTTCTTCCAGTTCTTGGCAATTGCTGAATGTGAACTACTGAATCAACCTTGTTCAGCAGTCTCTTTGCAGCAGAGCTGAATTGCCACCTTAAATATCATTTGAGGAAAGAAACATTGTTGAAATAAATCCCTCCCTCCTGGTGCAGACTGGCAATAGTTACTGCCCTGAAGTTGGACAATGATGACATGTGGCAGTAGTGGCAAGAAAAGAGCTTTTATTCTTTTCCAGGATAACTACACCACCAGTCGAGCATATTGGTATTCCAACAGTATAGGTACCATGGGAATAACTTTTCTCAAACTACAGTATGTCTGTCAGTACAAACAGGTAGACACTAAGGGAAATAAGGCGAAAACTTGAAACTGAAATGTCTAAACCATGCAGTTTTCCCTTTCACTACTAGAGATAGGACTGGTTTAGGGTTGTTTTGATTAAGTTCTGTTGTAGTGTTATGGTGGTTCTACATTTAGTGTATGTTGTTGTCTTGAGAGCTGTATTACTTTTTCAGTTAAGAAACAGTGTCAGCTCAAATATTTCAGTAGCTGGTATTCTTAAACCAGATATAGGTGTGCTTTGCTGCTAACCTTTAGAAACACAGTAATACCATTCTTTGATGCAATAGTTCTCCAGTTCTTCTGTAGTAAGATGCATCAAGATTATTGTGCAGCATTAACCTCTAGTTAAGATTTCCATCTAGTCAGGATCTCTTCTTGGAGCTGTAGGTATTCATGTTGTTTCAGTTCCTTGGGCTAAAATTTTAGTATCTGAAGGAACTAAGGAAGCTAATTTTTGGTTGTAGTAAGGATATGACTGGAATAATTCATTTAAGGAAGGAGTTCAGCATTTAAATTCAGTTTTTGGAATTCAAATATGAATAAGCAAAATTGTATTGTAGTGCTTACTGCAGAAGAGTTTTTGTATTTAGATACCTTGGGGCTTCATTGTAAATTGGAAACTGGCATCATTGACTCATTTGTGTAATATATAGCAAATGTTTGTAGGTGTGTCAGATATACTAGAAACAAGCAATCTAACTTTGCTTCTGTATTGTGTCAGTTTTAAAAACAGAAAAGATTTGGACTCTTAATGAAGACATTTAAATGATTAGAAATGTGTTTGTGGATGTTATCAGAAATCAGCTCTATATGACATGCCTGGGAATAAACTAATAGCACAGGTCTTTCTCATCTGTTTGGCAATGGAATCGCTAGATTGATGGTTTCATAAAGTACTGGATATTTTTAATTTGAACAGACTTACTACTGCAGTTGATCTCCCACCTGAATTTATTCATCTTTATATCTCCAATTGCATCTCCACCTGTGAACAGATTAAAGACAAATACATGCAGGTGAGTACTTTAATAATTTGGTTAGGAAAAAGGTTCCCATCTGATGCTCTGTGTGATGGTATGTGCTGAGATTTTACAAGGCTGATAGCATGAAGTTATTCTGTCTTGCTGCTTCTTTATTTCAAAGGCACTTTCTTTTTTCCTAACACACTGTGCAGTTCTTTACAGTGTTTTGAGATGTTTCTTCACCTTTTCACATGACTTCATGAGGAATTATGGTTCCCTGTTTTTCTGTAGACATAATACAGTTCCCGCTGGCAAAACTGCAGCTTTGTGTCACTTGGGTCCTTGCATGCAAAAGTTTTCTGTCACCCAGTGGGTCTTTTCACCCCCTATATGAGTTGTTTGCCTTCTACTCAGTTTTAAGCTTCAGGATTCTTTCTTTACAAGTGTGCCTACCAATTCCAGACCTTTGAGGTGATGTTACAAAACTCACATGGAAGTCTTCCCCTTCAGTCATAACCTACAACAGCTTGCAGATCTCCTCAAAGACCTGAACCCTTCTGTTTTGTCTTCCTAACACCATACTCTTTGCTTGTGAAGCCTGTCATACCTCCTCAGCACCAGCATGCAAGTTGTAGCCATTTCAAGGATCTCTACCCCCTGTGGAGGTTTCCACACCTTTGGCATAAAAGGTTTACTGCATGCTGTGCAAGGTACTTCTTCTGTCCTAAACTGATCTGTTGGTTTCACTGGGTGCCTAGAACTTTTTCTTGGATACCTCATTAGTGAGAACCAGCTTCATGTTCAGTTTATCCAGGGCTTTGTGAATCTTGACCAAGTTGTGCCTCAGCTTTTTCCTCTCAATACTGAAGGGCTGCAACCTCTTAAGTCTCTTGCATCAAGGCAGCTGGTCCTTTCCCTTTAGCTTTTTCGATGTTGTTCTCTAGTGCCTTCTCTAGCTCTACTGTATCCTTAAGCTGCAAAGATACAAACTGCATGCAGTATGCAGTACAGGGTGCAAATATGGTTTTAGATAGCGGGAAAAAAAAACCTGTATCTTGTTCTCTGTACCCTTCCAGATGATGAATAACCATTTATTATCTTTTGGTGGCTGCTGATGCTTCTCTGCTTTGGGATTCGGCCAGATATGCATGGGTGGCTTGATCTGTGACCTGCTGAATAGCTGTGCCAATTGCATTTGGTAATGGAATAGGAAAATAGCAGCAGACCTGAGATCCAGCTGAGAATATGCCCAGAGTGGGACACTGTGCTCAAAAGAGCTGCTGAGAAGATATAGCAGCTGTGCTTCAGGCACACAGGGGACAAAAAAGAACAGAGGGTCAAGGAGCACATACTGCTCACGAAGTAGAATGCAGAGCTTGTGAGATCCAGCATTTGTTAATACTGTGTTTGAAGCCCTACAGCAACCAAGACACAAGATGTTTGAAAAGCACGATATAAACCCAATCCTATTGGAAGTGAAAGAGGCACAGTTCTCAGAGGTTGTTAGTCAGCCACTATCTTGCATTTGTACTTTTGTTCTGAGTTTCACGTTCCTCAATTATTAAAATTACTCTTGTAATTTGTGTTGCAGAGAAAACGTGATGCCTTTTGATTGCAGTGAGGAAATAACTTGTTCGGTTTCTGAACTCTCTTGGAATGGGTAGCAAGTTCTGAAGTAGTAAGCACAGGTCCTGTAAAAGTGGTTGATGGCTTATTTTTGGTGTCATATTATCTAAAATGCTTTGGACATTTGATCTATCAAGTCCCCTCAGTTCTGTCTGATGAACCTTGTTCTTGTTGCTTTTAGAGAGAGGTTTAGCTTCAGCTTTTTCTCCCAGTGTGAAGTATGTGACTGCCTTAGTGGTAAAGTAAGATCTGTTTTTGGCCTTGAGGAAAGTATAAAGTGACTGGATCTGCGTATGACAAATTGTATGTGCCAGTGCCTAGCTCTCCAGTTCCCAGTGTGCTCTTTCAGGTGTTGACCTGAACAGTGCTTGGGAAGGAAGAACACTTCAGAGATCACATCTTTTCACTGCATCAGGCAGGAAATGAACCATGAGCTGTGAGGCCTGTTCTTGGTTTAGGTGTCTCTGGTACTGTCTTTCCTTCAAAGATGGAGCAAGAGAGGCGTGTGCTAATTCCACAGTAGAGCACTTCCTACAAAACAAGTTTGTGATCAGTTCTGTTGTTGTCACTTTCCCTCTGGAGTGCCATAATCATGTGGTGACTGGGGAATTTTGAGACGGGAAGCTTGTTCATTTTTCTTTATGGTAGCATTGTAGAAAATAAGCAAGACACTAGAGATGACATAATCTTAAGATATTATGGAAGGGATCATAAGGAATACATAATAAGGAAATTAAATGCATAGGTAGATCCAGTGCTTCATTTGTGCATGGGATTAATTTTGAGAAAGCTCCAGTATCCAGAAGCACCCTACTATAAAGTAGAGGAGTCCATTTTTTGCATGCAGTAGTAGTAGAGGAGATGGAAGAGTAGGGGCAGCACCTATAAAGCTAGGGAGCAAGGTTACTGCTGAAGCTGCTGAAATGCCTCAGTTGTTGAGGGCCAAGAGTCTTTTAACTGACTTGGTTGCTAACATTTTTTGGCTTATGAGACTGTATCTCTTCTGTTTCAGAACCGCCTGGTACGTCTGGTTTGTGTCTTTCTTCAGTCTTTAATCAGAAACAAAATTATTAATGTACAGGACTTGTTTATAGAAGTGCAAGCATTCTGCATTGAGTTCAGTCGGATACGAGAAGCAGCTGGCCTCTTCAGATTGCTGAAGACACTAGATACAGGGGAAAATCCATCAGAGACAAAGACATCAAAATAAAACCACTGGGTCACTGGCAGAAAAACACCCTCCCAGTGTTCTATACCAATCAATTGTATATTTAAACATTAAATCACTGGATTAATGATGTGATACATTATAGTATTTTATGCATTTAAGCAATAAATAATGGTTTTTCTGATATACATGTTTGAAGTTTATGAAACATATTAGGCTTTACACTTCTTTTTGACTATGGGTTAAACTTGTATGTCATATGCGCATCCTGAAATCCAGACTCCAATTCCAGAGGGAATGTAAATGGTAACTTGCCATTTTGATACAAGTTGAAGTATTTTATGTGGCAGTTGCTGTCTTTGTGTCCAAAATTGTGACTCTCTGAAGTCAACTTGCATCAAAGTAAGTAACTTCACTTCCCTTTTGCCCTTTCTTTACTGTACAAGACCTTCTAGCAGCAGGATAAACTTACACCTTAATGCTTTACATCTAAGTTGCAGTACAGTTTTACTGTTTTCTGTGTAACTAATACCCCCTTTTCAAAAACATGGTTAAGAAAACACCTTATGGATTTTAGATCTCTGTACTGCAACTTATGGCAAAGTAATGGGCTCCATCAGCAAACTAATTACAGGTGGTTCAAGGCATTGCATTTGACCTTTTGGTTTACTAAACTCATTTAAAAGAAGTTAAGCCCTTGCCAATAACTGGCAAACTCAAACCGACTGCCAAATAATCAAACCTGGGTTGCTACTATGATATTACAGCAAAAGCCTGGCTGTTCTGCTCTTCACAGTATGAGTTGTACTGATGTAACTCCCCAATCCCTGGATTTGTCCTGTAACTATAAAAGAAACAAAGCTAACAGCTTTGTGATTTTATCATAGGTATTTTTCATAATACAATAATTTCTGAGCCCTGTGCATTGATGAAGACATTTGCACTTGTTATGAATTTGCAGTATGTTTCAGCAGTGTGTGTTTGTGAGTTTTATGGGACTTCTGTGGTAAGGGTGGGGTAGCTGGGGGGGAGGCTGTAGGGTGACCTTTGGGAGGAGGCCAAGGCTGCCCTGTGCCAGGCCAAGCTGGCACAGGTAAGCCCTTCTGCCAGGCTGGTGGCACTTCTGTGAAAACTCTAGAGCAGTCTGCACTCCACAGAGAGGGGCCACATGCAGTTCTGCACACTGGAGCAGCCCCTGGGAGTGAAGCTCATGATAGAGAAGGGAAAAAGGGGTGACGAAGGAAAAGCAGCAACCACCATTCCTTCCCCTGCCACCACTCACAGAGAAGGGATAGGTAGAAGAGTGAAGCTGAGTCTAGGAAGAAGGGTCATTTTAGTTTTGTCTTTGTTTCTTACTGTCCTACTCTAAACCTATTTATTGCCATTTAAAATTAATCTTCAAATCTGTTTATCTTGACCCATGAGTTTTTCCATCTTATTTTCCCTTCCTCAAGAGGGCAGGGGAAGAACAGCTGAGTGGGCATCTAGCAGCCAGCCATAGAATCATAGAATAGTTAGGGTTGGAAAAGAACTTAAGATCATCTAGTTCCAAATCCCCTGCCATGGGCAGGGACACCTCACACTAAACCATATCACCCAAGGCTTCATCCAACCTGGCCTTGAGCACTGCCAGGGATGGAGCATTCACTACCTCCCTGGGCAACCCATTCCAGTACCTCACCACCCTCACAGTAAAGAATTTCTTCCTTATATCAAGTCTAAACCTCTGCTGTTTAAGTTTGAACCTGTTACCCCTTGTCCTATCACTACAGTCCCTAATGAAGAGTCCCTCACCCGCATCCCTGTAGGCCCCCTTCAGATACTGGAAGGCTGCTATGAGGTCTCCATGCAGCCTTCTCCAGGCTGAACAGCCCCAACTTTCTCAGCCTGTCTTCACATGGGAGGTGCTCCAGTCCCCTGATCATCCTCGTGGCCTCCTCTGGACTTGTTCTAACAGTACCATGTTCTTTTTATGTTGAGCACACCAGAACTGCACACAATACTCCAAGTGAGGTCTCACAAGAGCAGAGTAGAGGTGCAGGATCACCTCCTTCGTCCTGCTGGTCACGCTTCTTTTGATGGAGCCCAGGATACGGTTGGCTTTCTGGTCTGTGAGTGCACACTGAAGCTGGCTCATGTTCATTTTCTCATTGACTAACACCCCCAAGTCCTTCTCTGCAGGGCTGCTCTGAATCTCTTCTCTGCCCAACCTGTAGCTGTGCCTGGGATTGCTCCAACCCAGGTGTAGGACCTTGCACTTGTCATGGTTAAACTCCATAAGGTTGGCATCAGCCCACCTCACAAGCATGTCAAGGTCCCTCTGATTGACATTCCTTCCCTCCAGCGTATCAACAGAACCACAAAGCTTGGTGTCATCGGCAAACTTGCTGAGGGTGCACTCAATTCCATTGTCCATGTCACCGACAAAGATGTTGAACAAGACAGGTCCCGACACCAATCCCTGAAGAACACCACCACTTCCAAGCACTGGTTATGTGGGGTAAACTCCAGGGCTTACAAGGGATCTGCCCCAGACAGCCCAGCATGAAGTTAGGGTTATTTTGGGCTAGTGCTGAGTCTCTTAGACCCAGGTACGTAAGTACAGCAAAGAAAACAAAAGCCTCAGGATTCTCAGACATTGCTTTTTAAAAGGTCTGTATAATTTATTATGGAATTTGAGCTTTTAGCCATTAAGTTACAACAACAATGCATAACTTGACATTCTTACAGTTGTACATACACAATGGAAAAGACACAGCCCAGTGCTTAACCCAAACAATGCAACCAAGTTAAGTACAAGGGTACCATAAAAGACAGTCGATTGTGAATAGCTGTTGACAGACCGGCAAATTCAAATGGTTCTCTGCAGTTATGTTTATAGTAGAAATAACTGGCTTCAAAGCTTTGGACTTAAGCTTCAGACTAACAAAATGATGTAAACTCAAAATTACTTTGCTCTTCTGAATTAAGAAAGATATGTCATTTAAAAATGCAGTATCATTACCATGTTTCAGATGGTGAAAAGTAGCTCCAGATCCAATGGAAGTATAATGGACAGTTTCCAGGCAATGTATTCTTCACACAAACACATGCAATTATAGAGACATTCTACTTTCAAAACTTTCTCAAATCAAATTTTGCAATACAGCAGAATAGCTGAGGAGAGAGATCAGGACCTACACTGAACAAAACCTGAAAGTCTTCAGGTTGATTTGTGCATGTTTAATCTACAATTCCAATTCCCAAATCTTCACGCATCACCTAGGAGAGAAAAGGACACACCCAGTAAAGATCGGTCTCCAGGACAGAGGTAATTTTTACAGCCATTCTGGTCTGAAAATAAAAATGCTGCCATCTCCTATGTTAGAAATCCTAACTCACCATGGTCCTATTATAAAACTGCATTTCTTCAGCTTGCTCAACAGGAGAGTCTTGCTCTTCCCTCCTTCACCCCAACTCCCCATCCCCTTAGCCCAGCTCTCAAACTCAGTTAATTGCCCAGTGAGGATATGCAGTTTTCTAGCTTGTCAAAATACAGCTTAAACAGACTGAGCTTTCTGTCACTTAAGCTGAATTAGCTCATCTCACACTCTTAAACTGAATGCAAGAAAGAGCAAAGTAAATAGAGCAGAAAAGAAAAACCAGAAAGAACCAGTTTATCTCTCCTTGTAACAGCAAGCTATTAAATCAGTCCAAGCCATTGTGCAAAGTCTCACCCGGCCTGGTGGCTGAAGGGAGACATAAAACACAACAATCCCTTGTCAAGCTGCCAACACATCTGATTCACCCAGCAGTCCACACCAACAACTCCATTCCCTCCAGGTTAAGCAGATGAGATATTGCCAGTTGACTCCTCCACAAGATTTCAGTTCTGCCTCTTTGTAGAGCTGCTGCATCAGTACATTTTTACTGGTTTTGTCCTGCACAAAACCAGTGTTCAGGGCCAAGTGCTTAGAACCAAACCAATGAAAACTACACACACACACACACAGACACACACACACACAGACACACACACACACAGACACACACACACACAGACACACACACACACAGACACACACACACACAGACACACACACACACAGACACACACACACACAGACACACACACACACAGACACAGAGAGCCTCTCCACTCAAAAAAACCCACCAAGTAAAAAAAAAACACCCAGAAAACAAACAACCCCCCCACAACCCACCTAACCATTGCCCCAATATCATTACTGTCCTGATTCAGGGCGCTCAGGGCTCTGTTGAGGAAAAGTTCTCAGTTTTCCCAACACTTGGGATGTCAAGGTGTATCAGAAACATGTTTTTATTACAAGTTGTGTCAACAACTGAAAAATGCTCCACAAATTCAGAAAGCCCTTCTAAACCTACTGTTACGTACTTCAAGGTACAGTTGGTATTTACTGACAGTAGCTGCGTGTCTAGACTTGTGTCTAGGCAGGACAAGTTTGCGTTTATGAGGCAACTAAATAATCAGCGCTATCTGTTGCCCCTGATCAAGCTCATCACAACTTGGAAGTGTAGACACTGCCTCTGCCTCAGACATCCTCAGCCTAGACAAGCTGTGGCTGCCCCATCCCTGGCAGTGTTCAAGGCCAGGCTGGATGGAGCTTGGAGCAACCTGGTCTAGTGGAAGGTGTCCCTGCCAATAGTAGGGGGCTGGAACTGGATGAGCTTTAAGGTTCCTTTCAACCCAAACCATTCTGTGATTCTATGATCCTATGGAACACCACAGGGTATAGCAAGTAAAGTAACCATCACTGTATATTGCTGGGCTCCTCTCTGCACAATTACTACTGCCTAGTCTTAGGGAAAGCTTAGCAGGCCAGGCAGGAAACCTGGAAGACCAATTGTGAATCAGGAGGTGATGAAAATAAAGCTTTTATGTGTTTGACAAAGTTGTTGCAGCAGTGTTTCTCAGTGCCAGTTACACCCTGGCACAGAACTGTAATTCCCCAGGTGGAACAACCCAGCTGTGACAGGAATATACTGGTGCTATTTTATTAAGTCAGAATAAATGCATTCTCAATATAGTTAAATTATCCTACAACTCCTCTGGCATACCTCCAGAATCTAGCACTAATTACTGGCAACAGGTTACTGGGCTACATTCACATACTTGGGGAGCAGGAAGGGTGTTAAGGGCAGGGGGAAGGATTTACTGCTATCTAATATAATTTCTCTAGTACATGCATAGAATCTCCTCCAAGCATTGCTTAAAGCCAAAGAAGAATCCACTCCAGTGGTCACTAAAGAGAACTCTTCTAGTTAAACTGATACTGCAGCTCATTAAGCTCATTGCTAATGTGCATTTACATCCGAAATTTCTACAGTTCATTTTTTCTTGCTAGTTTAAGCTATTTAAGTTATTTACTATCAAATTCCTTTTCCAATTTGGCATGTGTAGACTACTAATAAACTAAAATTCCTGAACAAAGAGGCACCTCCAGTCCTTAACCAGCCCATTTTAATATGCTCATTCATCCTGTTTAAAAATAACTCAAACTTCACAGGTTTTCTCCCCTAAAAGTACACGTCAGCACTAACAAAGCCACGCCAGTGAACACAACTTATTCTACAACAGTAACATCCCCTAGTCCTGTTAGGGATATTCCCCAACTGATGTATTCACCATCACAAGGGGCTGTCCACTGCACCTGGGCACTACGGTTTAAGCTTTGTATAATCATGTCATACTAATGCCTTTAAGTGGAAACCCTCTGCCTGATCACAGCAAGATCTGACAAAGGGACAGAGGCCTCAGAGACAAGTCCCTGCATGTTTTACGAAGATAAAACAGATCACGGCATAGGGGAGAGGGAGACAAAACAGAAGGAACCCAGAATTCATACAGCATCAGCTCCCATAGGAAGCAGGCCACAGTCTGAGCAGAAGAGTCAGATTAAAAGATTCTCCAAAGGACAGGGAAAGGAGCCACAAGGTACCTACCCTGCAAAAACACTCATAGCAAGGGAAAATAAAGACTCATGAGTTCTGGCCCTCATATAAGCTTTTGGTAGGTGAAATGCAAGAAACTAGAAATACCAGTTTGATCTGACATAGTAGGTCCAGATCACCAAAGTCTGGGAACCTGTATTTACCTACATCTGCCTACACCTGTTTACTCTAAAGTTACATATTAGATGAGCTGCACCAGTAGGTCACGAGCTTCATGGTTTTAATCCTCTCTTGCTGTTGTTTCAAGCTTCCTAGGTTGTCTTTTTATTGTCCTGTACTTTCTGTCCTACCACTCTTCTTGCTAATGCATGTCAGCTTTTTAACTGAGGTCAGACTAATGATTCGCTTCGGAAGACTTTTGTCATCGTGCTTCCAAGGAGAGCAAACTGCTTGCTGGAGGCACTGCAATTCGGCCTTTTATTGTCATCATTCCTCAGCTGACCTTATGAGATCCCAATGTAGCAAAGGCAAACTACGCACAAACCAATGTGACTGAAAAAACTGTAACTACTCTTGTGAAAGTTGCAATGAAACAGGTACAGCACTACCATTAGAAACATACCCTGTCAATCTTCATATTCAGGTATTTTTCTGTTAGTACACTTCAGATTTGTAACCACCCTTTTTGGTTTGCAGGTCTCAGCTTTCTGACAGATCCCAGCTTTGATTCTTAAGAAAAGTTGTTGGTTTCACAGGTAATACAGAAAAGCTTAAGTACTTACCACATTTCTCCTCTCCAGCATGAATACTGTGCTGCAGGTATCAGCAAGACACAATCCACAGACTGACAAGACTTCTCTTGGTAATGCCTTTTGGTTCCTCCTTGAGCTAGAGTTTAAACCCCCTCAGTGTTTACTACATCAATGTTCAGTTTTGTGTTAAGGAAGAGGGAGAAGACTTAGTTTCTTAATATTGAAGAGACAGTTAAAAAAGGCAGTTCTGGAAATGTTGATAAGCTTCTTTTGGAGACATGTCCCTACCCATTGTCTGGTTTAGTTGTGGGTTGTTTATTTCTTTAGTTTTGGAGATGGTTGTTCAGTCATATTCCATTCTCATGTGCTTCTTGTAAGATAAAGGCATCACAAAAACTTGCACCTGCTGGTGACATCAGAACTACAACCTGACAATTTTCCAGTAAACCTAAAAGTTACACTCCTATAGGGAAGAGGCAGATTTGTCTTTCCTTAAAACAGGCATTAGCAGGAATCTTTTGGAAGGAAATTTAGGATGAAACATCTGCTCTGCAAAGTAGAAGTTCAGATTGTATTTCCCCAGCTGAAACCTCTGACATTTCTGCAGCATTCATTCTAAAATTTAAAAAGTTATTGCTTCTATTGAAGCTCAATATAAGTTAGAAAAAGAATTGCATATTTTCTTAAAAACATTCCAAATACACATTTTAGAAACAAAATGCACTCTAAACCAAATGTCTAGTAAAAGACACCATTTTAAGCAACCTGTAGTAACAGCTTTACAAAAGAAAACTGAGGAATGTAGCATATTATTTAACATGACAATGCTAAAATCCTAAACAATTCACTTAACACTCTTACTAAGTGGTGTTTTAAATATACATGTTTCTTTACAAAACAGCTTAGCAATTCCTTATACCACTTACAGTATATAAATATTTGAATAAGAGGTCATAGTGGGAGATGCCAGGGTTTATATTTACTCTCAGATGCTTCAGGTTTCTTAAGTGTTTTACTATAAGGCACAATACTGCTAATCTAAAATAAAGGAATAAAAGCTAATGGCAAACCCAGCCAAAACTCCTAATGTGGAATATCCAAGAAAAGAATTCTAACATCCTTATGCAAAGGAAAAGAAAACAAAGAAAAAACAAAACCAAACTTTGTAGATCCTAAGAAACAGTTTCAATTGGTACGTAACAAAGTGGGACAGGATGGGAACAAGAAGAAGGAATTAAGTAAATTCTTATAAATAGACTAATAAATATTTTAGCCATAATTAGCCCTTTACCTCTGTTCTACTGAGTTTAAGATTGAAAGAGGTAACCAGTGTGCATATACCTAAATAAGTTTACATGCTCAGCACGTGAAGACCACCTAGAACAACCTATTACTGCCATATTCAGTATAAAAACCTGGCAAGGTGGAGAAAGTCTCCTTTGTTCTCAGCATCCACTCAGAGCAGAACACATTACAAGATTAAATTAGTATTTGTTACATGTACAGGAAGTTGCAACTAGCAACTTTTCATGACAAAAAAGAATATGCAACTTACCCATGAAGTTATTTCATTCCTTCAAGGTCATATTATGTCTTTTCTAAGAATATTCACCTCTGATTACAACAGATCAGAACTTTCAGAACTTTTTAATGGTTGTAGTCTTGTAAGTGTTCTCCACGTGTACATACTGAATGTAAATAGTGCATCCAAAATATTTACCAGTTAGACATTCTACATTGTTTTCACTGCCTAGTCTTCATCTTTGTTAAACCCTCTGGAACACAATGACATTGTAACAATGCTTACAGAAAAAGGGTTATTGCATCTTTTTTTAGGATGAGACATCCAGAGGAGATCTTATAAAATCCTCCTACGTACAAAATTCTTAGTTATTAGCCCTTTTGGAACACCAGCTAGAAAAGTTTGAAAGGTAAAATAATTTACATTGTTATTTTTTCCATTAACTAGACAAAAGTCCATACTAATTAAATAAAAAATAATAGTTCTTCAACAGTCTATTCAAGGTATCTTCCACAAAGCAGTTCAGTGGGAATTTCCATTAGATAGATGTTCTCCATGCCGGTTATTACTGACATCCACATCTAAAAGTTAGGAATTAGAGGAAAAATTGTTTGTTGATTTACCATTTTAATATGTTTTATCTGTTACACTAATCCAAACTCTGGCAACAAATTTCATATTCATATGTATCTAAGGTTCTCAAGATTCTCTGTGTAAGTAATCCTCCTATATATAGCACTGTTTTACATCTTTCCCCCTCCTCATCCTCTCAAGACCAGTTTTCTCTAGCTCAACAGAGTTCTCTCAAAATTTACCTCCTAGTATTTTTTGATCAGTAGTAACATCACCCAGTCTGGTCCACACTGCAATACTAACACTATTAACATCAGACAGAGAATGGTTTCTTCTAATGCAGTGAATGGCATTAAGGATTGTCAAGTGATAAACTAAATTACTACTTACCAAGTAATGCTGTAGTTTCACCTGCATCCTCTTTTAAACTGGTACACTGCAATACAGATTCATTAGTTGAGGAAGCTGACAACTCGCTTACTTCATTTCTGTCATCATCTTGAAAAGCGATACTCAAACTTCCGACTGAAACACTGCCACTTATTGATTCAGGTATTGGAACTTCAAGTACATCTTCAGGGTCCCCCTTCAAAATTAAATATATTTAACTGACACTTTTGTCTACCATTAGGCATCAACACTCCTCCACATCACCACTTTGTAACCTCACCTTATTGTAAAAAAGATCTACGTGCTCTGGGTATAAGGTTGAGCAATTTTTGCTTTCACTGTTATTGTCTGACTGCAAAGAAACAAAGCTGAGCAAAAGAAAAGCCACTTTTCCAAAACCACCCCAAAGCCAAGAACAGCAACAGGAGTCATCAATCCAGCCAGCACTTTGGATGGAATATTTCAACACTAGCAACAGTACTGCTGCAGTCTGGACAGGAGCAGGCTCAGCACATATGAAGTATTCACTGAGTAAACCTATTGATCCCTTACGAGTTCGTGGAAGCCTCTGGTTTTCATTACTGTAGTTGGGCAAACTTGGACTCGTTCTTTTTTTTTTACCGGGGTGAGCAAACATTTGACATCAGAACAAACTTCCCTCCTCCTCTACCTCCAGCCTAACTTTGACTCTGTTCCAGAAATGCAAATATGCTGACTTCTCACTCTGCAGGAACACAACATCTGCAGCACAGCCACATTAATTTATTTCACCTATTGTATAGCATGAGCTATTTCTGATCCATTCTGAAAGTTAATTCAATGTCCCACACACACAATTCTTTTCTTAAAATTAAACAAACCACCTTCACTAAGCCATTGCCATTGATATACAAACATTATTTATACATAAGAAAGTATACTTCAGTACAAGTAGCTATTCTGTGGGCTTCATAATGAGGATTTTTCCCCTCCTCAAACAATTAACAAAGGCCCATCTTAAGATTTAAGACATTCTAGGCTGATTCTTTCTTTAGCACCAAAGCAGCACATTTTAAGATGTACTGAATTTTAATAAGCTATAGAACTGCTACAATTGAACATAAGTTAAGACACATGTGAATCTCTAATCTCTATATGTGGGTAGTGGGCATTAATAACTTTAGTTTCCAAAACTAAGGCATTTAAATAAGCACTGAAACTACAGGATTCAACAGCGCTCTATCAAATCACACAGACATGCTGACTGCAGTTCTTTCTCTCATAAGAAAAAGCATAATGCAGAACTAGACCACTGATGTCCAGTCTTTACAAAACAAAAGCCAGGTAACAGGACTTAGTGCCTTCTTTCTACTTTAAGCCTTTAAAGTTTTTGAAGCAGCTGAAGTATTTTTCTCCATAAAACTGAACTGCGCCTTCAGCCTCTTTGCAGAAGGTTTAGCAGATTTCTCTAAGGCTGCACATTCTTGTCTGCAGTTATGTCACTCAGCGAGCACACTGCTGACAAGCTGCCTTGCTCTTCTCACTTTTTCCTCTTTCACATCAGTAAAAAAGTTCACACAATCACTCTACAAACTACATTGGGCAACCTAGATCAGGCTGTAACCTAAGCTAGGAGAAAAAAAACCCTGAATGATTTCCCACGTTAGCTTCAGTGGAACATGAATCACTGATGCATAAGCAGGACACATTTCCCCTATTCCATTAGAAAAAACAACTAGGCTTCTGTATTTAATGTAATCCCACTTAACCTGCTTCTCAACATTCATTCTGTCTTACAAATAGAGGAAGTATTACTCTTCCCAGTTAGGTCTGGCATCAGTATCCTCTGCCACAGCATCAATTTAGGGAATAAAACTGTTCTGAAGGTTCTAGTATTTCAATTTCCAGCATGTACACAAATGGATATATCCTTTTGCATGTAATACAAGTTACATCAATCCAAGAATTCAAAGTGAGCAAAAAATAAGCTGCTAACATAATATTAGAGTAATAATAGCTATTTCACATGTCAAAAAGATTGCAACTCTTAGGTATAGTCTGACTCAACACACAGAAGTGCCACAATCTGGTGTGTATATATATATATTACATAGCACAAGTGTTGTCACCTTTGACAAAAAAATTATTCATATATGTCTTCCACAGATCTGCAAAGTCTCTGCAATGAGGAGAAAAGCTAGTCAAAACACAGACCTAGTCTATGAATGGAAAGTCCCTGAAAAACCAAGGAATACTCCTATTTTCTAAAGATCTCCGTAGAAAAGCAGAAGAGGAGATTCATGCTTAAAGCATTTTAGTGGAACTCAAGACTATTTATCAGCAGTGACTGAGTAACCTACCACATGTGTCTTCATCTCTCTGGTGTTGTCAGAAAAAAATGAGAGCACATCATTTTCTCTACATAACCAATGTCTGGTGAATGTCTTTAGGAAGGTTGTAAGTAATGGTTCATTTATAGGGATAACACACTGGTTGTATGTGGAAGTACACAAACACTCAAGATAAAAAAATACAAACTTATTTTCTTCCTTTAAATCGCAGTTCTCAAGATCAAATACACACTCTAGATCTATTGAATTAAGTTGCATTTTCACAGTTTGGGCTCATTGCCTCACCTTTGCTTCAACTTCCTTACTATCATCAGCTGGAGATAGAAAATTTCATTATCACAGAATATTAGACAGAGGATTCAAAAGCTGTTTGATACACTGTTTAAGCTCTTACCCATTTCCCTTATTTTTCTGGTTCTCTCTCAATTATTCTTGCAGCTTTGCCCAACTTCTTCAGTCTCATCAAGTAACAACTGTTCTCACTCTTAACACTTACATGAAGTCTTTCTTGCCTCCTGCACTGTACTTCTACCTTGAAGATTAAAGCAAGTGTGCAACATACCCAGTATCCCAGAGCTTTGATAACATCTAATTTGCACATTGGACAAGTTCGGTGGTCCAAAAGCCAAGGGTCAATGCATGTTCTATGGAAGATGTGCCTAAAGAAAAGAAATGCCCTTTAGAACTTACCATGAAAGCCATGAAAGCCTTCAAACAAGATGCAAGTCATTACATTTAAAAAGAAACTTACTCCTTTAGAACCTTGACAATTAGTTACTGCTTAATTTACTAGGACAGACATGGCTCTGGAAACATCATCTTCCATGCTAGCTTTCTGAAATAAGAGATATTAACCACAAGGACACCATAGAGTTACCAGTTCAACAGTGTAGAGCTCTACCTTAAGAAAGCTCTAATTCACCCCTATACTTCTAATTGTTGTTTTTCCCTGCATAAACATGAAGTGCTACATGGTCTCCCAAGTGCCTTTCAACATGTACAGGCCATACAGATGGCACAGCTTCAGCTCTGACATCGGAGTTTCAGAAATGTTTCCAGAAAGCTCATTACATATTTCTTAAGGAGAGCATGTTAAAGGGGAAAGAACAGTTATGGCAACTTACTTGCAAGGCAGAATTCGGACAGTGTCTTTCAGTTTATAGTTCTCAATGCACACAGCACAGTTTTCCACGTCAACATCTAAACCCTGAATATGACAACACATTTAAATGCATTACATTCATATTTCATTAACAAAACAAGCTTTGTGCAATAGCTAGCCTCACATAATGCAAAATGCATAAAGTAGTTTTGCAAACTAAAGTACCTCCCTCATTTAATTCAAGATTCAATCAAGAGGTTATTTGATCAAGTGATATCAAATACTAAAAGCAACTAAACTCAGATTTTCTAATTCAAATAGCTGTACAGGGTACCTTAGGTAACTTGTAAGGCCTCAAACATTGGCTTTGCTCATGGGAGCCCAGCAAAATTTCAGTTTAAAATACCTATATCATGACAACATTAAGAGGCCAGCACAGACAAAAGTATACAACCTCAATCTTAACTGACAGTCCCAAAGACTTCCAAGTGCTTAAGTAGGAAGATGTTCCTGTGGTAAATACTGTAAACCCCTTCCCCACTTCCCCCCCCCCACCCTTTTTTCTACCACGTGCTAGCTAGAAGACAGCTGAAGTATGCATTTTGGGGAACTCTCCAAGTTCACACCAGAGAGACAATTAAAATGCCATATTTCCCCACCTCAGTTTGTTTCATGCTAAGTGTTTAGCATTTTCCTAACAGGTCTTGCTGTCATCTTGAAGACATGCTTATAGTTGCAGTGCAAATATGATGATTATCTTCAGATGCAAGCCTTTGGGTTGCATAAAACTTAAATATTAGAAAAACAGACAGAGGGCAAGCTTCTTCCCTTTCATCCCCCACAAAGTAAGTATTTTTGTTTACTGCTTACTGAAGCACTTCGCTTTGATTACCACAAATGCTCAAATGAATTAGTACTGCAAGCAACCTTTCAAGTTCAAGGAAAATTCTTCCCTCCTTTGAATGCTATCAATTTACATAATTAACATCTTAAATTCCCCAGTAAATCAAATTAAGACTTTTTTTTTTTACACAAGCAAAATTAAGACAAGTACTTGTTCTATACCAAATACTTTTTTTTAGTCTGTGTAAGAGGCAAAATCCAAGCACACCATATGTACCACATACTCAAATGAGTGTCCATTTTACAATAATCCCATAAGCTTCTCAGGGAAGATCTACATGATAGAAAATACACTTTTAAAATATTGACCTATTTTTAGTTAAATATCTCAACCCCAAGTGAAGTGATAATGAAAGACTGCACTGGGTCACAATAAAAGAAATATACCCTATTAAATGGCTGACAGGAAATATTTAAAGAAATGCACATTTACAAAGAAGACAGGACTTATTTCCTGATAAATTTATATTAGTTAATGAAAGTACCTCTGCATCAGTAAGTTACATAAATTTGCTGATAGTAGGCAGTCAAATCAAATTACAAGACATGATTTACCAAGCAGAACGACATTAATATTTAACATGCATTCATAGCTACAACCAGCATACTGTATAACAATTTAAATTCCCCCATTTTCTTTATTGTACTGAAGGGTATCTCGATGTGAAGGAACTACACTGCAAAAAAAATAAAATCTCATAATACAAATCCTTTTCGAAGGTTTACTGAACAGCTGCTTAAAAGCAGTTAACATCCTTCTTGCAGTTGTCACCATAGGTTTCATCATGGCCCTTTTACATTCATTTCATTGTACATTACATCCATTTCCTCCTACATTAAATCCATTTCTTCCAACACTGATGTTATGCTTTGATACTGCTTTACAGAAGTTTTGATTCAACTCCATCTTTCTTGATCTCACCATTGTATGAACAGAAGGATGAATATGCCTCTGTGCACAGCCTGAAATAGATTACTTTTTGATGGAATTCACAATATAATTAAAAATAACAAATACCTGTAAAGTGCTAAACATGCTGAACACGTATGAGGCAAAAAGGCAAGTTCAAAGGCAGTTTGTTAAATGAAGGGCATATTCTGTGCAGCACATGACCTGAGCTGAGCAACTTCTGTTGCTTCTCAGGTTTTTACACTAAAGTGTCCTTTCTTATTTCAATTTTATTAATGGATTAAAAAAACCAAGTAATGCTTGGTTTTCACCTGAGCAAATCAGTCCTTAAGTAAAAACCATCTTTAAGTAAAAATTAACTAAACAAGACAAAGGTTTGGAGAAAAAAATGCCCATAATGGCAGAAACTGATTTAGCATCTAGGATCAGAGCTGCCTGAAAACTCTAACTAAAGTTACATTTTCTTTCAAAATCTTGGCTTTTTCAACTTTAGTTATTCTAACACAGCTATAAATTTAGGCGTATGGCATCAAAGCTAACTTTTTGAAAGCTGGTTTAATTTTTTTAGAACAGCTTTATTTCAACACACAGAAATGTACTTAAGAAATTTTCTTAAAAATTTACACTTTAAGCCTATACAGCTCCTTAATGTATTTGTATGTCAAAAGATTAAATAAGTTTTTCATTTTCCAAAGCTTTTTAGATTTCTGAGGCCTTCTAATCAATAAAAAGATGGATTTTTTTTAAGAAAAAAAAAAAAAGATTACATCAGCTGTAACAACTGTGCAATCAATAGGTCCTGGGAAGTATTTTGCAATCCACCTGCTGATGTTTACAAGTGCTGAAAAGATTCATTTCCTCATCTTTACTGTATCAGCCCTACAGTCTCCTGCAATATTTTGTGTAACCAGATATTATTTGCAATAGAACAGCCTTACATTTCATAAGCAATTCAAATTTGACTTGCCAATTTTAAATTCTGCCTTCTAAGCAAAGGCCATAAAACGAGCCTGAAATCGTAAGTCATACTCCAATTATGTCATGAGAATTCTATAAAGACATTAAACCAGTTCTTAAATCATACAGCAATAATCAGAGCCACTGAATTACCTTTTCTCCACGTTTCACAGTATGCAGCTGAAGTTGGCTGATTGCTTTCTTGGTTTCTTTCCTATGTCCCTTGAATAAAGATTTTAAGTATTAGAACACAAGTTAGTTTTAAGAGTTAGATTTCAAAGCTTTTAAATACTTTCCATGCAGATTACTA
This sequence comes from Melopsittacus undulatus, assembly GCF_012275295.1. Lineage (NCBI taxonomy): Eukaryota > Metazoa > Chordata > Aves > Psittaciformes > Psittaculidae > Melopsittacus > Melopsittacus undulatus. The sequence continues at coordinate 64,428,554 of NC_047528.1, read as the reverse complement.
GATCTTCTGAATGCATCTAAAAATTAGAAAATAATCTCTGCTTAACTACTTTGTTTTCAAAATATTTCCACCCCAAGATGTTGAAGAACTGCAAGTCTTGCATTCTCAGGCTACAGCAGCAGGCACCATATGTAAGCATACTGCTTTAGAATGGACTCAACCGGTGTAGAACTACAGACCAGTCTGAGATATGTGGCCTTATATTGCGACTGCCTGCATTAAGGGCTTTCCAGCACAGGAAAACTGAAATCAGTGTAGGCTTTGGAGATAATCAGAGGCAAAATAACAGCCATATAACCAGGCCTTCTAGTTAGTCAGACCCATGAGCACATGTTACATTTTGCACCAGCTTAAGAGAAGGTGGAATCTTGCTGGACAGCCTACAGCTGGCCACCAGGTCAAAAGGCTGCTCATAGCTATTAATACTTCCCTTTAGTTAAACACTGCCTCACACATTAGACAAAGCTCTGCACTGAAAGGACACATTATGCAAAGGAGATGACAAGAGAGGCTTAATAGACATAAGATACCATACTGGACTTCTATACAGTAACAGTCCTAATTATGCTTTGAGGGGAAGCAAGAAAAGAAAGCAGCACTGTATTCCAAGACAAAGTGCTAGCTGCTGCTAGAAACTGAGAAACTAAACACTCACAATTAACAGATGTTGATCTGTCTAAGCAGCAATCCTCACTGATGAAATACCATAAAGGAATAAAAAAAACCAAACCCTATTATGGCAGCTTTACTCTGTAATTATAATTACAATGTCTTACACCATTTTACAAACTTACAGTATTGAAAATTGGGATTATTTTCTTTTATAGTGTTAGTAAGAGCCTTAAAGTTCTCTCAGAAATGGAGAAGCAGCAGCAGTCCATTCCACCTCCTCTGTCAGCTCAGGGCTTTTTGTACAGTCCTGTTTTATCTTCAGTAGCAAGGAGGTCTTTCAAAGTTTTACTGTTAAACCAATGTTAGAATAAATCTTAAGACACCCATTTTCACCTTCACTTGGCAGCTGTACAGTAGCTTTCTATAAAGCATAGCTTTAAAACTCCCAAGTTTAAATTATACTGGAGTCAGTAAGACAAGCAAAATAAGAGTGGGTTAGAGAAGTGGTTTGTTTCCAAAAGTCTTTTAGGACTCCTAAAAGAGTCTTGACCAAAATTGGCTCCTATCTTGTCCAAAATTTTCGCGTGTTCAAACTTTATGCATGGTTTTGTAAGCTTTTGTTTTCAATGGCCATTTGAGGAGGGAGAAGTGAGAAAGTGGCATAACCTCCTAATGTTAGGCAATTTCATTTAATTAAGAAGCATTTACATGACAAGCCTAATAGAAAATTTATTAAGAATATGTGGTACATATTTCTGGGAAACATCACATTCATAAGCAAACAAAAAAATGCTCTTAGAAGTGTTACTGCTCATAAAGCATGTGAACTTCCCTTAGCATGAATTATCCTGAAGCCAACAGGAAGAAGCAACTTTCTTCAAACAACTATTACAACACAAAACCACACCCCCTTTCTCTATAAAGACTTCTCAAAAAATATTGTTTTCTTGAAAGTGTTCTCAGAATATAAGTTTTAAGACTTAAAGCCTAATAAAAAAGACTCTAGGGAACCAAGATTTCACTTAGATTGCAAGTTTAACCAATACAGAAGTCCCATGTGTTATCTTCAGTTACTCAAAAGAGAAATTAAGCATTGTCCTAGAAGAGTCCTTCAAGTCTAAATCAAAGCTTAGAGTCCTGAAGGCAAAGATTCCATCCCTTCCTCCCCAAAGCTAGAATCTGAATGTTCAAGCAGAAGGCAGGGAAAGTCCACATCACAACCAGTCATTTGAAACTACTTTTTTTTGTTCTGAAGATTAAAAAGACAAAAAAAAAAAAAAGAGAACTGTTTGCAAAGAAACAAGTGCAACTTTAGTAGAAAAAGACTGTAGAACTGCTGATGACCATGGAAGGAACCTAACCTGTTTGCAAGAGCTGAAAGGCACAGGGAAGTGCCATCCTAAGGTATTTTCAAAACTCGGGTAGACTAGGTCCTCAACAACTCCATCTAAGTTGCTTTCTTGAGCACAGGGGTTTGAACCAGAGAGCCTCCAGAGGTCCTAGCCAACCCAAGTTATTCTATGATGAAGTATTACCCCCGGGGGGAGAAAGTAAAGCGGACTTTTTTTAACCTATCAAACAACAGGAATGTGGAAAGGGCAAATACAGAGCAAAGTTACTCCTTCTTGATCTTCCTAGTACTCCCACAATGCTCAGTGCTCCATGTAGTCTGAGAGCTGAATCTCACCGTACATGCTGTTGCAATTCCGTACTCTACAGTGGAATAGTAGGACTACAAGTATCAAAAGCAGTTTGTATAAACCTTCAGAACAAAAAAAAAATTAGCCTTTACTTGTGGGTCTTAAAAAATTTACTGTGGTTTCTTACCATTAAAGAGTCTAGTTAGGGAAGTCAGTACTTTCATCATGAAAGTTACCAAAGAATGAAAATAATTTTTAATGTCAAACAGAAGCAAGTTAAGCTAGGCAACAAATCACACAAGAAGCTGCCTTTACTCAAGTGGCTAAATATATTTCTGAGTATTTATGAATATCTAATAATTATAACAAGCCAAACTCCCAATGTCAATTAGCACACTGCTTATTAGCCTCACTAACCATTATTGAGTGGCATTCACGGATACTAAAGGAGCAAAAAAGCAGATCTTCAAGGATGCTTCAATAAATAAGCAAATTAGGCAACTGATTTGACATGAGAAGACTGTAAATACTCTGAAGCATTCTATGATTACCTATTAATAGCATTATTACCTATTAATAGCATTCTATTATCATCTCTAATTACCTGGTTTCCAAACTGTGATCCTGTATACAGGAACCGCTGTATATAGTAAAATATGAGCCAAGCGAGCGATATAATCATCATGGTGATGAAGGCAATGGCTACAAACACAACTGACTGGCCACTAATATATTCCTGCACATGTCGTGTGCCAACAACAATAGTCATTTTTACAGGAATCCCTCTTCGTACTGGCTCCAATATCTCTATTCCTTTTGGATAGCCAACCATTATCACCACTGTATTTCCTGTTCCTGTTGGAGGAGAAAAAAAAAGGAAAGTCAATACAGTAAACATTTAGGCATTCTGGCTCGATAGTAATTTGGGCCTCTTCGGTTAAGATCAGCTAGCAAATTTATAGGAAAACCTCTGAGATTTTTCACAGGCATAGCACACTTGATACAAAGGTTTTTTCACTAGTAAACTTCATTTACTTTATGAAACTCAAACACAAGATAAATAGCAAAGGTACATCTGTTGAAGTTTAAGGCCCTATACTCATTGCACAGTGAGGTGGGATAGGAATGCCATGCAAAAAAACCCCAAAGAGGTTACACACATCTCATCTTGAAGTTGCCGAAGTTCTAACATGCAACTTGGGAACAGCTGGTCCCTATTTGTCAGTGGGGAAATCTTAGCTGCAGATGAAGACAGTATGTGAATACCATGAAGACACATATTCAATTATGTTTGAAACTTAATCCATAGCAGAATATGTGAATAAAATAAAGATTCAGGTATGTAATATGAAATGACACTAAACGCTGGTGAGACAATGGAATAGAGTCCATAGATGCCCCATCAGCATTCATGGCCAGGTTGGATGGGGCTTGGAGCAGCCTTGTCTAGCAGAAGGTGTCCCTGCACATGGCAGGGAGGGTTGGAACCATTTGATCTTTAAGGTCTCTTCCAACCCAAACCATTCTATTGATTTTATGATTGAAATACACAAAGATTCTTCAATAATAAATATTCAAAATGTAACGAGACTTCACGACAAAGACTTATCAAGAAATACTCTAGGATTCTCCTGGAAGCATGAAACCAAAGGATTTTTCTATTATATTAGAACTCAAAAACACTCTATCTAAATGATAAAGCACCCAATCAGGAAAGGGGAAAAAAAAAGGCAAAATAAAATAAAAACCAAACAAACCACACATGCACAAAAAAAAACCAAACCAACCCTCCACAAAAACTTTTCACCTTTTCACTGGTCTATGCTGTTTTTATTTGAATAGTTCTCACTTTCTGCGTACCAAGAATGCTATATGCCCTTAACAAGTCATGTGTTTGTAGCTTACTTGCACTCCTACCACTAAGAAAAAGTGAGACTAAGTTTGATTCAGAGAGAAAGTAGAGGAAGAAGAAAGGGGTTTTCCTAACCAGAACGCTAAACCTGTAATGTCACAGCTACCTTTTTAAGATCCACAAGATTACCTACCTGTAACAAGACCTCCCACTGAAAACGTGAGGCTTTTTTCACTCCTGGCTGCATTAGATTCACTACTAAGAAGCTATGTCAAAAGAAATGGTTGTCTAATTAACAGCATTACATAAACTGAGTATTTTCAAAACTCAGTGCAGCATTCCAGCCTCACCCACCTCCCTTCCTACTAAGAAAAAGTTATTTGGCTGAAATATTTAAAACAAACTCCTTTAGTTCAGATGGTTCTGGCTGTGACACCTTACCAATCTGACCACTTCGTGCAAAGAGGAATTTATGGGAATTTCACTTCTGTATATAGCACAGTGAAGTGCAGACCATTTGTTGTGGATGAAACATCAAAGGTTCCAATTATTAGCTGAATAACCCATCTCAATGCCAGTTGCTCTTTTTCAGCTTCATCTTACACAACCATTCCACTTTTGCTAACCTGTTGTACAAAACATTATACCCAGCTGCCAGACACAGACCCAACAGAAGAGCAGATTTTCCAAATAAGACTACATTTATGTAAATTTTGAGGATGATGTGGAGAGACAAGAAGATGCCACTGGGACAAGGCCCAGCTCATGCCTCCTCTCGGGCACCTAATTCAGCTCACCAGCCAGCCTGCATTGCTTGGCCTTGTTGGTACATTAGAAGTCACAAAGCAGCAAAGGTGAAGATGAACAGGATACAACCAACTAGGCTCCACTAATTAGTTTTACTCATCAACAATGTGCTGATCCACATGATACCACAAGTCCAAGCATACTAAGAGACTGTTAATTAGTATTATTCTCCTCCCTGAACCAGCATGAAAGCATTAGCAGAGAGACTCGTGAATCTTAGAAGAGTGTGAAACACCCCTTGCTGTCTGACCCTGCACAATGCCACAGGGAGTTAACAAGAACTTATGAAGGGAGAAAGTTATCTCACATTGCTGAGAACTGTTACCACATACTTAAATCAGGAGGTTAGGTCCTGTGTCCTTAATCGACTGCAAGAGTTACAAATATCAGGAGTGGTGACTAAGGATGGCTAGCAGAGTACAGGAGCTCTGGAAAGATTTACATGGTTTCACTCAGGTTTGAGGAAGAAAACTTCAAGATTTGAGGCAGCCTGGATTTTTCAGTCAATAAAGGTTCCCTCCTCAATCCTGAGTCAGTTTAATTCTGCCATCCAGTTCGCTGCATGATTTCTAACAAAGAAGTATTCAAAGCACCCACAACAATCAGTAATGCCTTTCTGTTTTTTCAATAGCAAGTCTCACTATCGTCTAGTTACTTCCTTGAAATGGAAGTCAGGCTACTTTTGTGCAATGGCTGCTGCACACTGTGACACCTAGTTTTAGAACACACATATGCCATACCTTTTCAAATAAATGTCTGTTAAAAGCATTTTAACAGTTTTTAAGACTGGGTGACGAACCTGCCATTAAAAATACATGTAACTAAACATGGTGGCCTTGAAGGTCACAAGACAGGAGGAACAAAAAATTTGCAATCCACTAATACAAAGGGAACAAGAGCAGTCTCAGAGAAGCAGTTGCCCTGAGCAGCCTGTAAGACTAAGGGCTTTAACTCATTCCTCACTAATTTTAGACTTCTGTTCTGAAACACATTATTCAAAGACTGTTTGAATGCTGTTGAGTCATTCAATCAGCTTCAACTGCAACACAACTCAGAGACCTCAAATCCCATTTATAAAAGAACTTCAAGTGTCACATACACGCACCTACTGAAAGCGTGCTTGGTCGGCTTTACCCTTCTATAACCTTCTAATTTTGCAATAACTAACATTGCTAGAGTAAACTTGTTTTCTTTCCTAGACTTAATTAACACTGCAATGCAATGATGTAGACCTGAAATCTGGTATGTGCCTTTTTTTGTTTTGTTAACATTATCATAACACTATCATCACAGATATACTCTAGCTTTTATCCTTGTGAGAAACACCAGAAAGCTCTCAGAGTTTGAGCACCTTAGTAAAAATATTTGAGATTAGTCCTTAGATCTATTTAAGCATAGGCATCCTGCTAATACTGCCACAATTAACACTGAATGCTCTTTTTAGCTCCTGGTCCAAAGAAATGTCTCTGACCTTTACCAAACAGTTAACAATACACTTACAATCCATTGACAAGCTTTGTCTCAACCATCTATTCCCACCTCATCTCACCAAAATCCCTGGTGCACACTGTGTTTTCACCTGAAGAACAGGTAAGCAGAAGAGTCAAGTAGTCAAGCAGTCACCACTGGTACACATTCCTCTTTCTGTATACGTTTCCAACAGATATGCACTCTTACCTATAAAATAGATGTAAGCATCTGCTTTGGAACAACATAGCGGATCAGCATCATGCAGTCACTGTCCCCGGTAAGCAGGCAGAACTGATTTCAGATTTACCCTTTTAGTACAGTACTAGAGGCTTTCTGTAGAAAACTTCAGTAATATAGAAGTTATGCACAACTTCAGAATTCCAGGTGGTGATGAGAGCAATGTAGCAAGGAGTTGAACGTGCCAAGATTACCCTAACTCGGCCACTTTGGAGCTGGCAAAAAGCTTATAGAGCCTCAAGTACAAGGTTGGTTATATTTGTTTTGTTCAATTACCTGCATAAAAGAAATTCTAACAATGAAGGAAAGAACTAGTTAGGTGTATTTTGGCAAAGCTGCAGCAAATCAAATACCGTTTTCATAACACAGCTAAAGTAATGCACTGAAGTTAAGTCCCAAGCTTCCCATAAATACACAAGCCATGCAACGGAGATCCACTTCACACCCATCTGAAACTGCTGTAGCCAGTCTGCCTTCTTCGGTTCCCATGTCAAGCACAATCATAATTTATTTTGTAGTCCTCAATGTATCTTGACACTTACGTTCTGATCACAAACTGAAGACAGAGCTTGAGAGAGGATTCAGAAATGGCTGGATGTCCAACATGAAGTGTAACAGGAAAAATACAGAACCAGTAAAACCCTTTTTTCTTACCACTATGAATATACCTCTGCCTCCCCCTAATCTCTTAAGCAGCACTGACCCTCACTCTCCTTAGCCTGCTTTCCACAACACCACACCTTGCCTCTCCAGGCTCCTTTCCAACCCACTCTCAGCTAATATTTACACTCTACTTTGTTTCGGAAAGGAATTTGAAGCCTCTGTACTATATTAAGTTCACTGCCACCAAAAATGAACAGAGTTAAAACTGCCCGCAAATCCTGTATCACTGTAAATGTGAAGTCTGAGTTTATACTATTCATATTCAGTGACTTTACTAACCTCTTTGAGTCTTTAGGGCAAAATGAGTATGTTCCAGTGGAAAAAGCCTCCTCAGCCACATGTGAAGTTGTTTCACTATGACTTCCCTCAGGGGGAAGCTCAAAGGTCAGCTTTTTTTCATAAGAATATAAAAATGAAACATAAGATCAGAAGAGTTACCCATTTATCATCCTTACATAATTCAGGCTTTGCCTTTATCAGCCATAACCATTGTTCCATCTCACACCATTTTCAGCACCACTAATTGCAAATCCATTAAGAGAATGTTCTTCATGCATGTAACTCCACTCCTTAGTTACAGCACTGCAGATTTCCCAGAGTATTTATTCTCAGCACTCCTCCCTGAAGTCGGTTCTGTTCCTCATGTCAGTTCACAAATCCCTTCACAGGAATTGCAAACCTGGCTCCTGTAAAATGCAATTTACCTTCCACATTCCTCCTTGCCTTTCTTCTACAGACTCCCCTTCCCACTTCAAAAAATCCAAGATTTAAACCAACAGTAATTCTTCCCTGTATTTCAAATTCAAAGTGCAATAAAAAAAATTAAACATTTACATGTTTGAAATTTTCAACCATGAGACAAAGATTTGTGACTCCACAGCTAGTGATTATATTATTGTATTCCTGCTCCATCCAAACCATCCTGGGGTGCAACCTGCACTTGCAGTCAGTATAAATATGTAATAATGCCTTCTTCTATACATACTACACTAAAATCTCAGACCTTACACAGGTAGAGCTTTTATGAGCAACCTTCTGCCAGTTTAAGAAAAAAACAACCAAACAGCAGTGAAAGATCAGTTCTCTTCATACCACTGATAGATGTAACTACACTAGCAAATTCAAACCTAAGCATAAGCCCAAGAACATTTTTATGTGCTGCTGTCAGCATTATGCTGCAGAGGTGAAAGAATTAAAAAAAACCCACAAAAAAAACCCAACAAAAAAAAAACCACCCAACCAAAAAAACCCACACAAAATTATAAAAATTTGATAAAATAAGCTTGTTGGGAAAAGAGATTCCACAAAAGAGCAAACAGAATTAATGAGAAGCTATGATGGGGCATGGAGAAGAATGTGGGAAAATTCCCACAGGAATTAAAGAAAATTTCATAGTCACTGGCCAATACAGAGTGACAGCAAGAAAAGAAACTAACAGCTGGTAAAGAAAAAAGAATTATTACCCAAAAAAGTACCTTAAATGCCACGCCGGCTCAAAATCAAAGGTACACCTTACCCAGCATCCCACCTCCATTTTCGCAGCAGATAAAGAACACAACAGATTGGCCAGGCTGATCTATCCAAGCAAGCAGCAGGCTAAGAGGAAACGTAATCATGCTTCCAACCCCCACAACGGTGCCACTTGGTATTCCAAGAAGAGGGACTTATTTTCTGTCCAATATATACATGCTCTAAAGCAACAGCTCCTTGAGATTTTTCAGCTCATTAAAGTAAGTAAGTTTCTTTCTCCTTAGAAACACACTGTAGTTCTACTTCAACCAAGTCCCTTTCCCCTTAGGAGGCGAGAACAACAGTCTGGGCATTAAACTCGTTGTACCAGGACCATTTGAAACAGACATTTGCTGCATTTTTTATTAGCTTGCCCTGCACCATCCTCTGAGGACTTTCCAGTTCCTCAGAAATCTAAAAATGCAAACAGATCTTATGTGAGAGTTTTGAGGGGCTTTTTTCCCCTTGAAGCATTTGATGTTGTCATGCTCAAAAAAATCCGGAAAGACTTTAGTGTCATAGCCCAAGCAGAGACCGTAGTGACAGAACATCTGGGTTCTTGGCAAAAATCAAATATCCCTTCTGTAGACCACAGATGATCAGCATACTCAGACAAGCCAAGCCAGCATCTTCCCCTATGCTTCAAGTTTCCTACGGCATCCACAAGCGTTTGAGAATTACCTGATGCTTACAGCTCTCCCATCCTTTACAGACCTGCGCAGGAGAATGATGAAGCTACTGCAATGAAACCTATACCAAAAGCTACCCTCAAACAGCTTCTGAAGGCTCATGCCTTCAACGGCACCAGCAGGCATCTTCAGGATACCTGATGTGTTTCTGCGCAGCCTGCGGAACGGGGCCTACCTGCAATTGCTGTAGCCGTTCTGCCAGCGGGTACAAAGCCAAAAAGGTAGCTATGAATGAACCCCTGCCCGCACACCCCGTGGTCTGTCACACGGCAACCGGCTTCGATGGCTTCAACTCACCACCTCCAGGATACCCGAGATGCAACTTGAAACACAGAAGACAGTCCCGGCGTTTCCCCAGGGCGGTTTAAAGGAAGAGGAAAGAAAACCCCAGCTGTCTGTACCATTTTTAACGGGATCTATGCCTCCCTACACATCCATCCCTTCCCGCGCAGACCCACCGGCGTTAGACAAAGCCACCCCCCTCCCCAACCTCCCTCCAACGGGCGGGGAGCGCCCAGCCCCGTTCCTCGCTCACCCAGGTGGGACATGGAGACGGTGCTGTTGCCGAAGCGGGCCTCGTTATAGATGACCACAGCGGCTGCCCGTTTCCTCGCCGCGTTGGTGACCTTGTCCTTGAAGGTGCAGCCACCGCGGGCCACCAAGGCGATCCAGGGCGGCGGGTCGCCCTCAGAGGGCCCTCGGCCGCTGGGAGGCAGCGGCACATCGTAGTCGGTGTCGGTGGCGCAGCCCTCCATGTGGCGGGGCGAGGCGCCTCGGGGGATGCCCACCAGGCCCTGGGCACTCTCCTTGGGCGAGCTGTCGCCATAGCGGCCGCTCTCCGTGTTGCCCCGCACCGTGCGATTGCTGAGCGGCTCCACATAGGCCGTGCTCACCCACGCCGTGTACCACTCCAGGGCCCGCGCACCCTGGACCACCGGCGCCAGCAGCGCCGCCGCCGCCGCCGCCACCACCAGCGCCAGCCGGGGACGGCAAACCATGGCGCGGCCGCCGCCAGGCACCAGGGAGCGGGAGGGAAGAGGCCGCACCGCTCCGCCGCAGCCTCAGCTCTGCTCTACCTCACAGTCGCCCCGCACCGCCAGGTAACCACTGCTGCCCGCCCCGGGCGGAGCCCGCCCGCCAGCGCGGCTAATAGCGAGGAGGAGGCAGGGCCGTCCTGCCCCGCTCTACCGGCTGCGCATGCGCGGCTCCGCCCCTTAGTCCAGCAAGCTGTTTTCGCCTTCCGCCGGTGCTGGGTGTTGGGTGGTTTGGGTGTGTTCCCCTCGCGGTGTGTGGGGTCTCGGTCCGCTTCGGGTGCGGGTCGGGGTCACGCACTCAGCGGAGCGAGCGGTCTGTCAGAGCGCAGCCTGTGCCGGGGATTAACCGAGACCGCCTCCGCGCGGCCGCCTCCCTGTACAGAGCAGGCCTCGGAGGTTGCATGGCCTTTACCCTCAGTTGGGCTGCTGCTATAAGTCCAGTCCGTCCACTTGGGCAGTGACACAAGCGTGGATTTGAGTTAATGAATTTCATGCTCCATCCGCCCTGGCACGCCTCACCCGCCTTCAAGGGTGTAGTGTGTGTAGTGGTTGTGAGGAGTAGGGGTGGCTAGAGGCAGGCCAGGGTGGAGAAGGGGCACAGTAGCACCTGGGAAGGGGGTCAACTCAAGCTAATGTAGAGAAGGTATCTATGCTGCTGTTGGGCTGAGGGGAGCTCACTTCAGAAGGATGAAGAATGGTAAGGGACTCAGTACCGTGTAAAAAGCAGGAAAAAAAAGTGGATTGAAATAAGAGGTGAAGGAACTTAATAATCATGATCCATGTTTTATGGATTTGTTTTTCTTTGAAGATCTGATATATACCTCTTCTTCAATGCATTTAAAGTCTTACCTGTGTTTTCATGCAAGACATCTCTACCTTCTTGCAACTTCCAAAATGGATCTCTTGTTTTTACCAGCTACCAGTCTTACTTTAATGGTCTCATACATTTACATACCTTCCTTCAGAAGTCAACAGTGATGTGATAATACATTGCTGCCTATGTCACTAAACAATGTTGTCAAACATAGGTAACGACATTTCTAATGATGATTATATATTGTGCCTGCTGATGCAGGTGGAATCTAGTAGAGCCTGGAATAGTTTGTACAAGAAGGTGTCATCAGACAAAAGCTGTGAGCTCAGTGAACTGCCCTATTATGCATCGGCACCAAGGCAAATGTTCTCATTTGGTACAAACACATTGCTCTAAGAAGTTGTAACTGCCCCATCCCTGGCAGTGTTCAAGGCCAGGCTGGACAGGGCTTTGAGCAACCTGGTCTAGTGGAAGGTGTCCCTGCTGATAGCAGGGGGGCTGGCATTAGATGATCTTTAAGGTCCCTTACAACCCAAACATTCTGTGATTCTATGATTTCTGTTCCAGAGTTGGTGTTTAAACAAGTAAACAAGAAAATAATTTAGACCTGAAGTACTCTTTAAAGTAACTCTTCAGTATTCTTCCAAAACACTTAGCAATATTAGGACTCTCTCCAAAGATGCTGAGCATTGTGAGAACAAAATTAAAGTAGCAAAATCAAGAAGACCACCAAGACTGAGCAAAGTGATGTGGAAGGGGCTGCAGAGAAGGAATTGGAAGTTGAGGGAAGAATACAATAAAACTAGAGCTAATGAAGAAAAAATCAGGAAAAAGAGAATAAGGCAACAGAGGAGCAGAAGAGTGTTAGATGGGAGAGTGTGTGTGGAGTAGTGGTGAAGTGGATGCAGGTAAAGGTGAACTTTGTTGAAGGACACAAGTGACAATTCAGAAGGAGCATGAATTCAGCATTTGGCAAAAAGCAGATAAGAAAAAAGTGACACTACTTTAGTGAGTCCAAAAATGTTGTTCAAATGAGAATTTTTTGGTAAAGTGGAAGATGCTCAGTGTAATCAGAATAGATATTACTCTGGAAACGGGGTAAAAGTAAAAAGGGTCAGCACAAAGGAAAAACACAGCTGCAGGAAATACTCTTTTAAGAATATAGGGTCACTAGATATAGGAAACTGATGGTGGCTGTGGTTGATACAGGTTAGGAAACACTGTCATGGTCCTCACAGTGAATGCAGTCCAGCCAGTGGCAAGACAAAGACTGTAAGGTGTAAATAGGAAACACAGGCTGTTTCCTATAACCTTTATCAGATATGAAGTGGGAATTTTAGTGGGAGAGCCTGAATTCTGTTGAAAGGAGGTGGTGTGGGAAAGCAAGATGAAAAGGTAAATTTTCAGCTTAAGGAAACGTGCCACGGGAGAGCAGACAGCAGAGAACAAGCTGTAACATGAATTTGTAAGAGTAAGGCAAAAAATAGCACCGAAGAAACTTCCAAAACACCATTAATGAACACCTGAGAGATGAATGCTCAGTCCCCACCTGCAGAAAAGAAGAGCAAATGCTGTTAAGAGTGACATTTAATTGCCACGGTGAAAGCAGAAAGCAAAACTGACAGTAATGAGAAGACGAAAGAAAGATAAAGGCTCTTGGCTAGACTGTTCTCCTCAGATAAAAGTGAGGCTATACCAAGACAGATGTTCAGATCAGATAGAAATTATAATCGCTGTCAGCAAAAGGTCATTTACTCTGGCTAATGCTGTATTGCAGACTGAAGAATATTCCAGCTGTAGTTTCCACTTTGAAATGTATTTTATTTGCATTTCTTCTCAATAGGCATTTTGTTAACAACATTCAGTATCTTTAGAGGTCAAAATACATTGCAAATTGCAGTAAACATCCAAAAATGAGACGTGTCATATTTCATTCATGGGTGTGCTGAAAATTTCATCAGAAATGGAACATTCTTTGGTTAAATAAGAACAGAGGTTCAAACTGTCTGTGCTTAAATCGTGTTCATGCAATGCCTTTGCACAAATTAGCAAAAAAGTGAAACTCCAAGTTTACAACTTAGTCTTCCTTTTTTCAGCAAGTATACAGACATGACTAAATACATCTCTTCAATATTGCAAAACCACAGTTAATGTTTTAAATAATACATATTGCACAACAGACTTTTTTGGGGAAGCTACAGAAATAACTAAAATGCAGAACACACGGAAATAAATTACACATCAGGTAGTTGAAATGTTTAATAAATTCATAAGGGCTTATCAAGACCTTTTATTAAAATGCTTATTTTTCCAATTATTAAAGAACAGAAAATAAATAGGATTTTTGCTATTGACTTGAACTGAAGCAAGATCAGACCCTTTACAGTCTCAAAGGACTACTATTTTATTACGATATCTCAGTAACATTCTTTGGGTTAAAAGCTTTAACAAAGATCACTTACCATATGATGATTAATATCACTTGAGACATCTGTCACTTTAAAGAAAAAAATGGAACTAGTATATAATTACTAATGGAAAGCCCAGTGAAGACAAACTGCCGTCTCCTCCCTTTTTTAGTCTAGAAAATGCCATTCAAAACCTACAGGTCGTATTTTTTATTAATTTCTACAGACTTTCGAGGACTTTTATGGTAGCTATTCTTTGGGAGAAGGAAGCATGAAATGAGAATAGGTGATATAAGTATTTATTCTTGAAGCCCCTATTGTCACTTTATATGCTATCACCATTTTATGTTTTGGGGTTCTGTCAAGAGCCTCATGGGAGGTCCATATAGAAAAGCTTCTTGATAAATGTGTCAATTTACAATACAGGAGTTACTTTAAGTAATCGAGGTGTGCAGGGAGACAGCCCACAGCATGTAGGGTATTGTAAATTCAAAACTGCTTAAACAGTTAAAGCTCTACTGAACGTTGTTGATACAATCCCTTACTGCTTTAAGGCAAGAGCATTAATAAGTTAATGGACAGAACATAGGACCATGTCACTGTTACCAGGCTGTCTAAGGATATAAGTGAAATTGAGAGTATAGTAACAACAGCATTTATAAAATTCTTCCTCTCTTCTTCAGTTTGTTTAAACATTAAGCTTGTAGACTGGATTTGTTTAATCTGTGTGTGTCTGTGTGTGTTTAGGGGCAGGGGACAGAATAGGCAGGTCAGGTTTCTCTAGGAACAGTAGTGAACTGGGATAATGAAACAGCACTGAAACGCTGGACTCTGGAGATTCCCTTACAGGGTCTAGTACTCTGCCTGTTGATGTCGAACTTAAAAGTCCCATTAATCCTAATGGGCAAAGTATCAGATCCATAGTTGACAAAGATCTCCATGGGAAAATTATGTGAATCAAGGAGGATTTCACTTGATGGTATTCTATAAATTGTACAGGATGGGCTGTTTTGCTTCAGTACTCTACAGTGAAAGATTTGGGGCAAACTCAAATGGGAAAATGCTGTTTATCTGTCAAGAAGGGAAAAAAAAGGGAAATAGAAGCAGGCAGGATATTTCCTCCTTTTGCATATACCTCCGCAAATATCTGCACTGCTACCAGAGTCTCTGGTAGTGAGACAAGAAAAAAAAAGGGCTTAACAAGTGTCTAAACATTTGTTTAACACACACCCACCCCCCCCAACATCTAAACCTCCCAACATTTGTCTTCATTTCTTACAGAATATCAGGAATGGTCATGGTGCCCAGAGCCTTGAGCCCATCCAAGGGCTAAGTGGCCCCTGGTAAGTTAAACCAGCATAGTGCCTAGCTGTGCTCTGGGAATGACTCCCTTTTTCCATGCCTGAAAAAAATAAGATCAGCTACACTTAATTAGTTTCCAGCTGGTCATAGCTCATGCAGCTGCCTCTGAGCTTTACCCAGGGATTAACCTGTACAAGCTTGGGTCCCTTGCCCAGGGACTCAGGCTCTTCCTCAGACCCGCCATGGTGTGGGCTGGTGTACAAAGCTCAGATGCTCTTCCAGGGATGCTGGAGAACCTTCCTTCCCCACAGTCACAGAAACCCCATCTCAATCTGTCTCTTTCTTAATATAACAGGGAGAACAGTCATATAATTTTCAAACAGAGTAGTGACTTGGCTCGTTGGCCATGGGAGCTTTCTTACTGTGATACACTTAGGAACTGCAGTTTACCAGCACATCTAGAGAAAGGGATGAAGATGAATAAAACACCTTTAAACTCTTTTGGTACTATCACATGAGGCGCCTATTCATAATGTATTTGCAACAAGGTTTGCACTTTCCACACGAGGAAAATTAGCTTTTAATGGCCTGAGATATATACCTATCTTTAGGCATCTTTAAAAAATAAATTCAGGAACAAGCCCTTTAAAACTTGGTGAGGAAACAGTGTTATGGGACTGGCTCCACCCCAGATGAGTTAGTGACGGTTTGCAAAAATCAGTTGCACAAATAGGTTAAAAATAAAGTGGTGGCTGGAAGAAGGATGAAAAAAAAAATCAGGACTACAGGGCATTAAAAATACTTTTCCTGTCTCATAGCAGGCACAGGCTAGATGAGAACATTTACTTAAATTCTTCTTATGAGAATGTTTATACTTGTAATAGGATAATCCTTGTGGGGCTGATTTGGTTTTGGCCCTTAATGCGTTCAACCAGCTTTGTGTCTGTGAGAGACAAGTTATATTAGAGCCACGTTGTTTGAGCTGCTTGCATTTTTTCTACTAAAAGAATTTCTACTCAATTTCCAAGTGAAGTATCAAATTATCTGGTTAGGGAAAAGCATATGTAGAAAATACAAGTTAGGAAATGAGGACAGCTTCAGCAAAGTTTTAGCTTAAATATCTAAATTTTCAGCTATTACGTTTCTCTGAAGAGTACTTACAAATAATGGGAGATCAATCAGCAGTTAATACCTCCACAATGCATAGAGAGTTCTGAGTAGGCAGTTTGCTTTTTCTTAAATCAGAACATTATATTTAGCACATACTGTAGTTTCCCTGTGGGTGCACAGCAATAGGAGTCAAAACAAACAGATACAAAGCATTTTTAAGCAGCGTTTAGGATGAGGCATTGCCTGTTTGAAATGACAAGTTTGTACATTGCAGGGTAGGGCTAGTATCCATTTCTCCTTTATAATTTGAAGGTCTGTGTTGGTTTATTTTTCACTCTGTGCTGTGTAAGACAGG
The DNA here is from genome assembly GCF_012275295.1 of Melopsittacus undulatus. NCBI lineage: Eukaryota > Metazoa > Chordata > Aves > Psittaciformes > Psittaculidae > Melopsittacus > Melopsittacus undulatus. The sequence continues at coordinate 64,412,052 of NC_047528.1, read as the reverse complement.
GCTATTTTGAAGATTTCTGGGGAAAGAAAAAAAAAGTCACTGTGAAGTAACCGTCCAGCAAGACTTTAAATGTGCTTGGAAGGGAAACTCAGGAGAGCTCTGTCTCAAAGCCCATTCAATCATCCTTTACTTGGAGATGCTTTTAAATACTCTTCTACTGCAATGGCAGAAATCTCTCCATACCAGCTTTGAAGCCAGATGTGCTCAATGTTCATTTTCATGAAGAACCATTCATAGCTACGAGGCCACTTTCTTACCACAGGGTGCCTGGAAGGACAAAGAAAAGGAAAAAAAAAACAAAAGCCTTGAGAGATGTGCCAAGGCACAAGCATAGTCTGCTTTTTTCTTCAACCTACTGTGCTCAGCCAGTGAAACCTGAGATCTGAGAACCACCACCATTCATCCTTTTCTGCCCTCCCTTGCAGTAAGTTTTACACTCTTCCCCACCCTGATCTGGTGACAACTACAATGAAGGCAGCCAGCAGACACCACCTTCCCCTGTTGCAGAACCACATCTCTAAAGGGAGTTGTTTGGTCTCTTAAGTAAGTGAAAAACAGTTAGAGGAGATTCTGTGAATATGTGTCAAGGTTGTGTTTGTATCTGTTCAAAGGAAACAGTGTTCTGAAAACACAGCATCTTTGGTAGCAGTTGTGGTATGTCAGGAGAGCTAATAAAACTGGTTAGCACAGAGCACAGCCTCCTTGATCTGTTGCCTGCTAGAACCTTCTCACCCTTTAACTGTGTCTTATTTCTTGGGCTTGCCCTTGTAGCTAGCTCAAAGAGACCCTCCCCACCATCAATACTGGGTGCAGGCATCTGGTCCCCAAGTCCCAGCAAGTGCATCTGCAGAGGATGCTGTGTGATGCTCAGCAGCAGTGCATACGGCAGATAAACCAGCTCAAGTTGCAGTGTTCATGGAAGCACAGGCAAAAGCGGTGCCAGTCCAGGCAGGGTTGGCCCAGTGCCCCTCTGCCTCTGCAGAGAAGATAGTTGGTTTGGCAACCTCTTGGGTTAGCTGGGCTTTCACACTGTTTTCTGAGTTGTCCCTTTGAGCACATACAACGGTGACATTGGGAAGTTGCTCCAGCTGCTGCCAGTGTTGGATGGCGTAAGCCCTGGTAGCCTTCTCTGTGTCATTCTGGCTTTTGCTCATCCCAGTTTCCTGGCAGTATTTGATTGACCAGGCAGGGTGTGCCTGGAGGACCATCCCTGGCAATCAGTGTGGGAGGTGTGTGTAAGGTAAGGTTCTGGCTTTTCAGGCCTGTTACTCTGAAGACCCACTGGAGAGCACAGGGGCACACCCTGGGTGTGTGTGTATGTGTCTGGGCTGCGCTTACATCTGTTCAAAGAAGTGCTATGGCTTTGGTAGCAGTTATCATGGTACCTCAGGAGAGGTAATAAAACCTGTGAGCTCCACCCTACAATAGGTGTAAGCCCAGAGGCAACAGAGCTCTGCTCTGTCTCTGAGTAGGGGGGCTGTAGCTGATGAGCACTACCTGTCGTAAGGTGGGGAAGAATCACTAAAGGTAACAAATAAACCCTGGATTTATGGAATCTCTCCTTGGAGCCACGTGATTTTTATAATCCCCAGATCATAAACCACGTGCCTTACTGGAGTCCAACACCGATTAATTGCATGTTCATATTTCATTACCTCTAGAGTTAAAAGGAAGCCGCACGGCTCTGCCTGTCATTCCAAGCCACACAGAAGCCAACATGCTTTGTGGTCCAAAGTAAAGATTTGGCTTACTACTGCTCAGATTTTCTAGACCAAACAGCCACATCCATATATTTGTCTCAAATCTGCAGGATGCACTCTACTATATGCCTGTTACATACAGACCTGGAAAACATTGCTTGCTTGGCAAACTCCACTTCCTCAGGAGGCACCGTGACCATCTGTCCCATGAGAGTCAGCCTGATACACCTTGGATCCTCTGGATCAATTAAATTTTTTCTGTAAACAGAGAAAAATGCTCATGTGTAATAGCTTGGTTTCTTTGTTAAGGTTTTTTTGAGAAACACAAACTCCTGCTCCCATACAAAAAAGGAATATTTTGTCAAGCCTTGCAGGTCTTTTCTATACCCAGCTGTAACATTTGAGGAGGGTCTTTAAGGAATACTCACCTGAAACAGCTCTCTGCTGTAGATATTTGCTTAATCTTAATTAGTATTCACAAAACCTGAATTAATATATACTAGATAGCAAAAAATGTGAAAATGGCAGTTTTCCCAGACATCCATACAAACCTGAATTCAGGATTCTAAAAAGAACTAGTGAGATGGTTAGTCTGTGCCTATGCATACAAAATAAGTGTTCATACTTGTATTTATGCATAGAAAGATACGGCCTTTTCCTTGTGCCTATCCTATAAACTCAATCCTTGCTCATTTTTACCCATTTTTCAATTGCTTTACACCAAAGAGACAAGTAAGATCTATTAAAAAAAAATCTCCAACTGCCTTCATCCTTCAGACCGAGACAGGGAAGGTACTTGTTGATTTTTGGCTTTCTATACAGTAATAATAAATAATTCCCATTAGTAGCTGTCAGGCAATTGCTGACTCTAACATATACAATACAAGGATATAAATCAGAAGTAAATTGACCAGTCACAAAAAAAAGCTTTATGAAATGACTGCAAAGGCCTGATCTTGGTGACAGCCCCAAGTCCCATTGCTAGCATTTTGAGCCTGTTCAGCATCTCACAGGACTGTCTCCTCACGTAAGAACATAAGCCCAAAAATCTACATTAGGAAACGAAGACTGCATTTTTTCTTCTCTGCATTTTAATCGGAAGCAGCAAATCACAGTAAATTACATCTTATCTGTGTGCAAGTTTACTTAAAGATCTTGGCTTGAGCCCTTTAGCCTTAACAGCATGCAATCTGCAGTGGCTTTTTTTGTTTTGTGGGGGGAGGGACATAATTCTCAGTATATGTCTATTGCAGGAAACATATGGACATCATCCTGCAGCAATTTAACACCTGCAGATTCCCCACAGATGGTTATGAAAGAGTGTAGCTCACTGGATAAAGAACCTGCTTTTATGGACAGGGCTATGAACAGAGGTATGCAAGGAAGTATAGCGGGCTGATTGATACTCAGCTATGCCCAGTAAGCACTTGGCACCATCTGTAGCCTGAACTCCAAAGAGCCATTTGCAGTCACATCATCTCTGGGATGATTTTTCAGCATCCTGTTCAGTCTGGAACAGCAGTTGTCTGAAGAGGGTGTTCAGCTCTCTGGACAAACTCCACTCCTACTCTTTTTTCCTCTACCACACTTTCTGCATGAGAGCAAGGGCAGCTGCCAAACATCAAGCTCAAACTTTCTGTTCACATCAATTAATAAGGGTGCAATTTTCTGTAGTACATCTTTTATTTTTTTTAAAATGAAGTAGTAAATGAATGGTGCTCTGAGTACCAGAAAATCTGCATTCCCTACTCTGGCACTGGGTTTGGTTTATTCATACACCATTTCATCTGCAGCCTAACAGTAATGTAAAACAACTGAATAGCAGGGAAAAGCAGGAGTATTTGCAAATGCCTGTCTTGGGTATAGCTCCTGTTGTCATTAAGCAGTGAATCCTGCCTGCCTTTGCTGAGACTGTTTCGCCTGATAGGACTAGTGTCAGATGTGACTTCTCCAATTTACAGGAAAAACCACTCTTCACATATTTGGCCGACAGCAAAAACCACACAGTGTACATCCATATCCGGAATGGTTTTATTTCTGTTTTTCACCCTGTCTCCTTCTTCTGTTTGCAGTTTTCTGTATGTTCTCGTGAGTCAGAGTGTTACACAGAATGACACACACAATACTATCTTCCCGGTAAAAGTTATTTATGCTGAATTTTGCACATTGGAATAATATTCTGGAGGGTCAGTTTGTTCTTCTGGGACATGAGGCAAACAGATTATTTGTTGAAATCTTGTTAGATGAAGTTTTGGAAGAGTTGAACAGGAGAATGATACATCTGAGTTCAGTATACTGCATTATTACTTTGTTGGCTTTGCTTTTAGTGCTGCCTCTTAACACAGGTTTTCTGTTTCAGAATAGGAACGTTGTTTTCTAATCTTCCATTAGCGTCAGTATTTTTTTTATCAAAGGAGCCCTTCATATTCTGAAGTAAATCTGTTTCTGCATCGGTTTTGGCATAGTACTTCCCTAATAACGTGTGATTACTTTTATACATTTTAAACCATCAAAAATCCCTAAACTTACAGCTATCAGTTCTGACTCCATTGTGAACAGTTCTGAAATTCTCAGTTGTATTGCCACTGCAACTAATGTAAATGCAGGCTTTGCTTCCTAGGAGTAAATGGATACAGCCAGGGATACATTTAATGGTTTTACTAATGATAATAAAGGGATACTAGGGATAAATAGGTATATTTACTAAAATATTCCTCCCTCCTATCATGTAGAGGCCTAACCATGCATTCACTAGTCACTTCGTGCCTTCTGTATAAACAAACACATACTCAGCTCTCAGTCCTTGGGTTCCTTTTATCTTTGCTGGCATGAGAACAAGTAGGTGTGGAGGAGTGACTTTATGTAACATCTGTGTGCTGCTGACTGGGGATAAGAGCTGAGGGACAGACAGCATGCCACTGACACTCTCTCTCTCTAGGAAACATGGGGCTATGATAAAGTATAAACCAAGAAGAAGGGAAAGCAGGGAACTCTGAGAGGACACCAAGTCATAGGAAATACATTTTTTAATGCTTGTTTAAAATACATACACCTTGTTGCAGAAATTGGGGGAAGAAAAACTAAAATGGAAGAAGATTCAGCTTATACATTCCATAAGAACACAGTGCATTAAGAGGGATCATCTAAATCACATTCATCTGATTTGTGAAAACAGAAGAATATATTGTCTCTGTTCCCCTGATTACAGTGAGCAAACTAGATAGGCAGAGTTTGATGCAGTACAGGCAGTTGTCCCTTCCAAGCACATGAGATGAGATCATGAGCTACATTCACTTACAAAGGTGGCAGCTTTACTGAACTTGAGGAGAAATCTTTGTCCAAGTGAAATATGTTTCCCAACAGAGATGTGATGCTGCAGAGCTCACTGCTGATCAACACATCCCACTTGTTTTACCGCGTGCCACTTCCGCACTTTCTGGGTCATGGTTCAAGAGTGGTTCAGAGTAGAGTGCCACCTACTCATTAAATTGTTTACTACACCAGCCATCTCCTGGATTTTAATTAGAAGGTTCCTATACGACAATTAGCAAAGTCCAGATCTGATGAACCTATAGTCTGTGAAGGCTGATGGGATTATATTGGCACAGAAGGTGATTATGTTGGGACTTTGTTAGGATTCCATTTCACAGCTGAGATCTCTTCTTTGACTGACAACCCTCTGTCTCCTGGTTTCTGACCAAAAGTATCCCTGAGTGTTAGGTTCGTTTTCAGCCTCCGCAGCCCATTAGTGAGGTGAAACAGATCAGGCACAGATGAGCAGTAAAGACAAAATAGGATTTTGAGAGGCATTGAGGAAGGAAAGCCAGGTTGTCCCCAAGACAGAACCAGTAGGAGGAAGGCAGGAGGGTTCAGTAATGCTCGAGGTATTGGGGAAGGAAGCACGGTTCTATGGAGAGGAGTCTCTTTTTCTTCTTACTGGGCTGCATCAAAAGGAGTGTGACCAGCAGGTCAAGTGAGGTGATTCTTCCCCTCTATTCTGCTCTTGTAAGATCCCACCTGCAGTACTGCATTCAGCTCTGGAGCCCCACAACAATAAGGATGAGGACCTGTTGGAGCGAATCCAGAGGAGGGCCACAAAGTTCAGAGGCCTGGAGCACCTCTCCTGTGAAAACAGGCTGAGAGAGCTGGGGTTGTTTAGCCTGGAGAAAAGAAGGCTCTGGGAGACCTTAGAGCAGCTTCCAGTACCTAAAGGGGGCCTACAAGAAATCTGGAAAGGGGCTTTCTACAGGAGCATGTTGTGATAGGACAAGGGGGAATGGCTTTAAACTGACAGAGGGTAGATTTAGATTAGATATTAGCAAGTAATTCTTTACTGTGAGGGCAGTGAGACACTGGAACAGGTTGCCCACAGAAGTTGTGGATGCCCTATCCCTCATTCCATGATTCTATGATTCCCAGCCTCCTTTTCCCACAGAGGAGGTACCATCCTCTTCCACCCATCTGAAGAAACAGCAGGACCTTCCATCTTCCCTGTCAGGATCCATTAATCCTTCCCATCTCCTCTGAATACAGTTCTTCCTGCTGGGTAAGAGAGCATTGCTTTTACCCCTCTACTTCATGGGCAAAATAGAAAAGAAGTTGGAAAAGAGCTTTCTTCTAATGCAGAAAAGGAGAGACGGAGCACTGAGAAGAAAGGCCAAGAAAAGAGTCTTCCTACATTTTTTCCTACTTTAGAACATTCAGCTCATGTGTGGCATAAGGACAATGACTGTCTCCACACATCCTAACCTCTCCTATAGCAGCAGCAGCAGCTGCCATGCAAAACCATGCAATTAGGGAGGTGGGGACTGGCTGCTGGAACAACTCGTCCCAGTCACCTCCCACAGATGCAAGGTAAGATCCCTGTCACTGCTCAGAGGGCTTCTCTTCGCCTAGCCCCAAACTGAAGACTTAAGACTTATTTTCTAGTACACAGAACACATCATAGGATTTCTTGTCCCCTAAAATCTACAGAAAGGGAAGGATGAAATGCTGTGTCCTCAGAGATTTATTGTAAAGTGCTTATAATTTTGATTCATAAATGTGATTAATTTTGAAAAGTAAGTTATCCTCCTCATACATTTCATTTGCTCACCACTAACTACCACAGTCTCTGAAGCAGAACGAATGTATTTGTACTGCTAATCTGCGTGGCATGAACGTCAAACAAAATCTCTGCTGAAAGCAATTTCATAATCTCAAAAGCTGTTGCTGGTCTTCCGCTGGATATGGCTGGGCAGTTTTGCCCTACCCTGCTCTGATTTTGTCAAGAATTTCTTTATCAGCCATGTTTGAGAGCCAGCAAAAACAGTTACAAGGCATCTTTGCTTTTGCTTTTGGAAAAAGAGTCTTCTGTTCTGAATCTAAACTCAGACTTGGGAGGTGAAGAGTAGTGGTACAATGGCTATTCTGCATCTAAGTGAGCCTGTATCCAGTATACTTGTTTTCATGTTTTAAATAATTTCATTCTAGAAGATAATCCTTCCTAAAGTGTTTTAATTAGGATTTGTTAAGTGAAGTCAGTCTGTTTGTCTGTCTTCATTGACAATAACAACTCATTCCTTTGGCTGAACTCTACATTTCAGACAGGAAACTTTTATATAGTTAACCATAAACAATTCATGGGGGAGAAAAAAGGAATCAGAGCAACAACTATTTTTGTAAACAGAGTCAGAGAAACACATACCACTTCACTAGAAAGGGACTTTAGGAAGTTGGTTATTTGAGAATACAGGAAAAAAAATAGTAATTTAGAGTTATATTGTGTGCATTGGGTCGTGATGATAGTAGGTTTCATATTTGACTTTCTAATTTGGTATCTTCCTGATTTTTTTTAAATATAGATTTTTGAGGAACAGTACTGACATAATTATTTGTACATGACTAAAAAGGGACAATATAAATACCAGAACTAGAAATGTGTCTGTGCCACAGAACCAAGAGGTGGACCTCAAAAATTGAGGGATGTCTGAATTCAACCTTCATCTTCTGTGTGCATCACTTCTCTTTGTGTAAAGGTGCAGTATCAAATTGCTTTGTTACATCCTTGTATTAACAGACTGTGACTCTACAAACCCAGGGGTAGCTGTATGTTGGAGGGACAACTGACATCTCCAAGGGTGTGCCTGCCTCCCATATGGCAGGCTTATTATCTCCCAGGATTGCCCAGGAATGAAATGGGCAGTTCTATGCATGCTGCTGATCCACCATGCAGCAGGGACCCTAACCCACCTAATTACTCTCCTCTGCCCATGGCCTGGTGGTATCCAGAAGCACTGGAGATGGTCAGCAGTTCCTGGCAGCCTTCTCAATGCAGAGTAGAGGAAACCTATGGAGCCAGCTTATATACACTGAAGACATCTGCCTGGTTGTGCTAATCTGCTACTTCAAGCAGTACATGAGCATGGAGCGTAAAATGGCTCTGACAGAGCCACCCTGGTTTATGATGCAGGTCATAAACCAGGAGAGGAACTCAAGTCCTGCAGAATCACTCGCAGTCTGCAGTGTGGATTTGAAATACCATCCTCCAAACTAATAGCAAAGGAAAACAAACGGTGGACTGACCCCAAGCTCGTTGCTTTTCTTTCTTTTTCCCTTGTGTGAAAACCAGGTCACGGCAGCCGTGTAACTGCCCGTCTCCAAGAAAGCTGCAGTTGGTCCCTGCAAATGTGCTGAACCTGATGTCAAGGAGGCGACACACGTTTAAAACTAATTGCCTGTTTTCCAGACTGCAGCTGTAATGAGGCAGGCCCAGGAGCCTCCCTGGAAAGAGGGATCCTCTGAGCAGCCTGTGTGTTGAGAAATGCGCTTAGAACAATAGCTGCTCTATTCGAGCTTGGGCTTGCTCCCTCTGAAAGCTCTAAGAAGGGGACTTAATCTTTTCAGCTTGCCTATGGCACAGACATGCCAGCTTAGTCTATTTATAGCCCTGAACCATTTAATTTTTCTTGCCTCTATTATCCATTTACCAGCCTTCAGATAGGGTGCGGTGTCACTGCTAACAAATGCTTTCTCTAGCCCAGCCATCAGAGAGCCTTCTGAGAGAAGTGCAGCCCTCTCCCTCTGAGAAATGGCAGTCTCTGGGTCAGAGATGAGGAATCCAGACTGTAGCTGCAACGTTATAATGTCTTGCAATTAGTGCCTATTCAGATGCATAACAGCTCTCTTTCATTATTTAATGTTATTTCTCTTATTGGTTTAGGCTTTTCAGTTTTTCTCTCCAGCTGATTAAATATTAAGCCTGGAGCACCAAAAAGGCCACTCTCTATTCCTCACATCCTTGAAAGTGAAAATATTTATTGTCAAGGTTTGGAGCATGATTTGTTCTGAAACAAAACAAATGAAATATGCTACTGAATAAATTTAATATCAAATTGATGTACACACACACAAGTCACTTGAAACTCATTAGATACAAGAAGACTACTGAAATGTCAGTTATGTTTTCTTTCTAAAGGGCAGAGATTTCTTTTGCGTGCAATAGGTCAGAAGCATTTTTCAGGAAAGTGCCAAATACTCCCAGGAGCAGTGACTTCAGCCATCAACCAGCTTCCACATTTATTGTAATACTTGCTACTCATGTTAATAATGAAATTCTAACTCAGGTTAATAATGAAATTCTAATAAAATTCCACATGAAAACAAGCTACAAACACATTGCTGGCATACAAGGACACGAACTTTCTCACAAAGAACATTATTCATTTAGCTATTTTGTATAATTATTTTGAAGCCAAAACAATTAACAATGCTCTTGACCAAGAGAGCTTCTGGTATTAAAACCATCTGTAAATGGCAATTTCCTTTGCAATAAAACCTCACAGATACTATTTTAGTACTAGCAGGACCTGAGGTCTCTCAGCACAAAAGGTCTACCTCTCACATAGTGTAAGTAAAGAGGAAGAAACCCGCTATAGAGAACCTGCACCACCACACAAAGCTCTGCACTGAGGATGCAATGTGCTGTTTGCATGGCACAGCCTGGCTATTCTGGCAGGTAGAGTGCACCCCCAAAGGGAGGCTTTGGGTGCTGGCAGCAAGCTGATTGTGCAAGCAATGGATCCAGTGTGGCAGGCAGTGCTGGGGATAGGTCACCCCAAGCACTGACAGTGAGGCCTGGACACACGTGTTGTGGAGCCTTCTCTGTGGGGTAACAGAACTGTTTAAGATGTTGCTAGTTTAAAAGGTGAATTCATTTCTGACCCTGTTTAGAGAGGGAAGGGAAAGAAAAAGGTTAAAGTCCCCATGGCCACATGCTTCCTGGCTCTAAGACAGCCCCAAAGCTTGCTCACATTTTCCTAGCTAGCATCAAAAGCACATACTGCAGTTCAACAAATGTCCCAGCTTTTCATTCTCTGTATTGCTTGTTCTTTGCCCTAATGCCAGCCAACATCTGTTCCAGATGAGAATTCCAGAAATAATGAAAACCAAACTGAATGTAAGAACAAAATAAATAATGCAAGGAGCACCAATCGGACTCTGAATCTGTGTACTCCTTTTCTTATTAAGCTTAATATTTAGAGTACAGTTACATGCTAAAACGATGCCCTATTTTCCTCTGCCTTCTCCTTTCCCCTCTCTTTTGCACTCCTATGGCTCTTGGGGAGCTGATTCAATTTACAAACTTAGCAGAAATCTCATCCAGGAAAAATAAAATAGGAAGAGGTTTCCACTGGGTTACAGAGCTAAAATAGGCCCACCATATGGTCAGCTGAAGGGGGGGGTGGTGGTGGGATTATGTGGCCAGGAGCAGCCATGGGAAGAAAGGAAGAAGGACTGGCAGAGAACGTTATTGTCATCATCAGGTTAATTTTCTTCAGAGGTAAGTTCCAGCTCAGGGTCAGGCAAAGCCCAGAGCCAATAGGGGGGCACCACCATGTGGCTGGTGGTAGGGAGGGAGAGTAAGGATGTACAACTGGTAATTAGCTTGGCTTAAACTGTCTTGGAAATCTAGGTTTAGCTCCATACCCAGAGAGCTCTTCTCACCAGAGAGTATGGTCTCAGGCTGTGTCAGGGACTAGCAAGTTGGGTGGCAGTATCCAGGTTGCCCTGGTTGCAAGACAAACAGCACCAAATATCTGGTGCACGGAACAAAAGAGTAGTGGTTTGGTTTGGAAGTTAATAGTTACTCAATAGAAAGCCAGAGAATAAATATTCTTGAAGGGTTGTGATGCATATGAATTTCATATTTCTATAAATCATGCAGCATTTCTCTTTCTTTGGTGAGTTGGCACTTCCCAAACAGGTAAATCGGGCAGTGACATTGCTGAAACATAAAAGGCAAAGACTTTCAAGAGTGGCTGTTTAAAGTCAGAGATGAAAGGCCACACTTAAGTGCTGAAATGGGTGTGTAGTTTTCAGAAGTGCTTAACACCAGCAGTTAACATCAGTGGAAGCTGCTCTTTGAGTCTTGAGCCTCCAAAAACAGGGCACTGGGTAGGTGCTAGGACATAGGATTTAACATACATTTTCAAGCACTTGGTCTAGATATTCAGCTCACTATTTGATTGAATGAATAAGCTTAGCAAGCAGGAATAAGCTCCATTAGCCTGTTATGAACGAACTGATAAATTTATTTATTAAAAGATTAATTCAAAATATTTGATGAAATAATTTGAAGGAACAAGCAGAACCATTCCAGTGTTAATTTCACCAGTCTGTTGACCTTCTTAAGCATTCAAAGCTGAATTACCTTAATGAATGTTACCATAGAAGGTTCATATTTGGTGTTTGATGTTGCAAAGGGAAACCATGGTTCCTGTTCCTTGGGAGTGGGATGTCAGCCTGAAATCACCTGTACTGCTTAGGACTAAGAAACTTTTCATTTTACCACTATGTAACTTTCAGGAAAACAGTGTATTCTGGAGACAAATACAGACAAGTGTAACAGCAATGTGCTTTATATTTGCCATTCACTGCTTTTTCCAGTGTTGTTCTCAACTAGCAGGTTTGAGAGGCGGAATGATGCCCAAGGAAACCCCCAGCTGGGGAAATCTGTGATCCAGGTCTTAACATATACTTCTCCTCCCTCAAAAAGAACCTTAATTTGGGGTAAAAACCGTCAATGCCATTCCTTTCTTAAGCAGCCTCTGATTTCTAGTTCTTCTCTCTCTCTCCTTGGAATATCAGCTAAGATCTGCTTTGGTAAGGGAGTCCTGTCTGACACAATTTCAGTGTCATGCACCCCCTCACATAAAGAGGCCTTTGGAAATAACACTTCGCACAAGGCTGACCCAGGCAAGTTTGCCACACGTTTGACTGTAAAGAAACTGTACAAACCACAACACAAACATATGGCAGAGATACGTCTTTTTCAAGGAGACAAGAACAGAGGGGAAAATTGAATCATCTTTGAGTGTACATCCATACATCTTACACATGTAAAGCTTCAGTGATTTGGATTTATTCACTGTACATATGATTAGGGAGAAGTCGACTCACTGCTACCTCTGTGAGGATGGTGAGACACTGGAACATGTTACCCAGAGAGGTTGTGACTACCTCATCCCTGGCAGTGTTCAAGGTCAGGCTGGACAGGGGTTGGAGCAGCCTGGTCTAGTGGATGGTATCCCTGCTTGTTGCAGGGAGGTTGAAATTAGATGATCATTAAGGTGCCTCCCAATCCAAACTATCCTATGATTCTATGACATATCTGCTTTTCTTTACCATGCTTTACTGGGGCAAAACAAACCTTAGGAGGAGCCTGTGACTGGTGGTAAGAGCCCAAAATAAAAGCAGGACACTGAAGGTGGGGACTGAGCATTATGTTGTGAGGACTCTGTTCTCACTGAAAGTGGTACCAGGCAGATAGATAACTCTGTTACCTGCAGAAATTTCCATCAACTTCTGGCAGGGTCAGAGAAGCCACAGGATTCTTTAGGAGATCCGCCACAGTGTTATCCTTTGGCGTCACGTAGAAGAAAGGGATTCCAGTGCTGTTGTTGACAGGACCATCGCTGAGAAGCAAACAGTTCCCATAGGGCATACCTTGGATCTGCAAAATCCAAATAAGCTGTTGGTTATATCTTTGCACATAGTTTACAATGTTGGGGAGTCCTTCAAAGGCTCTAGCAGAGAGGACAGCAACACTCAATTGCTTGCACTTTCTGCTGTCATCATGAGACAGAGCTCCTTCTAAATTAGATCTATCACGCTTCTATGAAAAGAGATCTCTCCTCTATTTATTACTTCCATTCCTGTCCATGGCACTATAGAGAATATTTTATCTTTCACTGAGCTTAAAAGAACTATCAAATTAAAAATGTTTAGAGTGCATTAAAATCAATGCCATCAATGTCAAGAAATGTTTACTCTAAAACAGTGCTGATGCCTTTTCGGAAACCCAAAAGCATACAGAGCCTAATTTAGCCTTGACTCAGTGTGCTTTTTATGCCAGTTCTGCCTCCCCTTTTGGCCTTGATTTGCAATGTGATTGCCGTCAGTTTGCCAAGAGGAAGGCATGTTAGCCAGAGTCGTGTCTGAAGCCAAGCTGGACATCAGCTCAGCTGCCTGGGCAAGAACCTCAGCTGTGAGGGGGTCTTGACCATCAAACCAGAGCAAACACCAAGGAGCCAGGTTTTCCAAGTTTTCTCCCATACATTGGCCTGCATACACACACTGGATATAACACCTGCAAAAATGTCTCTGCCCAGTAGTGACACACTTTAGCATTCTCCATAATGATTTAACCTACTATGCTTTTCATCCCCTTATAAATAGCAATGACAGATACTTAATGAATTGCTACTTTCTCATGTCTTCAGATATTTCTTTCCTCACGGTCAATTAGACATTAAATAGTAAAATTACCAGTTAATACATTAATTCAGTTTAACTGGTAAATCCTTTGTAGCGAAATCAAATTAAGTAGGGATAGTTAATAAGAACACCCTGGGTGATGTTATTACCTGGATTGCATGCTTTCTGACTTTTAATGTTCATATGCCTTAAAAATTCTAATGATTACATTGCTTATAAGTGGTCCTTGTTAGCATACCTAAGAAGGAATGCTTTAATCACAGAATACCAGGTTGGAAGGGACCTCAAGGCTCAAGCTTTAATGAAGCTACATAACTTAGAAGCTAAAAATACCTGTTTATTATTACGAGTTAAAATGAAAATAAATATGGTAGCTGTCAGTAATATTGCAGGACAGGTTCCCATTGCCTGAAATCCTCAGTCTGTCACCCAGGGTTAATGTCACAGTGCATTCTCATGAAGAATTGTGATCACAGGCAGCATAACTCAGCATTCAGAGCAGCAACACCCCCCATCAATTCCCAATTTTTATTATGAATCAGATTTTTCGGTATTACTGCTGAGTTGTAACTAGAGACAGCTAACTACAGACTACATTATGGCTGTAATCCCACTGAGGGTTGCTGGCTAGAGCATAAACCAGAAGAGGTAAGATCATATGATTTAACAGGATTTCCGACAATGTGATGTAGAATTACAGGCCTCTTGTGTGTACGTATATATTTATTTAATGGCATTGCTTTTTAACCTGATACTTTGTATTTCACAATAATGTAAACTTCCACTAAATCAGCCAAGCTTTCCTTTTTAAAAGGGAAATATTTTAAAGCTGGAAAAAACAATGACTCTGACTCTCCAGTGCAGACCAGCTATTTTGCTCCATTCTCCTGACAGAATTATCATCCTTTAAGCTGGTATAGCTTGGACAGCTGTGGGACAGACAGATTTTGTGGTAGCCCAGCAGGATCTTCTCCTCCTCCTCCTTGTTCCCTGTTTTCCATCCTGCTCTGGGATGACAGGAGCAGCAGTTGGAGCAGAAGCCGGTTCAAGGGCAGAAGTAGGGGTAGGAGTAGGCTGGAGGATGCTGCAAGGCATGAAACACCCTCTCCCAACCCAACGCTGTAGCTCTGTTTCTGGCCTTCAAGCTCTGTCTTTCCCCGTCCCCCCGCCGTGCTCCTCCAAGCACGATTCCCATTACTAGAAAGAGTTTTACTATCTCCTCGCAGCACTCGGCGCAGCAGACCGAGGCGCTCGGTGGCCAGTACTCGGGCAGCGGGGGGCACCGTACCTTTGCGTGCGCGGCCCGCGTCGCCACGAAGCCCCAGGTGTTGTGGCGGGTGAGGAAGCGGGCGGTGCCGGCTCGGCCCGCCGCCCCGCCGCCCTCCCGGCGGTAGGAGAACATCCTGGAGGGAACGGCGGCCTGCCCCGCCCGCCGGCCCGCCGGCCCGGAGCCCAGCGCCGCATCCTCACGGTAAGCCGAAGCCGGGTAGCTCTGCTTCCAGAGGCCGCCCGCCTCCTCCAGCAGCGCGGGGAGCGCCTCCTCGGTGGAGGAGCTGTGCAGCTCGTCCGCCGCCGCCTCCCCACCCTCGGGCAGCGGCCAGGACACCGAGCTGACCACCACGTACCCCCCCGCGCTGCCCCACAGCAGTGCCGGCAGCCACCAGCACCACCACCGACACCGCCGCCCCGCCGACATCTTCTGCGGCAGCGTCCGCACCGCACCGCGCCGCTCCCGCAGCACCCTCCTGCGGCCGCTGGCCCGCAGCAGCCCGCTCCCGTAGCGGTAGTCACAGAGTCATAGGGTGGTTTGGGTTGGAAAGGACCTCAAGACCATCTCGTTCCAGCCCTCCTGCCATGGGCAGGGGCACCTCGCACTACAGTTTCCTGTACTGCAGAAACTGGCAGGTGAAACCAGCCGCCTGGACAGAGGTGGTGGGATCCCTTCAGTTATTGTAAAAGGGAGAATCCACAGGGGAGCACGACCATGTTGCAGGGAAAGATTCATTTGGACACCAGGGTCAAGCAACAGCAAGACTCTATGTCCTAGAGGACAGGCATCATCAGTCAGTTCTGGTGCTCATGGGATTCGTTTTGACATCTAAGTACGGGGCACTGCTATTAAATATGTTTTCCCAGCAAGGCTTTAATTAGGCAAAGATTTGAGTGTGTAGTTGAGTTTATGTCAATGGTCTTATTTACTAAAGGCGCTTTTGCATCCTGCTCCTTTTCTGTTCTTGCAGCAGACCCCTTCAGAATGGCAGTGCAAACTTCAAATTCTGTAACATACATCCTTGTAAACTGCTGTTGCACCACTCATCTGTGCTGTAGTTTCCAGATAAATAGAATCATAGAATCATAGAATAGTTAGGGTTGGAAATGACCTTAAGACCATCAAGTTCCAAACCCCTGCCATGGGCAGGGAAACCTCACACTAAAGCATGCCACACAAGGCTCTGTCCAGCCTGGCCTTGGGCACTGCCAGGGATGGAGCATTCACAACCTCCCTGGGCAACCCATTCCAGTACCTCACCACCCTAACACTGAAGAATTTCTACCAGAATGACTTCAGGTAGGCCTTCAGCTTTGCTGATGACAAAATCACAAGAAATACATAAAGCTAAAGGGGGCCCTAAATGGGGCCTACACGAAATCTGGAGAGGGACTTTTTACAAGGGTGTGTAGTGACAGGACAAGGGGGAATGGCTTTAAACTGACTGAGGGGAGATTGAGATTAGATAGTAGGAAGAAATTCTTCACTCTGATGGTAGCAAGGCACTGGCACAGGTTACGCAGAGAAGCTGTGGTTGCCCCATCTCTGGCAGTGTTCAAGTCCAGGCTCGATGGGGTTTGGAAGCAACCTGATCTAGTGCAAGGTGTCCCTGCCCATGGCAGGGGGGTTGGAACTGAATGAGCTTTAAGGTCCCTTCGAACCCAAACCATTCTGTGATTCTATGAAAAGCAAACCACAAATATTTTACCTTTTTCTTCTGAAGATTTATTCAAATAAACAACAAAATAGCATGACATCTGGAAAAACCACACCAGTGTTGCTGGTAGAGTTTTGCATTTAATATTTCCAGAAAAAAAATATCTTTAATTTTAGAGAGTTAAAACAGTATTTTCTTAAAGTTATATCAGAAAGTAATAATGGTCTAGCATACAGAATTTTCAGGTCAGGTTGGTTTTCTCTGAAAGTTTGGTGTTCATTGAAGTCAAGAATTGTCTGTGTCTCTTATTGAGTAAGAAGTGCTTCCCTTCTGATTTGAAGATCCAACATAGTAAGTTTTAGTAGTTCTCTCTTTCAAAATGAGCTGCATGAGCTGAAAATCAGAAAAGAAAAATGGAAATATTTTGACTGTAGGAACTGTAAATCATTTATTTCTCTCTTCCTCGAATAAAAAAAGTCTTCTATGTTCTTTGCTGTTGAACCCAAGGTATTTTACAGATACCCAACCTTATTTTACGTCAATTAACCCAAGAAGAGGAGATACACATCGGGTTTCCTCATAGGGCAGCAAAGGTCTGATAGGAGACCAGATCTACTTTTCAATACATCATTCATCATTCCCCTGATGGGGACTGCCTTTTCATGCCAAAATCTGTGCTTTCTTAAAATCAGCAGAAGTTTCGCCACTGAATTTAAGCAGGGTCAAGAGTCTGCTCTCATTTTTTGATAATTTTAATTAATAATTTCACTTGTTCTCTGTATCTGGATTATACAGATCACTCATATGAACACTTATCATTCCTTTAAGTAATTAACTACGTCCTTATTTTTTTCTCCCTTTTTAACAAATCAAAGTGTTCTCTGCCAACAAAGCTATGAAGAGTGTACCCTTGGTCTCTCTGCTCCCTGATTTGCAGTATATTGTATGTTATGAAGGTGTGGAATTGGATTAAAAGCTACAGCGTGGTGCTCTGCAGATAAACCCACTGCAGGTGTGCAGTTTAATAGGATTTTAATTTGGTAACAAGTGAACAAAGAGAGGAAGCCTAGAATGGGATTTTCTAGATGAAAAAATGCTATTCATGCTGAGAGAAAGCAACTGCAAGCTCTGTGATAAGGAATAAAGATCAGGCCAATGCTCTCTGAGCTGCACTTTTATAGATTATGGCTTGCTCAGAGCATCTTCGTTACTGCCACCGGTTTCAGCAATTCTTAGTTCATACTATGTACTGTTGGCTGTATAACATTTCATCTGCCACGCTCCCTGTTAAGCCAGTGTGTTCAAATCTTGTATTGTCTCACTCTCCACCCTCTACCTTTTTTCATGTAAAACTAACGTTTTCCTCAGGAGATGTCACTAAATAGGAATGTATTCTGTTTTCAAGATTATTAGCAATTATTTCCATGCTTCAAATTATATGTATATTAAAAAAAATGATTCAGAAATGTGCTGTGCTGTTCAGTACAAATGGGAATAAAATGGTCTCTCTGCTGAGGAGTGTAATTTATATTCAGCATGAAGGAGGAATGGAGGACCAAAAACAGATGGGAAAGGAAGAGGAAGAATGAAGGTGACAACTAAAAGATCATGAAGGGATCTGCTAAGCCACAGACACACACTGATGCTGCTGATATCAGGGCAAGATTGGGAGATTCTTTTCTGATTTATGTTACCAGTCCTCCCTCTCATTTTTCCAGGGTTTCACTGCAAAACAGAGTGTTTAGCACTAATTTCAATGAGATGAGGGTGGAGGTGCGATGAACAGATTTTTTTCCTAAGCCTGAGAGGATGTGGAGAAGGCACAGAAATGCCTTGTGGGACAAGAATAAAAAGGTATGGAGGTTGCTGTTGTTGGCAGTGGACAGAGTGGAGGATGGGAACTGACAAAAGGCACTGGGTCACAGAGAGCTGCGGGGGCTGCATGAGGTAAAGGAGTTAAAAGGAAAAATTATGAACTATACCCGTGATGCAGAGACAGAGATGGCAGGCAGCAGAAATGTGGTCCAGGAAACAGGAGTGTGATTGGTGGGTGCCACTAAGGCTGCTGAGGCTTTAGATATCCCACAGAATGGGCTGTGGCCGAAGGGGGATTAGTCAGGAGCAGAGACAGATGGTTGCTTGGGAGGATGATGATGATGATTTTTGGTGATCAAAAGTCGCAGAACACAAACCCTCATGCAATGGAAATCTATTCAAAGGCTCTGCAGAGATGCTGATACAAAGTGGTGGGTGACGAAGATGAGTTTTTCAGCACCCTGTGTTTTTTAGCAACCTGTGGAGTTAGCATGGACACCCAAAAAGAAGAAGCCTGCAACAGCTGAGGTGGGAGCTACCACCCTTTTGAAGACACAAGTAGGCAGAAGTGCTCACTCACCCTGTCACAGCTCCTAAAACCCTTTTGAGCTGCAGGTTCCAATTTTTCAGCTCCCTCACAAACTGCACTCGAACCATCAGCAGATCTCCTTTTCAGCCTACCATTATCAGCATCTTGCATGTGGACTGATAGCATCCATCAGCCTTCGGGATCTTTTAACTCTAAGCTCTTTCTACACTTTCCCAGTCCTTCACTGTCTCCATACCTTCTCTCAAGTCCTCATACTCCTCATTTCATGTTTTATATCCTTCCTCTCTGACACCCCTCATCCCTCACTCTGATCAGCCTTGCTCTGCTCTTGAGATCATGCATGGAATATGCAAAACTGATAGACATATTTATAGGCACATCGCTTACGCAGACAAACCCTTGCCTGCTGACACCTGTATTGCAATGGGCACAGTGGGGACATACAAAAGCCCAGCACAGTGAAAGAGCACAGGAAGGGGAGCAGATACAGAATAATATTTCTACTAGTTTATGTCCTAGTTTCTGACCACCAGTGGTTGAGTCC
Organism: Melopsittacus undulatus; assembly: GCF_012275295.1. NCBI lineage: Eukaryota > Metazoa > Chordata > Aves > Psittaciformes > Psittaculidae > Melopsittacus > Melopsittacus undulatus. The sequence goes on along the minus strand of NC_047528.1, from coordinate 64,392,759 downwards.
TTGCTCTAAGCCTGCACGCAGCTCAGTTTGATTTTTAACATTATGGGGTTATGGCAGGATGGTTCATTGCATTACATCTGAAAAAGAGCAAGAGCTGTCAAACATGCCCATCAGACATATAAATCTTTCTCGGTTTGTCCCCTTTGTACGTTCTTTCTCCCTTCCCATTTTCGTTGTTGGTCTACTTTTGGCATATTTTATAATTAAAAAAACAAGGGTTCATGCCAGGTCTGTATAACTAATAAAGATTTTTTAAAACAGTCTGTTTCCAGTCCTGGTCCTAGTTTATGGAAGCTGAATACATCTTGAGAGTAAAACAGCTTTAGCAGCATCACCTTAAGAACATAATTTTCTTCATAAGTCTTGGTGCCATTAGCATTTGTCCAGCACCATTTTCTGGAAAACACAGCGTTCTCTGAGATTTAAGACAAGGGCTGTTACTGCATGGAAGAGACTTCTGGAAACAGATGAATGTCTAATTCATCACTTGTGTTAAGCACAGAGCCTTGATCCGTGTTCCCATATGTCTTTATATTTAGCCTTGTGTCCTAGGAAGACTTAGAGTCTTTCTTGTTTTCTACCTGTATGTCATCCCTTATGCTAGTTAAGTTTGAAGCAGCAGACTTGCTGCAAGAAAGTCCAGTGGAGCAGAAAGATCTCAAGGATTTCATACGTCTTTTGATAAAACTAACAGGTAGGTGGAGGGAAAAGAGCCTCTCAGTGCTTCTAATAGAGAGAAAAGGCCACGTCATGCACAGTGAGTGCATGCAGCCTGTTCGTCAGCTAGCCCACAGGCTGCTCCCAACCCACCAGAACAGCACTGCTCTTGTTTAGACAATGCTCAGGGAATCTGGAGGAGTGTCAAAGGTCTGCTGGAAACCCAAAGCAAGAATCAGGGGACTGTGGTGATGTGGTGGGTGGTGTGGAGATTACAGTCCCTTGACAGGATCATGGGATGGAGGTGGGAAGTAAAGATTTCATTTTTACAACTTTACCCACCTAAAATCTCCCAAACAATCACAGACTTCCTGAGATCCCTCCCAACTGATCTTCCCCCCCTCCCTTTTTTTTGTTATTTTCTTTAAAGTTAGTGTTTATTTCACCTTGCTGCCAGTGGCTGTGTCCACCAAACATCTCAGAACTCTGGAAAAACATGGTTCTCTCCAAAGTTATTCTGGCTCGGCATTGAAGTTGTCAAAGCTGGCTGTAGAGTATTGACTTGATGTTGCTCTTCTGCAAAATAGCCCCAGAGATAGCTGGGCTCATAATGCCACAGAACAGGCAACTCATTTTGCTTTGCAACCCAGAAACTTTCATATTCTTTCTCCTCTGTATAGGACAGGAAAATGTGAGCCACAAAATCCATGAGTAGCAAGTTAAGCAAATGCCAGGATCCTAGGTTTAAAGAAAAACAAAAATAATTTTAACAACTTCCTCGTTTCCTTGTATTTGTGATGTGTTCTTCTTTGAAGGGCTTCATTATAGTAATGGGCTGAACAAAGTAGCAGACTGGCACCCATCAGGTAGTACTTACAAGATTAAGTACATCCAAATATCACAGCAAAATAGGCACCAACAGCATGTTTGAAATGTAAGCAAAAGCCTTTACCCCCCCCCCCCCCCCCCCCCTTATTTAGCTAGAGAGGAAAGCGTACTCCTGTTTATATGCTTTCCTGCTCAGGTTCTTCCCCCACATTCACTGCTGCTACAAGGCTTATCATCAATCACATATCACCCCCAATTCTCCCCTTGGATAAATCTTGCCAAGTAAACCCTCCTACATACATCTATGTCTTGTACCTGTGACATTAAATGCCCTGCTTTACAGCTTGGGGCATAACAGCTAAAAGCCAAGACAGACTCACTGAGGCCATTGACTTTGGCCAAAGCCCATTATCTTGGTTAAAAGCCCTTCCAGTAAATAGTAAGTCTTCTTCCATTCCATAGATTCATTGAATCATAGAATAGTTAGGGTTGGAAAGGACCTTAAGTTCATCTAGTTCCTGCACAGGAATTCATCTAGCAATTCATAACCTCTGCATCACACAAACATGTTTATATGGACATCAACAAGAATATGCCAAAATTTATATGAAAAACCAAGGTTTACAGAGCTTGAAAAATGAAAAATACTGCCTCTTTTGATGTTATATGGATCTGAGAAGCTACTGCTTTCTGCTGTTTGTCCTTTTGTGCATCCTCAAATCATAGCTAAGTGGAAGTGCTTGTTTATCTATGGGACAAGGAAAATGGCTATTGTACTTGGAGTTCAAACTATGTAGATCCGGCACTAGTGGTCTACGAGTGCTTCTAACAATCTTACAGATGTTTTCAGTGTATTCAAGAAGACTAAGCATGAAACAAAAGCTACCACTCCAGTTGTCCCTTGGGATGATACAGACGGACACAGTTTTGAAGAGGGAGTATGTTGAAAGTTTGCATACAAAAAAGAAATGCATGGGTCACTGTCTGGCCAGTGTGGCTCATTAATACATTCCTGAATGCCCTGGAAGGCAGGCTGGTATGGAAGGGGAGGTTTTCCAGCTGACATGAGGCTTTGTGATAGAGATATGTAAAGGCATGCTTGTTGGGGAGGAGGTGGAGCTGAACTTTAGAGATCCCCTTAGCCCTGACTGCTGTAGCACACTTGGTCCTTGGTGCCTTGCAGTGGGGATGGCTGAACTCTTCCTCTGATCACACTTGGGCATCACCCATGTGGAGGCTGGGCTGGAAAAGGGTAAAAGTAAATCCTGAAAGTCCATTCTGAATTCAGAGGTGTGAGTATGACAGTGTATTATGTGTGCCAGATATGCCAAGCTCCAAGGCAAGAGCTCCAGACAGAAGTAAGTTTGATTTTGGTTACTGGTATGAGGTGCAGTTTTGCATTAACATTGCATTAACATGATGCTCACACATTTCGCTTAGTAACTGTGTATCCTCAGTGTGGACGTTACATACTTTGACTTGCAGGATGCCCACCATTCCTGCAAGAAATACTGAGATTTAAGAGATTTCTGACAAGCAGTGACCCTGAGTACAGAACTTCTACACCAGATGGCTTGTTAACGGCACAGTGTCAGCCTCGTTCACTAAAACTCAATATCCTGCCAGAACAGAAGCATGGGAAGGAAGGGACATTGTTAGATGATATAACCCAAAATCTTAAAGAACCAAGGAGATAACTATGACCAAATCAGTTGAAGCACCACAGCAGAAGATTAAAAAATATTTTTAACTCTCATATGTGAGAATAAATTCAATATTAGTGGTAGTGAAGTATAGTATAGTAGAAAGACTGTCATAAGGGACGAAAATATTATTTGTAACTAGTTTAAGGAAGGCTCAGCAGAGGAAGGGATGATCTCCATCATTTATGTCCCTAGTCACTGACAATTGCAGAACAGGGAAGCAGTTCATTAAACTCTTCTTCTGATGGAAAGAAGGAAGAGGATTTCATCATCGTGGGGAATTTCAATAAACATTATGCTTCCAGTGCTGCTCTTGGAATTCATTCCAAATTCCCTCATTGCCCAAAATATTGCATGCAGCATTGGAGAGTGTGGCAGAGAACTCCTGTGGAGGGGGAGGAAAGACTAATTATTTTATTATTACTGTAATGCAACAACTGATGGACAAGTGACCCTGCTGTGCTGTGTTCCCTGCTCACAGATCCTGGTCCAGCCAGTTTACAGCCTAAATATAAGGCAAAAGGTAGCAGCTGTTGCAGAAAAGGGGTCTGCACATACATGCACAAACACAGGTATTAATGGGGGAAGAATACTGAAAAATACAAAAGGCAATAACCTTAATGTACCCCTTTGTTATGTCTTTGTAGGAAATACATGAAAGTTCAGTTTTGAAGGGGAATTTCAAAGAAGATAATGAGGTTTTCTTTGGCTGTTTGTGTGAAGCCCCATCAAACAACAGACAAAAAAAATAAGAAGATGCTCCACTGAAAATCGAAAAAGAGGTTCATACAGTTTATCAGCTGCTGCTCATAGGAGATTATACCTCTCTGCAGAATGACTAATAGAGAGAGAGGCTCTTGAAGGTTTTAAAATTGATAAGAGAGAGTAGGTAGGATTGATGCAATACAGAAATGGAAGAGACTGAACTTATTCAAGATATAGTTGCACCAATTCAAGCCCTTTCACTTTTCCTGCCTTTCACTGGTGTATGATGCATTTGATGCTTGACAGCTCAGAACCCTAAATCAGAGGCAAAGCTAACCCAGCTAAAGGAGTGACCAGTTTTTAGCCAGTTTAACAGTTTAAACAGGCTTGCTGCTAGGCAAGCACCTAAGTCAGTGGAAGGCATATGGAAAAGGAGCATATAGCTGTTGTCAAAGGTACAAGCTGCCTTTCTGGCAAGTTGCTATTGCAGTATCTCTGCTCTGGCTGTATTGTACAGAAAGAACCCAAAGGACTTGGACCTACCACTAGATATATCTGTAATGTTTATGGTTTTGGATATTAGTGGCCCTAGCTCTCCATCACACCCTTCTGCTGGGGTGTGCAGCTCTTGTAGGGAGGGAGAGCAAAGGGTCACACCTCAGGCTACTGTTCCTCATTTCGACACAGACAAATAATGGCTTCTGCTGAAAGAGAGGGAGTCCTGCCCTTCCTGCCATCTCCAGCTGCATGCTCCTATTCTCCTTGCTGCTTATTCTAGGGTTTGGCTCAGAGAACTAATCTGGTAAGAAAAGGAATAATTTCATGTCCCTGACCTGTCTAGCCACATCATCAGGCAAATGGTGCTTGATGCAAGGAGGGGAGTAAGCAAGAAGTGATGCCCTATTGACTGTAGCATGAATTTATGTCAGTTAAAATGATCTGGTGCCTCTGCCATCTCAGCTCAGAAAGGGAAATAGCAGTCAAGAGTCACAAAGATCCTACTTACCAAAACTGTCTGTGTTGTTGAGGGTCAGAGCCTTGCTTATTGTTCTCAGTAGGAAGTTCCATCTCAAATGGAAATCTGATGCCAGTTCTCTAAACTCCTCTTTATTCCTGCTTGGCTGCAGATAGAGCAAAAAAATTACTTTATGACAAAGTTGGCTAAAAGAATTCATTATCATGTTGGAGACCATTTCCCTGTACAGACTGCATACAAAGGTGGAACAAAAAGGTGGTTTTTTTCTGTTTTACTTTTTTGTCAGAATCCTAAAATAACTTAAGTTGAAAGGGATTTTTGAACATCTAATTCAATCTCTTGTCTAAAGCATGGCCAGCTTAGTTCAGGCCTTGTTCACCCAGGTTCTGAAGAGCTGTGGGATGGAGGTTCCACAGCCTTTCCAGGTTACCTCTTCAAATGCTTAACTACTCTCATGGCAGTTGTTGTTTGGGTTTTTGTGTTTGTTTGTTTTGGTTTGGTTTGTTTGTTTGTTTGGGGTTTTTTGTTGGTTTTTTTTTTCTTTTTATCTATTGGGAATTTTCTTTGCTGACACTTGTGTCCATTGCCTTATGCCCCATGACTGTGAACCCCCAGGAAAATCCCCATTCCATCTTCTCTAGACCGTCCTCTGAGGTGGCTGAGGGTTTTGTGATTTTGAAGGCACCACAGAACTGCAAGGTACTAGTCTTAATTAAGAATAAAAAACTAGGAAATAATCAAGCTAAAGAAGTAAATTTACCCTTATTCTTCAGAAAGAGAAAAAAAACCCAAACCCAAACAAACCTTTAACCACTGCTCAGACCCAAGTTAATTGGGCTGGCAACCAGCAGAATGCAGCAGTACCCTTAAGCTACCACTAATTCGGAATCAGTGATGGAACAGGGGTGGTAGAATTGGTAATGTATGGAAAGGTGCATATGTGAGGATGGTCATACTTGAATCTTTCACAGGAGCTGTAGGTATTGTACTAGAAATTATCACTCTCCTACTGCCGGCTAAAGGTCAACAGTTTTATGAGTCAACGTTTTCAAGAATCATGAAGTGTTCTGTTCATTTTTACTAACATTTTTCTTCTTAATTTTGCTTTCATAGGAACTGTTAGGACATGTGGCTATGAAATGAGAGCAGATACTGAAACTGCCCAAGTGGATATATGCACAGAAATATGCTCGTAGTTGTTTGCACAGATGGAATTTTCGTATGCCAATTAATTCTCCCTTTTTCTGCAGCATGCATAAATTATATTTATGCAAATCTTCAGTCTGGTCAGGTTGCCGGTACACAATGTAGCTCCTGCAGGCTGGTGACAGTGTGTAGCTGGATAATCTGTATGGTCACTCTTTCTTTTCTGAAGTTATTTATTTTATACCTGAATGACAAAAGCATGAAGATTCGAAGACACACAGTTCAGGAGAACCCGGATATCTGTGGAAGGTGTCAGCAAAGACACTAAGTCATTCAAACCTATGAGATATCGAAGGGAAATCATTACTTCAAGTGATTAAGTTTGCTTTTTGGTTTGTTTCTGCAGTTTTTAGCTTATTTTTTTCTTTCTTGTATCTTTAACTTGAAACATATTAAGACATCTGTTTATATGATTTTGATTAATATAATTATACTTTTCATTTACTAAGGAATTGTACCCTACTTTGAAATCAGTCAGAATTCACGTTTATGTCCATTTCTACTATATCTGCACTGACCTAGTGCATCATGGCATAAGTGGCAAGAATAAGCACTTCCAATGTGAAAGCTGGAATTTGGTTATGTGCAATGCCAACTTACTTATCTGAGATTTTATATGGTTGAGAAAAGAAATATTGGTTTATCTGTTGAGAGGGAGAAAATGGTTTCAAAACAATAACAGAAAATGCAGAATATTCTGTAGACCAATAGAAATACAGATAATACTGCTACATATCAGGCAGCTGTTCCTCTGAAAGACTGGAACCTACCACCCAGTGCCAAAAGGTACATTACTGTGGCTCCTCTCTAAATTTATGCCCATCTAATGAGATATCTTATTTCAGGAAGACATATGGATAGGGACTGTGAAACCTTGCTTATTATAAATAACACTTTGGAAAAGCAGAGAAAATGAAGAATGCAATATATCTGTCTTGGAGATCATCATTAATATAATGAGCAAATGTAATAAGAGCATTGCACTTGATTTCAAGGTATAAATAAATATTTTTTAAATGATTCTTCTGATGGTTCTGTGAAGAAAGAAAATCATTATTCCTACTGAAAGAAGTGATAGTAAGGCTGTGGCACATCCCTTGTCACCGAGAAAGTCGGTGGCAGAGCAGGAATAAAGAGCTGAGGTTTCCCCACATCAGTTCTGTGCATAGCCTAGTTCAACTTTCCAGTCTCTCACTAATAATTAAAATGGCAGCCCACTAATCTAAAACTTAACTTGCCATTATGTTCTTTTCTCTTTCATTAAGCTGGCAAAGACATTATGGCATGGTGCATACAAACTGTATCATTGTTTACAGGCTGCAATACAGCAAAAGGACACAAAAGCAGAAGGGCTTCATCCAGTTAAGCACAAAGTATTTTAAAATCTGGCCACAAGAAATTATTCAGTGCACTTGAATTAATAATAGAGGAAAATGTGAAATGCAATGCTTGAAAATGTCTTTTTTTTCTCTTTTTTTGTCAAAGAAAAGGATAAAAAAATAATATCCCTGCTTGTCAACATTCTTCTAGAAGAAACACAAACCCCACTGCTGCTGCCACAGGAAAAGCTTTAAGAGAGTCAGGATGGAGAGCCTTTCATTCTTAACCTTTAAAGTTAGAAGGGTAATATTACATGCTCCATTCTCAGTTCTATTTGTTCTTTTTCAGCACTTCGGGTTATGGCAAGTCTGTAATTCCCATTAGGGCGGACATAATGGGAAAACAAGAGGAAATGCTGGAGCTTTAACAGTGGCAAGCAAGGGCTTAAGTGAATACACAAAATGTAGCAAAAAATATTACATTTGAGTTCTATGTCATTCTGCGGCTCCTCCGGACTCCTAAACGCCTTTTGAACGAGGTTTCCAGGAATATCCAGAAATCGCTGTTCGATGATAGCATGCAAGTCTGATCGCAAAACAGTGACTTTGCTGTGGCTGTTCAAGACTGTTCTCATTGTCTATAGAGAATAGGAAAACAGTTAATGGCTTTCATTTTCTCAAGCCCTTAGGTCAGTCAAAAAGCTTCCTTTATTCAATACTAGACTTTACATAACCAGTCTCCAAACTGGGGGGAGAAAAAAAAATCAAAGGAGATGAATCTTAAGTTGTCTTCAAGAGTTGTTTGTTCTGGGAGGTATTCTTTTCAATGGCACTCTGCGGTGTTGTCTGTGATGAAGCAGACAAGCCAACATAATTGAAGTGTCTGGGCAATTGCCTGGGCAATTGGTTCTGCCTACAGTTATTATAGTAATGCCAAATAATGGCATTTTGTCTAAAACATTGAATGGCGTTTCAAGGCCGACTTTCCTGTTGATGTTATCTGTCCTTAGCACATGTTTCAATTCAATTCAAAGGCAATTCTCAAGCTGCTCAAACCTTTGAGAAAGTAAAAATAACATTAGAAATATGGTATTAGTTAAAATAATATTAGTTGGGGTTTTATCACATTTATCTGCTTATGAGTTGGATGGCCACACGCAAAGAGTTATGGTCAATGGCTCAATGTCCAGCTGGAAACTAGTAACGAGTGGTGTCCCACAGCTGTTGGGACTGGTCTTGTTCAACATCTTTGTCAGTGACATGGACAGTGGGATTGAGTGCACCCTCAGCAAGTTTGCCGATGACACCAAGCTCTGTGGTTCGGTTGATATACTGGAGGGAAGGAATGCCATTCAGAGGGACCTTGACACACTTGTGAGGTGGGCTGATGCCAACCTCATGAAGTTTAACCATGACAAGTGCAAGGTCCTATTCCTGGGTTGAAGCAATCCCAGGCACAGCTACAGGTTGGGCAGAGAAGAGATTCAGAGCAGCCCTGAGGATAAGAACTTGGGGGGTGTTGGTTGAGGGGAAAATGAATGTGAGCCAGCTTCAGTGTATGCTTGCAGCCCAGAAAGTCAACCATATCCTGGGCTGCATCAAAAGGAGCGTGACCAACAGGTCAAAGGAGGTGATCCTGCCCTTCTACTCTGCTCTCGTGAGACCTCACTTGAAGTATTGTGTGCAGTTCTGGTGCCCTCAACATAAAAAGGACATGGAACTGTTGGAACAAGTCCAGAGGAGGGCCATGAGGATGATCAGGGGACTGGAGCACCTCCCATATGAAGACAGGCTGAGGGAGTTGGGGCTGTTCAACCTCATAGCAGCCTTCCAATATCTGAAGGGGGCCCATAAGGTTGCTGGTGAGGGACTATTCATTAGGGACTGTAGTGACAGGACAAGGGGTAGTGGGTTAAAACAGGGGAAGTTTAGTTTGGATATAGGAGGGAATTCTTTACTGTAAGGGTGGTGAGGCACTGGAATGGGTTGTGAATGCTCCATTGTGAATGGAGCATTGGGTTGTGGATGCTCCATCCCTGGCAGTGTTCAAGGCCAGGTTGGACAGAGCCTTGCGTAACATGGCTTAGTGTGAGGTGTCCCTGCCCATGGCAGAGGGGGTGGAACTTGGTGGTCTTAAGGTCCTTTCCTACCCTACCTATTCTATGATTCTATGAGTCATTTGTGAATGAATCTGGCTTCATATTTGTCCCCAAGTATATTACTCACATTGATAGTGCAAACAATTTTCAGCTTAACATTTGATCCTAATCTTTCACTCTTTTTTCTTATTAATTGAAAATATCACACAGTATTCCTTCAGTTTCCTGATGAAATGATGAAAACAAGAAGGAAATTAAACCTGAATCTGCTAAAATTTGTTCATCTCTACATTTAGTCTCTTACTTCCATATGGAAATCAATAAGATCCTAAAGCCTTTGCTGAACTTTGTGCTTTTATATGAACAATCCATGTCCAGATGAAAAATACGTTTTTGTAAAATTCAGAAAAACTTCAGGATTCATAAACATTTTAATAAATTCCATTCACCACGTGCTTGCCATGACCCCCAAATCAGCAGTGAATGTAGCTGACCATTTGTTTGCAAACAAAATTCCCAATCTAGCAACTCTTCATTGTTCTGCCAGCTTTGCTGAAATAGCAAAAGCACTCTGGTTCTCATGCCAAAATCCCCTTCAGGTAAGTTAAAGAAAAAGTCTGTTTCCTTGTTTTACTTGGAGTTTCCAGTGTCAGGATTGCTGCTGCTTGTAACAAGAACACACAACCCAAAGGCTGGGAACTACCAGGGGCACTATCATCAGTGTTGCTGCTAGCAGCCATCTCCATACTCCAGTATTATAGACTGGTCCCTTCAGCCATTGCTCTTCACTATACTAACTATAATTAGGTGACTGAGCACCAGCTCTGACAACACTTAAATACAGCTTACCAGAGGCAGTAGGAATCAGCCTCAGGAAATGACAAGCATCATATTCGCATTCCTTTCTTGCAGGGAATTTGCACCTTTTTATGCTCTAATTACTTGTGCATGTCCAGGTAGTAGCAGCTGTCAGCCTGCTTTATCCACACATGATGGGAAAGTTACTTTTTTTTCTTTTGAATGCTGAGCCTGCCAAAATTGTTCCCATTTTCTTGCCAGGTGGCTAAATTATTGCAAAGTACTCTACAAGGGATGGTTTGGTTACACCATTCACAGGCTACAGCTGCACAGCTCCTCTGTAGTACTTCTCCTTAGGAGCACTCTCACCTGCTTTGACCATCAGTCTGCAGTTGATATTTCAGGTGTGTTTTAGTCAGAGAAAACTGAGAAGGATGGTTAGAAACATGAAATGACTCCTGTGTGAGAAGGTGAGATAAACCTCAGCTTTTGATAGAAATAACTGAGGAAGGATGTGTTGGAGGTTTGCAGAGAGAATTGCATGAAGAAAGGCAGAAACTTTAAAGTAATAAAAGAAAGTTATGCAACAAATAATCAAACCCCTGAACTCACTACCCCAACATGTTGTGCATGCCAAAATCAAGCTATGAAGTACCAAAATGTGGATATAGCCTTCATCTCAGGTTGCTGGAAGCTAGGAGAGTACAATGGATGAGGACTGAGGTGTCACTTGCTCTGGAGCAAGGGAACATCTCATAAATAGTCCAAACAGCTTGAGTGAATGAGATGCCCAGCTTTTTTATTCCACAGAATCTGGAACATACCTTAACCATGTTAGCAAGGTCTGTCTTTCTCCTGAGTCTTTTTATAAACACTGTAACTTCTGTTAAAGAAGAAGAGGCAGATGTTTCATGTAATTAATATTTTACAGTCTAAACGACATTAATGAAGACAGTTTTTTTTAAGCTAGAAAGTAGATCCCATGGGAAGCTACGGAGGCTAAGGGAGGGCACAGCAGGGGCACACAGCCAGCATTATGGGCTGGGGACCCTCACAGTTTAAAGCTTGCCAGTGGAAGCTGCCCAGGTCACCACTCTTCCTTCACTGCAAATCTGTTAACCCTTGACACACAGTAAAAATACTTGCAATATTTATTTACATTACATACTTCTTAATCAAGATTGGTACTCTTTTACATGCATGGTTTAAGGTGAATGAAAGCAAAGCAATGTTAATTCTACATCTCCTATACTTTGTTTCAAGGGTTTTCATTTGCACCTTTGCAGCTATAATTCTGCAGCACTGTTAATATTAGTTAATATTAGTTCTTTGGTTCTATTTTGTTCTGTTTATGTTGTGTTGTGATTATGACAAGCATCACCCAAGAATATCCTTTTTTTAAGAATAAAATATAAAGTCACTGATAATTACGGGGAAACTGGGTATAATGCAATTTGCAAACTTCTGTAGACAGGCAATGGGTTTTGGGTGAAAATGTCTGTTTTCTGATGTTTGCAAAAGCTAGAAAGACAAGAATGTATATACAAAGGGTTGCAGTTGATTATATACTTCCATATACACACGTTTCAAACACACATTACTAAGTTTGCTCTGTCAAGCACTCAAACGTGAGGTATGCCAGAGTTAAGAATGTCTGCAAGTCCTCTAGCGTATGAACGCTAATGCAATCATCTGCCTACACAGGAGCCCTGCTTTGCCACTGAGGAGTTGGTCTTCACCCATTGAACAACTGAGCAACATTTCATTTTAGTCAGAATCTTCAGCATAATATATAAATATGTGTTTATATTTAAATAGATATTCACAAACACACACATGTAGACACAACTTTGTAGAGTACAGTCTTTTTCAAATCCTCCTTTAATGACAGAGTCATGGTTTCCCTATGGGACTATGGGTTTTTTTCCCTTTATATTGAACTTTGCTATAGCCATTCATTGATTTATTTGCATAAAACCACCTGTGAAGTGAAGAGGCAGAACAATACCCAAATTCCGGAGGGCAGATTGCATATTATTCAGTTTTCTACACAGCTGAGAGATAGATCTTTGAAAAGATTCAGGCACATTTCAATTTACCATGAATTGGGAATAATTTTGGCTTAAATTTGTTCTCACCCATTATCTGAGACTATTTGTTTTTAACTGTATTCCAGCTAATTGTAGTCCTCACTAATATGGAAGTCACCTCAGCTAAAAAGGTTTTACAAATACTTTCTCTGAGTGTCATAACACAGTCTTCTTTGTGCAGTTTAAGCAAAGATTATTTTATTAAATTCTTTATTACTCAAACGTACCTTTAGATTTGGATGTTTGGAGCTGTAAGGGAAAGCATTCCAAAGCATTAACCATCCAAAGTTCAACATTTTTACTGAACAATCTGATTGCCTTAATGTGTTGCAGAGGCACCTCCTCCAGAAAATCGTGAAGTAGGATGTTCTCCATTTCCTAGAATACACATTGATGGATCTGCATGTGTTTGGTGTGCTACAGATGTTTACAGCAGCATGAAACAAAATTGTATTGATAGTTTAAATGTTAAAGAAGCCCTTTTTTTTCCAATTAAGGAATAGCTGAGCTACATTTATTAGCATAAAGAAAAAGATCCTAACAATAAACATTGTTTCCTAAATTAATTACTAGACACTACTTAATAAGTAGCAAATTATTTTGATCAGAATACTGCATATTTCTATGCAAATGTCATCAAAATATGCAGTAATGTTCTCAGAAGAAAAATACCTCTCATAATATGGAAAACAGTTATCAGTTGAAATTTCAATCATAGAACCTCAGGCCAGAACCACAGACCATATTTATAACAGCATACTCCATTGGTATTATGGCCTTTCAAAGGAACATACAGCAGCAAAATGGCAGTAATTGCAAATTCCACTGGTTCCTTTCAAATCTAAACTGTACTATTCCAGAAGAAGCCAGAACAAGACTTGAGGTATGAGTGAAAATCCCATTGCATAGCACACAACATACAGCTGTACCTTTTCATCAGGTAGAACTACCAACAAGACAGAAACACATACTAACATAATTACAACAAGCAAGTGTGTCCACAGTACCTTGAACAGCTGCCTGTCATAGCTTTCCAACAGTTGGCATACATCTGGCAAGGACATCAGTGCTATCTTTCCAGGTGGCAGAGACTTCCAGAATGACATGATACAGCCTTCCACCTGTCACACAAAGTCCTTTATGAATTTTCACTCATTTTACACTTGTGAAACATGAAGTGTAATTCAATAAAGCAACACACAGAAGCACAGGAGCAAAAGAATGACCGGGGAACTGGGCTCTTTGCCTGGCCCCATCCTGGCTGGGCTCTAGCATAAGTGGAAGCATCCTGGGGCTAAACCTCACAAGGAAGAGGAAGAAAGAGGAAACAAAAAACTGTGCCATGGATATGTGAACATAATGAAAGATATGTATCCATGGCCTTGTGTTTTGTGCTGGGCTCAGACCTGTTGATGTGCCAGGAGTGCTCAGGGTTCCCAAATAATTTAACTGAATGCTCCTTTTGTCTAGAAATTATTATCGACAATTGGATCAAACCATAGAGATTTGATCTCTATTTGAGATTGGATCAAACCATAGAGTAAATAAGCTACACAGAAACAATTTTATCCTTACAGTGTTTTGCTGTTGTCAGTGTGTTACTAAAGCAAAGGCATACCTTGTCAAGCTCCCTCGTTCTCACCATATGTAAAATGACTTGACAATGGCTGTAGTACTCATTGGCAAGCAGTACAACCTATGAGCAAAAAAAGGGTACAAAAAGATCTCACAGACAAAGGGCTAACTCCCTTGATCACCAAAAACACGAACATACCGTTTCATAGGGGTATTTCTTCGCTAGCTCTTGCTGCTCCCAAAGACAGAATCTGCTGGATTCAGGCCAAAGGTACTGAAATCTCTCTTGTTCAGTCTTAGGATAAATGACAAATGGAGAACAGTGCAAATTCTTGCTCTCAATGCATCAGAATTTATTTTGAACAATAATAATAATAATAAAAAGATCACAGTTATCTTGTCAGTTCTGTTTAAAGGGTAAAGTACTTTATTGAAATTGTATATCGTGACTTTTTAAGATGTATTTCCTCAGAGAAATACTTGTCTTTTTTTTTTTTTTTTAGAAAGTAAAGCTGATTGAAAGAAACAAGCATGGCTGACCAAGTATTTAAATCCTAAGCAGTACATTAATTTCTTTTCAGAACCAGTGAATATTTAATGCTATACGTATCTTCCACATATACGTTCTATAGCACTCAGGTCACAGTTGTAACCTTCTAAACAAGGCTGCAGATAGTTGGCTCTGCTGTCAGGGTGACAGCACATTTCTCATCAGCTGTCATTACATCTACTTCAGAGCATGCATTACTGCACCCGAGTGCGCCATAAAAATAAGACAGGCATCCAGTCTCCCCTTTTTTCCTCGCTTTGGTGCACATAAGTTTGTTGCTCGTGCTCTGCTGGATGAATTCCAAGAACCTCGGTGTCAAGCCATCCCATGGCAGTACGCTTATGGGAGACCTGCCACCAGCTAGCCTCACATCTGCCCTTTTAGTGAGCAGGATTTGCTTTCTTTTGTCTTAATCACTTCCCAGTATTTAAATACTTATGGTGCCAATAAGGTCTAGAGCACATTGAAAAGACACTGCCTCAGCAGCATGAGGGTTTGTTACCACGGGCCTCAGACAAGGAAGGCTGTGCTCCACTAACTCCCCTAATATTCAAAACCTGGGCTGTCAGCCACGATTTCCACTCTCAGCACAGATAAAATTATTCGAACTGATGTTAAGGCAACAAAAATATTTTGCTACCAGGTGAAACAGGAAGGGGAAGTAAGCATTTGGTGAGATTATCAAAGATTATTTTGAAGAAGATGAGTTAACAGTATTTCATCAGAACATGTTATATAGAAGTTGTAATTAAGCACACAGCTAGACATTATGTTGTCTGATGTATCTGACACTCACCATTCTTGTTCTTTGGCTCATGTAACCAGGTGTATCTACATAACTGCAGGTGCCTCCACTGTGGTAAAATATAAAAAACAAAACAAACCTGAAAACCTTTAAAAAGCTCACTAATTTATTCTGTGTTTAGTAAGAAAATGAGCTCAAACCGGATAGAGTGCACTAGGTTGGAGCATTGTTTGGGAAACAAACCCTGTTCTCCTTCCTGTCAATCAGCAGCTGTGTGGTTTTCTAATAAGTCTGAAAACTGACTTTATTTTAATATAAAACTGAACCATTCATTACACAGACAGCAAGATATTAGCCATTTAACAGTGCAATGTCTTCCAATCTCTTGAACCAAAACTGGGGGGTTTTGTTTGTAGTTGCAGTTAATTTGGAATGATAATAATATTCATAAACATGCAAATAATGAAAACATAATCACCTGTGTGCTTTGATTTCACAGTAATTACATTTCCTGCCCACCCTATCAGTTTAGATGGCATTTTGTTTCTGACTTCTTTCCATTTACTTTGCATGGTCAGAAGTCACCTGGACCTGCAAAGCCCTGACCATTGGCTTTTGGCTGAAAAGCCAAGGATGCAGACACAATGGGCTGCTTTCTTGCTTTACCATCTCCTACTTGCCCCTCCTGCCTGTTTTGCCAAAGCTAATCCTACAGGAGGGAGAGGCAGTGTTGCTAGTAAAAGGGATGAGCTATGAGAGTTGGATTCCTCCAGTCAAGCCCCCATCTGCTGCGGACACCTGCTCACTGTCTGTGAAGGCATTTCAAATGCCAAGGTCCTTCTGGACTTGCCTATTTTGAAGGGTGACAGGCAGGGGCTTTGTAGAAAATGTGCTTCCACTGGTGACTGCCAGCACTCAGGCTATCTAATCCCATCCGGGCTGCTGGGTTTTGCTGCTGTGATGTATTATAAACCAGGGTACTACCACATGTCCTGAAGGACAGAGGAGAAAACCTAACAGCTTATCTGCTTGGAACCTGCTCCTCTGCTGTTCACAGGACTGACCCTTGGCACCTAAACAATTACCTTTCCCTTTGCCACTGCTCTCTGCCATGAAGGCAGTGCTGCAACAAAACAACCAAACTGGCTGCCCAAGACAGGGCATAACACTGATGTTGGGTATGTTTGGTAAAGCTATTGGCTCTTTCTTTCAGACATTTTTGTGCTGGTGTCTGGACAAGGGGAAGGATGTGTAAGTAGAGATGTTTCATAGCACTTCTTTCAAATGGGTCCTTCCTGCAGATTCCTAAAGCCTATGAAAAAAATTAATGACTATTTTCCAGCTCCTGCTTTTCCTGAGAAGGCGGCCAGCTGTATCTTCTGCTGCTGCTACTATGGCAACATGTACCAGCATCACTCTCCTCTGATGGGCTGGCTCCCACGGCAGGCTGGCTCGCCTCTACCCCAGCCATGGGGATGGTGAATTGGGAGAAGGGGAGCTGCATGGCTGCTCCTGTGCCCCAGCCTCTAGCTGGGAGCTCGCTGATGATTATGTGCAAATACCAATGGAAAGCTAACATCTATGTGCACCCACTGTTAGAAAAGGGGGTTCAGACTCACCTGGTGCCTGCAGAGGTGCTTGCCTGCAAGGCAGAGCTGCTTGCTTTGCATGGAGAGTTGTACCTGGGTAAAGAGAGGACACACAAAAGAGGAGGTGGGTGGAAGAGCATAAAACTGGTGACAGCAAAATCACAAGGAGTTTCACTATGTGTCTTGCGGAGTTTGGATGATGCTATGGGGTGGGAACTGGAGCTAAAATGGGAAATACAATGGTAGGGATGACAAAAAGACTAACAGAGGAGGCGAATGAAAGGGAAAATGAAAGGAGGGAGGGTTGTAAATGTGCATGCTGTTGACTGTCAGATTACACTGAGATTAGAAAAACTAATTTGTTAGAATCATATCAGATTTTCTTTATTAAAAAATCATGGGTTTGCTTCACTGGGAAGTCAGAAGCCCAAGCCTTGCCTATGACCAGAATCATTAACTGTTAAGAAACTAAAATTCCTTGGCATTTTTTTAACACGGCTGTACTCTGAGCCAGAGCAAGTACAGTTTTTGGGAGAGGTTGTCCTCAAAGCTCCCATTCCCTAGAGGGCACCCTATTGTAGCACAAATGAGTAAACACCATATTCCCTTAAATCTCACTAATACATCTGTAGACCTCACAATCACAGTTGTGTTTATTTACACTACTTTCATACCATCATCGTCAGAGCTGTGGTACACATATCTTCAAAAAATCAAAGATTTCTAAACGATCAAACTTGCAAGTGCTGTATAAGAGCACCGTCATCCTGCCTCAGCCAACACAACACATCCGAGGCCGCGCTGACTATCAAAAAGCAAATGCCTTCTTTGTAGTCAAAGGCAAACCATTATAATCTTACTGCCATTTCTATGACACTAACAAGCACAGTTCCCAGCCTGCCAGATCCTACATGGGCTTAGTTCCTCCCTACCAGCACCATGTCAATTGCCAGCTATCTCAGTATGGTCAAGAAATATCCCTCTCAGTAATTAGAGACCAGCATTTGCACTGCACTGAAATGATACATTCAAAATTTTCTTCACTATAATTTGGAAATTTCCACACCAACACACTCTCAAAAATTGAAATGCCGTGGGTCAGATACCCCTGCTGCAATTACACAGTTATCTCTGTGAGATCATTTATTCTTGCAGGTAGAAAAAGCTTCAAGTTTTCATTACTGTCCTTCTAAATTTCTAAAAAGAAAATAGAATTTTCCATTGCTGGTTCAATTGATTTCATTGGATCATGAGAAATTAATTCTGATTTCAGAAAGCACTGAGCCCTACAGAGAGGACAGTAAAGATGAGGTATTTCCATGATGTGTTCCTATTCATTTGCAAAGAATATGCAAATGTCAATACAGATGGAAACAAAGTCACTTACTTGTTTGAACCTGCTTATTTTGTATGTGACCTTACTGTTTCTTTCATGGTTGTGCTACTCATGCTTCTCTGGCTTGTTTTGTGCATTTTTATTTCTTACTCTGTTTTTTCCCCACTGTTCTTTATCAGACACTAAGCAGTTACTGTGATGCCCAGCTGCCCAAGTGTTGCAGACCTGCAGATTGGCTTGGGACAAGTGTGTCCGCAGTTAGAGTGGAAGCTGTTCTAGTTTCAGCTGTCTAGCTTCACACAACAGCTTAGTGACTTTTTATAACTGTCTTAAATGAAGGAAGCATCAGACAAGATAATTTTGTAGTTCAGAGACTTTTTTATTGCAACTAGAAAAACTATCTTTGTCTAAATATGATACATATATATACATTTAATCAGAAAAGTTATCCTAACAAACTATATTAAGCTCAGTAGATGCTGTATAAATGTTAGCCCTTACCCTGGAATACACTTCCTTTTCCTTGTTTCGACCAAATGAAATCTAGCTTTTTAGGAGTAGGTGTCTGGGCAGTCACCTCTGGCAGCTGGTGGAGGAGAAAGATCTGCAGCCTGAGCAGTGGCTCCCCTGCAGTTGACCATAGACTACAGCATGTTCCCCTGTCCATGAGAGAGCATGGCTCCATTCCATGAGGAATGCTAAGGACACAAGCTATGCTGGCATTATGTAGTGCTTCTGGCTCCCAGCAGTAGGTGAAGCCCTTGTTTCTCCACGTGGCCTGGATTTAGCCAACATCGGTTCTTTGGTTCCTCCTAATTTTTGTAATTTTTCCTCATGTTTCTATGTTGGGAGGAAAAATTAAATTTGAAATTGTTCTCATCTCATGTATGACCAGAACTAGCAGCTTTCCTGCTATGCACAAGCAAGATTGCTGTTTCCAAGTGACGCTGCAGGAAAACACCTTTCTTTCTCTGAAGAGGAAAGATCAGCAGAGTTGTAGCCAAGGATACACAATGTTCTTAGAACAGTGGCCAAGAACTTTCTTCATTATGGGTCAAATCTTAGGCCTGTCCTGGTTCTACTGGGTGCATGGGCTGCAAGGGATATCACTTCAGTAAAGGTCTTACAGGGAGCAAGCCTTGAGTTGCCTATGAATAATTTGTTTGGTTTCACAACTGACTGCCACTTGATCATCTGCAGAACATGATCCTCTGCCTGTCCCATTCTTTAGCATTGTCATTCTATGGGCTTCTGCAACATTACTCTGCTGGAGTCAGTGGAGAAAGTCAATAAACCTATAGGTATAATTTTCCCATCCTCCTGTAAAGCATGAATTCAGTTAACTGACTATAATATGTCACAGACACTGAAAGGGGCTCATCATTACTAGAATGTTTGGGTGCTTAGTAGGCTGACTTGTATCCCTCTAAAATTCATGTTATAGAAAAATGCTATATCTCCATATTAAAGAATGGAAAACAAAGCACAGAATTTATCCATATACACATTAAAGTAATGTGCAAGTCTGTAAGAAAGTAAGGATATGAGCCTGGTCTCCAAAGTATAAGGCATAGGCTGCACCTATTTTAATTCTCCTGTGCACTTAAAAGGAGTGTAAAACTCTACAGAATGTCAGCATTTCCTTTCCATTTTTCTGTGGAGAATCGCAAGCCTGTGGTTTCCTTATCTCAACTATGAGAACTCCTCGTCGCCTGCCCACAACTGGACCATGCTCACGTCTACACTTTAGTCCACCAAAGTATCTTACATTCATCATTATTTTTAGACTTCTGATTTTTGCAACCAATTTATATTCATCTTACAGATTTTCTCACTGTTGTTCCCTTACGAGAGCTGATTTAAAGACCTTTATATACAGACAATATATAGACTGTCATGTGACATTTTATGTTCAAACATTTTAAAAAGCAAACCTGTGACAATTTTTTTCAGACAGAAGAGCGCAATAACTCTCATAAAAGGAAGAGTCCTTCTTGATAGCTATTCCATCATAATGGTACCTGGAAAAAAAAATGAACTGGCAACCATAGGATTTTCAATAAGTCAGCAAATAATTCCTACTCCTCCTTTGAAAGCAAATGAGATTTCTATTTAAACAGGAAAAGACCAAGTAAAAAAACTCACACTTGTTTTTAAATACTGTTGAAAAATTATCTTCTCCAGCAGAAGATAACTGCACAAACTCTGTACAAACTTTTTTTAATAGGGTTTGCCCTGGAATGATAATTTTTTTCTAAACAAAAAAACTTAGGCCAGTGAATAAGGTGCAACAGGCTTGTACAGGAGAATTAGTGAAGTCAGGAACCAGAGCCTCAGTTGACAGAGGTCCCCGTATCCCCATGGAAGTTGGAGGATTTAGTACAGTTGTTCCACAGCCATTCATGGTACCTTAGGGACTGGGTGGCCACCAGTTGTCATGGCACACTAAAACCCAAGGAACTCACCAGACCTTCTCTAAGCTTTATCCCAACCTCAGTAAGCATCCTTATCACTACCCCTGCTACTGAAGTGCTGCTGCCAGCTGGCTCTTCCTAGGCTGGGTCACTGGGAAGGCAGGAGAGCAGTGCACTGCTTTTGGAATATCAGCAGCCAGCAGAGGGTAACCTTCTGCTGATGGGAAGAGCCAGCATGGAGGCTGGGGGCTATCATGCATCCTCCCAAATCCTGCCAGCTACAGGGAGAAGCCTGGGAGTGTCTGCGGTGAGGCACTCCCAGAATAAAGGATCTCGTTGGATCAAGCTGATAGCAAGTCCAAACTAGTGGATAAAAGTCACGGATCAAGTAAGGGCATGTCATTCTCAAAGCCAGTGCTTGACAGCTATTTGAAATGCATGTAAAATTACCGTGTCTCAATGCCCTGGAAATATCCTTTTCCTCTCTGGGTGTTCGGAGTGCGATTGTAAATTTGGACATTGAACCAAAGAAAGACTATAGAACTCTCCGTGCTCTCGAAGAAAATGGAAGAGAAAGGGCATGTAGGAGAAGGATCTGAGGTGGTCTGATTTAAACGTTTGGAAACTGTTTACAGCATGTCCTCTGACCACCAGTTCACACTAGGTCACTCCACAGATATGTGCAAGGATGAAAAGCACAACACAGACATTAATCATGGCTGCCACCCCCATGCATCCCAGCACCAGGCTTTCCTGACCTGGTGTCTCAAGAGCACTGAGTAAGGTTGTGATGTCTCACAGATGCCTCATACAAGCCACGCTGCAATAGCCAGTACAAACTGGAGCACTAGTATTTTAAAAACCAGTCCGATTTGGAACTCATACCCCACCACAGCAGCCCCAAAGTGGTGGTTTTCGTCGAATTAACTATTTTAATGCACATGGTGACATCAGGAATCACTTTGGATCCTGCTATATATTACAGACTTGCAATTCAGCTGCTATATTAGTGCTGGAGCTGAAAATTCAGCTATTTTTAGTTTTTATTAGAACAGTTATAAATAACATTCTTAAACAAAGGATACAAAAGCAATACCTGGTACTCCCTCTTGTGCCCAACCTTCTTGTCCCCAGCCCCGGGAAAACTAATCGAATAATCTGAAAGAACCAAACAGAAAATTAGAGGTGACTTGGTAAATTCATTCTAAACTGCAAAACCATATCTGCTACATTTTTTTTCTCCTTAATCACTTCTTTTGCTTTCCATTGTTTGCAGGCCAATACCTGTTCTTGCATACCTCTCAAATGGTAACTATGGAACTGAACTCAATCAGGCTTTTGTGGATTGAAAGCTAAGTAATATAAGGGATTACCTCCCTCAGGTAGGAATTTTTTTAGACTAGTCTGGTTTACCTTGCACTGAAACACAGTCAGTGCACACACCAGGAGACCACCCACAGTGAGATGGGATGTATCAGTTAAGGGAACTTGAAGGTGCCATGATTCTCCAATACTTTACAACCCTTACTCATTTGAGTAGGATTTACTCAGACAAGGGACTCAGACACTTACTCACTCAGTCTTGCAAGGAGTATTCGCAGGGTAGGGCCTGACTTATCTATTTTAAAAGGACCTGAATCACCAAGCTGCAAAGCAACCTTTTGACCACGGTGGTGCTAAATGTGAACTGAGGTCAAGCAGCATCTGTCAAGGTTAGGTCCTACACAGTAATAAGATACTGTCAGAGTAATAATCCACTTCACTATGATTATTCTGCATGAACTGTCCTGTGAAGACAAAGACTAACACAGTGCAGCTGGAGCTAACATTCCCTATCTAGCAGGGACAGTGAGTTGAGTAATCCATGCTAGCAATGAGTGAGGATAATTTCCACTCAGCAGCACAAAGCTTGTACTCTGTGCAAAATGCATTGTGCTCATCCAAAGGCCTGCTAAAGGACACATTTCCCTAATTCACACTAACATGGAGCTCTGGTTTTAACAGTGTTGGATGTTTCTGAATGCACTCTGCCCCAGCTGCTCCCTTTCTCAAGCTGCTATTTTAGTATAATCCCATTGTCCTAAAAGGGCAGCCTATGAAACCGGGGCTCCTGTGGCATGAGACGCATACTTCTTCCCACTGCCTCCTCTATGGAGATAGTGGTGCATTTGGACTGAGGGATAGTTAGGATGAGATTGTGTCTTAAATCACCATGCTTTGATTCACATGGGACTTGACTGCAAAAGCCCTTACAGTCCACACACATGTAGTGCAGTCATGTTACTACAGCTTGATGAATTATTAAAAGCTCAGACCATTAGCTAGGCTGTGGTAACTGATTACATGTGTATATTTAGTTTAAACCAGGGTTGCTGCAGTTCCTGCTCTCCTCAGCCTCTTGCTGCACAGTCCCACCTCCTGCTGCGGAAGGACAAACCATTCCAAGCCACTGGGGAGCTGCACCCCAGCTTGCCCACTTGGAATGTGTTAACTTTTACCGCAATGCACTGGGTCAGTTAAACTTGTGAGCAAACAGTTGCAATCACCAACCTATTGCAGCTATGGCTCATCAACTAAGCTCTCCTGCGTGACCAGACTCATGCTTCATCCATGCCTGTCACAACTTTAAAGTAAAATGCATTAACTTAAACCGCAAGAAGTCTTAGCTTATAGGTGGTAACTCAATCATGATGGAGCACCTGAAAGTGTACAGACAGGATGGGATTAATCTTACCTATGAGATAGAGATGTCTAAGCTAGTCACTGCAGACTTCATAGTCAGTGGAGAAAACCAGGCAGTTTGAGGCACATTTAGACTCATAGAATCATTTACATTGCAAAAGACCTTCAATATCATTGAATCCATCTGTACATCATCTGAGCTGCCTGAGACGACTGATTTAGGGTGAGAGGGATCTTATGTAACTACTCATTTCTCTCCACTGGCTACCAAGAGGTTTTAAGGTAACTAGCCCCATGGCAGATATCTACAGTGAGCCAGGCAAATTCTGCTCATGGGCTTGGCTTGTGGGTGATGATCCATTAAGCAGTGGTAATCAATCACACTAGATCATTCACTCAAATCTTAATTTTAAGTAAGAGTGATTTAACTTAAGTTAAAAAATTAGATTCAACTGAACTGAGAGAAATGATTCCTAAAATGAGGTTATCCACACAAATCAATTTCAGGTTCAGGTTTTACCACTATTATTTTGGGTTTGTGTTAAAACAATCCTTAGTACTATTATTTATAGGCTGTTGAGCACTAATAGTGGTAAAAATAGGAAATTCTGAACAAAAAGACTTGAGCAACAAATAATCACGATGCATTCTATCTTCCTTAATTTGTTAAATAAAGCTGAATAGCTATGAGTGTTCATTGCAATTGGGATTTCTAAGTAGTAATTGCCCTGTAGGCTGTATCAACCCCCATATATTAGAAGAGTGGAACTGTTTAAAGGAGGTTGGGTTTTACATCTGCATTTGCTTTGCTTGGATGATTCTATAGCAACTTTTTTAGGGTGTGTTTGAGCAAAATCTCTCCAAGTATACTTAAAATGGAAAGTATGAAATTATGTAACAACTAAAGGGGTCTTTTAAGGAAAGGAGATTCAGTTCCTAAGGACGAATTTATTATCTTTGTGCTGTTTACCCTGGTAAAGCTTGCTAAAATATATTGGCAAAAGAAAGCTTTGCTAGTGTAACATACACCAGTTCCTTGAAGAAAATAAGCTCCATCACAGGTAATGCTCTTTAGTATAACTGCATCTACATGAGGGCTTACCAGAAATACATTAGAAAAGACACGAACATAATACTTAATTCTTCTCTGTTACTTAATATCTTTTGATATCTAGTGTGTATATTTAATCATCAGATTTCATGTCTAGGTATCTCTGCTACTTATATATCCTATCTACTCTGTACCTTTCCAAAGGTGGCTGAATTTACTTGACACTTGAAATACGGACTGCAGCTTTCCACATATAATTCGTATAGTAGCCAACGGGGTATGGTGCTTCCTTCACACAAATAGAAGTTATCAGCTATCCTTTAAAAGAAAAACAGCAATTGGTTTATGTCAGAACAAAGAATTGTTAGCTTGTGATTTTAGTAGCTCATACTAAAATCACATATTAAAGTATATATTAAATTAATCACATATTAATATGTATGCATATATAATTATAAGGGGCATCTTTTTTTTTACTTATAAATTTCTACTTTCCTTGTTTCCAAAGTGCAAGAGAGATCATGTGATGCTCTGCTAAGGAAGTAACTATATCTCATAATGTTTAATAAAAAATCCCAGCTTAGCAAATATCGTTATAACATTAACACCAAAACAGAAAGTACTGGCATCTGTCATATGATAACTGTTGATATATCAAAGGATGTAACTCTGATCTTCTAATTAGAAGGATCTCCAGTATACCAAAGCTAATAATATGAGCATTTTTGTATCTAAAATGTGGTATATGGTGTTTTGGGACTGAGAGTGCACAAACTATGAAGGACCAAATTCTGCTCTCATACAGCCTGACTACTTTTAGCACAAGTTTAATAAGAGAACAGAAATTTCATTTTAGTTACTATATAACAGAACTGTCAGGATTGAAACTGGTTTAGGTGCTTAAATACTCATCCTATGGCCAAATCCCTTACTCATACTACTTACTAGAATGGCCATAGTCAAGTAAATGCAACTACTTATGTGAATAAGGTGAGGAAGATGTAAACTTAGTTACTTATTAGCCTGAGCTAATACCTTCACCAGGAAAAAAAGAGATTATGAGATAATGCCAATGGTTTCGATGTCAGAAGATAATAGCCTTCTGCAGTACAAATACCTGAGCAAAGCTGGAGCAAAGACGCAGAGAGATTAACTTCCAAAGCTTGACATACTGATTGTCTGACAGCATTTTCTTATTCTGACTCTGCTTCCGTTATACCAAATGATTGATGCCTATTTAATTAAATTATCAGCTGAATGCTAGTGCAGCACAGTGCCAGTTACTCACTGTGGCTTTACTGATAATCAAGTTGGTTGGGAAAGCAGACTTTTCATTATCACCAGGTGAGATAAGACAGCTCGATTTTAAACCAGCATCCTCTCTTTTATTAGTAGCCTGATTTCAGGTGACCCAGTGTTTATCTCTCTGTATTAGTTGTATTGGCAGTAGATAGTGGATAAGGGCTCCAGCAAACTGGCTTGCTAGAACAGACTGAAAAAGAAGGCGGTCACTGTGCAGCCTGATGATGTCTAGCTCACCTTTTGTTCACTACTTCCCTTTCTCCAGGGAGGAAGGCTGACTGTCTCCCCCAGCAAAAGGCCCCAAATGCTTCACTTTTACCTCCTCAGAGCCCATCTTCTTACCCACCAGCCCAAGAGGCAGGTGCTGCCAAGCGCTGGGGATGAGCTGGGCTGGGTTCCTGGCAGCTCCTCACCACCACCAACCATCAGCAAAGGATTCACAGGTAGGCATGAGCAAGAACCTGCACTAAGGAGAGGGGATCTGCTGCCCTAATGGGGTATTTCCCGTCACAGGGCTGGAGTGTAAATGAAATTTATTCTAGATAAGAGTTCTGACTAAGCTCTGACTCTCAGCAGGCAGAAATGCTTGTTTCTTCTACAGCAACCATCTCAAAACCCTCTGTAATTGAGAAGTCCCAGACGAAATTAAATCTAAGTCCAAATTCATCCTTAATATAATACCACAAGAGTCAATGGAAGTGCAGAAGAAATTAATTCATGTTTCAGTAGCTGGTTTCTGCCAATAATTTAGCCTCAGCACTTAACTATTTGGTGACAAAAATAGTAGGGAATTTCATTTTATTGATATATTGCCTATTAAACTGCCATCCTTTTTCAAATAATACATTCTTAGTTCTGACAAACGATACCAAAATACTGTTTATCAGCAAAAAAGCCCATACAGAAAAAAATTACAGTGCTCATCTTCTTGCCTATTAGCCCCAAGGTTCTCAAAACCTGAGTGTTTATGGCATGCGTCAAAACAAAACTTAGTGAAGACAACAAAATCAAAAGGAGAGAGTGGTAACGGAGGAAGATGGAGGTTAAGAAAAACACATGGGGAAAGACCTCCTCCATTTATATACTATCTTCTATCCACACTCTCTGTGATGTTTGTTATCTGGTCAGTTCTAGGGCCTCACATGGACTCCAGGTTTTGAGGGTTTGAACCCTTGACAGCCAGACTTGTAAATCTGCTGTTAAAGCCATTCCTGGACCAAAATCTGGTCTGCTACTGTTAATGCACCAACCCTAAAATGAAACTGAGTATTTAGAAATTTTCAGAACATGAAAAGGTGATTCAGAAAGTTGTTGTGATTAAAAAAAGAAGGAAAAGAAAGGAAAAAATCAGTTCGTCCTTGCAAGGATTGATATGATTCAGTTTTCTGCAGTGTCTCAAACTAACTGGATGGCCTTGGCTGAACCTCTTCCTTTAGTCCTTTCAAAATGGGAGTAGTGGTATCTATATCACAGCAAAAGCATAGACTAACTCCCACTTGCCCAGATATTACTGAGAGGGAAATAAAAGGATATATCTCTTGCTGTTAAGTTAAAAGTTCGTGTGTATGTTTAATTACTGTTTCACACAAAGCTTCAATGCTGTTTACTAGGTGGACTCACCCGTGCTTGGGGAAAGAAGGAAAGTAACCCTGGTTTCCCTTTGGCTGTCACATGTCAGATGACACACATCTCAAAACTCAAGAAAATGATGGTGATAACCTTACTCCACCCCAGCAAGTAACTCACTGAGGAGTTCAACCATTACCTTCACCTCAAGGAAACAACCTTGGAGGATATCAAATGCAGCATCACTGCAAGCTGGCATACCTCTGGCTGTACAGCATCACTGTGACCTGTGGTACACTGTCAAAGCATGCCGACCAGCAGTGGTCCAGCCAGGGGTGGTCCCACCAGTGGTCCAGCAGAGGCAGCCATTGCCAGCTGCGCTGCAGCATCACATCAATGCAGCTCAGATGGCAGCTCAGAGGCTA